>NW_026947517.1:0-629062 GCF_034190915.1 Cavia porcellus
TAGGGAAACAAGGCCCTTGTTCTTCATCCTTGATGGCCAGAGATGCAAGGCTGAAGAAGATGCTGCAAAACAGTTTCCTTTGGCCACCTCTAACTCATGAACACCATGGAAATGCTGTTTCTCACCTCCAGTCTCTATAATGCTGCTAATATAAGTGATCATTTGTAAGTTAGAAAACTTAGTGTGGAAAAGTGATCAGATATGTTCAACGTCATTTCTACAATAGGAGAGTCAGCATGCAGACCCTGTTTCTGGTGTCTGGCAGCTACCTCCCTGCCCTATGAAGGTAGGGTATCTTTTTGCTATAGTACATGGCTTGAGGTGAGGGGACCTTCTATCATTTAGCTTCTTAGCCTTGGGCCTCTTGATTCATGTTCCACATGCAAGTGTCTCAGCATTGACTATGGCCAATGATGTTTTCCGAGGAATCACTGCACTCCTCTTACCTGCAATCCCCCCACCCCAGGTGCATGGAATTAGCAAGGGATTAAGCAACATATGCATTACCATGTAACTGCCCACATGCTTTACAATTTGTTCCATCTCTTTTCCTTTTTACACATGATAATTATTGATGCACACTAGTTGTATAGAGTAAGGGGATTCATTATGATATTTTCATATATACATATACTGTGTATTGGTCAAGTTTGTCAACCCCTTTTCTATCTTCTCGCTCTCTTCTAACTCTCCTCCCAGACCTGTATAGCCCCTCTTCTATTTATTTTTTAGTTTTCACATATGAGAGAAAACACGCAATATTTTTCTGTCTGAATTATTTTGTTTAACATGATATCCCCCACTTCCCTGAATTTTTCTGCATATGACTGGATTTCTTTCTTTTTTATGGTTGAATAGGGTGTGTGTGTCTGTGTGTGTGTGTGTGTATCTGCACCTGCATGTGTGCACATGTGCATGCCACGTTTGCTTTGCCCATTCTCTTGCTGACACATACCTAGATTGCTTGACTTGGTTATTGTGAATAGTGCCTCTCTTGCTCCTATCTTGCTCATTAGCCATTGCTGTATAACAAAGCATTCCCAAACTCAGTGCCTTATTGCAAAATTTTATAATTGGCATTCAATTTTCTGGTTTTACTAGGCTCAGTTGGGTAGTTACATTGTCCTGCCAAATAACTTCAGTCAGCTTGGGGCTAAAACTACAGTACATTGCCATGGCCTAAAGTCTAGCAATAAGAAAGGGAGGACTGGAACGTATCTTGAGGGTAGAGCACTTGCCTAGCATGCAGGACGTCCTGACTTCCATGCCCAGCATGAGATTGTATAACAGCTTACAGTTGATTAAGACCATAGGGAGAATGGAACATGGATAGAGGAGGATTACTTGCTATAATAAAGCAAAAGAAATGACAAGCTTAGTGCCTACAGAGAGGAAAACTGATGAGACCTCATTTCACTGCAGAGCCTTGGAAGCAGTGAAATTCTGTGTGATACAAATCTATAATTTCTGGTTTTCTTTCTGTCAACAAGAGCGCACCATTCTTGTGTCAGGCATTGAGTTGAGAAATACTGATTACCAGTTGTGTGAGTTACTTTTCATTGGTTGTTGAGACAAAAATACCTGATACCCAACATGCAAGAAAGAAAGGTTTATTTCTTACAGGTCAGAGGTTTCAGTCCATACTCAGTTGGCTCCAAGGCAAAGTGACATGGTTGTGGGGAAGCAGTTAATCATGGCTGCAAACAGCAAGTATGAACAGCAAAAGAGAGAGACACACCTTCTTCCTCTGGTACACTGTATGCTGGCTCCACTCCTGGGCAGGTGTAGCACTCATACCACCAATCTGAGTGCTAGACAATGAACCAATCAGAAATACTGGATTTGGCCACATTAATTATTGCATGATGCTTGGGAGGGGCACTGACATAAACTATGACACCAGTAGAGGCAAAGAGACTGCTGTCATACTCTCAGCATGAAGCTTATGGTCTACTGAGGTAGGGGAATATTTATCAAATCGCTATCCTAGTATAGGCTGAAAATTCCTAATCTGAAATCTGAAGTCTGAAATGCTTCAAAATCCAAAACTTTTGAGTACAGATGTAGGGCCAAATTCAGAAATTCCACAAAAAGAAATTTTGTTTCAAACACAAAATGTTATTTAATTAAGTTTATTGATACATTTTAGATGTAAATAATGATCATGTTAATCGTGGGAAATTTGTACCATACATGATATGAATCTTTTTTTCTCCATTCCCGTACCTTTCCTTCAACTCCCTTCCTCTCCTTATTTATGGAAGGATTGTTTCCTTCTTTACTCATCATTTTTTTCATTTCCCTTCTTCCTTTCTCCCTCCTCCATCCATAATTCCCCTTCTCATTAGAAAATGTTCAAATATCTATTTTATTTTAGTCCTTAGCTACATTTTCAGTTTCCCACACCAGAGAAACAACACAATACACACGTTAACCACAAAATTCATACAAATATTGTATAAAATTATCTTCAGGCTCGGCTCACAGTATGAAGTATATATGAACTATAAATAAATTTCATGTTTAGACATGCGTCCCATCCTAAAGACAACTTATTATGTCTATGCAAGTTCTCCAATAAATAAAAAAAAATCAGATATTCAAAACACTTCTTGTCCCAAGCATTTTGTATAAATTACACTGAATATGCAGATGTTTAATTAATACCCTCAAAGAAGAAGTACAAGGGCTGATGAAAATATACAGCTAGCATTCAAATTCATTAATTTACTACAATAAGAGATACATACTCATTAATCCTCCTTAAAAACACATTCTGAAAATAAATTAAATAAAATACACCTGCTTGCTTCAAACACACTTCTTCATTTGTTCTTGCAATTTTTGGAGCAGTTTGGAAGTCCTCTTTTGCGAGTGTCTTTACAAATTGAGATAAAAAAATATAGTGAGTACTGCAGCTGAGTGCCATCCAATGGGAAGAACGGTTCATAAATACATTATGGTGTGTCTTCATCCACCTCATTCACCAGATCTGAACCCTTGTGACTTCTGACTCTTCTCCAATATCAGAATGATCATTGAAAGGTAAATAGTTTGAACTGATTCAAGACCTTGAGGCAGCCACAACAGCAAAACTAAAGATCCTTATAAGAAGACTTCCAGAATTGATTCAGAAGAAAAGGGCAAGAATGATGGAATAAGTGCATTCAAATGAAGGAGGAACTGGGTGTGGTGGTGCATACCTATAAACTCAGCACTTGGGAGGCTGAGGCAGGAAAATCTGAGTTTGAGACTAGCTTGAGTAACACAGTGAGTTTAAGGCCAGCATGAAATCCAAAGAAAATCCTGTCTCAAAAAACTTACAGCCAATAAGCAAAGAACACCTAGGTGATTGTTTAATCACAGTTTTGTGTTTGTGTGTAGATTACTAACTCATTGAAGATGGAAGACCTTCCCTGTGTGTGGTGGGGAACCAATAGTCCTGCATCCTGGAGGCAGTAAAAAGGGAAAGGAGAAAGTCTGGCTTCTGCCTCTTCAGAAGACTTTGAGTCCTTGCCATCACCTTAGGTGTCATTTCCAGGATCCTAGCACAGATTGTTTGGCTTCCTGCCAGAGACTCTCCCAGGACTCTGCTGTGAGCTCCAGGCCATAGACTTATGTGTTGATCTTTTGCATCTCCAATGAGCATCTGGCACTTTTGCATCCTTCTCCACCTGACTCTGCAGATCGCCTTCCTAAGCCTCCTTTGTAAATCCTTATCTTTCACACACATAAATTAAATCTGATCCTCTAGTGCACCCTGACACAAAATGCCTCTAGCTACCTGTGCAACCTCCCATGAACAATTTCTTGCCTCACTCATGTGAAAAATCCAAAGCAGAACTGCAGTGGTGCGGTGCTAACAGGGTGGTGGGTTAGTTAACAGAGATGTTGGTGTTGGCCCCATCGGGTTATAATTCTGTCCACAGCTTTGTTATTGGAAAAGGTGTTGCTGTGTAGGCTCACACAGCTTTGAAAATGAAGATAATTCCTAACTCACACTGTTGTAAGAATTAACATATGTACAGCATCTCAAAGGGGCCCTGGCCTGACACCTATAAGTGTTACATATTAATATGTTATATTAACATGTAAAGATACTTTTTTTTTATCAGCACCAGGGATCAAACTCAAGACCGCCTACTTGCAAGATAGGTGCTTAGGCCGCTGAGCTAAATCCCCATCTCCCATGTAAAGATACTTTTAAGATATAAAGAAATCAGAGGGTGGCTACCAAAACACCCATTTCTCTGTAATAAAAGAAGGGCAACAACACAAATAACAATTGTATCTGAGCACTTGCTATATGCTAGGAACCATGGGAAGAGCTCTTCATTGGGTCTTCAAAGCACTGCTAAGAGATGAGTATTGCCATTCATAACAGTTTGTTTATTTAATGGGAAAAAACCCCACTGGCCTCAAGCGAAGATTACACTCCACCTGGCCCAACCTGTGCGTCCTAGGCCCACGGACTGTCCCTCGCCTTGCGCCTCCACATCCCACTCCGTCCCGCACCGGCCCTGGCCTCGCCCTCACAGTGGATGCCGGTCTTTTGCACGGAGTCGCCATTTTGCCGCTAGAGAAGCCCTCTGGAGACCTGAACGCTCTTTCTTCAGTGGCCTAGCCTGCGGCGGCGCCGGGACTGAGTCTGGGCCAGGTAGGCGGGCCGGAGCCCGCTGTGAGCGGCGGCACAGCCCGGTGGCCCCGAGGTTAGCAGGCGCAGGTGTCTCAGCGGGGAGTCCTGCCGGCGGGGTCGCGGGCCCAGGGCAGCGGGCATGGCTCTGGGGGCGACCCAGCCTCAGCCTGCAAGGCCCCTCTCTCCCTTCCTCCCTCCTCTCCTTCAGGGGTCCACACAGCCAGGCCTGGCGCACAGCCCGGAGTCCCTGGTCACCGCCAGGCCCTGATGGGAGCCCGGCCCTGGTGTGGGACCTGCGGGAGGCTGCTCAGGTCTCACATGGCCTCTGCTGTCAGTGAGCCTGGCTGTGCTGAGCCAGGGACATTTACCCCCAAAACAATGATTTCATTCCATTCCGAGCTCCTCCCTGCAGAGACTGTGAGAGGACCAAGATATTACAGTAAGATAGCAGTTATTATGCTACCTGCACATGCTGTGGCTCAAGTCCCTTTCATTGAAAAGGGGTTTCTGCTTCTTTTAATATTGGTGCCACTTGGGTGTTTAGGTTTTGTGAGGAGACTGAATGCAGCATGGGGCTTTGACAACAAGGCAAAGTGTGACCAGTAGGGTTTAAAAATTTAAATGCACAAATAAAAATAATTCACCCACATAATTGAACCTTGCTACAGAATACCCATCTTGCCCATATTCGGCTGTCTCTAACCATTACTACCCAGTTCTGCTCATATCATTTATATATTTGCATAGTGTTGAATATTTATATTATATGCATAGGTAGAGGTTTACTTAGTTATCCTGTTACTGACCATGTACAAAAGTCTAGTTCCCCTTAGAAAAATTGCATTGAGCATATATCATTTTTTCATGGGATAAATTCCAGAATTTGGAAATACTAATTCAGAGTTCTCTGTTCTTTCCCTGACACTTGATATGAACTGGTGCCTAAATAAGTCATGTTTACATCTTTCAAAATCTAGGTATTTGTCCAATTATCTTGGAAAGTTTGGAGTTCAGCAAGATGTTGAGTCATTTTTTGTGCAGACTGAAAGACAGGCCACACAACTTACTGTTAGATTTTGTTTTTAAGTCATGTACCAATGTTTGTCTTTTTATTTTGATTGACTCTATTCTGTTTTGTTTTATTTGGCTTCATTTTCTTTAAAATTAAATTAAAAAAAAAAAAAAACATTTTCTTGCTGATCCTGGTGGTTCATGCCTGTAATCCCAGCACTCTGGAGGGTTAGACAGGTGCCTAACCCTCCAGGGAATGCCAAGCTAGCCTGAAATACTTGGTGAGTTCAAGGTCAGGCTGCAGTACATAGCAGGACCTTATCTCAGAACAAAATGAACAAACACTTGTTCCTCTTATTTTAATGTAGCACAAATAGATACTAATAAAGGAAATATGAAAACCCTTATAAATAGATTAAAGATTTCATACTATGCAGTTTATATACTATGAAACTATAGTATATTTATATACTATAGTATACTTTATATAACTATATACAGTTTATATTCTATGTTTAGTGATACTGTGGATTTCTGCATGAGCTATATGCTCCTGTACTTTTAAATTTTGTTTTTATTTATTTTTTTTTAATTTTTGAGACAGGGTCTAAATAATTCACTGAGTTCCACAGGTTGCATTTAAACTTGTGGTCCTCCCAGAGTGCTGGGAGGCTATCCTTACTTAGAAATTCACAATAATTATGTAAATTTATGGGATAAAAATGTGCCTTTAATCTATGGCTCCTTTGTAGAAAGAATCAATCTAGTTAAAATACCTACCACCTTACTAATCTACAAATTCCTTCACAGTGACTAGGACTGCAAATCCCATTGGTTATCAGTTTAGAAAGCTGTCCTTATTAACAGTGGTCACCATAAAGTTTAGTAGAGAATTCAAAATTTCTTCTCCACCGTGACTGAGATTTTGTATTCTTGGGTGAACATCCTCCTTTCACCATCCCTTGTGGAACTGATCATTTTGTAAAATCAGACTGCCAAAGAAAGGTGTGAAGGCTCAAGGTACTTGGGGCACATTGTGCTTCAGAAAGCCCAAGCAGTGGTACTCTGCAGGCCTTCCCCTTGCTCCCAGTTTTTTGGCTTGTTTGTTTGTTTGTGTTTTCCTTAACTGAATTCTAGGAATTGAATGCAGGGCTGTCTTAGTTACTTTATACTTGTTGCTGAGACAAAATACCTGATGCCAAAATTTGGGAAAGGAAAGGTTTATTTCTTACAGTTTTTGGAAATTTCAGTTCATACTCAGTTGGCTTTAAGGCAGGCTGGCATGGTGGGGCGACAGTTTATGGCTGCTGCAAACAGCAAGGAGGAAACAGGCAAAAGAGCAAGACATGCCTTCTTTCTGCCATTACATCACATCCTGGCCCCACCCCTAGGTCAGTGTAGCACTCACACCCCAGTCCAATGGATAAACAATGAACCAGTCACAAATGTGTAATATAAATGCATGAGGCCTGGGGGCCAGAGCCATAAACTATGACAAGGGCCTTGCACTGAACTAGACTAACTTCTGTTTTAAAATTCTTTTTTATTTTGAGCCAGGGTTACCAAAAGGAGCTACAGTGCTGAGACACCGTTCTTGGACATAGATTCTTACATGTCTATGTGTGGATGCACCTTGATGTCATGTTGGAAACCACTAGGAGGTGAAGCAGCTCTGAGCAGGATTTAAATTTTACTAATTGGCTTTCTATGTTTAGCTGTCAATCTGTCCAAGGCCCAGGCCCCTTGGCTGGAGATGGGAGCTGATTCATAATAAGTGAGCCTCTATGAATCACAGGTTCTGGCTGAGGCCAGTAGTGGCTTGTGAGGCCAGAGATACCTCCAAAGACATGATAAGGCTACAGCTGTGGACACTCTGGCTCCAACACCAATTAACTAGGTAGAGACTGCGGATGCAAAGATTACTAATACTGTCTCACTTCTACCATGTCTTCATGATAAGACAGTGCTACTGAATTGACTTGATTCATTACTTGGAGACATCCTTGACGTGACTCCCAAGGTCCTGCTCATTGCTTGTACTTTCCTCAGTTTCTCTGCCCTTTGTGCTTGGTCCTAATGTAAGTGGACTGACACAGAGAATCCTTTGTATTTACCGTCAAAGTGGAGCCCGACAAATCATACAATTTCTCACTTTTTTTTTAACCTCCACCATAAAATAGTTTGGGAGATCTGTGGTCTAGGACAGAACCCCATAATGTCAGAGATATTTCACTTTGAAAACCGAGATCCTTATTCTCACACCCATGTATTATTTCATGGTCAGATTCCTTGGCTTCTTTTCCTGTGCACCCAGGGAGACCAATCTCAGCTTCCCCCCAGCTTTCCCTGCATCCTGTGGCACACACTGATGCTCCACACCCTTTACGTGGAAGATAGGGATGTTCCCAGATCCTTCCTGCTTCAAACAGCTGTGAATCAAACTCCTGAAAAAGAAATTTTGCTAAGTTGTGCAGCTCTATGTAAGTCATAAACCTCTATAAGTCATAGCACTCTGATGGGAGCTGCAAGATGGGGCTCTGCTCTGCCCCCCATGCACTCCCCAGTGCTGTTCAGCACCTGCCTTAAAATCTGCCATCAGATGGAGACACAGCACATCTCAGGAATGTGTGCCTGCATGACACAGCTTTGGAGCTCAGCATTTGCTGCCCTTGTTGGTCACCAGTGGTGATTCTCTTTTGATTTATAAGAATTTTTCATCTCTCATAGAATGAACTCATGACACCTCTTTTACACCTATATTACAAACTATCTGTCTGACTATGGCTTGTAAGGAAAGGTTTCTTGTTGTAGTTTCTACATTATACTTGTTGCTGTTTTTCAAATGCAATGAATCAGACATTTCTAGTTCCCTTCTATCACTGAAGTCATGGGAACACTTTTCCAAAATGAAAAGATGAGTAGATACACAATGGTCTCTACATTTTCCTGATAGAATTGTCTACCTGGGGTTTTCTCTTCTTTCAAAGGGCAGCAGCAGCCAGGATCTTCCAGTAAAATTTGAGTGAACAGAATCTGATAAATGATTATTAAAGACCCAGAGTACTAAATTGCAGTGAGAAAAAGGTCAGAGGTGGGTGGGGTATAGCAGGAGAGGACAGGGGTATGGGTGGGTCCAAAATTGAGTAGAGAGCTAGAAATCAACAGATGTGGAAATTGTACAAATAGATGATGTACTTATATGCTACTGAATTGAACGTGATCAAACAAATGGTATCTTATCTTTAAAGGTAAATTGTACTGGAATTTAATGTGCAGAAGAATTACACACTTAGTTGTAGAAATGTAAACTGAAAATACTACAAATTTTACAATGACAGGGGAAAGGAAAGGCAGGTGCTTTGCAGGAGTCACCCTAAGTGGAGTTCAGGATGCTTGCTGTGGAGCCAGTAAAAGTCTCAGCTCTAGAATTTGCAACACAGGCTGCTTGGCCATAGTTTTCATTTTGATCCCAAAGCTGGTGAGGTCACTGTAGATGGCTCTAGCATGAACTCTGCATGTGGGACTTGAGCTCAATTAGGTACTACCCTTTGTCAGCAGAAGGAGAAAAATCACCAACTATCCTTGTTCCTTGCAGGCCATAGAACTTCCCAGTGCCTGTCACAGACAGTTCTGTGCACTAATCCACCCCAGGAAAGCTTCCCATCCTTCTTTGACCCACTCACTTCTGCATGTCTCAGTGTTGCAGGAGGCCCAAAATCTTGGAGTCTTTGTCTGTCTAAAGTGTCCCATGCACTCCCCAGAGGCCCACCGACCCAGGCCAAACCCTTCTGACTTCAGTTCTCATTTTCAGTGAGCTCAGGTTGGCCTAACTCAACTGGGCATCTTATAGATTTGGACATCAAACTCCTGCTGCAGTTGCAGAGCCCCTACCCAGCCTTTTCTTTGCCTTGAATGGGGTAGTGCTGGCCCAGGTGGTCCTCACGTGCTGACAGAAGTCCCTAATAGTGCTGTGACCACCTATCCTCCCTTCTTCAGGGAAACCTGACATACACCTCCCTTCCAGCCATTTTGCCCTGTTGTCTCTGAGCAAGAGTGGTGGCTGCAGTGTTACTCTACTCATGGTCACTTTACAGGGGTGCTGTACTATATATACCTGCAAAGTGAGTGGACAGAGAGTGTGGGTTCTGCCTGCCTTTCCTCCATCTTCAGTTTATATAATGATGTTTCACCTCATGCAGTGTGCCTTAGAGGAACTCTCCTAACCCTATTATGTGTTCACATGTACAGAGGCCAGGAAATAAGGCACATTCACAGTAATATGGGTATTCCATGGTGTTCTCTCCAGGGTGACTGTGCGGCCTGCACAACATTAAAGCACAAGACAACAGTGTTTATGTTTAATCTGGTCATTACATCTGTCAGAGCCTAATAAATTGATAATTAAATGCCTCCACATCTTCCTGCATAGTTTCTGTGTGGACCATGATATCTCACAGAAATTCCTGCTCTGGATAATAGGGAATCCCACAGAATGACTCTCCATTGTCCTTCACAATAAACAACTGCTTCTTCACCCAAGTGTTGGATCCTTGGAAGAATGCAAATATTTCCCATGGCTAAGAAAAAACAGCAGTGCAGGCAGGGTCTCAGCTCAGATGCAAAAGTCAGGGGTTTGGATAAAACTTATTTTTCTGGTTTCTTATGTCAACCTAGACAAGGCATGATGCCTCTCAGGAGATTCCCAATGTGTTAGTGTTCTCTATGGAAGTCATTCTGGCAATTGCCACCTGGGAACATCATCAGTGATGTGAGACAACATTTGTAAAATCTGTGGACTGGTGTCACATATATATAGAGCACAGAATTAGAAGTGAAATCCAGGAAAGTTTAGGATGGAGGTGGAACACAGTGCACAAAATGCTGGCTCCTGCTGTGTGGTGGTAGAAATGAGACTCCTCTCCTGGACATGTTTCCCTGGTGGCTTCATGAGGGTGTGGAAATGCATTGACTCAGCCATCCATATTTTCCCTAAGCATCTCAATTTCTTCTATATATTGGTGCTGTGGACTCAAATCAGGACCTCAGACAGGCTGAGCAAGCACTATGGATGGAGCTACATCCCCATTTCTAAGTCCATAGTTCCTATGTTCACACCTGTGTGAGCCACAAGGCCTGTGGCCTGAGCTCCTACTCAGTAGCTGAAAGTTCATCTTGTGATGGCCATATCCTGAGTAGCCTGCTGCCTATATTACAGTCCTAACTTTTTTTTCTTGTCTTTTTCCTTTTTATCGGTACCGGGGATCAAACTCACAACTGCCTGCTTGCCAGGCACGTGCTTATGCCACTGAGCTAAATCTCCAGCCCTATGGTCCTAACTTTGTGGCTTATTGTTATTATTATTATTATTAAATTTTGCATTAGCAGTGCTCAAATTGAGCCCAGGGCCTCATCCATGGTAAGCAAGTATTGTATCATGAGCTCTCTCCCCAGTTCCTGACTCACTCTTAAATAACTGAATATGGCAAAAGTTATGTGATGGTACTACTAAGGTTCACACAAAATAACTGTGACCAATCTCCTGATCTTTTCCTTAATTCTCCCCAGTATGGTGGTTTTTTGTTTTTTTGTTGTTGTTGTTGTTTTTTGTTTTTTGTTTTGATCCCTCTCTGGATCTCTGACTCCAAAGAAGTCACTACTATCTCTGCAGCTTCCCTGAGGAGAGGTTGATGAGCCTTGAGTGAGAAAAGGGAAAACAGACAGGAGACATTAGGCTTTTGTCCTGAGTCCTTCCTGTGGACAAAGGACAAAGCCTGAGAGCAAATTCTGCCCTAGTGGCGTGTTCACTGAGTATGTAGCTCTGTGCACCAAACTACTATGGTAGCAGCCTCAGAAAAGCCTCCTGGATTTCTGATCCACAGCAACTCTTATTAGAACGGAGTATTATCCTGTGTGTCAGGTAGGCACAGACTGACCTGCCTTGTATCTTTTAATATTTTGCAAATGTATGTAATGACAAGACAAAACTTGTCCTCTCTGCCTTCTTTCACCAATCAATCATTCTGAGTTTACTGTGCAGTGTTTTTATATTTTTTATTAGAATTTCAATTCATGGCTTGCTGTAGTTTCTTTATTCATTTAGATGTTATTGGATATTCACATTGTAGTTTTCAGTTATGAAAACAAAGCTGATGTGAATATATTGTGAAATTCTCTTCATGACATAGGGGTGGATGCACAGAATGTTAAGGTAGTCAGAAGTGCTACTGTTATATTAACTACCAAAATGATTTCTGAAGTGAATATACGACTAGCAATGCAAAAGGAGTCTCCTTCCTCACCAGTACTAGTGTATTTTGACCTAAAAAACAAATTAGGCTCTTAGTGCTCTTCAGTACATGAGCAGGGTTTTTCTTTGTGAGATGAATATTCACTTACCTGATTACTGATAATGTTAAGAGACATGTACGGACTGGAAATGGTCCATATGACTCCCAAGAGCATGTTGAAGGTCTTTAGAAGTGATAGACATGTGGATCCCACAAAGGCGTTGGAATCACTGCAGGCTCCTGCTGAAGTCACACTGCATAAATCAGGGAGCTCTGCCTCCTTCTGAGGTTAAGGCTCCATGACCAGGACACTCTGAGTTCCCTCAGACCTGCTACTTGACAGAAGGTGGAGGTAGAGGAGCCCCTAGCCCAAGGAGGGGGACTTGAGGGACTACTACTCTCTACCCATGATACACCTATACAATCTGTATAGCCCTGGAATATGGGAGCTGGTGAAACAGTTGAATTAAAATGTGAGTGAAACTGTCCCAACATGGGTGTTATAGCTATGGGAAAATGGGGCTGATAACACAAAGTTGAGCCCACCCAAGATGTGCCAAATTTATTCCAGCCAGCACTGCCTCTATGTGACAATTTCTACAGAATATAAAAAGGACAACCAGTGAGAAGATAAGCAGATTTTAATAAACTTGTTGATAGCAGCAGCCTGGGATCAGAGATGCCAGACCAGCAAAGTGCTGATATGGAGAGCATGACTGCACCACAGGGACTGGGGTCTGTTATGTACAGTATCTGGGGTTGGATAACAGGGAGCTAAGGAGCATAACTGGATGAAGCCCCACTTTTGTTCAACAGGTAAATGCAGCATTGGGGCACCCCATTGTGGTGTGGATATGTCTTCACCTGTGTAACTGTGTATCACTGAAAAATGATACTGATATTTGGGGTGGCAACAAGCTCATCAGGGTGATGCCCACTGTTTGGCTTACTGTGGAAGCCTCTTAAGTCTGGGTCAGCTAGGGCTGACCATAACTATCCCTACACTGACCAGGACACCACCTGGGTATTCCCATATATCCATGACACCATCAAACCCATTATTATGGACACACTGCAATATTGTGAAACTGTTCTATAGGTGCCACCATATTGTACAGATGGCCTGGTGGTTTTCTCTGGTGGCTGTGTTGCTACCAAGGACAAAAATCATGGACCTAAACCCTTGTTAATGCAGGGCCCATGCCATTAACTTTACTTGCTATGCTTGGTGTTGCTCATGGATGAAACTTCTCAAATGTGAAAGGTGATTTTGCAAAACCACATGAGCCTTGATTTGGGAACCACAGCCAAAAAGGTACTTGCACTGTCTTTCATGTAGAATATGACATTTGTATCTCTGACCAACAGAGATAGGAACAAAAGGCCTTACAATAAATGGATGTTCACCTGAGACTCTCGGACTACCACCAAGGGTCTGCCCCACAACCTGGCAACCAAGGACACACTGGACTGCCACTCAGGCCCACACAGTCAGAAACTCCACCACCTCCTGTACCTATTATTACATTTGACCGTTGGCTCTGACCCTTTCTCCTAAAACTTTGGACTACAGTGGATTACCATGCTGGCTCGATGAGAGACTCAGGAACCCCTCACGTGAACAGAAGCTGTCAGCAGGCTCCAGTTAGTGTGGTGAGTGTGCCCCTAACATAGAGGTCTGCAGTGGGTAAATAGGAGCAGAAGTGAAGCTCCCTCCAAAAACAAACCCTTGGAATACCTGGCAAGAGAGTGAGTAACACTCCACACAGAGAACATCAGACAAGTTGAGGAGTACACCAATAAGGCCTCCCCTCACTTGGAGAAAATTAAAAGAGCTTATAAACACACAGTGACACAATAGGGCTTCAGCTGTCACAAACACTATATACAGGGAGATCTGGTGACCTGCAACAACCTAAAGACATAGCAATAGCAAGAACTAAGAGTTTGCCTAGATCTATTCTTTTAGGCTAGTTAGTCCAGGAAGAATATAGAACTCACAAAACAGGCCCTGCAGGAGGAATTCAGGTGACGGGCTCTCCTTTTCATTTTGGTACCCAGCAATTGCACAAAAATCAACCACACAATAGGATCCTAAAATCCACACTGTGTTGGGATTGGAAGACCAAATATGTACCCAAAGGATGAAAATGACAAGGTGAATTGGCAAAATGCAATCTCAAACATCTAGTGAATCAGGAGCAAGTACAGGTAACAATGAAATAGAGGATCTTAAAAGTCATATACCAGAAATCTCTGGAAAGATAGCAACTGAAGTAAAGAGAGAAATCCATGAGGCTATAGTGGAAATCAAATTAGAAAGAATGTTCCATGTAAAGACAGAAATACCAACATTATTAAACTAATTGCACAACATAGCTAGAGAAGAAATAGATTTTAAAAAACAGAAGATCATGGGAAATTGATTGAAACTTTGAATGAATAATGTAGAAAATAAGCAGAATCCCTGAAACAAGTGCAAGGAGATATCCAAGACAAGAAATTATTGAAAGCTGGTAAAGCTATTTATAAGAAGCTGAGGATAGCTTGAGAACAGTGTCATACATAGTGATCATGATAGGGTAGAAAATCTAAAAACAACAGAGCAACATGAAATAACAATTCAGTGGCTTCAAGATGATGTGAAGAGAAACATAACAGTAACAGACAGTGAAAGTACAGGAGTTGATACTAATAACTTAACTAAACTATTCAGAGAAATAATAGTAGTACATTTCCCAAACGTGGTAAAAGTTTGATATACAAGAAAGTGATTCATACAGACTGTCAAACAGTCACAACCAACATAAATCTACACTCAGATATATAATTAAGATCTGAGACATACAGCATAGAAACAGAATACTGAAAGCTGTTAAAGAAAAAGACACAACTCACCTATCAAGGAAAGCCTATTAGAATCACAGCAGAATTTTCAGCACAAATCTTCAGGTTAAGATTCAGCTTGGAGTGAAAATATTTCATGCCCTACAAAAAACAACTTTCAGCCCAGAATGATGTATCCAGCAAAACTTTCAATTAAATTTAATGGAGAAACAAGATAGTTCCATCAGAAAGAACAATTGAAGAAATTCATGTCCACCAAACCAACCCTAGAAAGAATAATGAAAGACATGTTAGATAGAGATAAAAACGACCACAATCTCCAGAACAACAGAAAGAAACCACCAGGCTGGAGAGAAAACTAAACAATGGAGGAAAGCAGGAAGCCAAAAACAGGAACACGATATGGCAAATTCAAGCCAGTACATATCAGTGATATCCATAAATGTAAATGGGCTCAACTCACCCATCAAAAGAAACAAGTTGACAGAATGGATCAAGAAATAGAATCCCACAGTATGCTGCATAAAAGAAACACATCTGACTCAAAAAGAAACTCAGATTAAAAATCAAAGCATGGAAAACAGTTTCCATGCAACAAGAAACCAGAAAAGAACAGGGGTAGTTATTCTGTTTGCAGACAAAGTGAATTTCAAACCTAAAATGATTAAAAGAGTTAATGAAGGCCACTCACATTTGTATATTGAAAAATACAACAGGAAGAACTAACAACTATAAGTATATATGTACCAAATATAGAAACACCCAACTATGTAAGGCAAATCCTAATGGACAAGAAAAACTAAACAAACAAGAACACAATTGCAATAGGAGAATTAAACACACCACTGTAACAAAGTGATAGATCAACTAGACAAAAAGTCAGCAAAGAAATAACAGAACTGAATCATACCTGTGAGTGAATGGACTTAGTGGAAGTTTACATAGTATTGCATTCAACCACATCAGAACATACATTCTTCTCATGTCTACATGGGATATTCTCCAAAACAGACCATATATTATCCCATAAAATATTTTTAAGTAAATGCAAATGGAGCGAAATTATCCCATGTGTATTATGGGACCATAGGGCACTAAAATTGGAAATCAGTGGCAAAAAGTCTGCAAAACCTGCATAAATACATGGATATTAAATAACAAACTTCTGAACAACCAATGGGTTACAGATGAAATTAAAGAAGAAATAAAACAATACTTATAATACAATAAAAATGCAGAATAACATACCACAACCTATGGGACACAAAGCAGTCCTAAGTGGGAAATACATAGTAATAAGTAGTCACATCTAGCAAATGGAATAAACACAAATAAATAACCTAATGCTACATCTCAAGCTTCTAGAAAAGGAAGAGCAAATAAAACCCAACTTTCATAGAAGAGTGGAAATTCTAAAGATTAGAGAAGAAATTAATGAAATTGAAACAAAAGAAAAACAGTACAAAGAATAAATGAATCAATGAATTGGTTTTTTGAGAGAATAAAATTGATAAAATTCTAGCCAAGCTTATCAAGAAAAAAACACACAATAAGGACTGAAAAGAGAAATTACTATCGATCTCATGGAAATTGAAAACATCATGAACACCTACTTTGAACATCTCTACTCACATAGGGTGGAAAACAGAAGAAATATAATTCTAGAAACATGTGATCTATCAATGCTTAATCAAGAATATATACTAATTTGAATAACCCAATATCAGCTACTTTAATCAAAAGCATGATTAAAAACTTACCAACAAAGAAAAGCACAGATCCTGCTGGATTCAGGGCTGAATTCCATAAGAAATTCAGAGAAGATCCGACTCCAATACTCCTTAAACAATGAAATTGAAAGAGAAGCAGTCCTCCCTAACTCATTCTTGGAAGCAAGTGTCACTCTGATACCAAAATCAGAGAGAGATCCAACCATATAGTGAACTATAGACTAATCTCATTAATAAACATTGATGCAAAGATTCTCAATAAAATATAGGCAAATAGAGTGTATAAAATCATCAAGAAGATTATACAACATAACCAAGTAGGATTTATTCCAGGAATGCAGGGATGGTTCCACATACAAAAATCAGTGAATGTAATACATCACATCAACAGAGCCAAAAATAAAAATCATGTAATCATTGCAATGCATGCAGAAAAAGTTTCTGATAACATACAACACATGTTCATGATAAAAAATGCTGCAGTAACTCAGAATAGATGCTATGTTCATCACTGTCATAAACACCATTTATTACAAACCTACAGCAATGTTATATTAAATGGACAAAAACTGAAAGGCTTCACACTAAAATCAGGAACAAGACAATGATGTACACTGTCACCACTGCTAGTCAATATAGTTCTGGAAATATTAGCAAGAGGAATCATACAAGAGGGAGAAATAAAAGGAATAAAAATAGGGAAAGAAGAAGTTAAATTATCATTATTTGCAGATGACATGATATTCTACTTAGAGGACCCCAAAAACTCAATTGAAAGACTACTAGAGGTAATAAACAAATTCAGCAGCATAGTTGGATACAAAGTCAAAATTCAAAAATCAATAGCATTCCTACACACAAACAAAAAACTTGATGAGAGAAAAATAATGGAAATATAGCCTTTCATAGTAGCATCTGAAAAAAATGAAATACTTAGGAATCAACTAAGAATGTAAAAGAAATATATGCTGAAAATTATACTACTTTGAAAATGGATATTTAAGAGAATTTTAGAAAATGGAAGGATATTTCTTCCTGTTGGTTAGGAAGAACCAACTTTGAGAAAATGGACATACTTCCAAAACTGTTACACACATTCAATGCAATCCCAATCAAAATATCATTAATATACTTTACAGATCTAGAGAAAATATTTCTAAAACTCATCTGATAACAGAAGAAAACTAGAATAACAAAGACGACTCTTGGCAACAATAGCAAGACATGAGGCATCTCAATTCCTGACTTGAAACTATATTAAAAAGCCACAGTAATAAAATCAGCATGGTACTGGCAGAGAAACAGAGGGGAGGATCAATGGAACAGATGAGAAAATGCAAACACTATTACAAAGACAAAGAGCCACCTTACATTTATCAAAAGGGCTAAACATCTTCATTGGAAAAAGATAGCTTCTTTAATAAATGGTGTTGGAAACATTGAGTTTACATGCCAAAGACTGAAACTAGACCCATAACTATCACCCTACACTAAACTTAAGTCCAAGGGGATAAAGGATCTAAATATTAAAAAAGAAACAAAAATCTGTTGGAGGACAAGGTAGGTAGAAATCTTGGAGACATAGAGTAGACCGAGAATTCATGAATAAAACGCAAAGTGCATAGGAAATATTTCAAAGAATCAACAACTGGGATGTCAGATTACTAAAAGATTTTATACTTCAAAAGAAATCAGACAAGTGAGAAAAAAAGATTGAGAAAGCATCTGGATATAAGACACAGGACTTAAATGCAGAACATAAAAAGAATTGAAAAACATCAAAGACCTTTTCCAAAACTGAGCATCAGAGATTAGCACACAGTTCTAAGATGAAGATATACAAATGGCAAACAAATATATGAAGAAAAGTTCACCATAACTGGTCATTTGATTAATGCAAATTAAGACAGCACTGAGGTTTCTTCTTATTCTGGAAAGAATGGCTGCCATCAAAAATAAACTGAAACAAATGTTGGCGAGCATGAAGAGAAAAAGGAACTTCTTCACTGTTGGTGGGAATGCAGACTGGTGAAAGCACTATCAAAATCAATGTGGAAATTCCTCAAAAACTAGGATGGAAGTTTCATTTAATCCAGCTGTTCCACTCCAGGGTATTTTCCCAGAAAAACTGAAAATATCATGTTACAGTGATATATGTGCACACATATGTGCGCCACAGTTGTGACAGCTAAATCTTGGAAACAACCAAACTGCCCATCAACCACAAGTGGATGAAAAAATTGTATTTTTACACAATGGAATACTACTCAGCTATAGAAAAGGATGATCTTGAGGCCTTTATAGGTAAATGAAGATAAAAAGAATATCTTCATTAGTAAAATAAATGAGGCTAACATTAGAAAATGTCACATTGTCCCTCTGGTTGGGAGCCTGCCATGTTATTCATGAGAGCATATTCATAAGATGGCACCCGCCTGCCGCCTCCGCTGCTTCCCCGCCCATCGTGTGCCCAAGATGGCGCACACATCCTGCTTCCTGGTTCTTGCTCGGCTTACTGTCCCCGCCATATATGGTAATGATTGATTGCTTCCTTGTTGCCGCCCAATCGCCTGTCCCCACGTGTAATCCCATGATTGGATAACATTAGCTATATAAGCCCAAGTATAGGAAGTGCCCGACGCACAACACGGAAGAAGCCGTCCAGGACGGACATGTATTGAGGTTGCTGCCCAGTCAATAAAGGTGCTTGCAGAGGCTAAGTGTTTGTGTGCTCCATTCTGCAGGTCGGATGCGGCTTCGGACAGCTGGTGGCCCGTACGGGGACTTGAAACCATTCCCGTGCCTTCTGCGACTCCTGTGACTGCGTTGAGAGATGGTACGTACCTGCGGGTGAGTGGAGGCTCAACCCGGCCCTTGGTGGACGCACTTTAAGGGATCTACTGGTCGACCCCTTGTGGGGATCGACATTGCCCAAAAAAGAAGGGCAGGCCTCTGTTGGCTATTGCGCCTCGGGGCTCTTTAATTTTGTTAAGATGGGCAATGTTAACTGCGGCCCCCTCGCCTTATCGCTGTGGTTGTTGCTTAAGGCGTGAGGGATTAGGATAGATAAGCAAACGGTGCTGCAGTTTTTCGAATGTATTGATGGTTTGGCCCCATGGTTTCTGCCCACCGGATCCCTCACTTTACCCTCCTGGGAGAAGTTAGGATGTGATATTCAGTTTGCTGAGGAACAAGGGATGGGTGTCGACCCCATGGTTCGCCCCATTTGGGAGATGGTTCGTGCATGTCTCAGAACCGAAAGTATGGTAGGCACAGCCCAGGGACTCAAAGAGGCACGCCACGCTTTCGAGTAGGCGCGCTCGGAGAGCTCCAGGGAGGCCTCAGAGGTTGGCTCACTGAGCCATTCAGATTCAGAGGGGGAAGACCCTAAGGTGGGCCCAAAGGAGGAAACTGACAGTAAGACAGGCCCACATTGCAATACAGGGCAGAAAGTTCATAAACCTGCTGGAGCCTTGTGTGAAGGGATGATGGAGAGCCTAGGGGAGGAGCTCGAGAGGGTGGAGAGTGATCTGCAGGAAATGCGCACCCCCGGCGAGGCGGGGTTAGTCCCGTCGGCCCCTCCCTGGGAACCACCCCAGGGAATGAATGCCCCTGGTGGTTGGGGGCCGCCTCCTCCCTTCCCTGCCACACTTCCGTTCTCCGGGTGCCGCTCATTTCATGGCCGTTTATGGGACATCTTGCGTAGGGGCCTTGCCTCGTATGACGCTCCCAGCTTCTACCTGGTCCTCCAGGACCAGGACGGCGTGCCTTATTATCAGCCCCTGGACATGAAAGTGGTTAAGGGTTTAAAAGAGGCAGTCTCCACTTACGGCCCCAACGCCCCCTTTACGCAGGCTCTTTTGGAAAACATAGGAGCCACCCCTCTGACACCCTCGGATTGGGCACAACTCGCAAGGGCGTGTTTGTCCCCAGGCCAATTTATGGACTGGAAGGCATGGAATGATGAGTATTGTGGAGAGCAGACTGAGAAAAATGCTAGAGAGTGCAATGCTAGATGGAACAAAGATATGTTATTAGGCCAGGGAGCCCATGCGCAGGATCAAATTCGACACCCTCAGGCAGTTTATGATCAAATTACCAAGTGCGCTATTGCCGCTTGGAAACAGCTTGCCAAGCCAGGTGAACATACTGCCTGTCTTACTAAGATTGTGCAAGGGATGACAGAGCCATTCTCTGACTTTGTGGCCAGGATGCTAGATGCCGCTGGCAAGGTCTTCCCCGACCTCAGTGTGGCGCAGCCCCTGGTAAAGCAGCTAGTCTTTGAGCAGTGTACTAAGGACTGCCGTGCAGTCATTACACCACATAAAAACAAGAGTTTAGAAACCTGGACCAAATTATGTAGAGAAGTGGGGGACCACTCTCTAATTCAGGTCTTGCAGCCCTGGTGGGTGCTTCAATTAATGCGGCCCTCGGCTCCCGTCCTCCAGCAACACAACAGCAGATGCAAAAGAGTAAAAAATGTTTTGAGTGTGGCCAATACGGGATGTTCCGAGGTGGCTCAAAACATGATGAAACGGATGGGCTATACCCCTGGCAAAGGCTTGGGCATCAAATTGCAAGGAAATACCTCTCCTGTGCCCGCCCTCACTAAGAGGGACAGGAGGGGGCTGGGGATTTAGCTCAGCGGCATAAGCGCCTGACTTGCAAGCACGCGGTCGTGAGTTTGATCCCTGGTACTGATAAAAACGAAAAAGACAAAAAAAAAAAAAAAAAAAAAAGAGCAGCCTATGCTGTTCTCTCCCTGATCTTTGGATTCCCGTGCAAGCCCAGGACTGGGTTGGACCGGTCTCACAGCAGATCTTGCTCTCTTCCTTATCAACCAGAACTAAAAGAGGGATAAAAGATTGGTTGTGGCAGGCAGCAGTGGTGGTCTCTTCTCTGTTTGTCCCTGCAGTGGGACAGGCTGTTTTGCAGGCATGGACCTCCGAGCAGCTCGCGCTGACCATGGATGCAGTCAATCGGCTGAGCAACGCCACACGAGAGACCATCAAGGCTCAAAGGCAACAGACTGAGCTTAACAGCCAGGCTATACTTCGGCTACAAGAAGAAATCCAACTCATCGGACAAGAGATCGATGCCCTGTGGCAGGTCGCCACTCAACTTTGCGACCAGAGGTGGCTGTCCTTGCGGGTGTGTGTCACTCCCGTTCGCACCAACTTGACTGAAACCACAAAACTATGACCGCGTGGTTACAGGACACTTATCTGCCAAAATTTCATAATCTGTCTGTGATTGTTAATCACGAGTTAAACGAGATAGAAAAGGTTCAATTAAACCCAGTTAGGTTTGATTTGTCTACCCTGAGGGACGTCCTAAAAGGTTTGTGGGACCATGTCACTTCCTGATTCTCTTGGCCCAATTTGACTACTTGGACTCTGATTGTTGTTGCCATACTGGTGGGGTTGGTGGTCATCAAATGCTTGCTAGACCGCTTGATGCAAACCCAGCAGCAGGTCAAGTTCACAGCTATGGCGGCAATGCAGCTGGTGGAGGGGGGCCCATCCGGTAGCCAGGCGGCTGCATATCTCCTTCAGTTATAAGGATGCTGAATGGGTGAGCCAAAGACGGGTAAGACTGAGGTACCCCACCTTGCTCAACCTAAGACAGGCCCCATTCCACACAATGACAGCAAGAGGCACCAAGGTGCGAGACCAGATGGTACTGCATGACATTCTACTCTTGGGGTTTTTGAAGAGAGATGTCAGGCTATATGTCTGTATGCATCTAGGTTTCATCCGAATTACCCTAGCCCTGCGCAAAAGGATGAGGCTTGGGGGTCCCTTCTGACGCGGGGGTGGCCAACCTGTGCCGGGGGATGACCTCAGAGCCATGCACAGCGGGATACAGACCACTGTAGTCACTTGGAAGACCTCGCTGGCATTTGCTTGTAAATAAGAAAGGGGGAGATGTTGGGAGCCTGCCATGTTATTCATGAGAGCATATTCATAAGATGGCACCCGCCTGCCGCCTCCGCTGCTCCCCCGCCCATCGTGTGCCCAAGATGGCGCACACATCCTGCTTCCTGGTTCTTGCTCGGCTTACTGTCCCCGCCATATATGGTAATGATTGATTGCTTCCTTGTTGCTGCCCAATCGCCTGTCCCCACGTGTAATCCCATGATTGGATAACATTAGCTATATAAGCCCAAGTATAGGAAGTGCCCGATGCACAACACGGAAGAAGCCGTCGAGGACGGACATGTATTGAGGTTGCTGCCCAGTCAATAAAGGTGCTTGCAGAGGCTAAGTGTTTGTGTGCTCCATTCCGCGGGATGGATGCGGCTCTGGACACCTCTAGTGTAAAAAATAATAAAAACTGACAAAGTAATGGGACCCCAATAATGTATAACAGATATTTTAAAATAGAAAGGGAAGAAAAGTGCTCTAAATGATATAATGGTATGTATAGTATGTAAGATAGATGACCATATTATTAAATTTCTGTTAGATTATTGAAGACGGTTTGCACTGTCAATGCTTCAGTGTTCAGCAACCTTTTATGCTTTCTTTTTGTAACTTTAACACCTATTTTTAAGACGACAATATGTAATGTATCAACTAGTGATTTTATGATGTTAATTTTTTTGAATTCTATGTTCTATAATTTTTTGCTTTTTGTATGTTGTTTCTTTTAATTTTGTTTTCTTTCTTTAAATAAAAAAATGAAAAAAAGAAATGGACCTGGAGTTTTGTGCCTTTGATTCCTTGAAGCAGGACCTGCTCATGCAGTGGTGGGAATTCTTGGGATCCACCTCGCTTTGCATGGCCATAAGCTGCACTGTGGTGGGATTAGTGGTATTATGCTGTACATTTACTGTTGTCATGTTCTTTGCATATGTGAGTCCACCCTATGAGTCACTTACAATAAGCACATTTTCCCTGATTTTTGAGTTGATGGAATGAGAAAAATCACTGCATATTGTTTCAATATCAAAGGATATGAGGACCTGTATGGACCTCACCCAACCAATTGCCATGTGCACACCATGGACACAGTCATATAAGCATGAGTTAACATAGGCAGCCATGAATATGCTCAGGCTTGTGACTGTATGCAAGAAATAATGCCTGAGGATGACTGATATATACAGGCTGGATAATAAAAATGCTTGCTTACTACTGTTGCTAATGTTGGCTCTGTGTGGTTTCTTCTCCCTGGGGATTTTACCCATTAAAATACCCACTCACCTCCTTAACTCTGAGAAAATATCATAACACAGACACAGGTCACTTTAGTACCCCACAAAACTAAACTCCCCCTGCCCTGTTCCAAGCCATGCATCACATCCAAATGCCCAATTCTCTGTTGGGATACAGCTTAAGAATGTAGACCGAGTTTTATGCCTGTGTTTTGGTGATCACTTCCTAAGCCCTGTGATGGACATTTGCCCTACTTCCATCCCTCCTCTGTACCTCACAGGGCATTAATATTCCCAAATGTTCTGACCTGGAAGTGGAACACAGCTCCCCTAGCAGCAGACGTGCAGTTCTCGAGCAGCTTGGTTGGACCATGGTCTGAGCTGAGTCAGTCCCAGGCTGTAGGCCAGGACAATAGGGTCCATTGGCCCCTTTCTCACAAGGGTGCAGCTACTTGCCATCATATCTTAGCCTCCCTTGATCCCTGAACCCATTTTTTCCTGTGTATCATAGTGTGTTAAAACCAGGCACAGCATTAACGCATGGTAGGGAGAAACCATGTCCAGCACAAACCCTCCTGAAGGCAGCTCCCCGTGTACTCTGCAAGCCATCTGTTCTTAATATGTGGCACCACATTGTAGCTGAGTGCTATGAGGGAGAGCACAAAGCAAGGGCAGGATCGGCTGCTATGGAACTCATAGAGTCGGGCAGCCCTTCTCAGATATGTGTGGACCCCAGTGTCCATCAGGATATAGGGATGGCCCTTTGAATAGCTAGTGATATCCCTGCCTGGGCGTGTTGGGTCAGGGTGGCAGTGGACACTGGCTATGTCTGGCAGCCACATTAGGCAACACAGAGTGTGTACCACTGACCCATGCCCAAGACATCCTCTCACAAGGTCATTCTTTTGGCATTCCCCTACCAGACTTTGTATACCAGGGCCCCCCTTTTTCACTCCAATCTTAACTGGAACTGTGAATGCAGTCATGGGAGGAGGCAATGCACTTGCAGCTGCCCAAAATCCAGTGTCATTGGTGTTTGCTGTCACCCAAAAGTTATGGTGGGTAACAAAATCACTGAGTGGTGTCCATCACTGAGTAACTTGGGGCCTTTTTCTAATCTTCCTTCTTCCATTCCCTCATTCCTCAGGCATCCCTTCCTCCTCCTTCTATACTCTGTTCTCCTTCTAAGAGCACACAGCTGGGCTTGTGATAGCCTTGGCTGGCCTAGGAGCTGCTCTATGCCCCTTCCATCATTTTTGTTCCAGAGAGAATCCTGTTCCCACAAGTATTGGTTATCACCTAGCACAAGCTTAATCCAACCTGTGTTGCACTTGGCCCAAGGTCTAGGATTGAGGTTCTTAGAAGCCCTTGATTTTGGCTCACAGCTCTAGAAGTTCTCAGAACATGGTGCTTACAATAGAGGTCTCACTGTCAGTCTGGAAACTCCAATCTGTGGAGCATCTAAGAAGCTGATCTAAACTGTGAGTTGCCATGTGATGCATGTGTATGTGGATATGTGGGGAGACGAATGCAGATGCTCCTGTCTGGCACAACCCAAGTAGAAACAGTAACTTTGTAATTGCTCCTGAAGGATGAGCAGAATTGGATCTTCCCAGGGAATAAAAGCAGTGTGCACCAGACCTTGAAGCAGGACCCTGAGATCTGGACCACACATTGGAAGGAAGGAAAATAAGGGTGCCCAAGCAAACTGTGTCTGGGGACAAATTCTTCCCAAATTTTACCGTACATCTCTGCTCTGTCCCAAGACCAAATTACCACATTATAAGGCCTGGAATTGTCATCACTCTGTTATTGGTATATCTCTGGGCCCCTCAGGAGTGGACAGCAAGTGGAAAGGAGATGGTCCAAGGCTCACCTGTGCATAATGTACCTCTCAATGACTGACCCTGAGGTAAGGTGGTCATGGACATTGTCATCTCTTTTTTCTGTCTGGCCAGCTAGTTGCCAGGCACTGCTGTGTTCTCACTTTCCTGCTCATTGGATCATGAGGGAAATACCTAGTGTTCCAGTACTGGTGTCCATGAGAATTTAGTCAAGTGTGGTGGGGTGTGATCAGCAATGGGGCAGCTGAGTTTTGAGTGGCCACGGAGTGGGGCAAGAATCCCATACATTTCCTTCCCCACCACATTGATGTGGGTATGTTGGTGTATAAAGCAGGGCTCCATCCAACTAACTGTCACTTTTTACTACATCTTTCCATCTCATGATAATTTACTGGAAAACTGTCTGTATGTGACACAGTATGTCAACATATAAAAGTATGTTGATAAAAGTGTATTGAAGGCCCTGCTGAGCATCTCTTCCCAGACCGCTGGGCAGCAGCTCAGCCTTCAAAACTTAGTGGGAGAGACAGGGGAGGAAGGAGGAGGAAGACAAGGGGCTTTCTCCTCGAAGACAGCAGTTACAGAGGGGCAAGCATCACCTCCAGCTGTCACTGTTAGACCCACTTTTCAGCCTGTATTCTGAGGCTAGAAAGGAGATAGCAGTTTTGACCACTTTGCTAGAAATCAGGGGTCTGAACAGAGTTAGAAAGGAAGACTTGGGAGCCAGACTGAGGGCTCCTCCAGAAGACTTTCCTGTGTTTGGTTTTCACTTTCTGTTCCATAACTCAGTCATCACCAGTTGTTGGCAGTGTGGGTTCACTTGTCTCCCTAAGATTGAGCTGCTTCTATAGATCTCTGGTACTCAGCGCAGTTAGTCCTCTATTTGTCTCTGTTAGGTTGTGCATAGACAAAAGGATAAAAGTGCATATTCCTAAGATAGGAAGGTTAGCCCCAGAAATTCCATTAGCGAGGATGTAGATTGAGGACAGCTGATGCTTTGCTCTACAGGTTTGCATCCACATGAAAGACACACTGCTGGCCAGGTAGAGCGTGTCCTTCCTGTGTGAGGTTTATCATCAGTTGCTCATTTTTTCCCACATGTCTGAACAGATTTTTCTTGCTTTGTGTTTGGCTTACAGATTATTGTATATTTTTATTAGTACCTATATACTGTATATGCTGATTGCATTGGTGATAGGTCCATTGCAAATGTGATGCATAGAATGGAAATTAGGCCCCATCTTGTGCACAGTGGTACAATCCAACAACCAGTGACTGTTCTCAAAGTTTTGTGCATTGAGCACACATCTCAGGACTAAGACATTGGCAATACAAGGTGTTGCTTTGTCTTTATTGTCCTTTCTGTATTTCCAATACAGTGGGTAATGATACAATATTTGGGAGCTTACCCCAATGCTAAACTTAAAAGTCTAGCCAAACCCTAAACCTAACTCTAACCCTAGAAAGTCATTACCAGCATTCTCTGAACAAATTGAACTTTATGGCACTGATGTGGGAAATGTAATATAGGTTAATTATGAGAATATACAATCTGTGGTGGCTGGGATGGTGCAAGAGGGGAAAGAAAAGAAAACACCATTGTGTAAGCATTTGAAGAATGTATTCTGGAAGTGGACCTTGGGGTAATTAGCTTCAAATTGAGAATGCACTGAATGCCAGCAAGCTGATTATTTTAAACAACATTAAAATCTTAAATTTTATCTATGTTTGTTCTATCACTAACATATCTCTGGTAAATAAGTGTAGCAGTGAATACAGTAATAAGTAAATCTGGAAAAGAGGGAATGGAAAATGTGGGTCAAGAGCTGCCCACAGGTAGACCTCAAGAGATGACTCCTGAGTGGAGGCACCAGGAGGCTTAGATCTCCAGCTGCCGGACAAAGGAATCCAGGTGCTGGCTCTTGCTCTGGTATCACAGCTGGTGAGGGAGTTGCAGGTGAAGGTGTCATAAGGTCTGCAGGTGCAACTTCTGCTTGGGCTGAACCTGGCCCTCTAGATGCAGGAAGTGAAAAGATCGCCAACTGTCCATGGGCTTCCTGAGCAACACCTTCCCACTGCCTGTCCAGGCAGCCATGTGTACCAATACAGCCTCAGCAAAGCCTCCCTGACTGTATTCACACACTGACTGCTGAGTGTGTCATGCTCCTGGATCACCAAGCATATGGACACTTTGTTGAGTTCCAAGGCCATCACCTCCCAAAAGCCCACATCCCACACTCCAGGGCTACTTATTTTAGGGCTCAGTCCCTGGTGGTTCAGGAGGCTCCAGGTGTTCCAGGAGAAGCTCAGCCTGGGGATCCACAAGGGCATAGATTTCCGATGAGGCATCAAGCACAGAAGACCTGGGGAGACAGGGAGCTAGCAGAGTGAGAGGCCTGGCCGTTCCTGCCACAATGTCTGCACAGCTCACTTGTAGAGAGGGGTGTATGGGCCTCCTGTCCAGTCTGTACAGCATCCATCCCCATCCTCACTCACTCATAATTGGGCAGTTACAGCCCAAGGAGCTCTTACACGCTGACAGAAGCCTCAGTGAGTGGGAGTTCTTGCTCAATTGAATCACACCTCTGCTTTGTACAGGGAATCCTGACACAGTTTCTCCCTGCCCATCCCCTGTGCAATTCAGTGTGGTGAACACAGAGAGTGGAATCTTCCCTGTCTTTGCACTCCAGGGCTCAGGGCTGCCTCTCCATAAATATCTGAGAAGTGAAGGATCAATCAGTGTCTGTCCTGTGTCACTGCAATCTCTAGCTCAGGCAGTGATGCATTGCCCAGTTCTCTTAGCCTCTGTATAACTCCATGTTTATGGTCTGTCCCCACATCTAGGGAGGCCTGGGGACCAGAACAATGGCCTTGAGGTGAACAATATCTGTTCTGCAGCCAAGGGTGACTCTGTGGCCACCAAAGAACATCAAAACTCAAAAGGGCAGTGTTTGCACTGGCTCTGCTTATAGGATCATGGTCAATGCCCAGAAAAGTGTCTGCACACAGTGTGTCTTCATGTACATTTGTGGGATGATGACATCTATCTGCTCTTCCATGACATCTGACAGCCATGGAAAATTTGCTGTTCTTAAGGTTTCCTGTGTTGAACAAGCCCTGAAGTCAACAAAGTTACTCTCCAATCTCCTTTCCAATGAACAGAACTGCAACCACCAAGTATTGGTCAGTTAATGAGATGGAAGATCATCCACCAGAATCATCACAGCCTCCACAGTAGGTCTTCATGGGACCAAAGCCACATTTGGCATGGAGCCCCCATTTCATCCTTAGTGACCCTAAAGTCTGAATTCACTCAGATCCCACACATTCAGCATTGTAAACTAGGGTTGATTGAGTCCCTTGCATACGGCCAGTACCTGAATCCAAAGGTGGCCAAGTCCCACTGGGCTGCTAAGGTAAGAACTCCCCTTCTGAGCATTGGTGCTGTGGGGTCGAGATGTGATCCTTGGAGGAGTCCAGGGATCTGAGTAGATCCGGAGGATCTATCCAGAAGGCCAGCTCCATAGGCTCCTTCATTCTGTGAGGCCCATCTGCCTGCACTGTGCTTCCTGTACAGACCTCTGCCAGGCTCTCTGCTGCCTGACTTCTGAGAATGTGGTGAGACTGTGGGTGGATATGGAATTGGTGTCCTGCATGTGGCTTCTCAGGAGGCTTTGGGGATGAAGCAAAGCCCACACTCCAATTGGTCCACAGAGGCTCATGGTAATGGGCTCACAGGATGGTCTTTGCAGAAAAGGAATTCTCATATTAAAAGTTACATTTCACAAGGGACACTTAGGAATACTAGTATGCTAAGATCACCTTGATAGAGAGGTTGAAAAGAAGTCTATGCATGAACAAAAGCTATGAGTCTTAAGATTGTCCCCCATTTTAGAGATGAGAAAAGGAGGCTCATTCTGGATGTCCAGGTCCATTAATGAGACACCACAGAATATTCTCAGTTTTCTGATGAAAAGTTCCCAGGAAGGAATTAAGTTCCTCTTCCATTGCCATGGGAGGCTGAGCAGCTGTGTTCACTGATCTCTTCTTGTGCTCATTTTGCCCAGAGGCTCCTGCAATAGTAATTGCAGAGCCTGAAAACTCCCATCAAACAAGTGCCAGAGAAATGGATAGAGTGGATGACATTTGAGGTGAGCACATCTCTAGCAAGGTGATGCTGTGTAAGAGCTGGAGACAGTGGGGGAAAGACAGCTCACTAATTGTCCTCGGACACCAGGCCCACAACAGACAATAAGGTGCAATGGCAGAATTCAATCATGACAGGAAATGAAATGACTTTCATCTGTCCCCTTTCTCCTGCTCCCACTGATATGTGTACAGTGACCTTGCCTGTGACAAGGTAGAGACAGAGTTGAGAGTATATGGTAGTTGAGCACTTGGAGTCAAGATTCCTTTGGAGCAGGACCACGGGCCCAGTGTTTGAAAAGCCCTGGAGAGAGGTGCTTGAAGGATTGATCTGACACAATGTTCCTCTCAGTCATCTGTGGGTCTCCATACAGTCCCTTTTGCTCACACACCCTGCACCGGAGCCGGTATATGTTGTTACTGTGGGTACCATGTCTGGATCAGGGATGTGGCACACACGTTCCAGTTTCCATCTCCATGTTGATGTTCTGTATGCAGCTCGGGGGGGGGGCAGTGCCCATCTGCCAACAGGAAGCCTGAGACGTGGACACCACAGGTTTCAATTTGTGAACCCAGGTAACTTATGTTCCTTAAAGACAGACAGATCTATACCAGACTTCTACCCAGGAGGACAAGAGATGACTCTGGAGACTGTGTATAAACATGAGCTCTGCCCTTCTCCTCAAGGCTTCCCTGTCTTGGGTGGGAACATGAAAGGAGCACAGACTAATGTGTCCCAGCACATGCCCCTTCTGCAGAGCATCTGCTCTTGGTGTCTGTCCTCAGAGCCCTTTCACTGATGATTTAGAATGGGAAAGGTTTAGGAGAACTCACAGAGGTAGCCAGGCCTTAATGTACCTGTCCTGTACTTGGTGTTTCTGAGGGGCAAGTGGGCAAGCCTAGAGACACCTGTCCCAGGCTCCCTCTTGTCTCTGGTCTTTTGGGAAGCTTATGCTGCCATTGACATTTGGGCAGTTCCTGGTAAGGATCCTGAAGCATCTTGGCCCAGTGAACCATCCTTTCCTTCATTCCCATGTAGTTTTCCCATGCGGGATCTTGAGGCTTAGGCATCAAGGCCTTGGAAAACAACACAGTATATTCACTGGTCACTCTCTTGAACCAAGTGTCTGTTGCCAGAAAAAGGTGCCTGGTGACCAAAGCCTTCCAAGTTCTGTTTAGACCTTTTGCCAAGAAAGTTGTGTCATGTACTGGGGTCCATAGCTGTGCTGCCCCTCTGATGCCCCCTTTCTTTTTATTGTGTTCCTTAGAAATGGCAAGTGAAAAACTAGAAAACTGAGTGTGGCTTTATACTTTTCTTCACTTTGAAATTTTTAATACAACAAACATTTAGATGCTTCAGTTGTGGCAGGTTGGGTGCCAAGTGCACATTTCCAGCCAAAAGTTATTTTCATTGAGAATTAGGTTTCACTTAGAGATCTGTCAAATTTTAGGATGAGATTCTTTCCTGGCTTCATGTTAGTTTCACTTCAATTCCATTAGATAGTATGGAGAAGTTTCCAGAATACCCATAATAATTTTCCCAAAGGATGCAAATGTTTCATGTGATTACCCCCATATATCCAGGGGAGGATTCCTAGCAAGTTTTACTCTAACGGGCATATGAATGATTACTTATCCTTAGATGTCTAACTCAGCCACACACTGTAGTGCTCTGCCCTCTAACATCCTGTGAAGGGGTCAGCAGGTGGTGATTGCAAGGGGTGGCTTTCCAAGGCCATGGACATCATCACCTCATGCTGAGGAAAGACACATGCACATGCCTCCTGGGGAACTTGTCTCATAGCAACAAGTATAACTTCCTGTCCTCCCATCCCATATAGACCATCGGATTTGTGTCCCTGCAAGGTAGTTTACCTTTCCTAGAGGTGATGGCCCTGAGGCTGATCAGGGGCAATGCTCTTTGGTTGGTCTCCTTCAAGCAGTGTCTCCATGCTGGGCTCCCAGTGTGGTGCCACTACATGCCATTGGGGGGCTGAAAGAAACCAGCTGTGACTTGTTCATGCACCCCTCACCCATCTGCTGATGGCCATTTCTTCTGTTTCTGGGTCAACCGGTGAAAAGGAGCTGCCATAGCCATTCTTATACATGGGCTTGAGTCAATGCAGAATTTTAAAGAAAAACTACTTAAATGTGAAATTACTGGACATATTGCTGGTTTATGGCTAACTTAGAAATTCTTAAAGTATCATGGGAAGCAGTTGCTTAGCAGAGTTAGATGGTTGCTTTTCATTTTATTTTGATTTGTTTTATTATAGTACACTGTGCTATGCTATGTTATTTTATGTTATATGTTGGTGATGATTTTGAAACTGTATTTTCTGTGGTTTCTGATTTGATTTTGTATAATCAACCTGAGAAAATATAAGAATATCACATAACTCTGAGTAAGTATTTTTTGGAGAAAATTTAAAAAGGAAGACACAGTCAGAGATGTTGGTACACACCTGTCATTCCAGTACTCAGAGGTTGAGGCAGGGGATTGTTGTAAGTTTGAGGTCATCCTGGGCTACAAGGGAAGATGAAGGCCAGCCTCAAATGCATAGCAGAACCCTGTCTCAAACAAAGAATGAAAGAAAGAGGGAAAGAAAGAAGAAACAATTAAAAATACAAAGTCAAATATTGACTGTGAATTCAGAATAAAAAATATGTAAGATTTTCTAGCAAGTGTACTTTAGTCAGCACACCTAGCATAAGGTTTCCAATCATGTAGACATTGATGTGTTATCAGGTTTGCATTGTTTCAATTTTTTGAATGTTTTACTGAGATGACTGCAGATATGCTACTGAATATACCTTCTTAGGATTTGGGTAGCTCAGTATGAAGAGAATGTGATCATTGCTTTTTTTCCTCTCCTAAATTTATATTTAGAATCAGAAGTTGATCAAGCAATTGCTATTTTTTAAAATAAAATAAGGACCATATAAAAGATACTCTTTTTAAGTCTATGGAAAGATAAAAATATTTGTAGAATAACAGTGGTTAAAGTACCTTGCACAGTGATTTCCAGGATTTCTTAATGATCAATAATTTCATACATTTGTAAGTTTTTAAAAAAGATTTTAAGACATGGTCTCACCAGTTTTCTGAGTTTCCCAGGCTAGAGTTAAACCCTTTGTCATCTTTCCTCTCACTCCCAGGGGGCTGGAATTACAGGTGTACATTATCCTGAGTAGACAATCGACAGTAATTTTGCGTATTCATGGAATAAAATACTTGGCGTTGATCTTTAGACTCTTTGTAGAAAGAATTCATCTAGTTAAACTATCTCCTAACTTCCTAATCTACAGTTTCTTTCATAGTGAGTAAGACTCAATATCCCATTAATATTAAGAGAGTCACTGCTTTTTAACTGTATCAGTGGTCAGCCTGGGATTCAGGAGATCACTCCAAATGCCTTCTGCTGTGGGACTGAGGCTTGGTATCCTTGAAGCACAGTCTGTTTTTCTCTGATCACTCATGGCAATTGATTACTGATGTCAAATCCCAAGAAAGATGTGAACATTAAAGCTACTTGGGGCCCACTGCCCTCCAGAAGGTCAGGCCAGGGTAAAATGTTTTTGCCTTCCCCTTCTACTTTCCAAAATTTTTGTTTTGGTTATGGTTTTGGTTTTACACTTAGTTTCTAGAATTGAATACAGAGGTTTTGTATTTAGTTCCATTACTTTCCACTTTTAAATGTCTTCCTTTTTTGAGGAGTTTCTTAATAAGTTGCTAAGTTGGTGAGTCTCTCCTTGAATTTATGATGTTCCTGTTTTAGTCTTCCTGAGTGGTAAGCTTACAAGCCACACCACCAGATGTGTTTTCATCATGGTGTTCTTAAAAGCCCATTGGCTGTGCAGGCATTGATGAAAATGCCTGCCATGTCAGCATTCAGGCCACAGAGGCAGCAGGATTCCTGGGAGTTCCAGACAAGCCTGGAACACACTCTGATTTCAGCTTAGGCCAGAGAGACAGAGGGAGTCCCTGACCAGAAAAAGAAAAGGAAAATATAGGAAAGGGCAGGAATGGAAGGAAGATACAATACCAAATTCCTGGTGATTCTATGAGTTCCTTTGTATCTGCGCTAGTCATTTTAATCTGCTGTCCTATTGCAGTATAAGACTTTTGGACTGCTGTCACTTTAAAATATACCTTGACACCAGGGATTTTGGTACTTCTAAGTTTAATGTTCTTTACATGGCCAGAGGATGTTGTACTTCTTTGTGAATTTTCATATTGAATTTTTTGATTTGTAGGAAAATATCAGTGGTATTTTGACAGGAATGCTTTGAAATGGCTGGTTGCTCTGGGATGCACATATATTATAACAACATGAATTCTTCCTATCCACCATCGTGCTATGTGTTTTCTTCTGTTAGTGCTATTTCACTGATTGCATCAATTTCTACAAAATTTAAACAACAGGTGAGTTTCATTAAACTTATTCTAAGTGTTAATTCTATTTGATGAATTATGAAGTGAATTGTGTTCTTTGTATTTGAGGCTGCAGTTTGTTTGAAGCACATAGATATGAGTTGTTTAAGACATGTGGATCTTGTACCCTGCACCCTATATGATTTGTGAATTTGTTCTAAAAGATTTTCAGTGAGATATAAGTTTCTTATATGAAAGGCTGTGCCCTCAGGAAACAGAGACCATGCTTAATTCTTCCTTTCTGATATGGAAGCCTTTGATTTCTTATTCTTGAGTAAATTCTAGGGATAGGACTTGGAGCACTGTGTTGAAAGGCATTGCAAGCCCTGTCTGGTTCCTGATCTGAGAAGAAAATTTTGCAGCTTGTCAGCCTCTGAGCACAATGTCTGGGATGGGCTTCTCATGCATGATCTTTGATGTGCTGAGGTCCATTCTTCCAATACCTGGTGTGTGGGTAATTCTTACAATGAGAAAATGTTGAAACTCAGTATTTTTCAAAGCTATTTTTCCAAATCTATTGAGAGGTTACTTCTGTCTCATTCTGTGAGAGTGTCAAGTGACACTGAATGGTCAGTTCAGTGACAATGGGGCAGTTCTTGCATCATTGAGATTGAGCCAAGTGTTGATTGTGGTGCTTAACTTTTGCATGTACTGGCAAATTTAGCTGACAAGTATTTAGCTGAATATTTTTGCTTATGTTCCTTAGGAATATTGGTCAGTAGGGTGCTTTCATTTATTTTATTTTATTTTTCAATACATTGTTGTCTGGCTTCATTCTCAGGGTGACTTTGTCATCTAAAAGAAGTTGATGTTGGATTTTTCCCTTCAATTTCCTGGAAGAATCCAAAAATGATTATTATTTATTTTTTATTATACACTTGAAAAAATCCACCAGGGCATTTGTCTTATCCTGGTTTTGTTGTTGTTATTAATGAGTTTTGATTTTTGACACATCACCTATATTAATTTTGGCTCTGTTCATCAGTGTGTTTGTTCCTTATGGGCATGGGTCAGTGACACCAAAGGAGACCACATTCCCATTAAGGGTCACACCTCATTTTGCTTAGGGATGCAGTCATTTACTTTTGTATTTTATATAGTTTTTTGTCAGTAACTTCTTTCAGTTATTAGTCTTTAATGCACACTGTTCTTGTCAGGAGTTTACTACTGAAGGAAACTGGAGCTGGTCAGGTGCCCATATCTTATTTCAGGCTTCATACTCTGGCCTGCCTGCAGTGTCCCCATCTCCTGATTTGCTCCCTGTAAACACCTGTCCTCCTCCATAGCTGTGGTGAGTCCACATGCGGCAGTTGAAATCTGCACCTGGGTGGAAGACATTCAGTCAAGGTGGGCTCTGTAACAAGCTGACCTTCTTGTACAGTGCTTCCCTGAGTCAGCCTAGGGGCCTAGGGCCTTCAGGAAGGACTTCTGGGAGCAGGGCACACCAGCCCTCTTCTGTCCAGCGTGCAGTGTATGCTGTTTTGCTGAGAAGCTGACTTGTGGATCAGGAGGCCTCAACCTGGGCCTTTCTTGCCCCTGGTGCCATGGTGTCCTCTACGTCTGCCTGGACCATTTTCCACTGACATCAGGTCTCCACAGGGATCTGAGCACCCCCTAGACTTTCTCTTCCAGGCTCCAATTCAATGTGGAGACTTCAGGTGTGAAATCTATCACTATGAAATTCAACATGTATACATTTTTCCTGGAATATCCACTGCTAAATCTTCATAACAAAAAGTGAGATTTACAGGTTCCCATATTCTATTCTTACTCAGTTAAGGTGTGAAAAGTTAGAAGCCATGAACCTGTGACAGCAAAGCTGCTGAGTGAATTATAAACTTACAGGCACTGAAAATGCTGAAAGAAGGCCATGTCCTAGGCCATGTCCCCAGTCTTACTTGAGATGACAGGAGCATGTGGTCTGGCCCTCTCTCCACCCAGCAGTGAACAGACACAGGCTAGCACAGCAGGCGAGGACAGGAGAGAGGAGCTGGTCAGTGGCAGACCACTCATCCTCAGAAGGATGCTTTTGTGGTTTTTCAATTTTTAATTTCCATTGAATTATTGCTAGTGTCCAACTCACTATTTCTTCTCTTGTACCCGACCTAGTTAAGAAAAAGATAGTATGTGATTTCTCAAACAGATGAGTGAAAATGGATGACTTAATTTTCATTCATGTAAAATGAAGGATATGCACAGTACAGAAACTTCAAACGTCACCTTATAGATATATAAAATAAGGAGTTTTGTTATTCAGAAAAACAACACATCATTTATGACTAATATTTAAAACCTTAACACATGCGGAGCCCTTCCATCATGAGGTGGCGCTGCCCTCCTACACTAGAAAGCACCGGCTCACCTGTGCCAATAACTCTCAGAGGACAACAAGAGTTTTTCTTCAGAGTCTCTTTCACCAGTGAGGAGGACCTGAATCTTCCTGCTGCCAGGCTGAACACGGAGTGTGCAGTGTGCAGAGGAACCCAGCACTGCCTGCTTTACACTCCTCTCCCCCACGACATCCATGCTGCAGCCCTGCAGGGACAGCAAGGCAGAGCTGCCAGGATGCAGCCAAGACTCTGCCACATCAGTCCTAAGTCCGCCTCCACCAGGTGCCTGATACTGCCTGGGTGTTGCTCGCATAGTGGGTCTACACACCCTCAGCCTCCTAGGCCAAGTGTGTTTACCACAGTGACCCTTCCAGTCTGCAAATTTCACTCCTCTCCTTTCTGACTATGACTGCAGCATTGGAAGAAAACACAGCATTAATATTACCTGTTCTTCTTTGTTATTTTTCATTTTGGGTTTTTTTAAAATTTATTTAACCATATATTTAAAACCGCATTTTGCCAAAAAAGCTTTTCTTTTGTTTTTACTCTCCACTTGCCTGAGTTTTTACAGATTTCTACTGCAGTTCAAACCTTAAGTTCTTGGATGCTCAGAATCTACTCTGCAGCTCGGTAGAATCACATTGTAGATCATGCTGCATTGTTCACTGTGCATCAAAACTGGTGGATTAGGTGCCTTAGCTCTGAGCACCCACATTGCATGCTTGAGTGCATTTTGTGTCTCCCTCCAGCAAACCTTTCTGAAGCCTGTGTTTTAAAAAATAGTGGAAGTAGGGCATGGTGGTGCACACCTGTAATCCCAGCACTCAAGAGGCTGAGTCAGGATTCTTGAAAGTTTGAGACCAACCTAGGCTACACAGTGAGCTCAAGTATAGCCTGAACTGCAAAGTGAGACCTTGTTTCAAAAACACAAAATTAAACTAAACAAATGGTGGATGAGAACACTTCTGAGTAGAGATTGGGTATTATAATTTGTGCAGAGCTTTTTTCTGTTTAACTTCTCTCTCTCTCTCTCTCTCTCTCTCTCTCTCTCACTCACTCACTGGGCATTGAACTCATGGCCTTATGAGTCTTGCTTCCTTCCTTGCTCTTTTTAACTCTGTCTCTGTCTCTGTCTCACTCTCTCTCTCTCCATTTTTTTGAGTTTCCATATTCTTCAGCCTAGGCTTGAATTTCTGATGTTCCTGCCTCAGTTTGCTACAGTATGGGAATTGCAGTTGTGCACAACTATGCCAGTTTCATAGAGTGATTGTAACAAACACTGTTTACTCTAGATGACTTACAAGAGTGTGTGTGTGTGTGCTCTTTTGGTTGGTTTAAAGTAATTTCTCATTTTTGTTTTGTTTTTTTCAGTAGCATGGATCAAACCCGCAACATTGCATTTTCTAAGCAGGTGCTGAAGCTGCTGAGGGAAGTCCTCAGCCTAAAGCAGTGACTTCTGTGGTTCTCATTATCTTGAACATGTCATCTGAAATAAGTAAACAATTTAAATGGGTGTTTGAAGTTACTAGTAGTATTTTCCTTAACCCTCATCTTCCCAAAGAATGAATGCTTAACTTATCCCCTCTTGCATAGCAGCTAACTGCTTTGGGAATGTCTCCTCCTGGGCTACCTGTAAATTATGAGGGAAGGAGGTTGTTCTTGACTGAATTGTCCATTGAGAAAACTTCATCCTCTTTGGTCATTGTTACCAAGTGCCTGCAAAGGTTCTCATACCTCAGACACAGTGAACAAACCCAAACACTATGTGCCCTGATCCATGGCATTGATGACTAACTATAGCCCAAATCCCTGGTGATTACACCTTTTGAGAGTGGACTGAGTTTCTTTCTTCTTCCCTGGAATCATTTTCTAAGCCCTGTGATGACATTTGCTTCACTTCCATCCTGCCCCTGTGCCGCACAGGTTACTGAGGGTCTCAGCTGTCCTGACCTGGACTGGAATATGGTTCTCCAAGCAGCAGATGTGCCATTCCCCTGCTTGCTGTTCTGACTACCATCTGATGGGCATCATTCCCGGGCTCAAAGTTCAGGGCAATAGCATCTCTTGGCCTCACTTTCACACATGGCAGCAATATAACTGGGAGTGTGGCCTCCCTTACTCCCTGAGCCTGAGGGGAGTCACTTGAACTGGTAATGTGCACAGCAAGCTGAAGCACAGGATCAGTGCCAGGTAGCATGGAAAAATCCAGGCCCTTCTGTGTGGCACCATGCGGGAGCTGAGCATCATGAGGGAGGGCACAAAACAAGGGCAGGAGCAGGTGCTGTGGAAACCACAGAGGTGGGCAGCCCTTCTCTGATGTGCAGACCCCAGTGCCTGTGAGGGCATTGCGATGGGCCTCTTGCATTGAACAATGGAGTTCCTGGCCTGCTATTTCTGGGTAAGTGTGGCAGTGGACATTGGCTCTGTCTGACAGTGAATTTGCACAACACAGATTGTGTGACTGCTTGACTTTTTCTACCCAGGCCCTTCCTTGTCCACCCAAGTCTTCTCTGAACCTTTCGGTGGAGCCACAAGAGGAGACACTGCATGTGTAGCTGCCCAAAATATAGCTGGTGCAGTTTGGCGCTATCAGCCAAAAGGTATGATGGGTGACAAAACCAAGTGCCAGCCATTGTGCAGCTCAGGGACATCTTAGCCTTCTTCTTCCAGCTTCCATTCTCTCTTTCCCCAGGTATCCTTCCATCCTCCTCTTATACACCCTTCTCCTCTCAAGAGCACACATCTGGGCTTGTGCTAGCCCTGGCTGGACTGGGAGCTGCCCTATACTCCCCCAGAAGAGAGAATCCAGTACCCACAGGTATGGCTGATTTGTTGTCACCCACAACAAACTAGAACCAAAATGTGCTGTCCTTGATTCACAACGTGGGACTGAGGCTATCAGGAATTCTATTCTTGGCTCTAAGCTCTAGAGTTCTCCTCAGGACATGCTAGTCAGAACTAGGGGATCAAGATCAATCTGATTGTGGAGCAACCCACGACCTGACCTAAGGTTTGAGTTCCTGTGTGATGCATGTATTCCTGGATATGTGGGGAGACAAATGCAGGTGCTCCTGTCTGGCAGAATTCAGGTAGATACAGTATCTTTAAAATGACTCATATGATATGGGCAGAATTGTATCTGCTCTGGGAGCAAAGGCTGGGTGCACCAGTCCATGAAGCAGGACCCTCAGATATGTGCTACACTTTGAAATAAAGGCAAATATGTGTGCCCCAGACCAAATGTGTCTGTGTGCAAATTCCTGTCCCGTGGGCTCATGCATTTTGGTCCTGTCCTAAGAGCAATGGAAGGTATTATAAAGTGTGGCAGTGTGGTCAGCCTTCTAATGGCATGGCTCTGGGCCCCTCAGGAGCTGGACAGTACCCAGACAGGAGACAGGCAGAAGGCTCATTGTGTACAATGTGAGTTTGTCTCAATGACCAGCCTCAGGATATGGCCACCCTCAACTCTTGTTTTGGTCACCTAGTTGCCAGGCTTCCATTGTGTTCTCACTTGAATCACAGCAGAATTGATTTCCCATGTCCAGCTGCACAGTGAGGTTGTAGGCCAGTGTGCTGGTGTGAGGCAAGCACCTGTGCCACCAGCAATAGGGCTTCTGTGTTGTGAAAAGCTATGGATTGTGGCAAGAACCCTTTGTGTTTTGAACCCCACAACATTGTTGCTGGAGTCATGATGTACAGAGCAAGATTCCTGCCACTCAGATGTCACTTTTTACTATAACTTTCCTTCCCATGATAAGTTACTCAGAAGCCGTGTGCCAGATAAATATGTGCTCAAAGCCCTGCTAAGCATCTCCACCCAGAGTGTCTGGTTTCAGCTCAGCCTTCAAAGGTGGGTGGGAGAGGTGGGGAGGGAGGTGGAGGAGGACATGTGGCTTTGTCCTCCAAGATACAGAGGGGCAGGAACACCTTCAGCTGTCACTGTTACACCCACTTCTGAGCCTGTAGCCTTTGGTCAGAGAGGAGACAGCAGTTTTGAACACTTTTCTAGAATCAGTGATCTGAACATAGCTACAAAGGCAGGACATTGGAGCCAGACTGAGGGCTCCTCCAGAAGATTTGCCTGCTTTTTATTTTTGCTTTCTGTTCCATGACTCAGTCATCACCAGATACTGGCGGTGTGGATTCACTTGTCTCCAAAAGAGTGGGCTGCTTCTGGGGATCTGGGGCAGTCAGCACACAGTGAAATCTCCATGTGTCTCTGTTAGGTTGTGTATACAGCAAAGTATAAATGTGCATGTTCCTATGATAGAAAGATTGTTACCAGAAACTCCATTAGTGAAGTCTTAACTTGAGGACAGTTGATGCTTTGTTCTTGAGCCTGCATTTGCCTGAAGGACACCTTGCCTGATGCAATATACATTTCTTTGCAGTGTATACTGATTACACTGATGATAGGCACATGGTTTATTTATTATGCAGAATGCATATTAGATCCCATGTGGTGCATGACAGTGCAACCCATCAACTAGAGACTGTTCTCAAAATTGTTTGCATTGATCACCTAGAATTGAAAAAAAGTGGAAAATTTTACAGAGAAAAACTTTCAGATACAAAAACATACTTTAAGTCAAATATATTAGAGAATACACAAATAAAATAATAGATGAACATAGGAAAACAATGAAAAACAATGGTTGCCCAACATAGTGAAGAAATGGAATACATGAACGAGTTCCAAACAAGAGTTCAACAAGTTCAATGCTATATGAAAGATATATAAAGTCTATAAGAAATTAAAATTATATGCACAGATTGAACAAAAATTTAGAATTTCAGATCTTGAAGACAAAATTGTAGCTAGTTGTCATGAAAACAAAATTATGTTAAAAGTAGCAAGGGACTATGAGAGATCAATCCAACAGGTACAAAATGCATCAAAGAAGAATTGCATGAGATTGATTGGGGTCAATGAGAAAGCCAGAGACAACACAAACACCATAAAAATACTTCACAAAATAATGGAATAAAACTTCCCAAGCATGGTTAAAGAACTTGCCATACAAATAAGTGAAGTATATAGAACTCTAAACAGACATAACCAAAATAAAACTACACCAAGATATATAATATTCAAGATTCCAGAAATACAGCACAAGATCACAGTATAAAATGCTGTTAAGGAAAAGCCATAGATCACATATAATTGAAAGCCCATCAAATTCTTAGCAGTCTTTGTTGTAGCTTGGCATAAATGACATCTTCTTGAGCCCTGCTTTTAACTGGTGGCCTATATTTAACCCAAGAGAATGGAAAATTACTCAGAGTACAAGTCCTGTAAGAAAAGCAGAACGACCTACATCCCCTGGAGAAAAATTACTCTGCTCAACCAAAGAAACATGATACAGGGGTAAACTAAAAATTAATGTAAGATTCTAGCTCACTTGTTTCCGATAAGATGTCACTTTGTGGTTCTCTGTTTAAAAGCTTTGTAAGTCTCCAGTTCAGCCACTTGTTTGGACTCTGAAATTGGCAGGTAATCTATATGAGTGGTCATGAGCTCTATTAATCAAATTCCATATTCATCAAATTGTATGCTTTGATTCCTTCATTTTTGTTCATGAACCTACCTCAGTCTTCTCAACACAAATATCCAAGTAAAGAAGAAAGTTGTAGTTGAAACAGAAGAACAACTCTTGAAGTTAGACAGAAGTACAAGTTCTGAAAGGAAAGAACATCCAATCCAGATTGATGTATCCTGAAAAACTTTCAAAATTAATGGAAACTTCAGATACTTCCATGACAAAGAAAAACTGAAGAAATATATGACTGACCTTGGAAAAAGTAATGAAAGTTATACTAGAGAGAGGTAAATATGGCCACAATTCCAAGAAAAACACAGAAACAACCAGGCAGGACAAGTAATTAAACAGAGGAGAAAAGCAGAGAATCAATAGCAGAACAATATTACAACAAAGACAAGCCAATACATATCGTTGTTAATGGTCACACCTCATCAACCAAAAGAAATAGATGAGTGAAATGGATCAAGAAACAAGATACAAAAATATGCTGTATGATTTGCTGGATCCTATTTGCCAATATTTTATTGAGGATTTTTGCATCTGTGTTCATTAGGGAGATCGGTCTATAGTTCTCTTTTTTAGTTGGGTCTTTCTCAGGTTTTGGTACTAGAGTGATATTTGCTTCCAGGAATGACTTAGGCAGGATTGCTTCCCTTTCAATTTCATTGAATAGTTTGAGGAGTGTCGGCATTAGGTCTTCTTTGTATTTCTTGTAGAATTCTGCAGTGAATCCATCTGGGCCTGGGCTCTTCTTGGTGGGTAAGGACTTAATTACATTTTCAATTTCAGTAACCGAGATTGGGTTATTCAACAGTTTTACATCCTCTTGATCTAGCTTTGGCACTTCATATGCTTCTAAGAAACTGTCTATTTCTTCTGTGTTATCAAACTTTTGAGAGTAGAGGTTTTCAAAATAGGTGTTGATGATCTTCTGTATTTCTATTGGGTCTGTAGTGACTTCTCCTTTTTCATTTCTTATTGCATGAATTTGAGCTTTTTCAGGATCCAGCAAATCATCAAGAAGATTATACACCATGACCAAGTGGGATTCATCCCAGGAATGCAAGGATGGTTCAATATACGCAAATCAATAAATGTAATTCACCATATCAATAAAGCCAAAAATAAGAATCACATGATCATTTCTATAGATGCAGAAAAAGCCTTCGATAAGGTCCAACATTTATTCATGATAAAAACTCTACAGAAAATTGGAATAGATGGTCTTTACCTCAATATAATAAAGGCCATTTATGACAAACCAACAGCCAGCATCATACTAAATGGCCAAAAACTGAAAGCCTTTACTTTAAAATCAGGCACAAGACAAGGATGTCCTTTATCACCACTCCTATTTAATATAGTACTGGAAGTACTAGCCAGAGCAATTAGGCAAGAAAGAGAAATAAAAGGGGTAAAGATAGGAAAAGAAGAAGTTAAGTTGTCATTGTTTGCAGATGACATGATACTCTACATAGAAGACCCCCTAAGCTCCATTGAAAGACTCTTAGATACAATAAATAAATTCAGGAATGTGGCTGGATACAAAATCAATACTCAGAAATCAATAGCATTCCGATACACAAACAACAAAACCACAGAGAGGGAAATAAGGGAAACTGGACTATTCACATTAGCAAGCAAAAAAATGAAATATTTAGGAATTACTCTTACGAAAGAAGTGAAAGACTTATACAGTGAAAACTATATTACACTGAAAAAGGAAATTGAAGATGATCTCAGAAAATGGAAAGACATCCCTTGCTCATGGATAGGAAGAACAAACATTGTGAAGATGGCCATTCTCCCAAAACTCTTATACAGATTCAATGCAATCCCAATAGAAATACCATCAACATACCTTATAGATCTAGAGAAATCACTCCTAAATTTCATCTGGAACCAGAAGAGACCTAGAATCGCAAAAGCAATTCTAAGCAGCAAAGACAAAGCAGGAGGCATCACAATCCCTGACTTGAAATTATACTACAAAGCAACAGTAGTAAAATCAACATGGTATTGGAATCAAAACAGAGCTGAAGATCAATGGAATAGATTAGAAGATACAACCACAACTACAAACACACTCAACCACCTTATCTTCGATAAAGGAGCCAAGCAGGTTCACTGGAAGAACGACAGTCTCTTTAATAAATGGTGCTGGAAAAACTGGCTCTCCATTTGCCAAAAACTAAAGCTAGACCCATGTCTATCACCATGTACTAAATTAAAATCTAAATGGGTCAAAGATCTGAATATTAAAACAGAAACGCTAAATCTATTGGAAGACAAATTGGGTAGAAACCTTGGAGACATAGGAGTAGGTAGAGAATTCATGAATAGGACTCAAACTGCACGGGAAATACTTCCCAGAATCAATAACTGGGACCACTTCTTATTAAAAAGTTTTTGCATGTCAAAAGAAATCTCCAGCATAGTGAAAAGAAAACCCACAAACTGGGAAAAGATTTTAGTGAACTCTCTCTCAGACAAGGGACTCTTGTCTAAAACATATAAAGAATTAAAAAAACTCAGACATTCAAAATTCAAAGATCCAATCCAAAAATGGGCATCTGAGATGAATACACACTTCTCAGATGAAGAAATGCAAATGGCAAATAAATACATGAAAAAATGCTCATCATCATTGGTCATTAGAGAAATGCAAATTAAAACCACACTGAGATACCATCTCACTCCTGAAAGAATGGCCAGGATCAAGAAAACCAACAACAACAAATGCTGGAGAGGCTGTGGGGAAAAAGGAACTCTCCTGCACTGTTGGTGGGAGTGTAGACTGGTACAGCCTTTGTGGAGATCTGTCTGGAGGTTTCTCAAAAAGTTGGGATTGGAAATCCCATTTATTCCAGCTATTCCACTTCTAGGCATATTCCCAGAAGAACTGAAAGCATCATACCACAGGGATATATGTGCACCTATGTTTATAGCAGCACAATTTGTAATCGCCAGATCTTGGAAACAACCCAAGTGTCCATCAACTGAGGAATGGATAAAAAAGTTGTGGTATTTCTATACAATGGAGTATTATTCAGCTATAAAGAAGGATCGCATTGAGATATTTATCAATAAATGGGCGCAGCTTGAGACCATACTCATAAGTGAAATAAATCAATCTCGCATGTATGAATACCGAATAGATTCCCTAATGTAAGTAATGATTCAAATATATAAAAATATGTGATAATCATGATTCCCCATTATGTGGCCTTGAAGCCTTATAAAATTTTCACTTATTAATTAGAAAGGCTTTACTCTGGGCTTTTTGATATGGAAATATTTGAAGCTATAGTATATGAAGTTTTATCCAAATATTTTAAGGAAAAAGACAGACACTATGGTAACTACTATTCTTTAAAAAAAAATTATTTAGCTATTTCTTATGTTTATTTTAATTAAGGGAAAAACTTAAAAAATTAGGATATATAGTAGTAACTCTTTTTGATCTCCTATTAACTTGTTTTGAAGTCCTGTAATACTCCCAAGATCTTGTTTTGACTGATTAGACTCTGTTCCATTCTGTGCGATAGTATCAAGTTTGAGGGTATAGGCAACTAATTTGAAGGCAATAAGATTCACAAAGATGCCCATTCTGGTTTGACTATTGTCTCCTTTGGAAGTCCTGTAATGTTCACAATGCCTAAGTTTTATTGGTCTTGTTCTCCACTGTTTTGTCCGGCTTTATAATATCTAATGAGATGGACAATTCCTTTTAAGGAAACAAGAGACAATGTTGATAACCATTGTTGATGACCTTGTACTCTGTTCTACATCATGTGCTATGTCTATCCTTGGTTTGGACTTACAGCTTTGTTTTGCCATATTTGACTTTATTCTCTCCCCCCCAAGACAGTAATGAGAACTGAGGAGTAATAAAATCCAAAATGTATAAATTTTGTTATAAAAAAGAGAGGGAGGGGAAAAAAAAAGAGCTCTAACGGATATAACAACAAGTGTGTTTAGGGATGTTAAATAGCTGACTATATTAATGTTTTTGGATCATTGAACACAGCTGTTTGCAGTCTCTCCGTTTGAATGTCTACTTTGTATTCTTTGATACTGTGATTTGAGCAACTATTTCCAAGATGATATTATGTAATCTATTAACAGGTGATTTCTTACTGTTATGTTTTTTTTTTTGTAGTTATGTATTATGTGTAACCTTACACTGCTTTGTTTTGTTTTGTGTTTTTCTCTTTTTCCTCTTAAATAAAAAAAAATATGCTGTACACAGAAAACAATGTTTAATTCAAAAAGAAATTCAGACACTGAAAGTCAAAGGGCAGAAAACAATCTTCCATGTGACAGAGGCCCAGAAAAAAGCACGAGTAGCTATGCTCTTTGCATGCAATATGAAATTCAAACCAAGAAGGACCAAAAAGATAAAGAGCCTCACTACATACATGTTAATGGAAAGTTTTTAAAAGGATAAGATAACAATCTTAAATATGTGTGCATCTAATACAAGAGCACCCAACATTATAAGGCAGTTTTTAAAAGACATGAAAATAATGCAACAAAGAATTACACAATTGACCCAAGAGACTTCAATATCCCACTATCACAAATAGAAGAACAAGACTAATAATCAGCAAAGAAATATGAAAGTCAAACTGAATCTATGAACAAATGAACTGAATGGATGTTTACCAAGTATGTGTCCCAACATATCCAGAATAAACATTCTTCTCAGCACTGCAGGGGAGGTTCTGTAAAACAGTCCACATAAACTAGTCCACAGAACATGCTGAAGTAAATGCAAAGAAACTGAAGTTACCCCATGCATTTTACCTGACCATAGTGCAATACAATTGGGAAGTAATTGTAAAAGAAGGTACAAAAACTTCATAAATATATGGAAGTTAAGTAACAGTCTGCCAAACAATCAATAGGTTACAGATGAAATAAAGAAAGAAACTTGAAAATATCTACAACACAACAAGAGTACAGATGCAAACCTTGGTTCTCATGAGATTCAATGAAAGCAGTTCAAAGTGGGACATTAATAGTACTTAAATTTCTCTTCAGGGAATATAAAGAGCATAAATAAAGTTATACTGTTGCACCTCACACTTCCAGAAAAAATGGCATGAAAACTCCAAAGCCAATAAAAGGGAGGAAACAATAGTGATCAGAGAAGAAAGTAATGCAGTACAGAACATAAAAACAATAAAATGATTTAATGAATCAAAGAGTTCATTCATTGAAAGAATAAATAAAATTGATAAACCTTTAGCCAACCACATCAAAAGAAGAAAACAACCACCCAAAACCATTCATTGAGGAATGAAAACAGTAAGATAACTACAGATCATGTGAAAATTAAGAAGATCATCAGTATCTACTTCAAAAACTCATGCTTCCCTAGGTTGCAAAACATAGAAATGAATCAATTCCTAGATTCATATGAATTGCCAAAGGTGACTCAAGAAGATATAAAAATTCTAGATAATGCAGTATCTGTCAATGAGACTGAAGATCTAATTAAATTTTATTGGGTACTAGCCAGGTGGTGCATGCCTATAACCCCAGACCTTGGGAGGCTGAGGTAGAAGGATTGTTGTGAGTTTGAAACTAACCAGGGCTACAATGTGAGCTCAAGGCCACTCCAGTGCATAATAAGACTGTCTGGAAAATATATTAAAATGAAGCAAACAATGACAAAAAAAGGCAACTGACATAGACAAAAAGGCAACATATAGAAGTCCAAGTCTTCAGGGATTTACTGCTGAATTTTATAAGAAATGTATAGAAAATTGAAGGCCGCTACTCTTTAATGAAATTGAAAGAGAAGCAATTCTCCTTCTCTCTTTCATGGAGGCCAGCATTACACTGATACTAATACCAGAGAAAGACACAACCAGAAAATGAAAACTACAGGGAAGTTTTCCTAGTGAACATAGTTGCAAAAATCCTTAATAAGATACTAGCAAAGTGAATATAGCAAATTATCAAGAAGATTTTAAAACCTGACAACTTGGATTCACCCCAGGAAGACAGGGATGTTTCAGTACATGCAAATCAACAAATTTAAATGTTATATCAACACAGGCAAAAACAAAAGTCACATGGTGATCATCTCAATAAAGGCATGATAAGCTTTTGATAAAATCAAGCACTGATTTGTAATAAAAACCTGCAGTATGTAACAATAGAGAGCCTTTACCTCAATCTGATAAAACAAGCAAGGACAAAAATACACCCAGCATCATACTAAATGGTGAAAAACTAAAAACTTTCACACTACAATTAAGAACAAGAAAAGGATGATTACTATCACCACTCTTATTCAATATAGCTCAGGAAACATTAGGCAGAAATATTAGAGATAAGAGACAAATAAGAATAATCATATAATAGAAAGTGGGTAAACCATCATTATTCACAGATGACATGATATTCTATGTAAAAGATGTCAATTACTCCACCAAAAGACTTCTAGACTTAACCAAATTCAATAATGTAGCTGGAGACAAAGTTGACAATCAATAATCAAGAGCATTCCTGTACACAATGAGCTAAGAGAGAAGTTACAGAAACCACACACATAACAATACCCTCCAAGAAAATGAAATACTTGGAATGAACCTAACAAACAAAGTGAAGGACTTACATATTGAAAATTACATTACTTTGTAAAAGGATACTGAAGAGATTATCAGAAAATGGAAAGATACCCCTTGCCCAAACTGTGCATTGTCTTTTTACTGTGTTAGTGATTTCTTTTGATGTAAAAATATTTTTTAATAAAATGGAATCCCAGTGATTTATTCTTTGAAGTTGATTCTTCAAGTTTTGTGTTTTGTTCATGAAGCCTCATTAGTGTTTCTGTTGTAATATTTAGATCTCCAACCTAGTTTGACTTTAGTCTATTTCATGGTGACAGGCATAGACCCAGTTTAAGTCTTCAGTATGGGGAAAGTCATTTTCTTCAGCATTATTGAAGAGGCTATCTCTCTTCCAGTGAATATATTTGGCTCCTTTATCAAAGACAAGGTAGCAGAGTGTGTTTGTAGTTGGGTCTCCAACTCCAGTCTTTTTGATAGATTATTGGGTCTGTTTTTCTGCCAGGACTCTGGTGATTTTGTGACAGTAGCTTTCTAGTATTATAGCAAGTGAAGAATTGTGATGCCTCCTGACTTGCCTCTGTTGCCCAGGAATGTCTTTGGTATGCTAGATCTTTTCTGTTTCCAAATGAATTTTAGAAAAATTTTCTCTATATATGTGAGCTATACTAATAGTATTTGGTTGGCATTGCATTAAATCTGTATAAGACTTTGCAATATGATATTTTTTGAGTTTTCCATACCCTTAAACATAGTCTGACTCGTTTTTATACTCACCTGATGTATCCTAAAAGATATGATCCTAAGAGTTTCAATCTATTGAGTTCTTCTTCTCCAGGATATCAGTAATAATAGATACTTTTTTTTCCTATTTGTTTGAGACAGGGTTTCCCAATGCAGTTCAGGCTGACTGTGGACTCACATCTTAGTCCAGTAAATTCACACTGGTAATCCTACCTCAGCGTTCCAAGTTTGGGATTACATGTGTGCACCTGACACCTGAAAGAATTCTTTGTGTTATTTGAAAGATGAGAAAACAGTCATGAGATACACATATATTCATTAACTGTCATTTCCTTAAAGGAAAATTGTTCAAATTAACACATAATACAATTGGAGTGTAGGGAATCATAAGACGTGTTTCTATCTCTTATGGTCTGAGGATAACAGACTACACTACTGCAAAAACAGGAGACATCACAGCTAGGAATATGTCAAATTTGAGCACCAGTATTATGAATTAAGAGAGTATTTATGGAAAATGAAAGAAAAGACCAGTGGAAAATAATGAGAGACCTGGTGAATTTAGCCTTTCATGACTCTAGATCAGGCTTTGTTATAATGCTGAACGTCACAAATATTGAAATAGTCAAATAGTATGTGTGTTTTTACCTAGAAAATATTAAGGTTTGGCACTGTATCCTAGCTGTGTTGTAGCTTGGCATAAATCATACAATCTTGAGCCCTACATTTAACTAGTGCCTTGTATTTGAGCCAAGAAAATGGAAAATGACTCAGCATATAAGTACAATGAGAAAAGCAAAATGAGCTGTACCCAAAGAAAAAAATTTAACCTGCTCAAAAACAACAACAACAACAAAACAGGATACAGGTGTCAACCAAAAATTAACATAAGATTCTAGCTACATTGTTTCCAATAGGATGTTCTTTGTGATTCTCTCTTTTAAAAACTCTTAACATTCCAGTCCAGGATCACTTGTTTAGATTTTGAAATGGGGGAGGTTTTGAAATGGGAGAAATGGGTCGGAGCACAGCTATTTAAATTCCAAATTTATCCTTTGTCTGTGTGGATTCTTATATTGTTGTTCACAAAGTGACCTCAAGCTCCAGAAAGGGTTACTGACACAAGCAAGAACCTAGATTAAATACAGTGTCACCTTAAGGAAAGAATCATAGTGAAAAGGAGGAAAGAAAAAAGACAAACACCATGTGTTATGATACCCACCTCTTTACCCGGCATTAAAGAGGCTGAAACAGGAGAAGGCCATGTATTCAAGGACAGACTACCCTAGATAGTGAGTGCAAGTTCAGTCAGAACTAAAAGTGGGACTATGTCTTTAAAAACAAATAAACAAAATGAAAAAATAAAAACCGAGGAACAGAGAAAGACTACTAAAGGAAAACAAAAATATTAGAGCTGAATGAAAGTTGACTTAACTAAAATGGGAATTATGGAATGATGTTGCAGAGGAAAGCTGGTCCTGAAGTGTACCCAGGAGGCAGTGAAAAATAGTTATGAATGGGACCTACTGTGCTACATCACAATAGTGACCTCCTTCCTCCAATACATCTGCAGTCTACTAGACAGGAGGTCCAAAAGTTCATGGAAATGTCAAAGTCAGAGCAAATAAGCAGCTTGAAATCAATGCTTTGAATCATGGGCTTTAGCAGATGTTTGATATTCAAGTTGAAATAGGAGAAATATAATCCTACCTGGTTTGATGGCAAATTCAGGAAGTTGGTTGGCTCACAGCATTGAAGAATGAAGTCACAAATCACAAGAAGTTCAAAAAGTTTTCTTGGAAAAAAGACAGAATAGCCCTGCCTTTGCAGGAGGGGTCTTCAGTGTTTAGCCCACGGATCTATTGTCAGGGGTCGTTTATACAGAAAAGTCAGAATGTGAGTACAGTGTGGGTCTCAAACTACAATCTACCTGTAAGTGTATAGCTGCTTAACTAATATTATTCAGAAGGGCAGCAAGTCACCCAGAAAAGTGTGCACAAAGAGGCAAGGAATTTTGTGGGAACAATAGCCCGGGTGTTCTGTTCATTGAGTATGGTAATATATGCCTATCTGGACTTCCTGGGGAAGGTGGTGGTAACTGTTGTATATTTCAAGCTATTGTTTTTCTCTTTAAGAGGCATGTCGACCTGGTCATTGCATTGTCACCTTCAGGTCTGGCTTTCTTCAGCTGTGCCTCTAGCAGGGATTATTGTATTTAGTTTTTTACATTGATTCCATTGAGGTTCCATTTCCTCTCTTACTGTATATCAATTTCTGTCTAACCTGGCCTCATGTAGTAAAATCAGAATACTATTTGAATGGATAAAGTGATATTTATACATTTAGGAAAATATTATTTAATGGCAACCTGGGTTTCAGCTCAGCAGACAAAAGTACCTGCCTTGCAAGAGCCGGGTTGTGAGTTTGATCCCCAGTACCTAAAAAAAAAAGTGATTTAAAATGCAAGGAAAGGAAATAATTTATTTGTGAAGATGTAGATGAACAAAATTTTCAATTAAATCTGTCAATGACAAATTAAAGAGTGGTAATAGTCGTGTTTAGAATCTAAGGTTTTCAGGCTGGGGATTGAGCTCAGTGGTACAAGGACCAGCCAGGCAATCACAAAGTCATGAGTTCAATCCCTGGTACAAAAAATAAAATTTCTTCAGTTGTCAACCATGAAGTGGTATGAGCACAATTATTGAAATTGACATATGTTCATTCAGTGGCTCAATTTTTCTTTTGTGTTCTACAAAATATCTACAGATAACATGGTAAATACAGTGAATGATATACTGTCCCCTATACCATGGGTATTTGCTGAGAGTTGTTTTTAGTTTTTATTTTTTCACTTACTTGAAACCTGAAAATATTTGGTGATGCAAGATAGAGAAACTGTGATAATTATTTTTTCATTTTACTCATATATTTCACTATATCCATTAAGTACATTTTATTTGCTACAATTATGCTAAGAGAACTTGATAAATGATTCTTAATGTTATGGGCAGCTGAGTTAGTTAGAAATATATGCAGTCAGACAGTGATATAGGGGAATGCAACTCCTGACCTAGTATGTTGGGTATGAGTTTAGGTTTTCTAAAGTTGAAGAATGAATAATTAGGAACAATGGAGGTAAGAGCAGAATATATTTTTTGAGAGAAATAAATTGACAGGATTTTGCTCTAGATGAGACATTTCAGCACTGGGAGGTGAGACCAGGGGACATTTACCTTGAGGTCACTTTCCCCTCTCCTATGCAACATACCTGTGGCATGAAAAGAGTCCCAATCAGCTACTTGCACATAAGCAATGCCACCTTTAAGCACCACCCCAATGGAAAACTATATGTATGGCCCTACATGACATTTTTACTGTGTATTCTCTCTTTTACCATGCCAAAAATCCTATCATTTCGTTCCCTAATCAGTAAGGCAGATTGAGTGTCTCCTGGGAATCCCTCCCATTTTGAGTCCCTTTGCCTTAAAACCACCAGTTTCTTCTTCATGGATGGTTTACTTGCCACTGCTAATATGCATGCAACAGCAATCTTACTCACTGAACATGGGTGAGATACTTTCTGTTTTTTTTTGTTTGTTTGTTTGTTTGTTTGTTTGTTTGTTTCTGTTCCTTAGCAATCTTGTGACAGAAAACAAATCCTGCCATCCCCAAACAGGGTTACTAGTTTCCACACACCTTAGGCCACACAGCTGGGGGTAACATGAAGATTTTTATGTGCTGGGACCCCTCCCTGCTCTCTTTGGGTACCTGCCAAGAAGAATGGGTGTTGGAACTTTGCCTGTCACACTTTCAAAATAGATTATGATCTCTTATGTTCTATGTGACAGAGCAAAGCTTCCACATTCCTTGGGGGAGCTACAGCTCTTAGTCCCTGAGGTGAAATTGTTCTCTCAGCTCCCTTATAATTCGGTCATGGGGACCACTTCCTGCCCTTAAGAAAACACACCTCTGTGGTGCCTGGTTCATAACCCTGGTGCTTTTGGCCTCTAAAAGGCTACAACAACCAAAAAGCTGATCTTTTATTTATGCTTTTGTCACAGTGGTGTTAAGTTGGCCAAAACCCTTCATCTTTAGGCCTTCTTCACTATAAGGACGTGGTTTTCTCTCACTCTGTCTTCTGTGATGGCCCAAGTACTCCTGGCTCACTCTGCTCCACCAGGATCTCTCCCTTCCCCTCACTTATGATGCGGCTCCTGTCTTTATAGCTTCTCCTCATATCTCTCATAACAAATCCCACTGCTTTCTAAGCCAAAGGTTTCTGTACCCCCTGCATCATCCCCTCCTCCTCCTTCACTCCCCAAGGTCTTCAATCCTCCCTCTAAGGTCTCCAGTCTTTCCCCTAGGGGATTAGGGGAAAGACTCTCTAATCCTTCCCCTAGCATTTCTCACAAGGCTCTGACTTCTCAGTCCCCCTGCTCTAGCCATCTGGCCTGTCTGAGTGTTGTTTTTCTCCTTCCCCTGCATTGCCCTTTTCTCTGCCTGCCCACCATACTCAGTCTCAGGCATTGCAGCCTTCTGGAAGGCCAAATGGTTGCCAGCAGCCATGTTGTTTACACACATGCACCTGCTGGGCTCATTTCTACTGCTGCTTTGGGAAGAGCCTGGACCTAAATGATTAACTAATATTTGTGTTCCTTCTTTTTAATTTTCTGAGCTACCTCAGGTTAACCATAAATTAGGTTCCTTTTCTGGTATTATTATTTCAAGAGATCTCTATTAATTGATCTATAAGAAGGTTCACTCTACACTATTTATCATAGTTCAAGTTGGCCAAATATATTTGAGTGCATTCTAATTTTATAAGATGATTGTCAGTTTATATATCTGTTGTCCATTTGTCCAATTGTCTGCTCTATTAGCAGCTTTTTCTTTTTACTTGAGCTCAACAATGTTTTCCTCAACATTTATATTTTCAGATCATGTAATAAAGGTTTATTCAGGTAACAGATTTAAAAGACATGCTTCCACCTAAGTTGCCAGCTGGTCAAAATGATGCTAAAATTGGTTAAACAAAATCGCTTGGGATGAGGCAACATTAGACAGCACTCCAATTGATAAACAAGAAAGTGGCCACCTGGGAACCTTTTAAAAAATGTATTTTAATTTCAAAGAGATTAAAATAAAAGAGGACTTAACAAATGAGATTGGAGCACAACAATTTAAGCAACACAATATTTCAACACATTACAACCTGACATATCAGTAGCTACCTTAGTGTCTCTTTCCTTGAAGTAGTTGAGTATATCTTCATACACAATAGTATCAAACATAACAAAATATTATAAAACCATTAAAAAGCATGAAAGTATTACAGATTATTTAGAATGGAATAACACAAAATGAACAATGGTTACTCTATTGTCTCATTGTCCATAAAATATTTGTTTATACAATCACACAAAATACAATCCAATAAGATGCAACAAGATAGAACCAAGGAAACAGAAGACTAAAAGCATGTTAGCACTTCAAAACAAGATGATATTAAATCAGCACTATTACAATGTCTCATTTTCTTCAAAATATCTGTTCAAATAGTCATAGATAATTAAATCAAACAAACCAAGATGAAACCATTCTGTGTAATGAATGGGAATATTATAAGTCTCCAAAGCAATGTAATGGGGAAGCAGGATTACCACACACTCTTATGTATTCTTACCATTTCTCACACTAGGGAGACTATATGGTATTTACACATGAACAACCAGGTACTTTAACCAGGTCAGGTTCACTGATGGGAGGTCCAAATAAACTCTTTAGCCTCATGGGAAAATGTTCAAGTAAAGTTCATATTACTAAGACAATTCATTGTTGCTGATCTGATGGTATATTCATGCCTTCAAATATGAAATTGTGATAGTTTATGATGACAAATACTTTCTTTCATATCTAGATGTCTTATGCCTTTTTCTTGTGTTCCAGCCTGGTGATTTAAATCAGGCCAATCCAAGGTCACCAGTCAAATAATAATTTTTAACAAAAATTTACATAATGTAATAGTGAGCAGTCCAAAATATGTGAAAAATTTTTTCAGTGCTCAAATGTTAAAACACTCATGGTTAATAGAAAATAACAGTTCCATTTAGTGTTCTGTATTAAGTTTACTGCTTGTCCTGCACTGTATGGTATTAATCTTCTGGATGTTTAACAGCTACAGTTAAGAAATAAATATAAATTCCCTTTGGATTCCTTGTGCTAGGACCCACCAGATATTTTCTAGAAAAAAAAAGGTTCTATGATGCAGGGGCAACAGAACAATGAGACCAGGAGTGGGGCTGAGACTGGGGCAGCAGCCAGGTGAGAGCCAGTCCAAGCCTGTCTGTCAGCACTGGCTCGGCCCTTAGGATAGGGATGCATTTGCTTGGTGTTTGGTCTTGAGGCCTGACCCAAAACATGAGGTATCCATCTCCCCCAAGGTTGCAAGGTATCTGGGCTTTTGCATTGGCAATTTCTAGGACCTAGTCCTGTCTCAGTGCCTATATATTTCTAACTAACTCAGCTGCCTATAACAACAGGGTTGGGACTTCAAAGGAGCAAGAGGATAAATTCAGATTGCTTATGGCCTTGGAAGAGACAATCACCTCCTGCTCTGGGCCAAATCTCAAGACAAATGCCAACACAAATACAATCAAGTGCTAAGAACCAATAGTCCAAATAGTTCTGTATCACCCTGAAGAAGTCAAGAGTCACCATCCTAACCCCCTACAGGAAGAGTCCCTGCTGTTAAGCAAGCCCACTTATTATGTGACATGCTCCCCCAATTTGTTCCTAGTTGAATCAATTTTACCTGAGAAATTGACCCTATGGGTTGAACACAGTTCTATCCCACATTATTCTCACCTTGCACATTCCCATTTTCCCCTCTTTTGATGCATCTAACCTCCTGTTTTTACTCTATAAATACAGAGTCTATGGCAACCCACTCAGAACCCCTTCTGTCTCTCAGACAGAAGCTTAATTTCTCTCAATAAATATATTCCATTCTTAAACTCCATCATTCTAAACATTATGCTTCTATTTTAGAGAACACAAACTCATACCAGACATACAGTAGGTCAGGAGTTTCATTCCCCTCTATCATTAACGCGAGCCAAATTAACATAAATATCTTTATGATTTGTCTGAATGCTTTTCCCCTTTCATGCAGCTTTAAGTGATCAATACAACTCACAGTGGTTGTATTTCTGGCAATGTATAAAGTTGTATATATCAGTCATTATAAATGTAAATTTACTGGTTTGAGTGTATAATTCAGCAAGAACTAGATATTGCCATGGCAGTAGGTTATCTCATATAAAAGTGAATGTTCAACTAACATTGTTCAGGACAATTTCTACATTACTGACTGCTTCAAAAATTTTAAGATTCATAAACTGTGTATTTTTGCCTTTTTGTAGAAGGTTTCTATTATGTTATTGAAAGAAGTCTGTACATCAGTTGGACTTTGTTTATATTTTGATGCTTCTTCTGCATTGAATTTTATATGAAGATTTATTTTTATCTTAGGCTTAAATGCACTACATTGACACTGATGGAGTGAAGCAACAGTCCACTACATTAATTTCAATTATATATTCATGGCATTGATCATATGAATTACTGAGGAGGTAACTTAGCTACATACATAGACAAGAATCAGTACTGTTAGCATTTTCTGGTGCAATAGAGAAGCAGTATATAGCAAAAAGTAAAAGTGGCCTTTGCATTTAAGGAATGTGAGGCGGAGTCCAATAAAACCAAGTTTTTTTTTTTTTTTTTTTTTTTTTTTTTTTTTACTATGGGGTTAGGGGTATGTGTGACATTTGCCTGGATGTGGAGACTGGAGCAGATATTTCTGTCATGTGAGGAGCTGATTGGAATTTTCTTCAGGCCCCTGGGAAAGGAAAGAGGAGGTTGTAATCAGGGAAAAAGAGGAAGCGGCCATATGGTTAGCATCCCGGTTTGGGCCTTCCACCATGTTCAACTACAGCCAGGAGGTCCTGTAACTCATTCTAGGGCAAAACTCTTTCAATTACATCCCTCAGTTTGAATGATGAAATGAAAATAAAGAAGTTTTGCTATGTGTCTTCCTCCAATGCTGGTGGTAACCATTCACAAGAAATATTTTGAGTCATATTCTTAATAAATTGTAGATACCATAACCACAATTACAGATCAGTTTACTTTCAGAAAACAGAAGCAGCACTTAAATGCAAGCATAAAGGCCTTCAATGAGAGTATCCCTGAAGAGGTGAGATCAACTTTATAGAACACAAACTACTACTCATTTATCTGAGTTCACTAAAGAGAAAAATTTATAATGGTGTTGCTACAGGGGAAAGAAACTCCTGATCTACTATGTCTGGTGTGAGTTTGTGCTCTCTAAAATTAAAGCATAAATTTTAGGAACAACAGAATTTCAGAGTAGAATATATTTATTGGGAGAACAAAACTTGTCTGAAAGGGAGAAGGGGTCCTGAGTGGGTAGCCAAAGACTGTCTTTTCTAGGGAATTCTATAGGGTAAAATCATTTTGTGAGATGGATTTAAGGTGGGAATATTGGGAGCTCACAAGGCAGATATGCATAAGATGGGACAGAAATATGGGAGCCCATAAAATTAATAGTTCAGGTAAAAGTGATTAAATTGGGATCAAATGGGGAAGCCTGTCACACAGAAAGTAGGCATTTTTATGCAGTAGCGACTCTTCAATTAAGGTGTTCAGAAGGTGACTCATGACTTCAGCAAGATGATAGTAATTATTTGGAATATCAGGCTTTTGTTAAATGATAACTGCTGACTTCCTCAGAGTGCTAGAGAACCATTTCAAATATCAATCCTTACAATATTAATACATGTGCTTAAATTTTTGTCCTGAAGTCTGACACTTAGCAGGAAGTGTCTGCCTTCCCTATAGTTGAAGGTATCTGGGCTTCTGCATGGGATCCTTGGAGAACCTAGCCCTGTCTCACTACCAACATTATTTAAATAACTCATCTGCCCATTACAGTTTTGTTTGGAAAATTGAATACAAATGTTTTGTGCTCTGGGTGAATGATCTGGGGATGACAGTGTGCAAAGTATTTACCATTGTTGTTCCCTGATTGACGTGTTTTGAAATTTAGTTTTAGTTTATTTTTATCCTTGAAATCAAATGGAATTGGAAATAAAAAGCCTGAGGTAAATCTCTTTGGTACAAGCACTCCTCGGTGGATATCAGCACTGTAGAAGACATTCATTTCCAGAAGTCTGCACTGCAGTCCATCATTTAGGATCCACTCTTGCAGGGAGGGGTTCCTTTCCCTGTCTATTCTTGACTCAGAAGGAGAGCAGTAGAGCAAGATGAAGAGGTGGACTATATGAACTGTCCAAGCAGGTGGGCCACAGCAGGCAGTCTCTTAGGTCTTCCTATCTGGGCATTATTGACCTGTTGTGAGCACAGTACTGGAGCAGAATGTTTGCTGGATCTCATTTAGTGGTTTCAATGTCATGTGGCCTGGTTAGGAAAGAACCTGGGAGATCTTCAAGCCACAGGATTCTGAGGTTGTGGATGGGAGCCCAGAAATAGGGTGCAAATGGGCTAAACCAGTTACAAATGGTTAGAAGAAGATCCGGTGTCTCGATCCTCAGGTATTTAGTTAGCTTCAGCCCCTGAGGTCCTCCAGCATTGACTGTGGGTCATCCATTGTGCATTTTGCCTCTTTCTGTTTGACAGCAGCAGATTCCACTATCATCTTTGAAATTCTCTGCTGCCTTGGCACCTCCATAATCTCAGCTAGGGAAGGAGCTTAGGGAGATTCTGACTCTGAAGCATTTTGTAGCTGCTGCAAAAGTACTGAGGAAGGTCTCTGCTCTCATTGCTGTGAGAAGCAGACCTGGAGGGTCTGATATTTATAAATGTCTGTGATACAGGGTCTTATAGGGAGCAGCTCAGAATGGCAGCGGCTGCCCTGCCCCTCCCACCTGAGGGCATTTTGTGTGTCAGCCTAAATTTCCCATGATCCTCCCCTTGCCTACAATGCACATGACATAAGCAACTTCATGCTTCAGCCTATATTTCTCATGAACCTCATGTCTTCCTACATTACCCATAATCCTCTCCTGCTTACATCATATATCCAGATGTGATGATGACCTATCAGATAACACTCCATGCCCTCTTCCTGCCCCATTGGCCCGCCTCCACTCTATATAAGTTGTAGCCATTTTAAAAATAAAATGAGACTCGATTGGAATCTCATTTGGTCTACATTTCTCTTTTCTCTTGCCCAACCCTCCATTCCTGTCCCTTCTCCAGGCAAAGGCCCACTGACTGATCTGGGGGACAGATCAGGGTCTCATAGCCACAACTGCTCTCCTTAAACTTGTGTGTTTTTTTTTGTATTTATATTGATCTCCTAAATTATTGTATGTTCTTTTATTTCCATCCTCATGACAAGTGTTGGTAAAGGTACTGAGTATGTGAAGATGTGTAGTGATGTGCCTCAGTTGAGGAATGCTTCTCAAACACCTGGTGAACTCATGTGTAACACAGAGAACAATGCAAAAGAATTTTGAACATAATTATTTAGGTGACACCTCTGCTCACAGACTGTTTGTGAGAACAGCCATGGATTTTTGAATTCTGACAAAAATGAAGCATATATGAAAGTGTTATCAAGGGCAGGATAAAGTGTGCTTGCTACGGACAAATTCCAGAATCACCTGCCTGTTAAACCCTCATTGACAAATCCCAAAATTTATGTATTTGCATGGACCCATACACATGACATCCTTCTGAATGGAAAGGAATAGGCATGTCATCTCTGAATTAACAGCTGATTTAACAGCTTGGCTGACAATATACGTTGTTCATCTACATAAATTCTCTGCAGTGGACTTTACAAAGTGGTGTAAATAGAAGCCCTAAATAGAAGTTGTGCTGCAGGGATATCCATAGTTAGGCATGAAGGGTTTTCTGTGTAGTGTGGATCAGAGGAAAATGGAAAGATTGTGCAAGTGATTGGCATGATACAAGGTGCCAGTAGCAGGATTTACACCTGAGAAGATTTTCAATGAAAACCGAGTAGTTCTTAGGGTAAGCATGAAGTTTAATTTGGCTTCTGATTTCTTACTTGAGATGAATAATGCCAAGTCTATCTATATTCAGTATTCCACAGACCTGTTAAACCATGAATTATGTGTTCCATACTTGAGATCTAATTTTGATTTTCTCTAATTATGTGGCATTGTCATGATGCAGGAATTTGAATCTTTTTTTTTTTTTGTTTGTTTGTTTGTTTGTTTTTTGGTACCAGGGATTGAACTCATTAGTTCATGTTTGCCAGACAGGTGTTTATGTCACTAAGAGAAATACCCAAACATGAATGTGTTTTCTGTATATTAAGGAAAGTATCAACATCCTTCCTCAGAACATCTTGAATGTTCTTGGAATGTTACTATATTGTATGGATATAATTTTTAAAACAAACCAATGGTGTTTTATGCAGTCAATTTTCAAGTTTCATTTTTTGTGGGTTTTTTCAGTCAAGGTTTTTCTATTTCAGACAGCTCTGTAACTGAGGCTGGCCTCTATCTCAAGGCAGTTCTCTTGCATCAGCCTTCCAAGATATATTTCTTATTTCTGAGTGAAAGATGAACACTTCGTGACACTAAGCTATAATTTGCACCTTGTGCCTTGTTTCATTGTTCATACATTGTTTACATATACAGTTTTCCATTATCACTTGAGTAATTATTTATGTACCATATTTGATGTTATTTATGTTTTGTTATATGAAACTAAAGTCAAATTTCAAAATGCTGCTTAAGTATATTAAGAACAAAGGACTCAGTGACCTAAATGAGATTTGAAGAGATATAATCTGTAGTCTATCAAAGTGATTCACCAGATATTTGCCTACCCCTTTGCTTTGTGGATGCTGGTCCTGCAGGCTCCCACTGTGACCTGTGCTTTACAGACAGTGGGGACACAGAGACAGTTGCAGTGACTCAGCACAAACATCAGTGCTCCCATTTGGCTGTGAGTTGCAATCTAGCATCCGAATTGATTTTTCAAAAAATGTGTCTATACATAAAATTAATCACCAAGACATGGAATTAAGCTTTGAAGAATTCAGTCTCCATTCAGCTGTGATGTTTGGTTCTACTTTGTTTAGTTTAGTTTTGTTTTATTGAGACAGGATTTCACTATGCATATCACTGGATTTGAAACCTGTATGGTGCCTACAATTTCCTTGACTTCACAACAGCCCTCCTCTCTCAGCCTCTTGAGTCCTGGGATTATAAATATGCACCAAATCTGCTTTTGATTCAGATTTTTATCAGAGAATTAAGATATCCCAGGCCATGAGTCTCAATCTTCCTTTGAGAAATATTTGTATGAATTTTTTGGATCATACATTTATCAGTTGACCCCTCAGCAGTTATCCCCCTAACATCATTTGGGAAGCACATTTGTTTATGCACTGACTGTACTGAGCGTCACCGGGGCAGTTGTCATTTTAACCAGTTGAGTCTTGTATTGAATACATTAAAATAGTCACTTTTATATTTGTTATTATTTTAGAAAAACTAACAAATGTATGCAATTTTTAATTATCTGTTATTTAAACAATTGCACTGGTAAGGACTTATGTATAAAACCTTAGGCTAAGTGTGATTCCTTTAGTTCCAGCATCAGCAGAGGATGAGATGGAACAATCATGGCTTTGAAACTGACTTTGGGAGGCAGTTTTGCTAGATGATTTAGCAGAATGTATGGTAGTTGTTTTTATACCTGCATTTGAAGTTTAAGGAAACAGGTAAGTTTAGGTCAAGAATATAAATATAGGATAGGATAGCTGAATCATGAAAATCATGATTTTTTTTTTTGGCCCAGGAAATGTGCTTATCATGGTAATTTGTGCAGCAGTCTTAAATATGCCTGTATTAGAGTACTTTGTACAGAGGATCAAACTCATGACCTTGAGCTTGGTAAGCAGATGCTTATGCCACTGAGATCAATCCTCAGCACTTACAAAGTCTGTTTTGGAATTTAAGTATCTGAAGAACTGCGTTGGTGGTGTGGCCCACTTAGTAATGTCAACTTGGATCACCCAGTGAACTGAGGCACCATTATTTTGGGCATAGAGCATCCACTGAAGGATTGTTGCAAACACCATCAAAGGAGAAATGGAGGGGAAGGCGCTGGGCTGTTGATTCTCATGGAGAAGCTGGTATCACAGTTTTCCAGATATGAACACAAAAATCATCATCAGAGGAGGAGCCCAGGACCTCATTAGTACTCTACATGGCTACTGTTTTGTTTTGCAGATTTCTGGCCCTCATTCTGAGCTTCCTGTCTTGGCTCCAGTATTGATCACTCAGTCTAATGGCACATATGCTGTGCCCAAGTGCACAAATTTTCTAGGTTCCAACAATGAACTTTAACTCTTCCTAGTACACAACCTTGATAGAGACTTGCATGAGACATTGGCAGTGCCTCTATCTCTAGGTTAACTTGTGGTGGCCCTTGCCATGGGCTCTAGGTGTTCAGCAGGACTTAATAAGTATGTTGTCATAGGATTCAGATTGTCAGCTGGATTTTTAAAGTATGTAGTGTGTGGACAGATCTACACCTCTCTAAATCTGACTTTTTGGGAGTGAATATTTTAATATAATATTATCAATTATAAGTTCCATATTAAATCTCTTTCCTTGCAAACCCTGACTACAATAGATGGGAAAGGGTAAGAGGTGCCATTTTTCAGACATGACAAAGTTCTTTAGTTAGCTAATGTTCCATGCCACATTTCTCATGTGTAAAAGCGCAGCTATATCAATAGCTTGGCTTTGAAGACTGTTGATATATTTTCTACAGCTATTAAGGCATTACATTCTGTTTTGCATGATCAAGAAGCACATGGGTTAGGAACCTCCATGGTGCTTCCTGTCACCTATACCTAGCCTTATAGCCAATGCTGTCTGGCCTCTGTGTACCTGAATTGCCAATAAAGGATGCAGTCACAAATGCAGTCATTTTATATTGACACATAATTTGCAAGTATTGGCAGGTTATTTCCTGCTGTTGCATCTTTAAATTTCATGACAAAGAACATCTAAGAAATTTATGACTACCAAGCCAACCCTGCAAAGAATACTGAAACACAATTTTGATACTCATAGAATAAAACTACTAAGTAAGGCAGACAATTAACCAGTATGGAAAGATAACATGTCAACAGTAAACCAATAAATAACAGTTCTAAAGATTAATGTGAATGGGCTCAATTCACCAATTAAAAGAAACAGACTGGTAGAATGGATCAAGAAACAATGGCCAATCACATGCTGTCTACAAGAAATCCATCTAACCCAAAGTGAAACTCACAGACTGAAAGTCAAAGGATGGAAAACAATACATCATGCAACAGGAAGTGAAAAAAACCAAGAGTAGCTATTTTGTTTGCAGACAATGTGAACTTCAAACCAGGTATGATTCTAAGACATAAAGAAGGTCATTCCATGCTTACTAGGGGAAAACTTCAAGAGGAAGAGATAACTATCTTAAATATATATGCACCAAAATCCAGAACACAAAGTTATCCAAAGCAATTATATATAGAAATGAAAAAATCAAATAAGGAATAGCACAATTCTAACAGGAGAACTTAACACACCATGGACTCCAAGAGAAAGATCAACCAGACAAAAATCAGCAAAGAAATAACAGAAGTGAATTACACCTGTAAACTAATGGACCTGATGGATATATACAGAGTGTTCCACACAACAAAATCAGAATATATATTCTTCTCAGCATTACGTGGGATATTCTCTAAAAAATCCCATGTACTAGGCCACAGAACATTTTTAAATAAATGCAAAATGGTTTAAATTATCTCAGGCATGTTATAGGATCATAGAACCATGAATCTAGTAACTAATGATAAAAGAAACTGCAAAAATCACACAAACACATGGAAATTAAATAACACAGTCTTGAGCAATCTGAGGGTCACAGGGGATATTAATGAACAAATTAAATGATACCAAAAAGCAAACAAAAATACATACAACTTACTGGAATGTGTAGGATGCAATAAAGCAGCCCTCAGAGGAAAATTTATTGCACTGACTTCCCACATCAGGAAAACAGAATGAATACAAAGAAAGAACCTGATGCTACACCTCAAATATCTAGAAAGACAAGAGCAAATGAGGCCCAAAGTCAGAAGAAGGGAAGAAAGTATAAAAAATCAGAGCAGAAATTAATGCAATAGAGACTAAGAACACAATCCAAAGTATCAATGAATGAAAGAGTTGGTTCTGTGAAAGAATAAATAAAATTGATAAACACCTAACCTACTCTATTTTAAAAAGGGAAGAAAAAGCTCAAATTCATGAAATAAGGAATGCAAATGACAAAATCACGACAGATTTTTGGGTAATTCAGGAGATTATCAACACCTATTTTAAAATAACCTACTTTTGTTGGTTTAATAACACAGAAGAAATGGACAGATGGATAGAAACATATGATAGAAACACAGCTCAATCAAGAAGATGCAAAACTATTGAATAACTCAGCCTCTATTAATGAAATTGATAATATAATAATTCTCCTTACATACAAAGAAGAGCCCAGGCCCAGATGGATTCACTGTGGAGTTCTTCAAGAAATACAAAGAAATTTAATGCCAGCACTCCTCAAACACTTCAGTGAAATCAAAAGGAAAGCAATTCTTCCTTAATCATTGCTGGAAGCAAATATTATTGTAGTTGCAAAACCTGAGAAAGACCCAACCAAAAAGAGAACTACAGGCCAATCTCCCTAATGAACACAGATACAGAAATCCTCAATAAAATATTGGCAAACAGGAAACAGCAAATCATCAGGATGATACACCACAACCAAGTGCGATTCATCCCAGGCATGCGGGGGTGTTTCACCATATGTAAATCAATCAATGGAATCCACCATATCAATAAAACCAAAGGAAACAATCAAGTGAGCATTTCTATTAATGTAGAAGAAGCTTTTCATAAGGGGCATCTTCCATTCATGAAAAGAACCTTACAGAAAATTGGAATAGATGATCTTTACCTCAATATGATAAAGGTCATCTATGACAAACCAATAGCCAGCATCATATTAAATGGCCAAAAGATTAAGGCCTTTACCTTAAAATAAGGCAAAAGACAAGGATGTCCCTCATCACTGTTCCTATTCAAAATAGTACTGGAAATACTAGCCAGAGCACTGAGATAATAGACAGAAATTAAAGGGATAAAGATAGGAAAGGAGGAAGTTAAATTATTATTATTTGCAGATGACATGATACTCTACGTAGAAGACCCTCAAAATTCCATTGAAAGTATCCTAGATACAATAAATTCAGCAAAGAAGCTGGATACAAACTCAAAACTCAAAAATCAATAGCATTCCTATACACTAACAACAAATTCATTGAGAGAGAAATAGAAGCGACACCCTTCACACTACCACCAAAAAAATGAAATACTTCGGAATTAATCTCACAAAAGAAGTAAAAAATATCTATATACGGAAAATTATAATATCCTGAAAAAGAAATTGAAAAGAATCTCAGAAATGTAAAGACATCGCTTGTTCATGCATAGGAAGACTAAATATTGTGAAAATGCCCTTTCTCTCAAAACTGTTTTACATGTTCCCTGCAATCCCAATGAATATAGCATCAACATACCTCATAGATCTAGAGAAATCACTCCTAAAATTAATCTGGAACCAGAGGAAACCTAGAATAGCAAAGACAATTCTAAGCAGCAAAGGAAAGGCAAGAGGCATCACAATCCCTGAGTAGAACTTATACTACTAAGCAATTATAATAAAATCAACATGGTATTGAAATAAAAACAGATCTAAAGATCAGTGGAATAAATCAGAAGATACGACCACAACTACAAACAAACTCAACCATATTATCTTTGATAAAGGGGCCAAACATGTTCACTGGAAGAACCACAGACTCTTTAATGAATTGTGCTTGAAAAACTGGCTCACTATAGGCCAAAAACTAAATCTAGACTGATTCCTATCAGAGATGTACTAAACTAAAATGTAAACTGGATTAAAGATATGAATATTATAACAGAAACACTAAATCTGTTGGAAGAAAAATAGGGTACAATTCTTGAAGACATAGGAGTAGGTAGAGAATTCATAAACAGAAATCAAACCACATGGGAAATACTTCCCAGAATCAGTAACTGGGATCATATCTTATTAAAAAGTTTGTGCATGTCAAAAGAAATCTCCAGCATAGTGAAAAAAAGATAGAAACTGGGAAAAAATTCTGAGTGAACCATCACTAAGACAAAAGATTTCTGTCTAAAATATATTAAAAAATTAAAAAAAATCAGACCCCCAAAATTCAAAGATCTAATCCAAAAATAACATTTCAGATGAATGCATAATTCTCAGATGAAGAAATACAAATGGCACATAAGTACATGAAAAAAATGTTCCTCATCTTTACTCATTAGAGAAATTCAAATTAAAACCATACTGAGATTCCATCTAACTCCAGAAAGAATAGCCAGGGTCCAGAAAACTACCAACAACAAATGCTAGGGAGGCTGTGGGGAAAATGGAACTCTCCTGCACTGTTCTTGGGAGTTTAGACTGGTGAAACCATTATGGAGGTCAGTATGGGGATTTCTCAAACAGATGGGATAGGAAGTCCCACTTGATCCAGCTATTCCACTTCTAGGCATATTCCCAGAAGAAATGAAAGCATCATATCTCAGTGATATATGTACATCCATTTTTATACCAGCATGATTTGTAATAGCTGGATCTTGAAAACAGCCTAAGTGTTTGTAAACTGAGGAATGGATAAAAATCTGTGGTATTTTAATTCAATGGAGTACTACTCAGCTATAAAAATGATCACATTGAGATATTTATAAATAAGTGGATGCAACTTGAAACCTTACTCATACATGAAATAAATCAAATTCACATGTATAAATACTGTATACTCTCCCTAGTGTAAGAGACAGTTAAGAGTACATAAGAGTTTATGGTAATCATGATTCCCCATTACATTGCTTTGGAGACTTATAATGTTCCCATTCATTAGTTGGAATGGTTTTATCCTGGGTTGTTTTATTTTATTATCTGTGATGGTATGAACAGCTATTTTTAAGAAAATAAGACATAATAGCCACTGTTAATTTAATATCATCTTGCTTTGAAATGCTGCCATGCTTTTGTTCTTCTGTTTCCATTGGTTACATCATGTTTTATCTTACTGGATTTTCTTATGTGTGATAGTATAAACAAATCTTTTATGAATAATGAGATAATATGGTAACAGTTTTCCATTTTCTGTTATTTGGTTTTGAATTTCCTGTAATTATTTCATTCTCTCTATTGGTTTTATACTATTTTATTATGTTTGATACTATTGTATATGAAAGTATACTAAACTATTTCAAGGAAAGAGAAATGATCATAGCTACTGATATATGGGGTTGTCTTGTGGTGAAATACTGTGTTGCTTAAAATTTTTCTGTTCTGAAAAAATATAATTTGCAAGTCTCCCAATCTTTTACTGATTTTGCTGGTATGAAACAAATGTAGGATGCACAATCTAGTTCCCAATAATCAATTATTACAACTCTATAGACCTATCTGAACTCATGGAAATTCAACTATAGGCTCTTCCTATTCCATCCAGAATTGGCCTTGAACCTAAGTGGTTCTGCAACATTTTACTAGACTTCTACAAGCACAAGAGGGATAAGTTTCTCAGAACCTCCCTTCTCCTTTTTAGTTTACATTTACACAGTGTGTAACAATGCCATGTCTCTATGGTCAGTAGACCCTCATGTCTTTGCTTCAAACTACTGTTTCTGCCATCAATACTATATTAACATTGTCTCATTAACCTATTTGTGATATTCAAACAACTTTAGTAAAAATGCAATTTTATTCTTCAGTTGAGCTGATGAGTTTCACACTGCCTTTTCTCACTTTCTTACAGCATCTTGCACTTTTAATTTTTCCTTATCACCCCTATGAGTTTCACACTCACTTGGTCTAAAAATATTATGCATGCTGAGAAACAGTATTGATGAAAAAAAAAGTGTTACTCTGTCCTCAGCATCTCATGGCTCAGACTGACAAATTGTCTTCTGTTTAGCATGGTGACTAAACATAAATGGTGTGAGATAGGGCAAACGTCTATCATTATTCAGTAAAATTGGAAGTGCATGTCTGGGAGTGAGAGAAAGTGTCAATGATGAATGAGACCTGAGTGATGTGCATTTGTGATTGATGCAATTATATGCAAAAATGTTGGAGCCATTGAAGCTGAATACACATGCAAGCCTGTTGCACAGCCTGGGCATGATTGAACTGATAATGAGGAGACCTTAGGGGGCAAGATAGGGAAAAATAGTTTTCCTAAATTAGAATCATTTGTTACTCTGAGGGAATCCTTGAACCCCTACCAATATCCTGTTCAGATTTCCTCCATTGTCCAGTAAACTCTTTTCTGGTTCTGATTAAATACTTGCTACCCAGCATCATTCAGCCAGGTGGCTAGCAGACTTATGAGCTCTGCCAAGACTTTTACTTCTCCTGCAGTCCTAAAGATTGTGTCACTTGTTTCCTTATTTTGGGCCTTTCCCATGAACCTATTTGAGGGGCTGTGGATCCAGGAATGGAACCCAAAATCTTGATGCCTGAACAGGGACTCTACAGTGGAGATGTCTGAGGTAGAGTGTAACTTACTTTTGCTGAGTTCTTGGGGTGGAATATAGCCCACAAAGCATGTCTATTTCACTTTTTTTGGAAAATCCTTTCATTTTCTTTGAAAACAATCCCTTGACCCATTAAATCATGGAGAATTCTGTGTCTGAAGTGCAACAGAAATATAATGTAAAGTGCATTTCCTTAGGAAATTGGGCCATGTTACTTCCAAGGATAGTTTGATGCACCTCTTGTGGGAAATTCATGGCCATTTTGTGAAGTACAATGCTGGACTAGAGAGGGCTCTTGGTGCAGTTGGGCTGAGCAACAGGGATGCTGGTTAATACTTTTTGCAGAAGACAAAGACAGCCAACCAACCAAGCCCTGTCACTGTGCAAACATCACTTTAGGGACCTTGTGCAAACAGCATCTCTCTGACCCAAACCCACATGTGCACACAAATGGAGTGGGACAAAGTCATGGACCTAATCACTTTCCTCTGGTTGCCATCTCTCCTGCATACCCCAGATCTCACCTACAACTGTAGTTTAGAGTCACCAATACGATAAGATGTCTTTCTCACATGCTATGTCATATAAAACCCTACATCCTCGATAAAAGAAATGTATTTGATATACCATGAGTTTAGCAATAAGTAATTTCAATGCCATATAAAAACTTTGTGTACATTTACTTAGATTTTACACTTTAGGCAAAATTTAGATTTTTTAACAGACATCTGTAGAAATCTAATAAATTAAGGATAGAGCATTAACGACTATATATATATATATGTGTGTATATATATATATATTACACAATACAATTATATCTTATTTATGCAATAACAAAATGCTTATTTAATAAATTCCATTAGATGTCGATCAAACGTTAGGTACCATGACCAACTATAAAGAGATGTTGAAATATGTTTTACCACTATTTAACCTTTAGATGTACACTGTGTGACAGAGAGCACTTGTTATTTTTGTATGCTCTAAACATATGCAGTCTTAACTCTGTACCTGAGATTCTCCTGTACTCCTCAAAATGTGTCCTGGGACGGGGACAGTACAACCAACCATGGAAGCAGTAGGCAGCTACACCCAGGGCTTTTCTTGACTTAGTTCATTCAGGAAGTTGCCACAGTCTTCTGTGCCACCACTTTGGGCCCCGTTTGTGTTGTCAAAAGTTTCTCACAATATGGGGACCATCCTGAGAGAGGCAGATGCCACTGTGAGGGGTTCAACAGTGGAGGACAGAGAACTCCACATGCACCTAGGAAAATTAGGGATGTACAGCTGCAGGCCAGGGTCAGGTCAGGGAGGTGACAACACTAAGAGTGAGCAGCAGATGGAAGGGAACTGTTTCCTGGCAGCCTAATGGGATGCTACTTAAACTAGATTAACTTCTGGTCACCCCAGGGAATTTGTGCTATACTAGGCCATATGAGTGTTTGTTCTGGAGGAAGTTTTACAAATGTATTGTGTTTAAGGTAAAAAATGCAGAACCTGGAGTCTCAGTGGAATGCTGACGGGACAACACAATTTGGTTTGTGAAGATGTGTCCAGAGGACTGGTAAATGTGAAGGCCAGGTATAGCAAGAGATGGTTCCTGGGAAATCCCAGCCTCAGGATACAAATGTATCCAAAGTTGCAATGTCTTTTTTTCCTTCCAAGAAACTCACTGAAAAAAAATCCACTGTCTTAAAGATAAAATAAGGCATTAAACTGGGCCTTTTTTTGCTTTTTACCTAGAAAATGGGCTATTGCCTGTTGCCTGTAACTTGAACCCCTGCCTTCTATAGATTCACAAATTCCACATATTTCCATCCCCCATAACACAGAAGCTGCCCAGCCCTAGACCACAATAGGCCTCATGCTCTGAGCACCTGCACTCTGTTCTGACTGCCTGCATCTTTGAATCTGCTTACTAAATTTACCTGAGCCTCTCATAGGGATACATAGCAATTCTCCTCCATGACAAGACTGGAACCTCTGCATCAGGTATGGGATGAGTGGAGGCCCCCATCTCCTCTTTGTGGAGACTTCTCAGACACTGTCAGGTGACCAGAGGATACTGACTAAGGTTTGGGCAAGGAGAGAATAGTTGTCAGACACGAATGCAAGTGACACATGTCACTGCCCATTAGAAGCCTTACGAGTCAGGGCTGTGAAAGACAATAAAACAAAATCAGGAAAGCTAAGACTTTCTGAGGTAAGTCAGGAAATGGCTACAGGACAGTATGCAAACCCGATGAAGGTGAAACTGAAGGATGTTCCCTAGACTTAGAGAACAAATGAATATCTTCACTCCTCTAACACCTCTCATGCAGGAACATCCTTGTTAACTAACAGTCAGATGCACATGTGACTCAGGAGTCTGTGTAATCATGGAGCTGTCTCTGAAAATAACTATGGGAATCCTCTACAACAAGCTTCACTGCATTTGTTTTATGGGGATGCCATGAGGTGTTCACCTGAATTGCAACACGGTTTCCCATGTACCATTTCTTTAGACATCTACTTTTTGTAGTTGATATTGAATAATTAGTAAAAATTCTTTTTCCTCTGCTGTAAGAAGTGCAGTGTCCCATTGAGGGGAAGGATGTGCAGGCGACCTGAGTTGGACACCAGTGTTGGCCCCTGAGTGATCCACGCATGAGAATCGCTTCTTGTTTGTGTGTGTGAGGATTTGGATTGTAATTGTCCCTCAGTGATCCTTGTGGTAGAAGTTTGGTCATCAACCTGTGGCACTACTGGGAGGCCAGCATGCAAGAATGTAAACATAACAACACATACAGAGACTGAACGATAAAGACACAACTCTCCCTCCCTGCTGCCTGATGCTGCTGAGGTACTGAGGTCTGCCTCCCTGCTGTCTTTGCAGACTTCACAAGCAATTTACCCCTTATCCTCCTCCTATCTGGTAGATGTAAAGGCAAGGGAGTAAAGTTCCCACCAGCAAGGAGTGGGTTCTGAGTAGGATACCCATGAGGGAGTCTTTATCTAGAAGTTGTTAATGGGTTTAGAAAAGAGCTACCCTATGGAAGACTACCTACTTTTGAGGGTTCAATCTATGTATTGTTGTGGGGAACCACTCAGATTGCTTCACAGTTCAGGGACATCTAAAGACAACTGAGTACATGACCCTGCTTGTCTGCACAGGCACACAGTGGGGTACAGTTATGTAACCATGACTTAGCACAGGTGAACTCCCATGAACAGGTTAGAGCACTACACAAGAATGTAAACATGAGATAACAACCTGTGTAAGAATTATACATCAAGAACAGTGGTTTTCTGCTCTGTTCCACTCTGCCTACCACTGTTGCTGATGTCTTCTACATGTACATTCTCTACTTTTGTGACATCACCCAACAAAATCTTTGTTGGGTCCACAAAACAGGCCAAAAAGTGTTCACACAGTGCCCATGCACAGCCCATGTACCCTTTAGCCAATGTCCTGCATGATCATGCTCTGGACAGGTCCCAAAAAACTGCAGGACAGTCAGCAGATGCTTGTGTAAGGTCCCTGGAAGGTCACAACTCAGCAGGCTCCATTATGGACTTCCTGACTCCATTTTGGGGCTGCCGCCCTTAATGCCTGGCAGAATCCTAATTCCTATTTCACTGATTCCTTTTACAATGATGTAAACCTAAATTAATCACCCTGGAACCACATCTACAATAAATCATTAACAGGAAAAGGGAGGCTAAAAAATGTACCAAAGATAGTTACCTCTCTACATAGAAAAAGAACAAATATTTCTAATTTTTCCTTGTTTATTGTACTTTTTGAAATATGTAAATATTACCATAATTACCAAAACAATGATTGATAGACAAACTGAAAAAGAAAAAATTAGAGGATTCAATGATGAAACTTCAAAGCTCCCCAGCATGGTGACCTGATTTTGGCCTCTGCTGACTCCTACTGCAGGACCACTCATTGTCCTCTTGTTTTCCTTAGGGAAACAAGAGCCTTGTTCTTCATCCTTGATGGCCAGAGATGCAAGGCTGAAGAAGATGCTGCAAAACAGTTTCTGCTGGCCACCTCTAACTCATGAACACCGTGGAAATGCTGTTTCTCCCCTCCATTCTCTATACTGCTGCTAACATAAGTGATCATTTGTAAGTGAGAAAACTAAGTGTGGAAAAGTGACCAGGTCTCTTCAAGGTCATTTCCACAATATGAGAGTCAGCATGCAGACCCTTTTCCTGGTGTCTGGCAGCTACCTTCCTGCCATATGAAGGCAGGGTATCTTTTTGCTATAGTACATGACTTGGAGGGAGGGGACCTTCTATCAAATGATAGCGAGTTTCTTAGCCTTGGACCTCTTGATTCATGTTCCACATACAAGTGTCTGAGCCTTGAATACGGCCAATGATGTTTTCCCAGCAATCACTGCACTCCTATTATCTGCAAAGCCCCCCAGGTACATGGGATTAGCAAGGGGTTAAGTAATGTATGCATTAGTGTGTACCTGCCCACATGCTTTAAAATTTGTTCCATCTCTTTTCCTTTTTACACATTATAATTATTTACACATACTAGTTGTATAGAGTAAGGGGATTCATTATGATATTTTCATATATGCATATACTGTGTGTTGGTCAAGTTTGTCAAGCCCTCTCCTATGTTCTCGCTCTCTTCTAAGTCTCCTCCCAGGCCTTTATAGCCCCTTTTCTACTTTATTTTTTAGTTTTCACATATGAGAGAGAACATGCAATATTTGTCGGTCTGAATTATTTTGTTTAACATGATATCCTCCACTTCCCTGAATTTTTCTGCATATGACTGGATTTCTTTCTTTTTTATGGTTGAATAGGGTGTGTGTGTGTGTGTGTGTATGTGTGTGCACATGTGCATGCCACATTTGCTTTGCCCATTCTCTTGCTGACACATACCTAGACTGATTGCTTGCCTTGGTTATTGTGAATAGTGCCTCTCTTGCTCCTATCTTGCTCATTAGCCATTGTTGTATAACAAAGCATTCCCAGACTCAGTGCCTTATTGCAAAATTTTATAATTGACACTCAATTTTCTGGTTTTACTAGGCTCAGTTGGGTAGTTACATTGTCCTGTCAAATAACTTCAGTCAGCTTGGGGCTAAAACTGCAGTACATTCCCATGGCCTAAAGTCCAGCAATAAGAAAGGGAGGACTGGAACGTATCTGGAGGGTAGAGCACTTGCCTAGCATGCAGGAGGTCCTGACTTCCATGCCCAACATGAGATTGCATAACAGCTTACAATTGATTTTTAAGACCATAGGGAGAATGGAACAGGGATAGAGGAGCATTATTTGCTATAATAAAGCAAAAGAAACGACAAGCTTAGTGCCTACAGAGAGGAAAACTGATGAGACCTCATTTCACTGCAGAGACTTGGAAGTAGTGAAATTCTGTGTGATACAAATCTATAAGTGTATTCTACTGCTGGTTTTCTTTCTGTCAACAAAAGTGCACCATTCTTGTGTCAGGCACTGAGTTGGGTATTGAGAAACACTGATTACCATTTGTGTGAGTTACTTTTCATTGGTTGTTGAGACAAAATACCTGATACCCAACATGCAAGAAGGAAAGGTTTATTTCTTACAGGTCAGAGGTTTCAATCAATACTCAGTTGGCTCCAAGGCAAAGTGACATGGTTGTGGGGAAGCAGTTAATTGTGGCTGCAAACAGCAAGCATGAACAGCAAAAGACAGAGACACGCCTTCTTCCCTCTGGTACACTGTATGCTGGCTCCACTCCTGGGCAGGTGTAGCACTCAGACCACCAATCTGAGTGCTAGACAATGAACCAATCAGAAATACTGTATTTGGCAACATTCATTATTGTATGATGCTTCGGAGGGGCACTGACATAAACTATGACACCAGTAGAGGCAAAGAGACTGCTGTCATACTCTCAGCATGAAGCTTATGGTCTACTGAGGTAGGGGGATATTTATCAAATCACTATCCAAGTATAGGCTGAAAATTCCTAATCTGAAATCTGAAGTATGAAATGCTTCAAAATCCAAAACTTTTGAGTACTGATGTAGTGCCAAATTGAGAAATTCTACAAAAAGAAATTTTGTTTCAAACACAAAATGTTATTTAATTAAGATTATTGATACATTTTAGATGTAAATAATGATCCTGTTAATCGTTGGTAATTTGTAACATACATGATATGAATCTTTTTTTTCCATTCCTGTACATTTCCTTCAACTCCCTTCCCCTCTTTATTTATGGAAGGCTTGTTTCCTTCTTTTCTCATCATTTCTTTTTCATTTCGCTCTTGCTTTCTCACTCCTCCATCCATAATTCCCCTTCTCATTAGAAAATGTTCAAACATCTATTTTATTTTAGTCCTTATCTACATTTTCAGTTTCCCACACCAGAGAAACAACACAATACACATGTTAACCACAAAATTAATACAAATATTATATAAAATAATCTTCAGGCTCTGAGTATGAAGTATATATGAATTATAAATAAATTTCATGATTAGACTTGGGTCCCATCCTAAAGACAACTTATTATGTTTATGCAAGTTCTCCAATAAATAAAAAAAAATCAGAAATTCAAAACACTTCTTGTCCCAAGCATTTTGTATAAATTACACTGAATATGCAGATGTTTAATTAATACCGTCAAGGAAGAAGTACAAGGGCTGATGAAAATATACAGCTAGCATTCAAATTCTTTAAATTTACTACAATAAGAGATACATACTCATTAATCCTCCTTAAAAACACATTCTGAAAATAAATTAAATAAAATACACCTGCTTGCTTCAAACACACTTCTTCATTTGTTCTTGCAATTTTTGGAGCAGTTTGGAAGTCCTCTTTTGTGAGTGTCTTTACAAATTGAGATAAAAATATAGTGAGTGCTGCTGCTGAGTGCCATCCAATGTGAAGAATGGTTCATAAAGACATTACGGTGTGTCATCATCCACCTCATTCACCAGATCTGAACCCTTGTGACTTCTGATTCTTCTCCAAAATCAAAATGATCATTGAAAGGTAAATAGTTTGAACTGATTCAAGAACTTGTGGCAGCCACAATAGCAAAACTAAAGATCCTTATAAGAGGACTTCCAGAATTGATTCAGAAGAAAAGGGCAAGAATGATGGAATAAGTGCATTCAAATGAAGGAGGAACTGGGTGTGGTGGTGCACACCTGTAAACTCAGCACTTGGGAGGCTGAGGCAGCAAAATCTGAGTTTGAGACTAGCCTGAGCAACACAGTGAGTTCAAGGCCAGCATGAAATCCAAAGAAAATCCTGTCTCAAAAAACTTACAGTCAACAAGCAAAGAACACCTAGGTGATTGTTTTATCACAGTTTTGTGTTTGTGTGTAGATTACTAATTCATTGAAGATGGAAGACCTTCCTTGTGTGTAGTGGGCAACCAATAGGCCTGCATCCTGGAGGCAGTAAAAAGGAAAAGGAGAAAGTCTGGCTTCTGCCTCTTCAGAAGACTTTGAGTCCTTGCCATCACCTTAGGTGTCATTTCCAGGATCCTAGCACAGATCGTTCGGCTTCCTGCCAGAGACTCTCCCAGGACTCTGCTGTGAGCTCCAGGCCTTAGAATTACTTGTTGATCTTTTGCATCTCCAATGAGCACCTGGCCCTTTTGCATTCTTCTCCACCTGACTCTGCTGATGGCCTTCCTAAGCCTCCTTTGTAAATCCTTATCTGTCACACACACAAATTAAATCTTATCCTCCAGTACACCCTGACACAAACTGCCTCTAGCTACCTGTGCAACCTCCCCTGAACAATTTCTTGCCTCACTCATGTGAAAAATCCAAAGCAGAACTGCAGAGGTGTTGTGCTAATGATGGGTTAGTTAACAGAGATGTTGGTGTTGGGCCCACTGGGTTAAAATTCTGTCCACTGCTTTGTTATTGGAAAAGGTATTTAATGTTGGTGTATAGGCTCACACAGCTATGAAAATGAAGATAATTCCTAACTCACACTCTTGTAAGAATTAACATATGTAAAGCATCTCAAAGGGGCCCTTGCCTGACACCTATAAGTGTTACATATTAATATGTTATATTAACATGTAAAGATACTTTTTTTTATCGGCACCAGGGATCAAACTCAAGACCGCCTACTTGCAAGGCAGGTGCTTATGCCGCTGAGCTAAGTCCCCAGCCCCCATGTAAAGATACTTTTAAGATATAAAGAAATCAGATGATGGATACCGAAAGCACTCATTTCTCTGTAATAAAAGAAGGGCACCAACACAAATAACAATTGTATCTGAGCACTTGCTATATGCTAGGAACAATGGGAAGATCTCTTCATCGGATCTTCACAGCAGTGCCAAGAGATGAGTATTGCCTTTCATAACGGTTTGTTTTTTTAATGGAAAAAACCCCACAATATTTCAAAGCAAAATAATAGGAGAATAACAATAGTGGAAATTGAGGCTCCCAGAAGAGAAGCAGTGTGCCTAAGGTGTCAGGCCTAGGAAGATGTCTGAGTCCAGACATCCATAAATTCCAAGCCTCAGACTCAGTCCACTCCTCTGCTTCCTGTCATAGCAGGCCTGGGGATCAGAGTCTCCCACAAGTCTCATCAGAGACCTGCAACCACACCTCCCTTCAGCCTGACCCAACCCCCAATGCCACGCCCCCTTCTTCATTCTCTCCCTTAGGAGGACTACATACCTATTGGGTCACAACTTTCTGGCCACGCCCCTTGCCCCGCCCCCAAGCCACTGTGCCCCACCACTGGCCTCAAGCGAACATTACACTCCACCTGGCGCAACCTGCGCGTGCAGAGTCCACGGACTGTCCCTCGCCTTGCACCTCCACATCCCAGTCAGTCCCGCGCCGGCCCTGGCCTCGCCTTTGCAGTGGATGCCGGTCTTGTGCACGGAGTGGCCATTTTGCCGCTAGAGAAGCCCTCAGGAGACATGAACGCTCTTTCTTCAGCGGCCTAGCCTGCGGCGGGGCAGGGGCTGAGGTCTGGGCCAGGTTGGCAGGCGGGAGCCGGCTGTGAGCGGTGGCGCGGCCCGGTGGCCCCGAGGTTAGCGGGCGCAGGTGCCTCGGCGGGGAGTTCTGCCGGCGCTGTCCCGGGCCCAGGGCAGCAGGCACGGCTCTGGGGGTGACCCAGCCTCAGCCCGCAAGGCCCCTCTCTCCCTTCCTCCCTCCTCTCCTTCAGGGGTCTGCACAGCCAGGACTGGCGAGCAGCCCGGAGTCCCTGGCCCCCGCCAGGCGCTGCTGGGAGCCCAGCCCTGGTGTGGGGCCTGCGGGAGGTGGCTCAGGTGTCACATGGCCTCTGCTGTCAGTGAGCCTGGCTTTGCTGAGCCAGGGACATTTACCCCCAAAACGAGGATTTCATTTCACTCCGAGCTCCTCCCTGCAGAGACTGTGAGAGGACCAAGATATTAAAGTAAGATAAGCAGTTATTATGCTACCTGCACATGCTTTAGCTCAAGTCCCTTCCGTTGATAAGGGGTTTCTAATTCTTTTAATATTGGTGCCTCTTGGGTGTTTAGGTTTTGTAAGGAGACTGAATGCAGCATGGGGCTTTGACAACAAGGCAAAGTGTGACCAGTAGGGTTTAAAAATTTAAATCCACAAATAAAAATAATTCACCCACATAATTGAACCTTGCTACAGAATACCCATCTTGCCCGTATTCGCCTGTCTCTAAACATTACTACCCAGTTCTGCTCATATCATTTATATATTTGCATAGTGTTGAATATTTATATTATATGCATAGGTAGATGTTTACTTAGTTATCCTGTTACTGACCATGAACAAAATTCTAGTTCCTCTTAGAAAAATCACATTGAGCATATATCATTTTTTCATGGGATAAATTCCAGAATTTGGAAATACTAATTCAGAGTTCTCTGCTCTTTCCCTGACACTTGACACGAACTGGCATGTAAACAAACCGTGCTTACATCTTTCAAAATCTCGGTATTTGTCCAATTATCTTGGAAAATTTGGAGTTCAACAAGATGTTGAGTCATTTTCTGTGCAGACTGAGAGACAGGCCACACAACCTACTGTTAGATTTTGTTTTTAAGTCATCTACCATGTTCATCTTTTTATTTTGATGAAAATATTCTATTCTATTCTGTTTTGTTTCATTTGGCTTCATTCTCTTTAAAATAAAATTTAAAAAAAAAACATTTTCTTGCTGAGCATGGTGGTTCATGCCTGTAATCCCAGCACTCTGGAGGGTTAGACAGGTGCCTAACCCTCCAGGGAATGCCAAGCTAGCCTGAAATACTTGGTGAGTTCAAGGTCAGGCTGCAGTACATAGAAGGAACTTATCTCAGAACAAAACGAACAAACATTTTTCCTCTTATTTTAATGTAGCACAAATAGATACTAATAAAGGAAATATGAAAACCCTTATAAATAGATTGAAGATTTCATACTATGCAGTTTATATACTATGAAACTATAGTATATTTATATACTATAGTATACTTTACATAACTATATAGTCTAAAACTGCATAGTATGAAACTAGTATGAGGTATGCAGTTTCATATTATGCAGTTTATATTCTATGTTTAGTGATCTTGGGGATTTCTGCATGAGCTATATGCCCCTATATTTTACAATTTGTTTTTATTTATTTATATTTTTTTTAATTTTTGAGACAGGGTCTAAATAATTCACTCAGTTCCCCAGGTTGGGTTTAAACTTGTGGTCTTCCCAGAGTGCTGGGAGGCTATCCTTACTTAGAAATTCACAATAATTATGTAAATTTATGGGATAAAAATGTGCCTTTAATCTATGGCTCCATTGTAGAAAGAATCAATCTAGTTAATGTACCTACCACATTACTAATCTACAAATTCTTTCACAGTGACTAGGACTGCAAAACCCATTGGTTAGCAGTTTTGAAAGGTGTCCTTCTTATTAACTGTGGTCACCATAATGTTTAGTAGAGAATTCAAAATTTCTTCTCCAGCATGACTGAGATTTTGTATTCTTGGGTGCACATCCTACTTTCACCATCCTTCGTGGAACTGATCATTTTTTAAAATCAGACTGCCAAAGAAAGGTGTGAAGGCTCAAGGTACTTGGGGCACATTGCTCTTCAGAAAGCCCAAGCAGTGGTACTCTGCAGGTCTTCCCCTTGCTCTCAGTTTTTTGGTTTATTTGTTTGTTTGTTTTTTCTTTAACTGAATTCTAGGAATTGAATGCAGGGCTGTTTAGTTACTTTATACTTGTTGCTGAGACAAAATACCTGATGCCAAAAGTTTGGAAAGGAAAGGTTTATTTCTTACAATTTTTGGAAGTTTCAGTCCATACTCAGTTGGCTTTAAGGCAGGCGGCATGGCAGGGCCAAGGTTCATGGCTGCTACAAACAGCAAGGAGGAAACAGGCAAAAGAGCAAGACATGCCTTCTTTCTGCCATTACATCACATCCTGGCTCCACCCCTAGGTCAGTGTAGCACTCACACCCCCAGTCCAAGGGATAAACAATGAACCAGTCACAAATGCGTAATATAAATGCATGAGGCCTGGGGGCCACAGACATAAACTATGACAAGGGCCTTGCACTGAAATAGACTAAATTCTGTTTTAAAATTCTTTTTTATTTTGAGTCAGGGTCACCACAAGGAACTACAGGGCTGAGACACCATTCTTGGACATAGATTCTTACATGTCTTTGTGTGGATGCACCTTGACGTCATGTTGGAAACCACTAGAAGGTGAAGAGGCTTTTAGCAGGATTTAAATTTTACTAATTGGCTTTTTATGTTTAGCTGTCAATCTGTCCTAAGCCCAGGCCCCTTGCCTGGAGATGGGAGCTGATTCATAGTAAGTGAGCCTCTATGAATCACAGGTCCTGGCTGAGGCCAGTAGTGGCTTGTGAGGCCAGAGATACTTCCAAAGACATGATAAGGCTTCAGCTGTGGACAGTCTGGCTAAAACACCAGTTAACTAGGTAGAGACTGCAGATGCAAAGATTACTCCTACAGATCACTTCTACCATGTCTTCATGATAAGACAGTGCTACTGAATTGACTTGATTCATTACTTGGAGACATCCTTGAAGTGACTCCCAAGGTCCTGCTCATTGCTTGTACTTTCCTCAGTTTCTCTGCCCTTTGTCCTTGGTCCTAATATAAGTGGACTGACACAGAGAATCCTTTGTCTTTACCCTCACAGTGGAGCCCTACATATCATATAATTTCTCACTTTTTATTTAACCTCCACCATAAACTAGTTTGGGAGATCCAAGATATAGGACAGAACCCCATAATGTCTGAGACATTTCACTTTAAAAACTGAGATCCTTATTCTCACACCCATGTATTATTTCATGATCAGATTCCTTGGCTTCTTTTCCTGTGGACCCAGGGAGACCAATCTCAGCATCCCCCAGTTTTCCCTGCATCCTGTGGCCCACACTGATGCTCCACACACTTTACGTGGAAGATAGGGATGTTCCCAGATCCTTCCTGCTTCAAACAGCTGTGAATCAAACTCCTGAAAAAGAAATTTGGCAAAGTTGTGCAGCTCTCCGTAAGCCATACACCTCTGTAAGTCATAGCACTCTAATGGAGCTGCAAGATGGGGCTCTGCTCTGCCCCCCATGTTCTCCCCAGTGCTGTTCAGCACCTGTCTTAAAACCTGCCATCAGATGGAGACACAGCACATCTCAGGGATGAGTGCCTGCATGAATCAGCTTTGGAGGCTCAGCGTTTTCTGCCCTTGTTGGTCACCAGTGGTGATTCTTTTTTGATTTATAAGAATTTTTCATCTCTCACAGAATGAACTCATGACACCTCTTTTACACCTGTATTACAAACTATCTGTCTGACTATGGCTTGTAAGGAAAGGTTTCTTTTTGTAGTTTCTACATTATACTTGTTGCTGTTTTTCAAATGCAATGAATCAGACATTTCTAGTTCCCTTCTATCACTGAAGTCATGGAAAAGCTTTTCCAAAATGAAAAGATGAGTAGATACACAATGGTCTCTACATTTTCCTGATAGAATTGTCTACCTGGGGTTTTCTCTTCTTTCAAAGGGCAACAGCAGCCAGGATCTTCCAGTAAAATTTGAGTGAACAGAATCTGATAAATGATTATTAAAGACCCAGAGTACTAAATTGCAGTGAGAAAAAGGTCAGAGGTGGGTGGGGTATAGCAGGAGAGGACAGGGGTATGGGTGGGTCCAAAACTCAGTAGAGAGCTAGAAATCAACAGATGTGGAAATTGTACAAATAGATGATGTACTTATATGCTACTGAATTGAATGTGATCAAACAAATGGCATCTTATCTTTAAAGGTAAATTGTACTGGAATTTAATGTGCAGAAGAATTACAGACTTAGTTGTAGAAATGTAAACTGAAAATACTACAAATTTTACAATGACAGGGGAAAGGAAAGGCAGGTGCTTTGCAGGAGTCACCCTGAGTGGAGTTCAGGATGCTTGCTGTGGAGCCAGTAAAAGTCTCAGCTCTAGAATTTGCAAAACAGGCTGCCTCGCCATAGTTTTCATTTTGATCCCAAAGCTGGTGAGGTCACTGTAGATGGCTCTAGCATAAACTCTGCATGTGGGACTTGAGCTCAATTAGGTACTACCCTGTGTCAGCAGAAGGAGAAAAATCACCAACTATCCTTGTTCCTTGCAGGCCCTAGATCTTCCCAGTGCCGGTCACAGACAGTTCTGTGCACAAATCCACCCCAGGGAAGCTTCCCATTCTTCTTTGACCTACTCACTTCTGCATGTCTCAGTGTTGCAGGAGGCCCCAAATCTTGGAGTCTTTGTCTGTATAAAGTGTCCCATGCACTCCCCAGAGGCCCACAGACCCAGGACAAATCCTGACTTCATTTCTCATTTTCAGTGAGCTCAGGTTGGTGTAACTCAATTGGGAATCTTATAGATTTGGACATCAAACTCCTGCTGCAGTTGCAGAGCCCCTACCCAGCCTTTTCTTTGCCTTGAATGGGGTAGTGCTGGCCCAGGTGGTCCTCACATGCTGACAGAAGTCCCTAATAGTGCTGTGATCACCTGTCCTCCCTTCTTCAGGGAAGCCTGACATACACCTCCCTTTCCAACCATTGTGTCCTATTGTCTCTGAGCAAGAGTGGTGTCTGCAGTGTTACTCTACTCATGGTCACTCTACAGGGGTGCTGTACTATAAATAACTGCAAAGTGAGTGGACAGAGAGTGTGGGTTCTGCCTGCCTTTCCTCCATCTTCAGTTTATATAATGATGTTTCACCTCATGCTGTGTGCCTTAGAGGAACTAACCTTATTATGTGTTCACATGTACAGAGGCCAGGAAGTTAGGCACATTCACAGTAATATGGGTATTACATGGTGTTCTCTCCAGGGAGACTGTGTTGCCAGTAAAACATTAAAGCACAAGACAACAGTGTTATGTTTAATCTGGTCATTATATCTGTCAGAGCCTAGTAAATTGATAATTAATTGCATCCACCAGCTTCCTGCATAATTTCTGTATGGACCATGATATCTCACAGAAATTCCTGCTCTGGATAATAGGGAATCCCACAGAATGACTCTCCATTGTCCTTCACAATAAACAATAGCTTCTTCACCCAAGTGATGAATCCTTGGAAGAATGCAAATATTTCCCATGGCTAAGAAAAAACAGCAGTGCAGGCAGGGTCTCAGCTCAGATGCAAAAGTCAGGGGTTTGGATAAAACTTATTTTTCTGGTTTCTTATGTCAACCTAGACAAGGCATGATGCCTCTCAGGACATTCCCAATGTGTTAGTGTTCTCTATGGAAGTCATTCTGGCAATTGCCACCTGGGAACATCATCAGTGATGTGAGACAACATTTGTAAAATCTGTGGACTGGTGTCACATATACATAGAGCACAGAATTAGAAGTGAAATCCAGGAAAGGGTAGGATGGAGGTGGAACACAGTGCACAAAATGCTGGCTCCTGCTGTGTGGTGGTAGAAATGAGACTCCTCTGCTGGACATGTTTCCCTGGTGGCTTCATGAGGGTGTGGAAATGCATTGACTCAGCCATCCATATTTTCCCTAAGCATCTCAATTTCTTCTATATATTGGTGCTGTGGACTCAAATCAGGACCTCAGACAGGCTGAGCAAGCACTATGGATGGAGCTACATCCCCATTTCTAAGTCCATAGTTCCTATGTTCACACCTGTGTGAGCCACCAGGCCTGTGGCCTGAGCTCCTACTCAGTAGCTGAAAGTTCATCTTGTGATGGCCATATCCTGAGTAGCCTGTTGCCTATATTACAGTCCTAACTTTTTTTTCTTGTCTTTTTCCTTTTCATCAGTACCGGGGATCGAACTCACAACTGCCTGCTTGCAAGGCAGGCGCTTATGCCACTGAGCTAAATCCCCAGCTCTATGGTCCAAACTTTGTGGCTTATTATTATTATTATTTTAATTTTGCATTAGCAGTGCTGAAATTGAGCCCAGGGTCTCATGCCTGGTAAGCAAGTATTGTATCATGAGCTCTCTCCTCAGTTCCTGACTCACTCTTAAATAACTGACTATGGCAGAGGTTATGTGATGGTACTACTAAGGTTCACACAAAATAACTGTGACCAATCTCCTGATCTTTTCCTTAATTCTCCCCAGTATGGTGGTTTTTTTTTTTTTTTTTTTTTGGTTCCTCTCTGGATCTCTGGCTCCAAAGAAGTCACTGCTATCTCTGCAGCTTCCCTGAGGAAAGGCTGATGAACCTTGAGTGAGAAAAGGGAAACCAGACAGAGGAAACATTAGGCTGTTGTCCTGAGTCATTCCTGTAGACAAAGGACAACGCCTGAGAGCAAATTCTGCCCAAGTGGCATGTTCACTGAGTATGTAGCTCTGTGCACCAATCTACTATGGTAGCAGCCTCAGAAAAGCCTCCTGGATTCCTGATCCACAGCAACTCTTATTATAACACAGTATTATCTCATGTATCAGATAGGCACAGACTGGCCTGCCTTGTATCTTTTAATATTTTACAAATGTATGTAATGACTGGACAAAATTTGTCCTCTCTGCCTTCTTTCACCAATCAATCATTCTGAGGTTACTGTGCAGTGTTTTTATATTTTTTATTAGAATTTCAATTCATGACTTGTTGTAGTTTCTTTATTCATTTAGATGTTATTGGATATTCACATTGTAGTTTGCAGTTATGAAAACAAAGCTGATGTGAATATCTTGTGAAATTCTCTTCATGACATAGGGATGGATGCACAGAATGTTAAGTTAGTCTGATGGGCTACTGTTAAATTAACTACCAAAATGATTTCTGAAGTGAATATACCTCTAGCAATGCAAAAGGAGTCTCCTTCCTCACCAATACAAGTGTACTTTGACCTAAAAAACAAAGTAGGCTCTTAGTGCTCTTCAATACATGAGCAGGGTTTTTCCTTGTGAGATGAATATTCACTTACGTGATTACTGATAATGTTAAGAGACATGTACGGACTGGAAAGGGTCCATATGACTCCCAAGAGCATGTTGAAGGCCTTCAGAAGTGATAGACATGTGGATCCCACAAAGGCCTTCGAATCACTGCAGGCTCCTGCTGAAATCACACTGCATGAACCAGGGAGCTCCGCCTCCTTCTGAGGTTAAGGCTCCATGACCAGGACAGTCTCTGTGAGTTCCTTCACATCTGCTACTTGAAAGAAGGTGGAGGTGGAGGAGCCCCTAGCCCAAGGAGGGGGACTTGAGGGACTACTTCTCTCTACCCATGATACACCTATGCTATCTGTATAGCCCTGGAATATGGGAGCTGGTGAGACAGTTGAATTAAAATATGAGTGAAACTGTCCCAACATGGGTGTTATAGCTATGGGAAAATGGGGCTGATAACACAAAGCTGAGCCCACAGAAGATGTGCCAAATTTATTCCAGCCAGCACTGCCTCTATGTGACAAGTTCTACAGAATGTGAAAAGGACAACCCGTGAGCAGATAAGCAGATTTTAATAAACTTCTTGATAGCAGCAGCCTGGGATCAGAGATGCCAGACTATCAAGGTGCTGATATGGAGAGCATGACCACACCACAGGGCCTGGGGCCTGTTATGTACAGTGTCTGGGGGTGGATAGGGAACTAAGGAGCATAACTGGATGCAGCTCCACTTTTGTTCAACAGGTAAATGCAGCATTGGGGCACCCCATTGTGGTGTGGATATTTCTTCACCTGTGTTACTGTGTATCACTGAAAAATGATACAGATATTTGTTGTGGCAACAAGCTCATCAGGTTGATGCCTTCTGTTTGGCTTACTGTGGAAGCCTCTTAAGTCTGTGTCAGCTAGGGCTGACAATAACTATCCCTACACTGACCAGGACACCACCTGGGTATTCGCATATATCCACGACACCATCAAACCCATTATTATGGACACACTGCAATATTGTGAAACTGTTCTATAGGTGCCACCATATTGTACAGATGGCCTGGTGGTTTTCTCTGGTAGCTGTGTTGCTACCAAGGACAAAATCCATGGACCCAAGCCCTTGTTAATGCAGGGCCCATGCCATTAACTTTACTTGCTAGGCCTGGTGTTGCTCATGGATGAAACTTCTCAAATATGAAAGGTGGTTTTGCAAAACCACATGAGCCTTGATTTGGGAACCACAGCCCAACAAGGTACTTGCACTGTCTTTCATGTAGAATATGGGATTTATGTCTCTGACCAACAGAGATAGGAACAAAAGGCCTTACAATAAATGGATGTTCACTTGAGACTCCCAGACTACCACCAAGGGTCTGTCCCACGAACTGGCAACCAAGGACACACTGGACTGCCACTCAGGCCCACACAGTCGGAAACTCCCCCCCTCCTGGACCTAGTATTACAGTTGACCTTTGGCTCTGACCCTTTCTCCTAAAACTTTGGACTACAGTGGATTACCATGCTGGCTCGATGAGAGACTCAGGAACCCCTCACGTAAACAGAAGCTGTCAGCAGGCTCAGTCAATGTGGTGAGTGTGCCCCTAAAATAGAGGTCTGCAGTGGGTAAATAGGAGCAGAAATGAAGCTCCCTCCAAAAACAAACCCTTGGAATACCTGGCAAGAGAGTGAGTAACACTCCACACAGAGAACATCAGACAAGTTGAGGAGTGTACCAATAAGGCCTCGCCTCACTTGGAGAAAATTAAAAGAGCTTATAAAACACACAGTGACACAATAGGGCTTCAGCTGACACAAACACTATAGACAGGGAGATCTGGTGACCCGCAACAACCTAAAGACATAGCAATAGCAAGAACTAAGAGTTTGCCTAGATCTATTATTTTAGGCTGGTTAGTCCAGGAAGAATATAGGAGTCACAAAACAGGCCCAGCAGGAGGAATTCAGGTGACAGGCTCTCCTCTTCATTTTGGTACCCAGCAATTGCACAAACATCAGCCACACAACAGGACCCTAAAATCCACACTGTGTTGGGATTGGAAGACCAAATATGTACTCAAAGGATGAAAATGACAAGGTGAATTGGCAAAATGCAAACATGTCAAACATCTAGTGAATCAGGAGCAAGTACAGGTAGCAATGAAATAGAGGATGTTAAAACTCATATACTAGTACTCTCTGTAAAGATAGCAACTGAAGTAAAGAGAGAAATTCATGAGGCTATAGTGGAAATCAAATTAGAAAGAATGTCCCATGTAAAGACAGAAATACCAACCATATTAAACTATTTGCACAACATAGCTAGAGAAGAAATAGATTTTAAAAAAGACAAGATCATGGGAAATTGATTGAAACTTTGAAAGAATAATGTAGAAAATAAGCAGAATCCCTGAAACAAGTGGAAGGAGATATCCAAGACAAAAAACTATTGAAAGCTGTTAAAGCTATTTATAAGAAGCTGAGGATAGCTTGAGGACAGTGTCATATATACTGATCATGATAGGGTAGAACTTCTAAAAACAACATAGCAACATGAAATAACAATTCAGTAGCTTCAAGATGATATGAAGAGAAACATAACAGTAACAGACAGTGAAAGTACAGGAGATGATACTAATGACATAACTAAACTATTCAGAGAAATAATAGTAGTACATTTCCCAAACATGGTAAAAGTCTGATATACAAGAAAGTGATGCATACAGACTGTCAAACAGCCACAACCAACATAAATCTATACCCAGATATATAATAATTAAGATCTGAGACATACAGCATAGAAACAGAATACTGAAAGCTGTTAAAGAAAAAGACACAACTCACGTATCAAGGAAAGACTATTACAATCACAGCAGAATTTTCAGCACAAATCTTTAGGTTAAGGATCAGCTTGGTGTGAAGTATTTCATGCCCTACAAGAAAACAACTTTCAGCCCAGAATGATGTATCCAGCAACACTTTCATTTAAATTTAATGGAGAAACAAGATAGTTCTATGGTAAAGAACAACTGAAGAAATTCATGTCCACAAAACCAACCCTAGAAAAAATAATGAAAGACATGTTAGATAGAGATAAAAATGACCACAATCTCCAGAACAACAGAAAGAAACCACGAGACTGGACAGAAAACTAAACCATGGAGGAAAACAGGAAGCCAAAAACAGGAACACGATATGGCAAATTCAAGCCAGTACATATCAGTGATATCCATAAATGTAAATGGGCTCAACTCACCCATCAAAAGAAACAAGTTGACAGAATGGATCAAGAAATAGAATCCCACAGTATGCTGCATAAAAGAAACACATCTGACTCAAAAAGAAACCCAGATTAAAAATCAAAGCATGGAAAACAGTTTCCATGCAACAGGAAACCAGAAAATAGCAGGGGTAGTTATTCTGTTTGCAGACAAAGTGAATTTCAAACCTAAAATGATTAAAAGAGTTAATGAAGGCCACTCACATTTGTATATCGAAAAATAAAACAGGAAGAACTAACAATTATAAGTATACATGCACCAAATATAGAAGCACCCAACTATGTAAGACAAATCCTAATAGACAAGAAAAACTAAACAAACAAGAACACAATTGCAATAGGAGAACTAAACACACCACTGTCACAAAGTGATAGATCAACTAGACACAATGTCAGCAAAGAAATAACAGAACTGAATCATACCTGTGAGTGAATGGACGTAGTGGAAGTTTACATAGTATTGCACTCAACCACATCAGAACTTACATTCTTCTCAGCTCTACATGGGATATTCTCCAAAACAGACCATATATTATCCCATAAAATATTTTTAAGTAAATGCAAATGGAGCGAAATTATCCCATGTGTATTATGGGACCATAGGGCACTAAAATTGGAAATCAGTGGCAAAAAGTCTGCAAAACCTGCATAAATACATGGATATTAAATAACAAACTTCTGAACAACCAATGGGTTACAGATGAAATTAAAGAAGAAATAAAACAATACTTATAATACAAAAAAATGCAGAATAACATACCACAACCTATGGGACACAAAGCAGTCCTAAGTGGGAAATACATAGTAATAAGTAGTCACATCAAGAAAATGGAATGAACACAAATACATAACCTTATGCTACATCTCAAGCTTCTAGAAAAGGAAGAGCAAATCAAACCCAAGTTTCATAGAAGAGTGGAAATACTAAAGATTAGAGAATAAATTAATTAAATTTAAACCAAAAAAAACAATACAAAGAATAAATGAATCAATGAATTCATTTTTTGAGAGAATAAAATTGATAAAATTCTAGCCAAGCTTATCAAGATAAAAACACACAATAAGGACTGAAAAGAGATATTACTGTCGATCTCATGGAAATTGAAAACATCATGAACACCTACTTTGAACATCTCTACTCACATAGGGTGGAAAACAGAAGAAATAGAATTCTAGAAACATGTGACCTATCAATGCTTAATCAAGAATATATACCAATTTTGAATAACCCAATATCAGCTACTTTAATCAAAAGCATGATTAAAAACTTACCAACAAAGGAAAGCACAGATCCTGCTTGATTCAGGGCTGAATTACCTAAGAAATTCAGAGAAGATCTGACTCCAATACCCCTTAAACAATAAAATAGAAAGAGAAGCAGTCCTCCCTAACTCATTCTTGGAAGCAAGTGTCACTCTGATACCAAATTGAGAGAGAGATCCAACCATATAGCGAACTATAGACTAATTTCACTAATAAACATTGATGCAAAGATTCTCAATAAAATATAGGCAAATAGAGTGTATAAAATCATCAAGAAGATTATACAACATAACCAAGTAGGATTTACTCCAGGAATGCATGGATGGTTCCACATACACAAATCAGTGAATGTAATACATCACATCAACAGAGCCAAAAATAAAAATCATGTAATCATTGCAATGCATGCAGAAAAAGCTTCTGATAACATACAACACCTGTTCATGATAAAAAAAAAACCCTGCAGTAACTCAGAATAGATGCTATGTTCATCACTGTCATAAACACCATTTATTACAAACCTACAGCAATGTTATATTAAACGGACAAAAACTGAAAGGCTTCACACTAAAATCAGGAACAAGACAATGATGTACACTGTCACCACTGTTAGTCAATATAGTTCTGGAAATATTAGCCAGAGGAATCAGACAAGAGGGAGAAATAAAAGGAATAAAAATAGGGAAAGAAGAAGTTAAATTATCATTATTTGCAGATGACATGATATTCTACTTAGAAGACTCCAAAAACTCAATTGAAAGACTAGTAGAGGTAATAAACAAATTCAGCAGTATAGTTGGATGCAAAGTTAACATTCAAAAATCAATAGCATTCCTATACACAAACAAAAAACTCCATGAGAGAAAAATAATGAAAATATAGCCTTTCATAGTAGTATCTGAAAAAAATGAAACACATAGGAATCAACTTAACTAAGAATGTAAAAGAAATATATGCTGAAAATTATACTACTTTGAAAATGGAGACTCAAGAGAATTTGAGAAAATGGAAGGATATTTCTTCCTGTTGGTTAGGAAGAACCAACTTTGAGAAAATGGACATACTTCCAAAACTGTTACACACATTCAATGCAATCCCAATCATAATATCATTAATATACTTTACAGATCTAGAGAAAATATTTCTAAAACTAATCTGATAACCGAAGAAAACTAGAATAACAAAGACGATTCTTGGCAACAATAGCAAGACATGAGGCATCTCAATTCCTGACTTGAAACTATATTAAAAAGTCACAGTAATAAAATCAGCATGGTACTGGCAGAGAAACAGAGATGAGGATCAATGGAACAGATTAGGAGATGCGGACACTACTACAAAGACACAGAGCCACCTTACATTTATCAAAGGGGCTAAACATCTGTATTGGAAAAAGATAGCTTCTTTAATAAATGGTGGTGGAAACATTGAGTTTACATGCCAAAGACTGAAACTAGACCCATAACTATCACCCTACACTAAACTCAAGTCCAAGTGGATAAAGGATCTAAATATTTAAAAAGAAACAAAAATCTACTGGAGGACAAGGTAGGTAGAAATCTTTGAGACATAGAGTAGACCGAGAATTCATGAATAAAACGCAAAGTGCATAGGAAATATTTCGAAGAGTCAACAACTGGGATGTCAGATTACTAAAAGTTTTTATACTTCAAAAGAAATCAGACAAGTGAGAAAAAAAGATTGAGAAAGCATCTGGATATAAGACAAAGGACTTAAATGCAGAACATATAAGGAACTGAAAAACATCAAAGACCCTTTCCAAAACTGGGCATCAGAGATGAGCACACAGTTCTAAGATGAAGATATACAAATGGCAAACAAATATATGAAGAAAAGTTCACCATAACTGGTCATTTGATAAATGCAAGTTAAGACAGCACTGAGGTTTCATCTTACTCTGGGAAGAATGGCTGCCATGCAAAATAAACTGAAACAAATGTTGGTGAACATGAAGGGAAAAAGGAACTTCTCCACTGTTGGTGAGAATGCAGACTGGTGAAAGCACTATCAAAATCAATGTGGAAATTCCTCAAAAAACTAAGATGGAATTTTCATTTAATCCAGCTGTTCCACTCCTGTGTATTTTCCCAGAAAAATTGAAAATATCATGTCACGGTGATATATGTGCACACATATGTGCACAACAGTTGTGATAGCTAAATCTTGGAAACAACCAAACTGCCCATCAACCACAAGTGGATGAAAAAATTGTATTTTTACACAATGGAATACTACTCAACTATAGAAAAGGATGATCTTGAGGCCTTTATAGGTAAATGAAGGTAACAAGAATATCCTCATTAGTAAAATAAATGAGGCTCACATTAGAAAATTTCACATTGTCCCTCTAGTGTAAAAAATAATCAAAACTGACAAGGTAATGGGACCCAAAATAGTATAATAGATATTATAAAATAGAAAGGGAAGAAAAGTGCTCTAAAGGATATAATGGTATGTATAGTATGTAAGATAGATGACCATATTACTAAATTTCTGTTAGATCATTGAACAGGAAGGTTTGCAATGTCAATATTTCAGTGTTCAGTGACTTTTTATGCTTTGTTTTTGTAACTTTAACAACTATTTTTAAGACGACAATACGTAATGTATCAACTAGTGATTTTATGATGTTAATTTTTTGAATTCTATGTTCTATACTTTTTGCTTTTTTGTATTTTGTTTCTTTTAATTTGGTTTTCTTTCTTTAAATAAAAAAATGAAAAAATGTAATGGACTTGGAGTTTTGTGCCTTTGATTCCTTGAAGCAGGACCTGCTCATGCAATGGTGGGAATCCTTGGGATCCACCTCGCTTTGCATGGCCATAAGCTGCACTGTGGTGGGATTAGTGGTATTATGCTGTACTTTTACTGTTGTCATGTTCTTTGCATATGTGAGTCCACCCTATGAGTCACTTACAATAAGCACATTTTCCCTGATTTTTGAGTTGATGGAATGAGAAAAATCACTGCATATTGTTTCAATATCAAACAATATGGACCTCAACCTGTATGGACCTCACCCAACCGATTGGCATGTGCACACCATGGACACAGTCATATAAGCATGAGTTAACATAGACAGCCATGAATATGCTCAGGCTTGTGACAGTGTGCAAGAAATAATGCCTGAGGACGACTGATATATACAGGCTGGATAATAAAAATCCTTGCTTACTACTGTTGATAATGTTGCCTCTGTGTGGTTTATTCTCCCTGGGGATCTTACCCACTAAAATACCCACTCACCTACCTAACTCTGAGAAAATATCATACCACAGACGGGGCACTTTAATACCCCACAAAACTAAACTCCCCGTGCCCTGTTCCAACCCATACATCACATCCAAAAGCCCAATTCTCTGTTGGGATACAGCTTAAGAATGTAGACCAAGTTTTATGCCTGTGTCTTGGTGATCACTTCCTAAGCCCTGTGATGGACATTTGCCCCACTTCCATCCCTCCTCTGTACCCCACAGGGAATTAATATTCCCAAATGTTCTGACCTGGCAGTGCAACACAGCTCCCATAGCAGCAGACCTGCAGTTCTTGAGCAGCTTGGTCGGACCATGGTCTGAGGTGAGTCAGTCCCAGGCTGTAGCCCAGGACAACAGGGTCCATTGGCCCCTTTCTCACATGGGTGGAGCTACTTGCCATCATATCTTAGCCTCCCTTGATCCCTGAACAATGGTGACTCATTTCTCCTGTGTATCATAGCGTGTTAAAACCAGGCACAGCATTAACACATAGTAGGGAAAACCCATGTCCAGCACAAACCCTCCTGAAGGCAGCTCCCCATGTACTCTGCAAGCCATCAGTTCTTAATATGTGGCACCACGTTGTAGCTGAGTGCTAGGAGGGAGAGCACAAAGCAAGGGCAGGATTGGGTGCTATGGAACTCATAGAGTTGGGCAGCCCTTCTCAGTTATGTGTGGACCCCGCTGTCTGTCAGGATATAGGGATGACCCTCTTGAATAGCTAGGGATATACCTCGTGGGGGTGTTGGGTCAGGGTGGCAGTGGACACTGGCTATGTCTGGCAGCCATGTTGGGCAACACAAAGTGTGTACCACTGCCCCATGCCCAGGACATCCTCCCACAAGGTCATTCTTTTGTCATTCCCCCACCAGACTTTGTATACACAGGGCCCCTCTTTTCCACTCCAATCTTCACTGGACTTTTGAATGCAGTCACAGGAGTAGGCAATGCACGTGTAGCTGGCCAAAATCCAGTGTCACTGGTGTCTGCTGTCACCCAAAAGTTATGGTGACAAAATCACTGAGTGGTGTCCATCACTGAGTAATTTGGGGCCTTTTTCTAATCTTACTTCTTCCATTCCCTCATTCCTCAGGCATGCCTCCCTAGTCCTTCTATACTCTGTTCTCTTTCTAAAATCACACAGCTGGGCTTATGCTAGCCCTGGCTGGCTTAGGAGCTGCTCTATGCCCCTTCCATTCTTTTTTGTCCCAGAGAGAATCCTGTTCCCACAAGTATTGGTTATCACCTAGAACAAGCTTAATCCAACCTGTGTTGCACTTGGCCCAAGGCCTAGGATTGAGGTTCCTCGAAGCCCTTAATGTTGGCTCACAGCTCTAGAAGTTCTCAGAACATGGTGCTTAGAATAGAGATCTCAAGGTCAGTCTGGAAACTCCAATCTGTGAAGCATCTAAGGCGCTGATCTAAACTGTAAGTTGCCATGTGATGCATGTGTATCTGGATATGTGGAGAGACAAGTGCAGATGCTCCTCTCTGGCACAATCCAAGTAGAAACAGTAACTTTGAAATAGCTCCTGTAGGATGAGCAGAATGGGATCTGCCCAGGGAACAAAAGCTGTGTGCATGAGACCTTGAAGCAGGACCCTGAGATCTGGACCACACATTGAAAGGAAGGAAAATAAGGGTGCCCAAGCAAACTGTGTCTGGGGCCAAATTCTTACCAACTGTTACAGTACATCTCTGCTCTGTCCCAAGACCAAATGACCATGTTATAAGGCCTGGAATTGTCATCACCCTGTTATTGGTATATCTCTGGGCCCCTCAGGAGTGGACAGCACCTGGAAAGGAGATGGCCCAAGGCTCACCTGTGCATAATGTACCTCTCAGTTACCGACCTTCAGGTACGGTGGTCATGGCCATTGTCATCTCTTTTTCTGTCTGGCCAGCTAGTTGCCAGGCACTGCTGCATTCTCACTTTCCTGCTCATTGGATCATGAGGGAAATACCTAGTGTTCGAGTCCTGGTGTCCTTGAGAATTTAGTCAAGTGTGGTGGGGTGTGATCAGCAATGGGGCAGCTGAGTTTCGATTGGCCAGGGAGTGGGGCAAGAATCCCATACATTTCCTTCCCAATCACATTGATGTGTGTATCTTGGTGTATAAAGCATGGTTCCGTCCAACTAACTGTCACTTTTTACTACATCTTTCCATCTCATGATAATTTACTGGAAAACTGTCTGTATGTGACACAGTATGTCACATATAAAAGTATGTTGATAAAAGTGTTTTGAAGGCCCTGCTGAGCATCTCTTCCCAGACCGCTGGGCAGCAGCTCAGCCTTCAAAACTTAGTGGGAGAGACAGGGGAGGAAGGAAGAGGAAGACAAGGGGCTTTCTCCTTGAATACAGCAGTTACAGAGGGGCACGGGTCACCTCCAGCTGTCACTGTTAGACCCACTTTTGAGCCTGTATCGTGAGGCTAGAAAGGAGACAGCAGTTTTGGCCAGTTTGCTAGAAACCAGGAGTCTGAACAGAGTTACAAAGGCAGGACTTGGGAGCCAGACTGAGGGCTCCTACAGAATGCTTTCCTGTGTTTGGTTTTCACTTTCTGTTCCATGACTCAGTCATCACCAGCTGTTGGCAGTGTGGGTTCACTTGTCTCCCCAAGATTGAGCTGCTTCTGTAGATCTCTGGTACTCAGCACAGTTAGTCCTCTATTTGTCTCTGTTAGGTAGTGCATAGACAAAAGTATAAAAGTGCATATTTCTATAATAGGAAGGTTAGCCCCAGAAATTCCATTAGCGAGGATGTAGATTGAGGACAGCTGATGCTTTGCTCTACAAGTTTGCATCTACATGAAGGACCCACTGCTGGCCAGTTAGAGCATGTCCTTCCTGTGTGAGGTTTTTCATCAGTTGCTCTTTTTTTCCCATATGTATGAATAGATTTTCTTGCTTTGTGTTTTGTTTACAGATTATTGTATATTTTTATTAGTACCTATATACAGTGTATGCTGATTACACTGGTGATAGGTCCATTGCAAATGTGATGCATAGAATGGAAATTAGGCCCCATCTTGTGCACAGTGGTACAATCCAACAACCAGTGACTGTTCTCAAAGTTTTGTGCATTGAGCACACATCTCAGGACTAAGACATTGGAAACACAAGGTGCTGCTTTGTCTTGATTGTTCTTTCTGTATTACCAATACAGTGGGTAATGATACAATATTTGGGAGCTTAGCCCAACCCTAAACTTAAAAGTCTAGCCAAACCCTATACCTAACTCTAACCCTAGAAAGTCATTACCAGCATTCTCAACCAAATTGAACTTTATGGCACTGATGTGGGAAATGTAATATAGGTTAATTATGAGAATATACAATCTATGGTGGCTGGGATGGTGCAAGAGGGGAAAGAAAAGAAAACACCATTGTGTAAACATTTGAAGTATACATTCTGGAAGTGGACCTTGGGGAAATTAGCTTCAAATTGAGAATGCACTGAATGCCAGCAAGCTGATTATTTTAAACAACATTAAAATCTTAAATTTTATCTATGTTTGTTCTATCACTAACATATCTCTGGTAAATAAGGGTATCAGTGAATACAGTAATAAGTAAATCTGGAAAAGAGGGAATGGAAGGTGTGGGTCAAGAGCTGCCCACAGGTAGACGTCAAGAGATGACTCCTGAGTGGAGGCACCAGGAGGCTTAGATCTCCAGCTGCTGGACAAAGGAATCCAGGTACTGGCTCTTGCTCTGGGATCACAGCTGGTGAGGGAGTTGCAGGTGAAGCTGGCACAAGGTCTGCAGGTGCAACTTCTGCTTGGGCTGAACCTGGCCCTGTAGTTGCAGGAAGTGAAAAGATCGCCAACTGTCCATGGGCTTCCTGAGCAAAACATTCCCACTGCCTGTCCAGGCAGCCATGTGTACCAATACAGCCTCAGCAAAGCCTCCCTGACTGTATTCACACACTGACTGCTGAGTGTGTCATGCTCCTGGGTCACCAAGCATATGGGCACTTTGTTGAGTTCCAAGGCCATCACCTCCCAAAAGCCCACATCCCACACTCCAGGGCTACATATTTTTGGGCTCAGTCCCTGGTTGTTCAGGAGGCTCCAGCTGTTCCAGGAGAAGCTCAGCCTGGGGATCCACAAGGGCATAGATTTCCAATGGGGCATCAAGCACAGAAGACCTGGGGAGACAGGGAACTAGCAGAGTGAGAGGCCTGGCCTTTACTGCCACAATGTCTGCACAGCTCACTTGTAGAGAGGGGTGTATGGGCCTCCTGTCCAATCTGTACAGCATCCATCCCCATCCTCACCCACCCTTAATTGGGCAGTTACAGCCCAAGGAGCTCTTAGATACTGACAGAAGTCTCAGTGGGTTGGGAGTTCTTGCTCAATTGAATCACATCTCTGCTTTGAACAGGGAATCCTGACACAGTTTCTCCCTGCCCATCCCCAGTGCAATTCACTGTGGTGAACACAGAGAGTGGAATCTTCCCTGTCTTTGCACTCAAGGGCTCAGGGCTGCCTCTCCATAAATATCTGAGAAGTGAAGGATCAATCAGTGTCTGTTCTGTGTCACTGCAGTCTCTAGCTCAGGCAGTGATGCTTTCCCAGTTCTCTTAGCCTCTGTATAACTCCTTGTTTATGGTCTGTCCCCACATCTAGGGAGGCCTGGGGACCAGAACAATGGCCTTGAGGTGAACAATATCTGTTCTGCTGACAAGGGTGACTCTGTGGCCTCCAAAGAACATCAAAACTCAAAAGGGCAGTGTTTGCACTGGCTCTGCCTATAGGATCATGGTCAATGACCAGAAAAGTGTCTGCACACAGTGTGTCTTCATGTACACTTGTGGGTTGATGACATCTATCTGCTCTTCCATGACATCTTACAGCCATAGAAAATTTGCTGTTCTTAAGATTTACTGTGTTGAACAAGCCCTGAAGTCCACAAATTTACTCTCCAATCTCCTTCCCAATGAACAGAACTGCAACCACCAAGTATTGGTCAGTGAATGAGATGGAAGATCATCCACCAGAATCATCACAGCCTCCACAGTAGGTCTTCATGGGGCCAAGGCCACACTTGGCATGGAGCCCCCATTTCATCCTTAGTGACCCTAAAGTCTGAATTCACTCAGATCCCACACATTCAGCATTGTAAACTAGGGTTGATTGAGGCCCTTGCATACGGCCAGTACCTGAATCCAAAGGTGGCCAAGTCCCACTGGGCTGCTAAGGTAAGAACTCCCCTCCTCAGCCTTGGTGCTTGTGGGGTAGAAATGTGATCCTTGGAAGAGTCCAGGGATCTCGATAGATCTGGATGATGATCTATCCAGAAGGCCAGGTCCATAGGATCCTTCAGGCTGTGAGGCCCATCTGCCTGCTCCGGGCTTCCTTTACAGACCTCTGCCAGGCTCTCTGCTGCCTGACTTCTGAGAATGTGGTGAGACTGTGGGTGGATATGGAATTGTGTCCTGCATGTGGCTTCTCAGGAGGCTATGGGGATGAAGCAAAGCCCACACTCCAATTGGTCCACAGAGGCTCATGGTAATGGGCTCACAGGATGGTCCTTGCAGAAAAAGAATTCTCATATTAAAAGTTACATTACACAAGGGAAACTTAGGAATACTAGTATGCTCAGATCACATAGACAGAGAGGTTGAAAAGTAGTATATGCATGAACAAAAGCTAGGAGTCCTAAGAAGGCCCCCAATTTTAGAGATGAGAAAAGGAGACTCATTCTGGATGCCCAGGTCCATTAATGAGACACCACAGAATATTCGCAGTTTTCTGATGAAAAGTTCCCAGGAAGGAATTAAGTTCCTCTTCCATTGCCATGGGAGGCTGAGCAGCTGTGTTCACTGATCTCTTCCTGTGCTCATTTTGCCCAGAGGCTCCTGCAATAGTAATTGCAGAGCCTGAAAACTCCCATGAAACAAGTGCCAGAGAAATGGACAGAGTGGATGACATTTGAGGTGAGCACATCTCTAGCGAGATGATGCTGTGTAAGAGCTGGAGACAGTGGGGGAAAGACAGCTCACTAATTGTCCTCGGACACCAGGCCCACAACTGACAATAAGGTGCAATGGCAGAATTCCATCATGACAAGAAATGAAATGACTTTCGTCTGTCCCCTTTCTCCTGCTCCCACTGATATGTGTACAGTGACCTTGCCTGTGACAATGTAGAGACAGAGTTGAAAGTATATGGTAGTTGAGCACTTGGAATCAAGATTCCTTTGGAGCAGGACCATGGGCCCAGTGTTTGAAAAGCCCTGGAGGGAGGTGCTGGAAGGAGTGATCTGACACAAAGTTCCCCTCAGTCATCTGTGGGTCTCCATACAGTCACTTCTGCTCACACAGCCTGCACCGGAGCTGATATATGTTGTTACTGTGGGTACCATGTCTCGATCAGGGATGTGGCACACAGGTTCCAGGGTCCATCTCCATGTCAGTGTCCTGTATGCAGCTTGGGTGGAGCAGTGCCCAGCTGTCAACAGGAAGCCTGAGACTCAGACACCACAGGTTTCATTTTGTGAACCCAGATAACCTATGTTCCTTAAAGACAGACAGATCTATACCAGACGTCTTCCCAGGAGGATAAGAGATGACTCTGGAGCCTGTGGATAAACATGAGCTCTGCCCTTCTCCTTGAGGCTGCCCTGTCCTGGGTGCGAACTTGACAGCATCCCAGCACCTACCCCTTCTGCAGAGCATCTGCCCTTGGTGTCTGCCCTCAGAGACCTTTCACTGATGATTTAGGATGGGAAATGTTTAGGAGAACTCACAGAGGTGGCCAGGCCTTAATGTACCTGTCCTGCACTTGGTGTTTCTGAGTGGCAAGTGGCCGAGCCTAGAGACACCTGTCCTGGGCTCCCTCTTGTCTCTGGTCTCTTGGGAAGCCTATGTTGCCCTTGACATTTAGGCAGTTCCTGGTAAGCATCCTGTAGCATCTTGGCCCACTGAACCATCCTTTCCCTCATTCCCATGTAGTTTTTCCATGCGGAATCTTGAGGCTGGGGCATCAAGTCCTTGGAAAGCAGCACAGTATATTCACTGGTCACTCTCTTGAACCAAGTGACTGTGAAGGTCAACTGTTGCCAGAAAAAGGTGCCTGGTGACCAGATCCTTCAGAGTTCTGTTTAGACCGGTTGCCAAGGAAGTTGTGTCATGTGCTGGGGTCCAGAGCTGCCCTGCCCCCTCTGATGCCCCCTTTCTTTTTATTGTTTTCCTTAGAAACAGCAAGTGAAAAACTAGAAAACTGAGTGTGGTTTTACACTTTTTTTCACTTTGAAATTTTTAATACAACAAATATGTAGATGCTTCAGATGTGGCAGGTTGGATGCCAAGTGCACATTTCAATCCAAAAGTTATTTTCATTGAGAATTAGGTTTCACTTAGAGATCTGTCAAATTTTAGGATGAGATTCTTTCCTGGCCTCATGTTAGTTTCATTTCAATTCCATTAGAGAGTATGGAGAAGTTTCCAGAATACCCATAATAATCTTCCCAAAGGATGTAAATGTTTCATGTGATTACCCCCATATGTCCAAGTGAGGATTCCTAGCAAGTTTTACTCTCACGGGCATATGAATGATTACTTATCCTTAGATGTTTAACTCAGCCACACACTGTAGTGCTCTGCCCTCTAACGTCCTGTGGAGGCGTCAGCAGGTGGTGATTTCAAGGGGTGGCTTTCCAAAGCCATGGGCATCATCACCCCATTCTGAGGAAAGACACATGCACATGCCATCTGGGGAACTTGTCTCATAGCAACAGGTATAACTTCCTGTCCTCCTATCCCATTTAGACCATGGGCTTTGTGTCCCCACAAGGTAGTTTATTTTTCCTAGAGGTGATGGCCCTGAGGCTGATCAGGCACAACGCTCTTTGGTTGGTCTCCTTCAAGCAGTGTCTCCATGCTGAGCTTCCAGTGTCCTGCCACCACATGCCATTGGGGGGCTGAAAGAAATCAGCTGTGACTTGTTCATGCACCCCTCACCCATCTGCTGATGGCCATTTCTTCTGTTTCTGGGTCAACTGGTGAAAATGAGCTGCCATAGCCATTCTTATACATGGGCTGGAGTCGATGCAGACTTTTATTTTTAAAGAAAAACTACTTAAATGTGAAATTACTGGATCATATTGCTGGTGTATGGCTAACTTAGAAATTCTTAAAGTTTCATTGGAAGCAGTTGTTTAGCAGAGTTAGGTGGTTGCTTTTCATTTTATTTTGATTTGTTTTATTATAGTATACTGTGCTATGCTATGTTATTTTACATTATGTTAGATGTTGGTGAGGATTTTGAAACTGTATTTTCTGTGGCTTCTGATTTGATTTTGTATAATCAACCTGAGAAAATATAAGAATATCACATAACTGAGTAAGTATTTTTTGGAGAAAATTTAAAAAGGAAGACACAGTCAGCAATGTTGGTACACACCTGTCATTCCAGTACTCAGAGTTTGAGGCAGGGGTATAGTTGTAAGTTGGAGGCCATCCTGGGCTACAAGGGAAGATCAAGGCCAGCCTCAAATGCATAGCAGAACCCTGTCTCAAACAAAGAATGAAAGAAAGAGAGAAAGAAAGAAGAAGAAAAAACAATTAAGAATACAAAGTCAAATATTGCCTGTGAATTCAGAATAAAAACATATGTAATATTTTCTTGCAAGTGTACTTTAGTCAGCACACCTAGCATAAGGTTCCCATCATGTAGACATTGTTGTGTTACCAGGTTTGCATTGTTTCAATTTTTCTGAATGTTTTACTGAGATGATTGCAGATATGCTAATGAATATACCATCTTAGGATTTGGGTAGTTCAGTATTAAGGGAATATGATCATTGCTTTTTATATCTCCTAAATTTATATTTAGAATCAGAAGTTGATCAAGCAATTGCTATTTTTTAAAATAAAAATGAGGACCATATAAAAGATACTCTTTTTAAGTCTATGGAAAGATAAAAATAATTGTACAATAACACTGGTTAAAGTATCTTGCACAGTGATTTCCAGGATATCTTAATGATCAATAATTTCATACTTTCGTAAGTTTTTAAAAAAGATTTTAAGACATGGTCTCACCAGTTTTCTGAGTTTCCCAGGCTAGAGTTAAACCCTTCCTCATCCTTCCTCTCACTCCCAGAGGGCTGGAATTACAGGTGTACATTATCCTGAGTTGATGATTGGCAGTAATTTTGTGTATTCATGGAATAAAATACTTGGCTTTGATCTTTAGACTCTTTGTAGAAAGAATTCATCTAGTTAAGCTATCTCCTACCTTCCTAATCTACAGTTTCTTTCATAGTGAGTAAGACTCAATATCCCATTAACAATATTAGTAGAGTCACTGCTTTTTAACTGTAACAGTGGTCAGCCTGGGATTCAGGAGATCACTCCAAATGCCTTCTGCTGTGGGACTGAGGCTTGGTATCCTTGAAACACAGTCTCTTTTTCTCTGATCACTCATGGCAATTGATGACTGATGTCAAATCCCAAGAAAGATGTGAACATTAAAGCTACTTGGGGCCCACTGCCCTCCAGAAGGTCAGGCCAGGGTAAAACATTTTTGCCTTCCCCTTCTACTTTCCAAAATTTTTGTTTTGGTTATGGTTTTGGTTTTACACTTAGTTTCTAGAACTGAATACAGAGGTTTTGTATTTAGTTCCATTACCTTCCACTTTTAAAAGTCTTCTTTTTTGAGGAGTTTCTTAATAAGTTGCTAAGTTGGTGAGTCTCTCCTTGAATTTATGATGTTCCTATTTTAATCTTCCAGAGTGTTAAGCTTACAAGCCACACCACCAGATATGGTTTCATCATGGTGTTCTTAAAAACTCATTGGCCTCACAGGGAATGGTGAAAATGCCTGTCATGTGAGCATTTAGGCCACTGAGGCAGCAGGATTCCTGGGAGTTCCAGACAAGCCTGCAACACACTCTGATTTCAGCTCAGGCCAGAGAGACAGACAGAGACTCTGACCAGAAAAAGAAAACGAAAATATAGGAAAGGACAGGAATGGAAGGAAGATACAATACCAAATTCCTGGTGATTCTATGAGTTCTTTTGTATCTGGGCTAGTCATTTTAATCTGCGGTCCTATTGCAGTATGAGACCTTTTGGACTGCTGTCAATTTAAAATATACCTTGACACCAGGGATTTTTGTAACTCTAAGTTTAATGTTCTTTACATGGCCAGAGGATGTTGTACTTCTTCGTGAATTTTCATACTGAATTTTTCAATTTGTAGGAAAATATCAGTGGTATTTTGACAGGAATGCTTTGAAATGGCTATTTGCTCTGGGATGCACATATATTATAACAACATAGATTCTTCCTATCCACCATCGCGCTGTGTTTTCTTATGTTAGTGCTATTTCACTGATTTCATCAATTTCTACAAATTTTCATCAACAGGTGAGTTTCATTAAATTTTTCCTAAGTGTTAATTCTATTTGATGAATTATGAAGTGAATTGTGTTCTTTGTATTTGAGGCCACAGTTTGTTTGAGCACATAGATATGAATTGTTTAAGACATGTGGATCTTGTACCCTGCACACTATATGATTTGTGAATTTGTTCTAAAAGGTTTTCAGTGAGATATGAGTTTCTTATATGAAAGGTTGTGTCCTCAAGAAACAGAGACCATGCTTAATTCTTCCTTTCTGGTATGGAAGCATTTGATTTCTTATTCTTCAGTAAATTCTAGGGATAGGACTTGGAGTACTGTGTTGAAAGGCATTGCAAGCCCTGTCTGGTTCCTGATCTGAGAAGAAAATTTTGCAGATTGTCTGCCTCTGAGCACAATGTCTGGGATGGTCTTCTCATGCATGATCTTTGATGTGCTGAGGTCCATTCTTCCAATACATGGTGTGTGCGTTGTTCTTACAATGAGAAAATGTTGAAACTCAGTATTTTTCAAAGCTATTTTTCCAAATCTATTGAGAGCTTACTTCTGTGTCATTCTGTGAGTGTGACAAGTGACACTGAATGGTTTTTACAATGGGACAGTTCTTGCATCATTGAGATTGAGCCGAGTGTTGATGGTGGTGCTTAACTTTTGCATGTACTGGCAAATTTAGCTGACAAGTATTTAGCTGAATAATTTTGCTTATATTCCTTAGGAATATTGGTCAGTAGGGTGTTTTCATTTATTTTATTTTATTTTATTTTATTTTTCAATACATTATTGTCTGGCTTCATTCTCAGGGTGACTTTGTCATCTAAAAGAATTTGGTGTTGGATTTTTCCCTTCAATTTCCTGGAAGAATCCAAAAATGATTATTATTTATTTTTTATGATACACTTGAAAAAATTCAGTGGGTCATTTGCCTTATCCTGGTTTTGTTGTTGTTGTTAATGAGTTTTGATTGTTGACCTATCACCTATATTAATTTTTGCTCTGTTCATCAGTGTGTTTGTTCTTTATGGGTGTGGGTCAGTGACACCAAAGGAGACCACATTCCCTTTAAGGGTCACATCTAATTTTACTTAGGGATGCAGCAATTTACTTTTGTATTTTATATAATTTTGTTAGTAACTCCTTTCAGTTACTTAGTCTTTAATGCATACTGTTCTTGTCAGGAGTTTAGTGCTAAAGAAAACTGGAGCTGGTCAGGTGCCCGTATCTTATTTCAGGCTTCATATTCTGGCCTGCCTGCAGTGTCTCCATCTCCTGATTTGCTCCCTGTAAACACCTGTCCTGCTCCATAGCTGTGGTGAGTCCACATGCGGCAGTTGAAATCTGCACCTGGGTGGAAGACATTCAGTCAAGGTGGGCTCTGTAACAGGCTGACTTTCTCGTACAGTGCTTGCCTGAGTCAGCCAAGGGGTCTAGGACCTTCAGGAAGCAGTTTTGGGAGCAGGGCCACACCAGCCCCCTTCTGTCCAGCATGCAGTGTATGCCGTTTTGCTGAGAAGCTGACTTGTGGATCAGGAGGCCTGGACCTCGGCCTTTCTTGCCCCTGGTGCCACGGTGTCCTCTATGTCTGCCTGGACCATTTTCCACTGACATCAAATCTCCACAGGGATCTGAGCACCCCCTAGACTTTCTCTTCCAGGCTCCAATTCAATGTGGAGACTTCAGCTGTGAAATCTATCACTATGAAATTCAACATGTATACATTTTTCCTGGAATATCCACTGCTAAGTCTTCATGACAAAAAGTGAGATTTACAGTTTCCCATATTCTATTCTTACTCAGTTAAGGTGTGAAAAGTTAGAAGCCATGAACCTGTGACAGCAAAGCTGCTGAGTGAATTATAAACTTACAGGCACTGAAAATGCTGAAAGAAGGCCATGTCCTAGGCCATGTCCCCAGTCTTACTTGAGATGACAGAAGCTTGTGGCCTTGCCCTCTCTCCACCCAGCAGTAAAGAGACACAGGCCAGCACAGCAGGTGAGGACAGGAGAGAGGAGGTGGTCAGTGGCGGACGACTCATCCTCAGAGGGATGCTTTTGTGGTTTTTCAATTTTTAATTTCCATTGAATTATTGCTAGTGTCCAACTCACTATTTCTTCTATTGTACCCAACCTAGTTAAGAAAAAAATAGTATGTAATTTCTCAAACAGATGAGTGAAAATGGATGACTTAATTTTCATTTATGTAAAATGAAGGATATGCACAGTACAGAAACTTCAAACGTCACCTTATAGATATTTAAAATAAGGAGTTTTGTTATTCAGAAAAACAACACATCATTTATGACTAATTTTTAAAACCTTAACACATTCGGAGCCTTTCCATAGTGGGGTGGCGCTGCCCTCCTATCCTAGAAAGCACTGGTTCACCTGTTTCAATAACTCTCAAAGGACAACAAGAGTTTTTCTTCAGAGTCTCTTTTACCAGTGAGGAGGACCTGAATCTTCCTGCTGCCAGGCTGAACACGGAGTGTGCAGTGTGCAGAGGAGCCCAGCACCGCCTGCTTTACACTCCTCTCCCCCACCACATCCATGCTGCAGCCCTGCAGGGACAGCAAGGCAGAGCTGCCAGGATGCAGCCAAGACTCTGCCACATCAGTCCTAAGTCCGCCTCCACCAGGTGCCTGATACTGCCTGGGTGTTGCTCGCATAGTGGGTCTACACACCCTCAGCCTCCTAGGCCAAGTGTGTTTACCACAGTGACCCTTCCAGTCTGCAAATTTCACTGCTCTCCTTTCTGACTATGGCTGCAGCATTGGAACAAAACACAACATTAACATTACCTTTTCTTCTTCTTTGTTCTTTTTCATTTTGGGTTTTTTAAAATTTATTTAACCATATACTTAAAACTCTATCTTGCCAAAAAAGCTTTTCTTTTGTTTTTACTATCCACTTGCCTCAGTTTTTACAGATTTCTACTGCAGTTGAAACTTTAAGTTCTTGGATGCTCAGAATCTACTCTGCAGCTTGGTAGAATGAGTGAAGTGAAGCAGAAAGTGAACTTTGGCACATTTCTGTGCCTCCCAGCATCTTGTACAGCAAACCCTGACTCATGTCTTTTTATCCCCAAAATATGGGCTTCAGTAGATTTAGTAGCTTGAATCTGCCACTGCAAAATGTGTTTCCTAGATTTTTCTAAATAATGTCATTTCTTCTCAACTGGCTAAGCACATTGTCTAAGGTTTTTTAAGCCCAAACATGAAAAATAATTTCCAGTAGACAAGAGTTTGCCACCCATCCTGAAATCATGATGGGATTTTATGTAAACACATAGTGCAATCCGTAGTCTGAGAGCATGGTGCCAGGGCAGGGTTCTCTCCAGCAACCGTGCACAGCATGCTCCACACACTCTCCTACTTCCACCTTACCCGTGGTCTGTGACTTGTGGGAGGGCCCACCCTGACACCTCATTGTAGGAGTACTGAGGCTGGTAAACATTCCCAGAGCTGCTAATGACACAATCTTCAAGTTCTATTCCTTTCCAGGAGAAGAGGAGACATTGTCTCTCCCCTGTGTCAATGCCATTATCTCAGTGACTGTATTAAGCTTAAGTCCTCATATTTCTACACTGAAGGATTTTTAATGAGGGGAACCTACAGAAAGACCATTCATATCCGTGGAGCAGCTGAGTGGTATACAACTTCCCACCTTTCCTACAGAACTAGCCAATGTTCAAACAGCTGACATGTAAATACTTTTTAAAAATTTATTATGGTTCTATTGTTCATGTCTCTGATGGCTCCTTTCTCAGAAACTCTTCTCACCTGGTAGTTGGGTTGTTTTTTTGTTAGTTTTTAACTGCAGAAGAAAAGCAGAGACATAGTGGCCCTGTAGGGATACTGTGATCCCCTCTCCCACAGCTGAGCCCTGGTCTTCTTCCAACCCAGCCTTGTACTCTGTGCTGCATCCCCACCCTCCCCCTACACACTGGAAAGTGGTGGCATCTCTCTTTGATTTAAGTAAGGAGTCTCAGGTGACATTTTTTTCAACTAAGGTTAAACCCCGTTTCCCCCTTTATATGGACCTCCCTTCCCTTCCCTCACCCTTCTGTCTTCTGAGTCTGCTAATGACAAGCCCATGGATGACTCTGCTACTGGAAAACTATTTGTATGTCATTAATATATTCTCTCTTATTGTAAATGCCATATTTAGAAAAAGAAAAAAGAAAATCTTGGTATATTTATCTAAATCTCCAGGTTCCTGTTACTCCCCTGTGCCACTTCCCCACCCAAAGATGTCATTGTACAACACAGAGCTTTGAGAGTAAAACCAAGAAGAGCGTTCACATTTTCCATCCTCTGCAGCTCCACTTCATTAAGTGATGGGCAAGTCTCCCAGGCTCTGCCTCACTCTCATCTGTCACTCTGCCTCACACACATCTCTGTGTGTATGCACATGGATGTCAGAGGTATTCATTGTAAAAACTGAGACTTTCCTCAGACACATCCATCTTGCATCCATGGTTATTTCATGACCAGATTCCTTGGCCTCTTTCCCTGTGGGTACAGAGACTGAGCTCAGCATCCCTGCAACTTCCCCCAGTTCCCATGGCCCATGCTGGTGCCCGCACCATCTAACTGCAGGGTAGGGAGGGTCCCAGTTCCTTTCTGCTTCTAACAGTGCTGTGAACAATAATCTTGAAAGGAAAGATAAGAAGTTATGCAGCTTTTTCTTTATTTTTTTGTGTTGTTGTTGTGTAGCTCCCTCTGTGGAAGAAACCTCTATGCTTAGCTAAATGAGGTCCAGAGACCTGTGTAGAGGTCTGATGGGAGCTGAGGGAAAGGGCTCTGCTCTGCTCCTCCATTTTCTCCACACTGCTCTTCCCCATCTGCCTTAAAACCTGAAGTCAAATGGGGACACAACACATCTCAGTGATGTGTCCCTGAATGTGTCTGCAGTGGGATACTGTGTATTTTATACACTTGTTGGCCATATGAGCAGATCCCCTTTTGAATTGTAAGAGTTTGTCTCATATCTCACAAAACAAATGGAAAGGTAATTCCAACCTCAAAGATGAATGTATTTAATTTTTACTTATATCCTATAGTGTATCTAGGATAGTCCCCTTTATCAAAGACAAATATCAGTTAATCTCTTCCAGGACTGCTTGGCCAAACAGAGCTGTGATGCACTGATGTGAAAACCTGGGGTAATTAATCACAGAGGCAGAAAGATCAGTGGTGGCTGGGATGGCAGGGAAGAGAGGGAATGGTGTCCAAATGGGAATGGAGTTGGGGGAAACATTCTGGAACTGGGCAGAAATGAATGCTGTACACATTGAGAATGTGATAGTGACACTTTGCTGAGGATTTTAATTAAAATGAATGAAATCCTATAATTTGTTTAAAATTAATTCATGCCATAATATTTAAAAAGAGGATAGAGGTAAGTGCAAGAAAATGGAAAAAATAGTGGAGGAGACAGGAAAGTCAGGTTTTCAGCAGGAGCTGGCCTCAGTGAAGTTGAGGAGCTGACACTGGCTGTGGAGCCCCTGTTAATCATATGTCTGAGCTGCCAGATGGGCTTCCTGGTGCTGCCTCTTCCCATGGTCATAAAGCTGTAAAGATGAATCAGATACAAACTCTTCATCTGGTCCTTGAGATTGGTTTCCAGCCAACCCTTCAACAGCAAAAGGAGGAAAGATCATCAATTTCCCATGTTCCTTGCAGAGCAAACAAACTTCCCAGTGCCTATCAGAGATAGCTCTGGGCAAAAATCCACTATCAGGAATTTTCCCACACTGCATCCACCCACTGACTGCTGTGTCTCAGAGCTGCAGGGTGGTCCCTTAGCTTTGTCCTCCTCACATACCCTCAAGCCTATACCCAGTCCTTCTCACACTTGTTTCTACCTCAGTGGGTTCACAGTGCTCCAGCTCAGCGAAGTGAACTTGCATTGGAGGGTCCATGTGGATTTGCAGCTGCTGCTTAGAGCTAAGAAGCAGGGCTGTGGTTCTGGAGGAGACAGGTGTGGGGAGCTGAGTGTGAGGTCTGGTCCTCCCTCCCAAACTGCTCACCCAAGGCAACCTGCTGAGCTCAACACCTGCTTGCTTCTCCAGCAGTGGAGAGCCCAGTTGTCTCTATCTCCACCACCAGTGAAGCAGTGCTGACCCAGACAGCCCTGAGAGACTGACAGATGACTCCATGGGAGAGTCGGTGGACACTTGGGTGACCATCTGTCCCTTCTTCAGGGAAGCTGTACACACATCTGTCTAGTGCTCCCTAGTGGCAAGTTGCCTTCATGGGGGATAGAAAATGCCTGCTATGGAACAGGGGTTGTCTTCCATAAACCTGTGAGAAGTGAGGGGACAGAGGGATGTGTCCTGTTCCACCTTTCCTCATTTCTTAGATTGCACAGTGACTTGCCACCCAGTACTCTGTGCTTCCTCTGGGCTCCTCTTCCACTGTTGTGCATCCTTGTCTAGGGAAGCCAAGAGGGGGTCTCATGTACCATAATCTCAGTGATACATGATCTGCATTCAGGGAAGCCCCCACTAGTGTGGAGGGTCAAGAGGGGAGTAGATACATATTTCCAGGTCATTGGATCATGATCAGTGCCTGGAAAAGTGTCTGTGCATGGTGTAGCTCTATGTATATTCATGTACTCATGGTACCAACTGGTTCCTGCCCTGATGTCTAAAAGGGCCTGATGTTTGCCAGTCCCCAGAGAATCTGACTCTGAACAATACATCCCAAAGCCCAGAGAGCAACTCTCCAATCACCTCTACAATGAAGAGAGAATGTTTATTCAGTGTAGGGACCAGTGCAGGAGAAACAAACCTTTACCATGGAGAGAGCAGCTCAATGGAGAATAAACATGGCTACTCAACAGGGCTTCCACATAGCCTTGGCTGGGGTCAGCAATTGCCTGGAAACCCCATTTTGTTCCATAGCGACCCTGTAAGATTGGCCTTAAGTGCAATTCACTGTTTTGAGAATTGCACTGTTACTGGGTGCAATTCTCAATTCTCAATTCTCAATGAACTGAGGCTGAGAGATATAAGCACATTTCAAAGACTCAGCTTTAGGTGGCTGAGTCACACTGTACACCTGAGAGCAAACTCACCTTCCCACCTGTGGGGTGGAAATGTTGGCCCTTGAGGGACCTGGGAAGAAAAGCTTTGGATAAGGCAGCTGTGCAGAAAGTCCTGCTCCAGGGGTTCCATCAGGCTGTGCAGCCCTTTTGCCTGTGTTACCCTCACTGTGCAGACCAATTCCAGGTTCTCCACTGACTGATTTCCAGTCTGTGATGAGACAGTGGGAAGCCTGAAGTTACTGGCCCAGCCAGGCCCCACCGTGAGTGCTGGAAACTGTAGTGATACTCAAAGGTTAAATTTCAGAAGGAGCAGTTAGAAATAATAGCATTTTCAGATCAGTTGTGAGCAAATAAGTCATTAGCTTCCTACATGAAGAGTATCACCTCACGTGTCCTGTGACAACCACACATTCTGGAGATGAGAAAACAGGATTGTCCTGGGTGTGGGAGTGGGGACCTGTATGTGATGACAAACAGAGTACTTCCCTGTATTGCTTCTGAAGAAATTGGGTCCAGGTTCCTTAGCCATGAAAGGCTGAGTGGCTGTGTTCACTCTCTCCTGGAACAATGCCATTTAGCCTAGTGGGGCCTCAACATCTGACCTGAGGGGCTGGATATTTTCCCTGAGACATGGACAAAGTAGCAAGGGCCTAGGTTTTGGGTGAGTGCACCCCTGCTGATGTGATGATGTGTCAGAGCTGGGGACAGGGTAGAAACACAGTCACACCAGTGCCAAAGGGATAAATGGGCCCAGGAGTTACAGTGAACTAAAACAGCAGAAGTAAATCATGACAGGAGGTGAAGTGACTTAGTGTCCATGTCCCTATTCTGATGCTCCCACTAATGTGTGGACAGTAACCTGGCACCTGGCTGAGTTGGCTGAGCAGAGAAGAGGTGATAGTTGAAGAATTAGACCCCATTTTCCTTTGGGGAGAGGACCACAGGCCTGCTGTTTACACTCCCTTGAGGGAAGTGCTGAAAATGTAATCTGTCCCTGAATATCCCCTGTGCTCTTTGGGCCTCATTACAGAATCCCCTTAGCTCACTCTCTCCCCCTGCTGGCATCTGTTGTTATTGTGAGGCCCCACTGTGGTACAGGTATGTGGATTGCAGTCCTGAAGGGACCTGCTCCAGGCTGATGTATGGGGCAGCACTGTTGGTGCAGTGACTAGTAGTGTGCAAGAAGCTTCTGAGATCTCACACAAGCAGAGAATTGGGCCATCAGGACTCCCCTAAAGCCGCCCAGAGTTCTGAGTATAGTGCAGAGAGACCTGGCAGCTTCTGGAAGCACAGGCTGCACATAGAGCTGCAGGGTCTGCCCTGCACAGTGAGCTGGGAGGGGTCACATCCTGTCTCATAACACTGTTCCCCCATGGTAGGGATGATAGGGATACCCAGGCCAACAGAGCAGATAGTCACTAAGGGGTGTTCACCAGCATTTATGATCCAGGAAGCCCTCAAAGCCACCAGCAAGCCAGGACAGAAACCAGGAGGTCTCACTTTGTCTCCTTTGGGATTGCCTAAGTGGGAAAGGATTCACCTTTCTAGTGACAGCACAGAAGCCACCAGCCATGTGATGAACCACGTCCTATAGTACAGTTCCCCATGGCAGCCTTTCAGACAGCACCTGGGGCTTGCTGGCCTGGTGGGGAAGCCAGGCTGGGTCCTTCTGGAATCTGATCTCACCCACCTTCCCCTCCACATCTAGAATTTATTCTCACCCTGTGGTTCCCCAAACCCTAGACCAGCTCAGGCTCACTTATCAGTCCCCAGGTGGCCTTTCTCAGAGCCCTAGTGAAACTCCCTCTACCTGGGTTGCCTGGCCTCTGCTTTGCATCTGAGGCCTGAAAAAACCCATCTCTATTCCTGTTTCCTGCTGGGGACTCATGGCCACCTGACTGAGCACTTGGGTAACAGAGCTTCTTATGTACACAGGAAGGTTCTTTAGAAATTAAGCAGTGAGTCCCTAGCTTCTGGATTGAAGTTTCTGCATTAGAGCCAGGTCAGAAGGCTGTACCGTCTCTCACTGGTAGTGCATATTGCACACATTACATTTTGTGTCTGGTTGTACCCCAAAAGCGTCATCTAGTCACAGGAGAAGGGTTTTTTTTCAAAAGTTGCTAAAACTAAGTTTGTGATGGATTCATGGTCTGATGCTGAGATTAAGGGTGTTTGTGGCACACCTGCCCTAGGGTTGGTACCTGCTTACATTGTAAGGGATGGAAGGAGACTGCCTCTCACCTCCTCACCTGTTGTTTTTACTGTTTTCCACTGCCATGGACTGTTGCCCTCTGCCATGTCCCACCCTGCCTTGAAGCCAGCAGGTAATAGACTGAAACCTCTCCAAACTGTGAACTAAAACACCCTCCCCTTTTTAAATTTGGGTGTCTGTTATTTTGCCTCACCAGCAAGAGAAAAGCAACTAAGACAGCACACAAGAGACCCAGCGTGCTATATGTTCCCATGCTCTCAGCCTCAGGAATTCTTGCTCACATTGCTGAATTCAGCTGAGTGTAACCCATTTCCCTTATAGACCACGCATCTGATACCCAAAGAAGGAGTGCTGGCCCTGTGTAATTAGAGACCTGCACTTGACCTTGTGTCTCACAGGCCACCTTTTGAGCCTTGTGCCATCTGAGACCAGGCCTTTCACCTATGAGATCATGGTAAACCTGGACTGATGAAATCCCACAACAAAAAATCCAGGCTAAGGGCTGCTCAGCTCCAAAAAGTAAGCTTCTGTCAAAGTCAAACTCCTGATGTGTTTGGGGTTGATTATTAGTAGGAAAAGTCCATTCAGATAGTGAGCTTCATGCTCCATGGGAGCTACGTAGAGCAAAAGAGAACACTATGATGCAGTCCACAGCCAGGAGCTGGGAAGTGGCTTCTTCCCCACCACAAGGCTCTGTCTACACAGGAAGGAAGCCCCCCTCCTCCTGGGTGCACAGAATAGAGTGTTGGGTTTGGGTTTGTTCACTGCGTGTGATCCTCTCAACCTGTGCCCTCTATGGCAGCTCAAACTGGTAACATAGCACTTGGTCATGGCCAAGGCCATGACTGTCTGTGTTGAACCTGGCTCACAGTCTCAGAATAACAGAGCAGCACTTAATAAAGGTTCCAACAGGGGAAGGATGAACCTGGGCCCCAAAAGGCAGAGGCATCTATGGAAACTGTGCTCAGTGAAAACCATACCCTAGGGTACAATATTCTGTCACCTGGAGCATGAACCCCATGTCAGGCAGGGTGTGGGGGGTCCCAGGCACAAGATACTGTGGATTCCAGTATGTGGTCAAGGTTTGGGAGGGAGGTACGTGTCTGCCCAGGGAGGTTACTCTGCACCCTTTCACTTCCTGCCAGGCTCCCATGGACAGGCAGAGAGACCTGGCAGATGTCGGGGAACCTCCCTTTCTGTTCTGTGAGCCTCAGGCCACAGACAAGGGAGGCAGCTGCATCCCACCCCATGCTCTTCCAGAGGGCACTAATTTCATGGACTAGTGGCTAAAGACCTCATGACTGGTAAGTATTTGACTGAGAGCAGAATCATCATTGGTTGGCATCTGCCTGCATCTTCAGAAATTCAGGCTGCCAGTTGCCTTCCTTGCACCTGGCCATGAACCTGGTTGGTTCATTGCCCCCAGCCCAAGAGGCAGGATTATGGAAGGCTCATCTCTCAAAAGAGTCTTGACAATCATGAAAATGTTCAGTAGTCCATATCTCTGGCCCCTTTGTTTTGCTGACACTGTTTCCTAACTACTAAAGGAAGAGCGTTGGGGGTGCACCCTGCAGAGTTCAATGCCAAAAGCATACACTGCCAGAGAATAGCAGAGTGAAGACAGATTTGTGACTATTGGCAATTGAAGAGAGCTGCTGGGGTAACTGTCAAAACTGCTTCCCCAACAGAAGGTCAGCGAGAGACCTATCACACCCATGTGGGGAGGACTGGTCCTCACCTCTAGAGGGAGACACTTTCCTGTTCTTCTGGAATTACATTATAGATCATGCTGCATTGTGCACTGTGCATCAAAACTGGTGGATTAGGTGCCTCATCTCTTTGAGCATCCACATTTCACGCTTGAGTGCATTTTGTATCTCCCTCAAGCAAACCTTTCTGAAGCCTGTGTTTTAAAAAATAGTGGAAGCAGGGCATGGTGGTGCACACCTTTAATTCCAGCACTCAAGAGGCTGAGTCAGGATTCTTGAAAGTTTGAGACCAACCTAGGTTACACAGTGAGCTCAAGTATAGCCTGAACTGCAAAGTGAGACCTTGTTTCAAAAAGACAAAATTAAACTAAACAAATGGTGGATGAGAACACTTCTGAGTAGAGATTTGGGTATTATAATGTGTGCATAGCTTTTTTCTGTTTAACTTCTCTCTCTCTCTCTCTCTCTCTCTCACACACACACACACACACACACACACACACACACACACTGGGGATTGAATTCATGAGTCTTGCTTCCTTCCTTGCTCTTTCTATCTCTGTCTCTGTCTCTGTCTCTGTCTCTGTCTCATTCTCTCTCCATTTTTTTGACTTTCCATATTCTTCAGCCTAGGCTTGAACTTCTGATGTTCCTGTTTCAGATTCCTACAGTATGGGAATTGCAGTTGTGCACAACTATGCCAGTTTGATTGGGTGATTGTAACAAACACTGTTTACTCTAGATGACTTACAAGAGAGAGTGTGTGTGTGTGTGTGTGCTGTTTTCTTTGGTTTAATGTACTTTCTCATTTTTTGTTTTTGTTTTTTTTGGTAGCATGTATCAAACTCCCAACCTTGCATTTTCTAAGCAGGTGCTGAAGCTGCTGAGTGAAGTCCTCAGCCTAAAGCAGTGACTTCTGTGGTTCTCCTTATCTTGATCATGTCATCTGAAATAAGTAAAGAATTTAAAGGGGTGTTTGAAGTTACTAGTAGTATTTTCCTTAGCCCTCACCGTCCCAAAGAATGAATGCTTAACCCTATCCCCTCCTGCATAGCAGCTAACTGCTTTGGGAATGTCTCCTCCTGGGCTACCTGTAAACTGGGAGGGCTGGAGGTTGTTCTTGACAGAACTGTCCATTGAGGCAACTTCATCCTCTTTGGTCATTGTTACCAAATGCCTGCAAGGACTGTCATACCTCAGACACAGTGAACAAACCCAAACGCCTTGTGCCCTGATCCATGGCATTGATGACTAACTAAAGCCCAAATCCCGGTGAGTACACCTTTTGAGAGTGGACTGAGTTTCATTCTTCTTCCCTGGCCTCATTTCCTAAGCCCTGTGATGACATTTGCCTCACTTCCATCCTGCCCCAGTGCCGCACAGTGTACTGAGGGTCTCAGCTGTCCTGACCTGGACTGGAACATGGTTCTCCAAGCGGCAGATGTGCCGTTCCCCTGCTTGCTGCTCTGACCACCTTCTGATGGGCATCATTCCCGGGCTGAAAGTCCAGGGCAATAGCATCTCTTGGCCCCACTTTCACATGTGTCAGCAATATAACTGGGAGTGTGGCCTCCCTTACTCCCCGAGCCTGAGGGGAGTCACTTGAACTGGTATTGTGCACAGCAAGCTGAAGCACAGGATCAGTGCCAGGTAGCATGGAAAAATCCAGGCCCCTCTGTGTGGCACCATGTGGGAGCTGAGCACCATGAGGGAGGGCACAAAACAAGGGCAGGAGCAGGTTCTGTGGAAACAGCAGAGGTGGGCAGCCCTTCTCTGATGTGTGGACCCCAGTGCCTGTGAGGGCATCAGGATGGGCCTCTTGCATTGAACAAGGGAGTTCCTGGCCTGCTATTTGTGGGTCAGTGTGGCAGTGGACATTGGCTCTGTCTGGCAGTGAATTTGCACAACACAGATTGTGTGACTGCTTGACTTTTTCTACCCAGGCCTTCCTTGTCCACCCCAGTCTTCTCTGAACCTTTCGGGGCAGCCACAAGAGGAGACACTGCATGTGTAGCTGCCCAAAATATAGCTGGTGCAGTTTGGTGCTACCAGCCAAAAGGTAAGATGGGTGACAAAATGAAGTGCCAACCATTGTGCAGCTCAGGGACTTCTTAGCCATCTTCCAGCTTCCATTCTCTCTTTCCCCAGGTATCCCTCCATCCTCCTCTTATACTGCCTTCTCCTCTCAAGAGCACACATCTGGGCTTGTGCTAGCCCTGGCTGGACTGGGAACTGCTCTGCACTCCCCCAGAAGAGAGAATCCAGTACCCACAGGTATGGCTGATTTGTTGTCACCCATAACAAACTAGAACCAAAATGTGTTGTCCTTGATTCACAACGTGGGACTGAGGCTACCAGGAATTCTATTCTTGGCTCTAAGCTCTAGAGTTCTCCTCAGGACCTGCTGGTCAGAACTGGGGGATCAAGATCAATCTGATTGTGGAGCAACCCAGGACCTGACCTAAGGTTTGTGTCCCTGTGTGATGCATGTGTTCCTGGATATGTGGGGAGGCAAATGCAGGTGCTCCTGTCTGGCAGAATCCAGGTAGATACAGTATCTTTGAAATGGCTCATATGATATGGGCAGAATTGTATCTGCTCAGGGAACAAAGGCTGGGTGCACCAGACCGTGAAGCAGGACCCTCAGATATGTGCTACACCTTTGAATAAAGGCAAATAAGTGTGCCCCAGCCCAAATGTGTCTGCATACAAATTCTTGCCCCCTGGGCTCATGCATTTCAGTCCTGACCTAAGAGCAATGGAAGGTATTATAAGGTGTGGCAGTGTGGTCGGCCTTCTAATGGCCTGATTCTGGGCCCCTCAGGAACTGGACAACACCTGGACAGGAGACAGGCGGAAGGCTCACTTGTGTACAATGTGACTTTGTCTCAGTGGCTAGCCTCAGGATATGGCCACCATCAAATCTTCTTTTGTTTTGGTTGCCTAGTTGCCAGGCTTCCATTGTGTTCTCACCTGAATCACAGCAGAATTGATTTCCCAAGTCCAGATGCACAGTGAGGTTGTAGGCCAGTGTGCTGGTGTGAGGCAAGCACCTGTGCCACCAGGAATAGGGCTTCTGTGTTGTGAAAAGCTGTGAATTGTGGCAAGAACCCTATGTGTTTTGATCCCCACCACATGGATGCTGGAGTCATGATGTACAGAGCAAGATTCCTGCCACTCAGATGTCACTTTTTACTATAACTTTCCTTCCTGTGATAAGTTACTCAGAAGCTGTGTGCGAGATAAATATATGTTCAAGGCCCTGCTAAGCATCTCCACCCAGACTGTCTGGTAGCAGCTCAGCCTTCAAAGGTGGGTGGGAGAGGTGGGGAGGGAGGTGGAGGAGGACAGGTGGCTTTGTCGTCCATGACAGTAGCTACAGAGGGGCAGAGGACACCTTCAGCAGTCAGTGTTACATCCACTTCTGAGGCTGTAGCCTGTGGTCAGAGAGGAGACAGCAGTTTTGAACGCTTTACTAGAAATCAGGGATCTGAACAGAGCTATAAAGGCAGGACATTGGAGCCAGACTTAGGGCTCCTCCAGAAGATTTGCCTGCTTTTAATTTTCACTTTCTGTTCCATGACTCAGTCATCACCAGCTATTGGTGGTGTGGATTCACTTATCTCCAAAAGAGTGGGCTGCTTCTGGGGATCTGGGGAAGTCAGCACTCAGTGAGATCTCCATGTGTCTCTGTTAGGTTGTATATACAGCAAAGTATAAACGTGCATGTTCCTATGATAGAAAGATTGGTACCAGAAACTCCATTAGTGAGGTCTTAACTTGAGGACAGTTGATGCTTTGTTCTTGAGCCAGCATTTGCCTGAATGACTCTTGCCTGATGCAATATACACTTCTTTGCAGTGTATATTGATTACACTGATGATAGGCACATGGTTTATTTATTATGCAGAATGCATATTAGATCCCATGTGGTGCATGACAGTACAACCCATCAACTAGAGACTGTTCTCAAAATTGTTTGCATTGATCACCCAGAATTGAAAAAAAAGTGGAAAATTTTACAGAGAAAATCTTTCAGATACAAAAACATACTTTAAGTCAAATATATTAGAGAACACACAAATAAAAGAATAGATGAACATAGGAAAACAATGAAAAACAATGGTTGCCCACCATAGCGAAGAAATGGAATACATGAAAGAGATCCAAACAAGAGTTCAACAAGTTCAATGCTATATGAAAGATATGTAAAACTTATAAGTGATTAAAATTATATGCACACACTGAACAAAATTAGGTTTAGAATTTCAGATCTTGAAAACAAAATTGTAGCTAGTTGTCATAAAAACAATGCAATCTTAAAAGTAGCAAGGGACTGTGAGAGATCAATCCAACAGGTACAAAATGCATCAAAGAAGAATGGCATGAGATTGATTGGGGTCAATGAGAAAGCCAGAGACAACACAAATACCATAAAAAACTTCACAAAATAATGCAATAAAACTTCCCAAGCATGATTAAAGAACTTGCCATACAAATAAGTGAAGCATATAGAACTCCAAACAGACATAACCAAAATGAAACTACACCAAGATATATAATATTCAAGATTCCAGAAATACAGCACAAGGTCACAGTCTAAAAAGCTGTTAAGGAAAAGCCACAGATCACTTATAATTGAAAGCACATCAAATTCCTAGCAATCTTTGTTGTATCTTTGCATAACTGACATCATCTTGAGCCCTGCTTTTAACTGGTGGCTTATATTTAACCCAAGAGAATGGAAAAGACTTAGAGTACAAGTCCTATGAGAAAAGCAGAATGAGCTGCATCACCTGGAGAAAAATTACCCTGCTCAACAAAAGAAACATGATACAGGTGTCAACTAAAAATTAATGTAAGATTCTAGCTCACTTGTTTCCAATAGGATGTCACTTAGTGGTTCTCTGTTTAAAAGCTTTGTAAGTCTCCAGTTCAGCCACTTGTTTGGACTCTGAAATTGGCAGGTAATCTATATGAGTGGTCCTGAACTCTGTTAATCAAATTCCAAATTTATCAAATTGTATGCTTTGATTCCTTTATTTTTGTTCATGAACCTACCTCAGTCTTCTCAACACAAATATTCAAGTAAAGAAGAAAGCTGTAGTTGAAACAGAAGAACAAGTCCTGAAGTTGGACAGAAGTACAAGTCCTGAAAGGAAAGAACATTCAGTCCAGATTGATGTATCCTATAAAACTTTCAAAATTAATGCAAACATAAGATATTTCCATGACAAAGAAAAGCTGAAGAAATATATGACTGCAAAACTGACCATAGAAAAAGTAATGAAAGTTATACTAGAGAGAGGTAAAAATGGCCACAAATCCCAGAAAAACACAGAAACAACAAGGCAGGACAAGTAATTAAACAGAGGAGAAAAGCAGAGAATCAACAGCAGAATATTACAACAAAGACAAACCAATACATATCATTGTTAATGGTCACAGCTCATTAACCAAAAGAAATAGATGGGTGAAATGGATCAAGAAACAAGATACAAAAATATGCTGTACACAGAAAAAAAATGTTTAATTCAAAAAGAAATTCAGAGACTGAAAGTCAAAGGACAGAAAACAATCTTCCATACAACAGAGGCTCAGAAAAAAGCATGAGTAGCTATTCTCTTTGCAGACAATATGAACTTCAAACCAAGAAGGACCAAAAAGATAAAGAGCCTCACTACATACTTGTTAATGGAAAGTTTTTAAAAGGATAAGATAACAATCATAAATATGTGTGCATCTAATACATGAGCACCCAACATTATAAGGCAGTTTTTAAAAGACATGAAAATAATGCAACAAAGAATAACACAATTAACCAAAGAGACTTCAATATCCCACTATCACAAATAGATGAACAAGACTAATAATCAGCAAAGAAATATGAAAGTAAAACTGAATCTATGAACAAATAAACTGAATCGATGTTTACCAAGTGTATGTCCCAACATATTCAGAATAAACATTCTTCTCAGCTCTGCAGAGGAGGTTCTCTAAAACAGTCCACATAAACTAGTCCACAGAACATGCTGAAATAAATGCAAAGAAACTGAAGTTACCCCATACATTTTACCTGACCATAGTGTAATACAATTGGGAAATAATTGTAAAAGAAGTTGCAAAAACTTCATAAATATATGGAAATTAAGTAACACTCTGGCTAACAATCAGTAGGTCACAGATGAAATAAAGGAAGAAATCTGAAAGTATCTACAACACAACAAAAATATAGATGCAAACCTTGGTTCTCATGGGATTCAATGAAAGCAGTTCAAAGTGGGAAATTAATAGTAATCAAATTTCACTTTAGGGCATACAAAGAGCATAAATAAAGATATACTGTTGAGCCTCACATTTCCAGAAAAAAAATGGCATGAAAACCCCAAAGCCAATAAAAGTGAGGCAACTATAGTGATCAGAGAAGAAAGTAATGCAGTGCAGAACATAAAAACAATAAAAAGATTTAATGAATCAAAGAGTTTGTTCATTGAAAGAATAAATAAAATTGATAAACCTTTTGCCAACCACATCAAAAGAAGAAAAGAACCACTCAAAACCATTCATTGAGGAATGAAAACAGTAAGATAACTACACATCATGTGAAAATTAAGAAGATCATCAGTATGTACTTCCCTAGGTTGCATAACATAGAAATGAATCAATTCCTAGATTCATATGAATTGCCAAAGCTTACTCAAGAAGATATAAAAATTCTAGCTAATGCAGTATCTGTCAATGAGACTGAAGATCTAATTAAATTTTATTGGGTACTGGCCGGGTGGTGCATGCCTGTAACCCCAGACCTTGGGAGGCTGAGGTAGAAAGATTGTTGAGTTTGAAACTAACCAGGGCTGCAATGTGAGCTCAAGGCCACTCCAGTGCATAATAAGACCGTCTGGAAAATACATTAAAATGAAGCAAACAATGACAACAAAAAGGCAACTGACCAACATATAGAAGTTTAAGTCTTCAGGGATTTACTGCTGAATTTTATAAGAATGTATAGAAAATTGAAGGCCCCTACACTTTAATGAAATTGAAAGAGAAGCAGTTCTCCCTATCTCTTTCCTCGAGGCCAGCATTACACTGATACTAATAGCAGAGAAAGACTCAACCAGAAAAAGAAAACTACAGGGAAGTTTGCCTAATGAACATACTTGCAACAATCCTTAATAAGATACTAGCAAAGTGAATGTAGCAAATTATCAAGAAGATTTTAAAACCTAACACCTTGGATTCATCCCAGGAAGGCAGGGATGTTTCAGTACATGCAAATCAACAAATTGAAATGTTATATCAACACAGGCAAAAACAAAAGTCACATGGTGATCATCTCAATAAATGCATGATAAGCTTTTGATAAAATCAAGCACTGATCTGTAATAAAATCCTGCAGTATGTAACAATAGAGAGCCTTTACCTCAATCTGATAAAACAAGCAAGAACAAAAATACACCCAGCATCATACCAAATGGTGAAAAACTAAAAACTTTCACACTACAATTAAGATCAAGAAAAGGATGATTATTATCACCACTCTTATTCAATATAACTCTGGAAACATTAGGCAGAACAATTAGAGATAAGAGACAAATAGAATAATCATATAACAAAAAGTAGGTAAACCTTTATTATTCACAAATGACATGATATTCTATGTAGAAGATGTCAATTACTCCACCAAAAGACTTCTAGACTTAACCAAATTCAATAATGTAGCTGGAGACAAAGTTGACAATCAAAAATCAAGAGCATTCCTGTACAAAATAAACTAAGAGAAAAGTTACAGAAACCACACCCTTTACAATACCCTCCAAGAAAATGAAATACTTGAAATGAACCTAACAAAGAAAGTGAAGGACTTACATATTGAAAATTACAGTATTTTGTAAAAGGATATTGAAGAGATTATCAGAAAATGGAAAGATATCCCTTGCCCAAACTGTGCATTGTCTTTTCACTGTGTTAGTGATTTCTTTTGATGTACAAATATTTTTTAATAAGATGGAGTCCCAGTGATTGATTCTTTGAAGTTGATTCTTCTAATTTTGTGTTTTGTTCATGAAGCCTCATTAGTGTTTCTGTTGTAATATTTAGATCTCCAAGCTAGTTTGACTTTAGTCTATTTCATGGTGATAGGCATAGACCCAGTTTAAGTCTTCAGTATGGGGAAAGTCATTTTCTTCAGCATTATTAAAGAGGCTATCTCTCTTCCAGTGAACATATTTGGCTCCTTTATCAAAGACAAGGTAGCAGAGTGTGTTTGTAGTTGTGTCTCCATCAACAGTCTGTTTAGATTATTGGGTCTGTTTTTCTACCAGGACTCTGGTGATTTTGTGACAGTAGCTTTCTAGTATTATAGCAAATGAAGAATTGTGATGCCTCCTGACTTGCCTCTGTTGCCCAGGATTGTCTTTTGTGTTCTAGATCTTTTCTGTTTCTAAATGAATTTTAGAAAAGTTTTCTCTGTATTTGTGAGCTATACTAATAGTATTTGGATGGGCATTGCATTAAATCTGTATAAGACTTTGCAATATAATATTTTTTGAGTTTTCCATATCCTTTAACATAGTCTTACTGGTTTTTATACTTACCTGATATATACTAAAAGGTATGATCCTAAGAGTTTCAAACTATTGAGTTCTTCTTCTCAAGGATATCAGCAATAATAGATACTTTTTTTCCTATTTGTTTGAGACAGGGTTTACCTATGCAGTTCAGGCTGACTGTGGACTCACATCTTAGTCCAGCAAATTCACACTGGTGATCCTACCTCAGCGTTCCAAGTTTGGGATTACATGTGTGCACCTGACACCTGAAAGAATTCTTGGTGTTATTTGAAAGATGAGAAAACTGTCATGAGATACACATGTATTCATTAACTGTCATTTCCTTAAAGGAAAAATGTTCAAATTAACACATAACAGCATTGGAGTGTAGGGAATCAGAAGACATGTTCCTATCTCTTATGGTCTGAAGATAACAGACTACACTACTGCAAAATAGGAGACATCACATCTAGGATTATGTGTCAAATTTGAGCACCAGTATTATGAATTAAGAGAGCATTTATGGAAGATGAGCAAAAAGATCAGTGGAAAATAATGAGCGACCTGTTGACTTTAGCCTTTCATGACTCTAGATCAGGCTTTATTATAATGCTGAACATCACAAATATTGAAATAGTCAAATATTATGCGTGTTTTTACCTATAAAATCTTAAGGCTTGGCACTGTATCCTAGCTGTGTTGTAGCTTGGCATAAATCATACAATCTTGAGCCCTACATTTAACTAGTGGCTTGTATTTGAGCCAGGAAAATGGAAAATGACTCAGTATATAAGTACAATGAGAAAAGCAAAATGAGCTGTTCCCAAAGAAAAATATTTAAACTGCTCAACAACAATAACAACAACAACAACAACAACAACAACAACAACAACAAAAGCAGGATACAGGTGTCAACCAAAAATTAACATAAGATTCTAGCTACTTTGTTTCCAATAGGATGTTCTTTTTGATTCTCTCTTTTAAAAACTCTTAACATTGGAGCCCAGGATCACTTGTTTAGATTTTGAAATGGGGGAGGTTTTGAAATGGGAGAAGTGGTTCTGAGCACAGCTATTTAAATTCCAAATTTATCCTTTGTCTGTGTGGATTCCTATATTGTTGTTCACAAACTGACTTCAAGCTCCAGAAAGGTTTGCTGACACAAGCAAGAACCTAGATTAAATACAGTGTCACCTTGATTAAAGAATAATAGTGAAAAGGAGGGAAGAAAAAAGACAAACACGATCTGTTATGATACCCACCTCTTTACCCGGCATTAAAGAGGCTGAAACAGGAGAATGGCCATGTATTCAAGGACAGACTACCCGATATAGTGAGTGCAAGGTGAGCCAGAACTACAAAGTGGGACTATGTCTTTAAAAACAAAAAACAAAAATGAAAAAATATAAAAAGCAAACAACAGAGAAAGACTATTAAAAGAAAACAAAAATATTAGAGCTGAATGAAAGTTGACATAACTAAAATGGGAATTACGGAATGATGTTGCAGAGGAAAGATGGTCATGAAGTGTGACCCAGGAAGCAGTGAAAAATACAGTTATGAATGGGACCTACTGTGCTACATCACAATAGTGACCTTCTTCCTCCAATACATCTGCAGTCTACTAGACAGGAGGTCCAAAAGTTCATGGAAATGTCAAACTCAGAGCAAATAAGCAGCTTGAAATCAAGGCTTTGAATCATGGGCTTTAGCAGATGTTTGATATTCAAGTTGAAATAGGAGAAATATAATCTTACCTGGTTTGATGGCAAATTCAGCAAGTTGGTTGGCTCACAACATTAAAGAATGAAGTCACAAATCAAAAGAAGTTCAAAAAGTTTTCTTAGAAAAAAAGATAGAATAGCATTGCCTTTGCAGGAGGGGTCTTCAGTGTTTAGCCCACAGATCTATTGTCAGGGGTCATTTATACATCAAAGTTAGAATGTGAGTACAGTGTGGGTCTCAAACTACCTATAAGTGTATAGCTGCTTGACTAATATTATTTAGAAGGGCAGCAAGTCACCCAGAAAAGGTATGCAGAAAGAGCCAAAGAATTTTGTGGGAACAATAGTCCAGGTGTTCTGGTCATTGAGTATGGTAATAGATGCCTACCTGGACTTCCTGGGGAAGGTGGTGGTAACTGTAGTACATTTCAAGCTATTGTTTTTCTCTTTAAGAGGCATGTAGACATGGTCACTGCATCTTCACCTTCATGTCTGGCTTTCTTCATCTGTGCCTCTAGCAGGGATTGTTGTATTTAGTTTTTTACATTGATTCCTTTGAGGTTCCATTTCCTCTCTTACTGTATATCAATTTCTGTCTACCTTGGCCTCCTGTAGTAAAATCACAATACTATTTGAATGGATAAAGTGATATTTATACATTTAAGAAAATATTATTTAATAGGGGCCTGGAGTTTATCTCAGCAGGCAAAAGTACCTGCCTGGCAAGAACCAGGTTGTGAGTTTGATCCCCAGTACCTAATAAAAAGTGATTTAAAATGCAAGGAAAGGAAATAATTTTATTTTTGAAGATGTAGATGAACAAAATTTTCAATTAAATCTGTCAATGGGAAATTAAAGAGTGGTAATAGTCATATTTAGAATCTAAGGTTGTTCAGGCTGGGGATTGAGCTCAGTGGTACAGGACCAGCCAGGCAAGCCCAAGGTCATGAGTTCAATCCCTGGTACAAAAAATAAAATTTCTACAATTGTCAACCTTGTAGTGCTATGAGCACAATTATTGAAGTTGACAGTTGTTCATTCAGTGGCTCAATTTTTCTTTTGTTTTCTACAAAATATCTACAGATAACGTGGTAAATACAGTGAATGATACACTCTCCCCTATACTATGGGTATTTGCTGAGAGTTGTTTTTAGTTTTTATTTTTTCACATACTTGAAAGCTGAAAATATTTGGTGATGCTAGATAGAGAAACTGTGATAATTATTTTTTCATTTTAATCATATATTTCACTATATCCATTAAGTACATTTTATTTGCTACAATTATGCTAAGAGAAGTTGATAAACGATTCTTAATGTTATGGGCAGATGAGTTAGTTAGGAATATAAGCAGTCAGACAGTGATATAGGCGATTGAATCTCCTGACCTAGTATGTTGGGTATGAGTTTAGGTTTTCTAAAGTTGAAGAATGAATAATTAGGAACAAAGGAGGTAAGAGCAGAATATGTTTTTTGAGATAAATAAATTGACAGGATTTTGCTCTAGATGAGACATTTCAGCACGGGGAGGTGAGACCAGGAGACATTTACCTTGAGGTCACTTTCCCCTCTCCTATGCAACTTACCTGTGACATGAAAAGAGTCCCAATCAGCTACTTGCACATCAGCAATGCCACCTTGAAGCACCACCCCAATGGAAACTATATGTATGCCCCTACATGACATTTTTATAGTGTATTTTCTCTTTTACCATGCCAAAAATCCTATCATTTGGTTCCCTAAGGCAGATTGAGTGTCTCCTGGGAATCCCTCCCACTTAGAGTCCCTTTGCTTTAAAAGTACCAATTTCTTCCTCCTGGATGGTTTACTTGCCACTGCTAATATGCATGCAACAGTAACCTTACTCACTGAACAGGGGTGAGATACCTTCTGTTTTTTTTTTTTTTTGGTGTTGTTTGTTTGTTTGTTTCTGTTCCTTAGCAAACTTGTGACAGAAAACACATCCTGCCATCCTCAAACATGGTTACTAATTTGCACACTCCTTAGGCCACACAGCTGGAGGTAACTTGGAGATTTATTTGTGCTGGGACCCCGCCCTGCTCTCTTTGGTTACCTGCCAAGAAGAATGGGTGTTGGGACTTTGCCTGTCACACTTTCAAAATAGATTATGATCTCTTATGTTGTGTGTGACCGAGCACAGCTTCCACGTGCCTTGGGGGAGCTACAGCTCTGAGTCCCTGAGGTGAAATTGTTCTCTCAGCTCCCTTATAATGCGGTCATGGGCACCACTTCCTGTCCTCCACAAAACACACCTCTGTGGTGCCTGGTTCATAACCTTGGTGCTTTTGGCCTCTAAAAGGCTACAACAACCAAAAAGCTGATCTTTTATTTATGCTTTTGTCACAGCGGTGTTAAGTTGGCCAAAACCCTTCATCTTTAGGCCTTCTTCACTGTAAGGACGTGGTTTTCTCTCACTCTGTCTTCTGTGATGGCCCAAGTACTCCTGGCTCACTCTGCTCCACCAGGATCTCCCCTTCCCCTCACTTATGATGTGGCTCATGTCTTTACAGCTTCTGTCCATATCTCTCATACCAAATCCCGCTGCTTTCTCATCCAAAGGTTTCTATATCGCCTGTGTCATCCGCTCTTCCTCCTTCAATCCCAAGGGTCTCCAATCCTTCCCCTGGTCCCCAATCTTTCCCCTAGGGTCTCTCATCTTTCCCCTAGCATTTCTCACAAGGCTCTGACTTCTCAATCCCCCTGCTCTAGCCATCTGTCCCATCTAAGTGTTCTTTTTCTCCTTCCCATGCATCGCCATTTTCTCTGCCTGCCCACCATACACAGTCTCAGGCATTGAAGCCTTCTGGCAGGCCACATGGTTGCCAGCAGCCATGTTGATTACACACATGCACCTGCTGGGCTCATCTCTACTGCTGATTTGGGAACAGACTGGACCTAAAAGATTAACTAATATTTGTGTTCCTTCTTTTGACTTCCTGAGCTACCTCACGTTAACCATCAATTAGGTTCCTTTTTTGGTATTCTTATTTCAAGAGATCTCTATTAATTGATCTATAAGAAGTTTCACTCTACTCTATTTATTACAGTACAAGTTGGCCAAATATATTTGAGTGCATTCTAATTTTATAAGATGATTGTCAGTTTATATATCTGTTGTCCATTTGTCTAATTGTCTGCTCTGTTAGCAGCTTTTTCTTTTTACTTGAGCTCAACAACGTTTTCCTCAACATTTATATTTTCAAATCATGTAATAAAGGTTTATTTGGGTAACAGATTTAAAAGACATGCTTCCACCTAAGTTGCCAGCTTGTCAAAATGATGCTAAAGTTGGTTAAACAAAATCCCTTGGGGTGAGGCAACATTAGATAGCACTCCAATTGATAAGAAAGTGGCCACCTGGTAACTTTTTAAAAAATTTATTTTAATTTTAAAGAGATTAAAATAAAAGAGGACTTAACAAATGAGATTGGAGTACAACAATTTAAGCAACACAGCATTTCAACACAATACAACCTGACATATCAGTAGCTACCTTAGTGTCTCTTTCCTTGAAGTAGTTGAGTATATCTTCATACACAATAGTATCAAACATAACAAAATATTATAAAACATTAAAGAGCATGAAAGTATTACAGATTATTTGGAATGAAATAACAAAAAATGAACAATGGTTACTGTATTATCTCATTGTCCATAAAATATTTCTTTATACTATCACACATAATACAATCCAATAAGATACAACAAGATAGAACCAGGACACAGAAGACTAAAAGCATGTTAGCACTTCAAAACAAGATGATATTAAATCAGCACTAGCTATTATAATGTCTTGTTTTCTTCAAAATAGCTGTTCAAATAATTATAGATAATTAAATCAAACAACCCAGGATGAAACCTTTGTGAGTAATGAATGGGAATATTATAAGGCTCAGAAGCAATATAATGGGGAAGTAGGATTACCACAAACTCTTATGTACTCTTACCATTTTTCACACTAGGGAGACTATATGGTATTTACACATGAACAACCAGGTACTTTAACCAGGTCAGGTTCACTGATGGGAGGTCCAAATAAACTCTTTAGCCTCATGAGAAAAAGTTCAAGTAAAGTTCAGATTACTAAGACAATTCATTATTGCTGACCTGATGGTATATTCATGCCTTCAAATATAAAATTGTGATTGTTTATGATGACAAATGTTTTCTTCCATATCTAGATGTCTTATGCTTTTTTTCTTGTGTTCCAGCCTGCTGATTTAGATCAGGCCAATGCAAGGTCACCAGTCAAATAATAACTTTTTAACAAAAATTTATGTAATGTTATAGTGAGCAGTCCAAAATATGTCACAAATTTTTTTTTTTAGTGCTCAAATGTTAAAACACCCATGGTTAATGGAAAATAACAGTTCCATTTAATGTTCTATATTAAGTTTACTGCTTGGCCTGTACTGTATGGAATTAATCTTCAGGATGTTTAACAGCTACAGTTAAGAGATAATTATAAATTCCCTTTGGATTCCTTGTGCTGTGATCCACCAGATATTTTCTAGAAAAAAAAAAGGTTATATGATGCAGGGAGACAACAGAACAATGAGACCATGAGTGGGGCTGAGACTGGGGCAGCAGCCAGGTGAGAGCCAGTCCAAGCCTGTCTGTCAGCACTGGCTCAGGCCTTAGGATAGGGATGCATTTGCTTGATGTTTTGTCTTGAGCCCTGACCCACAACAGGAGGTATCCATCTTCCCCATGGTTGCAAGGTATCTGGGCTTTTGCACTGGCCATTTCTTGGACCTAGTCCTGTCTCACTGTCTATATATTTCTAACTAAGGCAGCTGCCTGTAACAACAGGGCTGAGACTTCAAAGGAGCAAGAGGATAAATTCAGATTGCTTATAGCCTTGGAAGAGACAATCACCTCCTGCTCTGGGCCAAATCTCAAGACAAATGTCAACAGAAATACAATCAAGTGCTAAGCATCAATAGTCCAAATAGTTCTGTATCACCCTGAAGAAGTCAAGAGTCACCATCCCAACCCCCTACAGGAAGAGTCACTGCTGTTAAGCAAGCCCACTTATTATGGGACATGCTCCCCCATTTGTTCCTAATTGAATCAATTATACCTGAGCAACTGACCCTATTGGTTGAACACAGTTGTATCCCACCTTATGCTCACCTTGCAAATTCCCACTTTTCCTCTCCTTTGACCCATCTAACCTCCTGTTTTTACTCTATAAATACAAAGTCTTTGGCAACCCACTCAGGAACCTTTCTGTCTCTCAGACAGAAGCTTTATTTCTCTCAATAAATATGTTCCATTATTAAACTCCATTATTCTAAACATTATTCTTCTATTTTAGAGAACACAAACTCATACCAGACATACAGGTCAGGAGTTTCATTCCCCTCTATCATTAACATGAGCCAAATTAACATAAATATCTTTATGATTTGTCTGAATGCTTTTCCCTTTTCATGCAGTTTTAAGTGATCAATACAACTCACAGTGGTTGTATTCCTGGCAATGTATAAAGTTGTATATATCAGTCAGTATAAATGTAAAATAATTGGTTTGAGTGTTTAATTTAGCAAGAACTAGATATTGCCATGGCAGTATCTCATATAAAAGTGAATTTTCAACTAAAATTGTTCATAACAATTTCTAAATTACTGGTTTCTTCAACAATTTTAAGATACATGAACTGTGTATTTTTGCCTTTTCATAGAAGGCTTCTATTATGTTATTGAAAGAAGTCTGTAAATCTGTAGGACCCTGTTTATATTTTAATTCTTTTTCTGCATTGAAGTTTATATGAAGATTTATTTTTATCTTAGGCTTAAACTCACTGCATTGACACTGATGGAGTGAAGCAACAGTCCACTACATTAATTTCAATTATATATTCATGGCATTGATCATATGAATTACTGAGGAGGTACATTAGCTACATACATAGACAAGAATCAGTATTCTTAGCATTTTCTGGTGCAATAGAGAAGCAGAATACAAGAAAAAGTAAAAGTGGTCTTTCTATTTAAGGAATGTGAGGAGGAGCCCAAAAAAAACAAGTTTTTTTTTTGTTTGTTTGTTTGTTTTTACTATGGGGTTAGGGGTATATGTGACTTTTGCCTCAATGTGGAGACTGGAGCAGACATTTCTGTCATGTGAGGAGCTGATTGGAATATTCTTCAGGCCACTGGGAAAGGAATGAGGAGGTTGTAATCAGGGAAAAATAGGAAGCAGCCATATGGTTAGCATCCCTGATTGGGCCTTCCACCATGTTCAACTACAACCAGGAGGTCCTGTAACTCATTCTAGGGAAAAACTCTTTCAAGTACATCCCTCAGTTTGAATGATGAAATACAAATAAAGAAGTTTTGCTATGTGTCTTCCTCCAAGGCTGGTCGTAAACCATTCACAAGAAATATCTTGAGTCACATCCTTAATAAATTGTAGATACCATAACCAAAATTACAGATCAGTTCACTTTCAGAAAACAGAAGCAGCACTTAAATGCAGGCATAAAGGCCTTCAAAGAGAATATCCCTGAAGAGGTGAGATCAGCTTTATAGAACCCTAACTACTACTCATTTATCTGAGTTCACTAAAGAGAAAATTTTATAATGGTGTTGCTACAGGGGAAAGAAACTCCTGATCTACTATGTCCTGTGTGAGTTTGTGCTCTCTAAAATTAAAGCATAAATTTTAGGAACAACAGAATTTAAGAGTAGAATATATTTATTGGGAGAAAGTAAGCTGTCTGAGAGAGAGAAGGGGTCCTGAGTGGGGTACTAAACACTATCTTTTCTAGGGCCTTCTATAGAGTAAACTCATTTTGTGAGATGGATTTAATGTGGGAATACTGGGAGCTCACAAGGCAGATATGCATAAGATGGGACAGAAATATGGGAACCAATATAATTAATAGTTCAGGTAAAAGTGATTAAATTGGGATCAAATGGGGAAGCCTGTCACACAGAAAGTAGGCATTTTTATGCAGTAGCGACTCTTCAATTAAGGTGTTCAGAAGGTGACTCATGACTTCAGCAAGATGATAGTAATTATTTGGAATATCAGGCTTTTGTTGAATGATAACTTCTGACTTCCTCAGAGTGCTAGAGAACCATTTCAAATATCAATCCTTACAATGTGAATACATTTGCTTAATCTTTTGTCCTGAAGTCTGACGCTTAGCAGGAAGTGTCTGCCTTCCCTATAGTTGAAGGTATCTGGGCTTCTGCATGGGATCCTTGGAGAACCTAGCCCTGTCTCACTACCAACATTATTTGACTAACTCATCTGCCCATTACAGTTTTGTTTGGAAAATTGAACACAAATGTCTTGTGCTCTGGGTGAATGATCTGGGGATGACAGTGTGCAAAGTATTTACCATTGTTGTTCCCTGATTGACGTGTTTTGAAATTTAGTTTTAGTTTATTTTTATCCTTGAAATCAAATGGAATTGGAAATAAAAAGCCTGAGGTAAATCTCTTTGGTACAAGCACTCCTCGGTGGATATCAGCACTGTAGAAGACATTCATTTTCAGAAGTCTGCACTGCAGTCTATCATTTGGGATCCAATCTTGCAGGGAGGGGTTCCTTTCCCTGTTTATTCTTGATTCAGGAGGAGAGCAGTAGAGAAAGACTGAATCACTGATGAAGAGGTGGGCTATATGAACTGTCCAATCAGATGGGCCACAGCAGGCAGTCTCTTAGGTCTTCCTATCTGGGCATTATTGACCTGTTGTGAGCACAGTACTGGAGCAGAATGTTTGCTGGATCTCATTTAGTGGTTTCAATGTCATGTGGTCTGATTAGCAAAGAACCTGGGAGATCTTCAAGCCACAGAATGCTGAGGTTGTGGATGGGAGCCCAGAAATAGGGTGCAAATGGCCTAAACCAGTTACAAGTGGTTAGAAGCAGTTCTGGTGTCTCTATTCTCAGGTATTTAGTTAGCTTCAGCTCCTGCGGTCCTCCATCATTGGCTGTGGGCCATCCATTGTGCATTTTGCCTCTTTCTGGTGGCAAGAGTGACTCTATCTTCAGTTTGACAGCAGCAGATTCCAGTATCATCTTTGAAATTCTCTGCTGCCTTGGCACCTCCACGAGCTCAGTGAGGGAAGGAGCTTGGGGACACCCTGACTCTGAAACATTTTGTAGCTGCTACAAAAGTACTGAGGAAGGTCTCTGCTCTCATTGCTGTGAGAAGCAGGCCTGGAGAGTCTCATATTTTTAAATGTCTGTGATACAGGGTCTCATAGCCGCAACTGCTCTCCTTAAAATTGTGGGATTTTTTTTTTGTATTTAGAGTGATCTCCTAAATTTATAGTATGTTCTTCTATTTCCATCCTCATGACAGGTGTTGGCCAAGGTACTGAGTATTTGAAGATGTGTAGTGATGTGACTCAGTTGAGCAAGGCTTCTCAAACACCTGGTGAACTCCTGTGCATCACAGAGAACAATGCAAAAGAATTTTGAACATAATTATTTAGGTGACCTCTGCTCACAGACTGTGAGAAAAGCCATGGATTTTTGAATTCTGAGAAGTTGAAGCATATATGAAAGTGTTATCAAGGGCAGAGTAAAGTGTGCTTGCTAAGGACAAATTCCAGAATCATCTGCCTGTTAAACCCTCATTGAAAAATGCCAAAATTTATGCATTTGCATGGACCCATACACATGGTATCCTTCTGAATGGAAAGGAATAGGTGTGTCATCTCTGAATTAACAGCTGATTTAACAGCTTGGCTGATAATATACATTGTTTATCTATAGAAATTCTCTGCAATGGACTTTACTAAGTGGAGTAAAATAGAATCCCTAAATAGAAGTTGTGCTGCAGGGATATCCATAATTAGGCATGAAGGGTTTTCTGTGTAGTGTGGATCAGAGGAGAATGGAAAGATTGTGCAAGTGATTGGCATGATACAAGGTGCCAATAGCAGGATTTACAAGTGAGAAGATCTTCACTGAAAATCGAGTAGTTCTTAGGGTAAGCATTAAGTTAAATTTGGCTTCTGATTTCTTACTTGAGACGAATACCACCAACTCTGTCAATATTCAGTATTCCACATACCTGTTAACCCATGAATTATGTGTTCCATACTTGAGATCTAATTTTGATTTTCTCTATTTATGTGGCAGTGTCATGATGCAGGAATTTGAATCTTTTTTTTTTTTATGGATCAAGGATTGAACTCTTTAGCTCATGTTTGCCAGACAAGTGTTTATGAAACTGAGACAAATACATAAACATGAAAGTGTTTTTAGTATATTATGGAAATTATCAACATTCTTCCTCAGAATATCTTGAAAGTTCTTGGAATGTTACTATATTGTATGGATATAATTTTTAAAACAAACCAATGGTGTTTTATGCAGTCAATTTTCAAGTTTCATTTTTTGTGGGGTTTTTCAGTCAAGGTTTTTCTCTCTATTTCAGACAGCTCTGTAACTGAGGCTGGCCTCTAACTCAAGGCAGTTCTCTTGCATCAGCCTCCCAAGATATATTTCTTATTTCTGAGTGAAAGATGATCACTTCAAGACACTGAGGTATAATTTGCAACTTGTGCCTTGTTTCATTGTTTATACATTGTTTACCTGCACAGTTTTCCATTATCATTTGAGTTATTATTTATGTACCATATTTGATGTTATTTATGTTTTGTTATATGTAACTAAATTCAAATTTCAAAATGCTGCTTAAGTATATTAAGAACAAAGGACTCAGTGACCTAAATGAGATTTGAAGAGATATCATCTGTAGTCTATCAAAGTGATTCACAAGATATTTGCCTACCCCTTTGCTTTGTGGATGCTGGTCCTGCAGGACCCCACTGTGACCTCTGCTTTAGAGACAGTGGGGACAAAGGGACCATTGCAGTGACTCAGCACAAACATCAGTGCTCCCTTTTGGCTGTGAGTTGCAATCTAGCATCCAAATTGCTTTTTCAAAAAATGTGTCTATAAATAAAATTAATCACCAAGACATGGAATTAAGCTTTGAAGAATTCAGTCTTCATTCAGCTGTGATGTTTGGTTCTGCTTCATTTAGTTTAGTTTTGTTTTATTGAGACAGGATTTCACTATGTGTATCACTGGATTTGAAACCTGTATGGTGCCTACAATTTCCTTGACTTTACGACAGCCCTCCTCTCTCAGCCTCTTGAGTCCTGGGATTATAAATATGCACCAACTCTGCTTTTGATTCAGATTTTTATAAGAGAATTTAAGATATCCCAGGCCGTGAGTCTCAATCTTCCTTTGAGAAATATATGTGTGAATTTTTTGGATCATACTTATATCACTTGACCACTCAGCAGTTATCCCCTAACATCACTTGGGAAGCACATTTGTTTATGCACTGACTGTACTGAGCGTCACCGGGGCAGTTGTCATTTTAACCAGTTGAGTCTTGTATTGAACACATTACAATACTCACTTTTATATTTGTTGTTATTTTAGAAAAACTGACAAATGTATGCAATTTTTAATTATCTTTTATTTAGATAACTGCACTGGTAAGGACTTACATATAAAGCCTTAGGCTAAGTGTGATTTCCTTTAGTCCCAGCATCAGCAGAGGATGAGATGGAACAATCATGGCTTTAAAGCTGACTTTGGGAGGCAATTTTGCTAGATGCTTTAGCAGAATGTGTGGTAGTGGTTTTTATACCTGCATTTGAATTTTAAGGAAACAGGTAAGTTTAGGTCAAGAATATAAATGTAGGATAAGATAGCTGAATCATGAAAATCATGATTTCTTTTTTTTTGACCCAGGAAATGTGCTTATCATGGTAATTTGTGCAGCAGTCTTAAATATGCCCGTATTAGAGTAAAACATAGTGAAACATGAATGAGGGAGGCATTCTAGGTTCTGAAAGTAGAGGCATTATCAAAACTTTTTTACTCAATGCTACTGCTGCTGCTTTTTATACAAAATAAGATAGGGCAACAAAACATGAAAAATGATTATATAATAATTTAATATTCGTGCACAAATGAAGAAGCCAAAAAAGAAACAAACCAAAAAAAAAAAAAAGCCAAATAAAAAAGGATGAAGAAACCATCTACAGGATAGTAGAAGATTGCATGTTACTCCCTGACAGCTAACATGTAAATCCAATAGAAATGTGAAATGAATACACACTTTTCAGAACAGGTACAAATTGTCAAGAAATACCTGAAGAACTATTGAGCATTTATGCACAATAGAGAAATGCAGATCAGTACACCATCTCACTGCAGAGACAAATCACCACAAGATCAAAAGAACACACATGAAATGGCAGGGGAAAAGAAACTATTTAACCTTGTTGGTGGAAAGGTAGGCAAGTACTTCAACCACTACTGAAGTCAGTGTTCAAAGTATTCAAATGATTAAACATAGTAAGTCCACTAAGTGCAGTGCTTCCTTTAATGAGTCTCATACTCAAAGATCTAAGGACCCATTGCAGTGATTCATGCAGATTCCCGTTACTGCAGCAATAGTCACTTTTCTGTGGAGAGCAGCAGCAAGCACTGCTCCATCACCACCAAATGCCAATGATGAACAACAAATACTCATCAGTGTACTCTGTTTAGTAAATGATATGGTATTTTATTATGAAATGGGCTCTAAGTTAGGTTTTCATAGTGTGATAAGCATGATATAAGCATGATAGTCATACTAATGTAACAAGGCCATCACTATTACACTCTTGTGTTAATTAGATTTGAACTGTTTTTCTTTTGGTGGCAACATCTTGCTATGAATCTCAGGTTGGATTTTAGATCACTTTATAACCCAGAGTGGTCTCAAACAATTCTCCTGCCTGAGCCTCTCAAGTACTTGGTTACACACCCATGCCATCAGGCCCAGTTAACTTCATATTCAGTATTTATTTTAATTTCATCTGTTTTGGTTGTTAAAGTATTTCCACTTTTTACCTCCAGCATCTATAACCACTGTGACCTTCTTGAGGTGGTGATGTACATACCACCATCCTCATGACATTCTCTCATGGCCCCAGTGCTGTCAGTGTACTGCAGTGAGACTTATGTGTACAAATGTATATAACTGTATGTTTTTCTACTTTCCTTCAAAAAGATTTTAAAATTGCCTTATATAATCAATAACCTTGTCTACAGTTTGATGCACATGCCCACGGTTAAGTAGAGTGCAGCACACACACACAGAAAAGAGACCACATAGTTCCCATGAGAGGTTTGTCAAGGCACACAAGAAGACAACTCTGTGGAGGTATTTGTTTCTGATTATTACATTTGAATTCACCTCAGGTTTTCTCTCTGTTGTTTGTGGGAGGTGTACCAGATGACTACTTTAAGACTGCTCCATGCAGAGGATCACACTCATGACCTTGAACTTGCTAAACATATGCTTATGCCACTGAGATCAATCCTCAGCACTTACAAAGTCTTTTTTGGAATCTAAGTATCTGAAGAACTGCATTGGTGGTATGGCCCACTTAGTAATGTCAACTTGGATCACCCAGTGAACTGAGGCACCATTGTTTTGGGCATAGAGCATCCATTGAAGGATTGTTGTAAACATCATCAAAGGAGAAATGGAGGGGAAGGTGCTGGGCTGTTGATTCTCATGGAGAAGCTGGTATCACAGTTTTCCAGATATGAACACAAACATCATCATCGTCAGAGGAGGAGGAGTGCAGGAACTCATTAGTACTGTGCATGGCTGCTGTTTTCTTTTGCAGATCTCTGGCCCTCATCCTGAGCTTTTTGTCTTGGCTCCAGTATTGATCACTCAGTCTGATGGCACACATGCTGTGCACAAGTGCACAGACTTGGTAGGTTCCAACAATGAACTTTGACACTTCCTAGTACACAACGTTGATAGAGACTTGCATGAGACATTGGCAGTGCCTGTAGGTCTCCAAGTAAACTTGTGTTGGTCCTTGCCATGGGATCTAAGTGGTAAGCAGGACTTAAGACGTATATTGTCATAGGATTCAGATTTTCAGCTGGATTCTTTAGGTATCTAGTATGTGGACAGATCTATACCTCTCTAAATCTGACATTTTGGGAGTGAATATTTTTATATAATCTTATCAATTATAAGTTCCATATTAAATCTCTTTCCTTGCAAACCCTGACTACAACAGATAGTAAAGGGTAAGAGGTGCCATTTTTCAGACATGACAAAGTTATTTAGTTAGCTAATGTTCCATGCCACTTTTCTCATGTGGAGAGGCCCAGCTATATCAATAGCTTGGCTTTGAAGACTGTTGATAGATTCTTTACAGATATTAAGGCATTACATTCTGTGTTGCACGATCAAGAAACACATGGGTTAGGAATCTCCATCGTGCTTCCTGTCACCTGAACCAAGCTTTGTAGCCTATGCTGTCTGGCCTCTGTGTACCTGAATTGCCAATAAACGATGCAGTCACAGATGCAGTCATTTTATATTGACAAATAATTTGCAAGTATTGGCATGTTATTTCCTGCTGTTGCATCTTAACTTTCATGACAAAGAACATCTAAGAAATTTATGACTACCAAACCAAGCTTGCAAAGAATACTGAAAGACAGTTTTGATACTCATAGAATAAAACTACTAAGCAAGGTAGACAATTAACGAGTATGGAAAGATAACATGCCAACAGTAAACCAATATATAACAGGTATAAACATTAATGTGAATGGGCTCAATTCACCAATGAAAAAAAAAAACAGACTGGTAGAATGGATCAAGAAACAATGGCCAATCACATGCTCTCTACAAGAAACCCATCTAATCCAAATGAAAGTCACAGACAGAAAGCCAAAGGATGGAAAACAATACATCATGCAACAGGAAGTGTAAAAAAAACAAGGGTAGCTATTTTGTTTGCAGACAATGTGAACTTCAAACCAGGAATGATTCTAAGACATAAAGAAGGTCACTACATACTGGTTAGGGGAAAACTTCAAGAGGAAGAGATAACTATCTTAAATATATATGCACCAAATTCCAGAACACAAAGTTATCCAAAGCAATTTTATATAGAAATGAAAAATCAAATAAACAATAACACAATTCTATCAGGAGAAATTAACACACCATGGACACCAAGAGACAGATCAACCAGACAAAAATCAGCAAAGAAATAACTGAACTGAATCACACCTGTAAACTAATGGACCTGACAGACATATACAGAGTGTTCCACACAACAAAATCAGAATATATATTCTTCTCAGCATTACATGGGATATTCTCTAAAATAGCCCATATACTAGGCCACAGAACATTTTTAAATAAATGCAAAATGGTTTAAATTATCTCATGCATGTTACCGGATCATAGAACTATGAATCTAGTAACTAATGATAAAAGAAACTGCAAAAACCACACAAACACATGGAAATTAAATAACACACTCGAGCAATCTGAGGGTCACAGGGGAAATTAATGAACAAATTAAATGATACCAAAAATCAAACAAAAATATATACAATTTACTGGAATGTATAGGATGCAATAAAGCAGCCCCCAGAGGAAAATTTATTGCACTGACTTCCCACATCAGGAAAACAGAATGAATATAAAGAAAGAACCTGATGCTACACCTCAATATCTAGAAAGACAAGAGCAAATGAAGCTCAACGTCAAAAGAAGGGAGGAAATTATAAAAATCAGAGCAGAAATTCATGCAATAGAGACTAAAAACACAATCCAAAGTATCCATGAATGAAAGAGTTGGTTCTGTGAAAGAATAAATAAAATTGATAAGCATCTAACCTACCCTATTTTAAAAAGGGAAGAAAAAGCTCAAATTCATGAAATAAGTAATGCAAATGACAAAATCACGACAGATTTTTGGGAAATTCAGTAGATTATCAACACCTATTTTAAAATAATCTACTTTCGTTGGTTTAATAACACAGAAGAAATGGACAGGTGGATAGAAACATATGAATTACCAAAGCTCAATCAAGAAGATGTAAAACTATTGAATAACTCAGTCTCTATTAATGAAATTGATAATATAATAATTCTCCTTACATACAAAGAAGAGCCCAGGCCCAGATGGATTCACTGTGGAATTCTTCAAGAAATACAAAGAAATTTAATGCCAGCACTACTCATACACTTCAGTGAAATCAAATGGAAAGCAATTCTTCCTTAGTCATTCCTGGAAGAAATATTATTGTAGTTGCAAAATCTCACAAAGACCCAACTAAAAAAGAGAACTACAGGCCAATCTCCCTAATGAACACAGATACAAAAATCCTCAATAAAATATTGGCAAACAGGAAGCAGCAAATCATCAGGATGATACACCATAACCAAGTGTGATTCATCCCAGGCATGCAATGATGTTTCACCATATGTAAATCAATAAATGGAATCCACCATATCAATAAAACCAAAGGTAAGAATCACATGAGCATTTCTATTGATGTAGAAGAAGCTTTTCATAAGGTGCATCTTCCATTCATGAAAAGAACCTTACAGAAAATTGGAATAGATGATCTTTACCTCAATATGATAAAGGTCATCTATGACAAACCAATAGCCAGCATCATATTAAATGGTCAAAAGATTAAGGCCTTTACCTTAAAATAAGGCAAAAGACAAGGATGTCCCTCATCACTGTTCCTATTCAAAATAGTACTGGAAATACTAGCCACAGCAATGAGATAATAGACAGAAATTAAAGGGGTAAAGATAGGAAAGGAGGAAGTTAAATTATTATTATTTGCAGATGACATGATACTCTGCATAGAAGACCCTCAAAATTCCATTGAAAGTCTCCTAGATACAAGAAATTCAGGGAAGTAGCTGGATAAAAAGTCAATACTCAAAAATCAATAGCATTCCTATATACTAACAACAAAATCATTGAGAGAGAAATAGAAGCCACACCCTTGACACTACCACCCCCAAAAATGAAATACTTCAGAATTAATCTCACAAAAGAAGTAAAAATATCTATATAAGGAAAATTATAATATCCTGAAAAAGAAATTGAAGAGAATCTAAGAAATGTAAACACACCGCTTGTTCATGCATAGGAAGACTAAATATTGTGAAAATGCCCTTTCTCTCAAAACTGTTATACAGGTTCACTGCAATTCCAATGAATATAGCATCAACATACCTCATAGATCTAGAGAAATCACTCCTAAAATTAATCTGGAACCAGAAGAGACCTAGAATAGCAAAGACAATTCTAAGCAGCAAAGGAAAGGCAAGAGGCATCACAATCCCTGAGTCGAACTTATACTACTAAGCAGTTATAATAAAATCAACATGGTATTGAAATAAAAACAGATCTAAAGATCAGTGGAATAAATTAGAAGATACAAACACAACTACAAACAAACTCAACCATCTTATCTTTGATAAAGAGTCCAAACATGTTCACTGGAAGAACCACGGTCTCTTTAATGAATTGTGCTTGAAAAACTGGCTCACTATAGGCCAAAAATTGAATCTAGCCTATCAAAATGTACTAAACTGAAATTTACTGGATTAAAGATATAAATATTATAACAGAAACACTAAATCTGTTGGAAGAAAAATAGGGTACAATTCTTGAAGACATAGGAGTAGGTAGATAATTCATGAACTGGAATCAAACCACATGGAAATACTTCCCAGAATCAATAACTGGGATCACATCTTGTCAAAAAGTTTGTGTGTATCAAAAGAAATCTCCAGCATAGTGAAAAAAAAACAGAAACTGGGAAAAAAATCTTAGTGAACCATCCCTAAGACAAAGGGTTTCTGTCTAAAACATATAAAGATTTAAAAAAAAATCAGACACCCAAAATTCAAAGATCTAATCCAAAAATACCATTTGAGATGAATGCATAATTCTCAGATGAAGAAATACAAATGGCAAATAAGTACATGAAAAAATTTTCCTTATAATTACTCATTAGAGAAATTCAAATTAAAACCACACTGAGATTTCATCTCACTCCAGAAAGAATGGCCAGGATCCAGAAAACTACCAACAACAAATGCTGGAGAGGCTGTGGGGAAAATGGAACTCTCCTGCACTGTTCTTGGGAGTTTAGACTGGTGAAACCATTATGGAAGTCGGCATGCAGGTTTCTCAAACAAATGGCATAGGAAGTCCCACTTGATCCAGCTATTCCACTTCTAGCTATATTCTCAGAAGAAATGAAAGCATCATACCTCAGTGATATATGTACATCCATTTTTATAGCAGCACAATTTGTAATAGCTGGATCTTGGAAACAGCCTAAGTGTCCGTAAACTGAGGAATGGATAAAAATCTGTTGTATTTTAATTCGATGGAGTACTACTCAGCTATAAAAAATGATCACGTTGAGATATTTATAAAGAAATGGATGCAACTTGAAACTTTACTCATGCGTGAAATAAATCAATCTCACATGTATAAATACGGTATACTCTCCCTAGTGTAAAAGCCAGTAAAATGTACATAAGAGTTTATGGCAATCATGATTCCCCATTACATTGCTTTGAAGACTTATAATGTTCCCATTCATTAGTTGGAATGGTTTTATCCTGGGTTGTTTGATTTTATAATCTGTGATGGTATAAGCAGCTATTTTTAAGGAAATAAGACATAATAGCCACTGCTAATTTAATATCATCTTGCTTTGAAGTGCAGCCATGCTTTTATTCTTCTGTTTCCATTGGTTACATCATGTTTTATCTTATTGGATTTTATTATGTGTGATAGTATAAACAAATCTTTTTGAATAATAAGATAATATGATAACAATTTTCCATTTTCTGTTATTTGGTTTTGAATGTCCTGTATTTATTTCCTTCTCTCTAATGGTTTTATACTATTTCATTATGTTTGATACTATTGTATATGAAAGTATACTCAACTATTTCAAGGAAAGAGAAATTATCATAGCTACTGATACATCAGGTTGTCTTGTGGTGAAATACTGTGTTGCTTAAAATTGTTCTGTTCTGAAAAAATATAATTTGCAAGTCTCCCAATCTTTTACTGATTCTGCTGATGTGAAAGAAAAGTAGGATGCACAATCTGAGTTCCCAATAATCAATTATTACAACTCTCTAGACCTATCTGAACTCATGGAAATTCAAATATAGGCTCCACCTATTCCACCTAGAATTGGTCTTGAACCTAAGTGGTTCTACAACATGTTACTAGACTTCTACAAGCACAAGAGGGATAAGCTTCTCAGAGGCTCCCTTCTCATTTTTGGTTTACATTTACACAGTGTGTAACAATGCCATGTCTCTATGGTCAGCAGACCCTCATGTCTTTGCTTCAAACTACTGTTTCTGCCATCAATAATATATTAACATTTCTCATTAACCTATTTGTGTTATTCAAACAACTCTAGGTAAAATGCAATTTTATTCTTCAGTTGAACTAATGAGTTTCACACTGCCTTTTCTCATTTTCTTACAGCATCTTGCACTTTTAATTTTTCCTTATTATCACCACTAGGAGTTTCATACTCACTTGGTCTAAAAATTTTATGCATGCTGAGAAACAGTATTGATGAAAAAAAAGTGTTACTCTGTCCTCAGCATCTCATGGCTCAGACTGACAAATTCTCTTCTGTTGAGCATGGTGACTAAGCATAAATGTGATGAGATAGGGCAAATGTCTATCAGTAGTCAGTAAAATGGAAAGGCCATGTCTGGCAGTGAGAGAAAGTGTCAGTGATGAATGAGAGCTGAGTGATGTGCATTTGTGATTGATGTAATTATATGCAAAAATGTTGGAGCCATTGAAGCTGAATACACATGCAAGCCTGTGGCATGGCCTGGGCATGATTGAACTGAGAATGAGGAGACATCACAGGGGGCAAGATAGGGCAAAATAGTTTTCCTAAATTAGAATCATTTGTTGCTCTGAGGGATCCTTTTACCCCTACCAATATCCTGTTCAGGTTTCCTCCATTGTCCAGTAAACTCTCTTCTGGTTCTGATTAAATACTTGCTACCCAGCATCATTCAGCCAGGTGGCTAGCAGACTTATGAGCTCTGCCAAGACTTTTACTTCTCCTGCAGTCCTAAAGATTGTGTCACTTGTTTCCTTGTTTTGGGTTTTCCAATTAACCTGTTTAAGGGGCTGTGTATCCAGGAATGGAATCCCAAATCTTGATGCCTGAACAGGGACTCTACAGTGGAGATGTCTGATGTAGAGTGTAACTTACATTTGCTGAGTTCCTGGGGTGGAATATAGCCCACAAAGCATGTCTATTTCACTTTTTTTGGAAAATCCTTTCATTTTCTTTGAAAACAATCCCTTGACCCATTAAATCATGGACAATTCTGTGTCTGAAGTGCAACAGAAATATAATGCAAAGTGCATTTCCTTAGGAAGGTGGGCCATGTTACTTCCAAGGATAGTTTGGTGTACCTCATGTGGGAAATTCATGATCATTCTCCTTGTTATTCTGAGGTTGGCGTGGTCATTGTGGCAGATTGGGAAAAACATATGTAAACTGCTGCACTGAGGAGCCATGAGCTCTGATCTCTGTCTTGTACACTTGGTATCTTTGCGTGGATGCTGTGACATTTGGCAGGCAGGCACATGGAACAACACATGGTTGGCTTCCCAGTTTTCCTGGATGCCTCACTTGTGCTGCTTCTCCACCTCCTCTTGCTGCTGCCTCCAAAATATGCAAACCCTGTAAAACCTCTGGGCAACTCTTCACCTCTTGGACCTTCCAGGCAAAAGATGGCACAAGAAGGTAAACAACATGATGAATTAATTGCTTGACCTGTTTTGTATCAACAGGAAAAGAGCCCCACTTTGAAAGTTTGCAGTATTCTATTTAAGAGTTAAAAGGTGAAGGGGGTAATCTCAGTGGCTTAAGTGGCTGCCTGATACCCACACGGTTGTGAGTTCAATCCCATGTTCCAAACAACAAAAACAAGAAAGTTAAAGTGTTTAAAATGGCTGTCAAGGAATGTGGATTTAAAAGTACTTTTGTAATTGGCATTATTGAGGGTATCCTTCATGATTGTGAAATGATCCTTTTGTAGTGGAAAGTCTCAGTGTACTATTATCACTCCAGTCCAACATCAGGTGTGGCTTAAAAATGTACTGGTGCCGAGGACATGCAAGACATAAATAATATTCATTGCTATATTCCTATAGGAGCTGCTGAATTATGAGGGGCAATAGATTTTTCAGATATTTTTCTTTTTTTTTTTTTTAAATTTTATTTAAGGAGAAAAGAAAAAAAGCAGGGAAAGGGTACAAGTTATACAGATTTACAGAAAAAAAAATGAACAGTAGGAAATCACTAGTTAATGGATTACATATTGTCATCTTAGAAATAATTGTTCAAGTCACAAAATTAAAGCTTGTAAAGTGGACATTCCATCAATTATACTGCAAACAGTTCTGTTCATTGATCCAATAAAACTCTGTGATATCATTTTCTATCTTATACACTTAAATATACATGCAGTTATATAGTTTGGAGCACTTTCTTTTCCTCTCTTTTGTACCATGACTATTACACATTTTGGGTTTCATTGCTCCCACGGTTCTTATTACTTTTTTGGAAGAGAGTAAAACCAAATGTGACATAACAGAACAGAATCGGTCAAGTCAAAAGGGTGGACATAATAGATAATGTAAAAACATAATACAAGGTGATTAACAATGGTTACCATAATGCCTCCCACTATCTCTAATAGAATTGCCTGTATCATTAGTTATAATACAATTGAACAAAATAGTAAAGAATAAAACCGACAAAACCAAAACATTGGAGACATTGTAGGTCTTCAAAAGTAGATAAAAGTCAACAAGAATGGGCGTCATAATGAATCTCATTATCTTCACAGCTGATGCCTAAACTTTCGAACCTGATACTATCCAGCAAAACAGAATAGGGGAACATCAGTTAAAAACCAGATGGTGAGAGTATTACAGGGCTTTAAATCAAGGTAATGAAAAGTCAAAGTGGGTTACTATAATATATCCTGCTATTTTTTTTCCTTTAATTAAAAAGATAAAGATAAAAAAGTAAATAATGGAGTGGAGATTGAGATAAAAGAGGGCATAACAACGAAACAGCGCAGATCAAAACATAACCATTTAAGCAGAATAGTGTTTCACCACCAGATAATCCTAACCTAAAAGTAGTTACCATATTGTTTCTTTCTTTGAAATCCTTGAGTACAACTTCATATACTGTAGCATTAAGTATATCAAAACAATGTAAGACCATTCAAGAGAATGACAGCGTTACAGAGTATTTAGAATTGACTAACAAAATGAACAATGGTTTCTGTATAATCTCCTTGTCTTTAAAAGGTTTTTGCTTATACTATCGTATATAATAAAATCCAATAAGATACAGCCTATTTAGACCATTGGAGACAGAAGGACAAAAGCTAGATGAGACTTCAAAACAAGATGATACTAAATCTGTATTACCTATTAAGATGTCATTTTCTCCAAAATAGCTGTTCCTATCATCCAATCTTCTCTGCCTCATTTCTGTTAAGCTCTTTTTCTGTCCATAGAGGTCAGTTTGTCTTCTTCATTTTGTTCTCTGCTCCATTTGTTGTGGCCTCTCTGCCATTATTTCTGGATTCTTTGTATTTTTCTTTTTTTAGAATATCCTGCAATACTCTCTGTAGAGTTGAATTGGTGGTTGCAAATTCCCCCAGTTCCTCTTTATCCTGGAAGCACCTTGTTTTTCCATCAATTTCCAGGGACAGTTGTGCAGGATATCTCAATCTTGGCTGGAGATTATTATCTTTCAATGCTTGAATTATTTCCCCCCACGCTCTTCGTGATTTGATGGTTTGTGCAGAGAAATCTGCTGTAATTCTGATGGGTGTTCCCTTGTAAGTGGTCTGTTTCTTGTCTCTTACAGCTTTTAATATTCTGTTCTTGTATTGAATTTCTGGAATTTTTATTATTATATGCCTGGGTGTTGCTCTGTTTGGGTTGTAGGTAGCTGGGGTCCTGTATGCCTCATACATCTGAGTATCTTTACCTTTTGCTAAATTAGGAAAATTCTCCTGGATTATTTCTGTGAGTAGCTTTTGTAGTTCACTTGTTTGTGTCCCTACTTCTTCTTTTATGTTCTTAATCCTTAAGTTATGGATCCTCTTATCATCTTCTTGTCTTTGTATTATTGCTGTTTGTTTCTTTGTTATTTTTAAGAAGTTTTTCATTTCATTCTCCCATATTACAAGTCTGCCCTCCAGTTCAGATAGTCTGTCCTTAGTTTCTTTCAAGCTGTTATGCCAGTCTTCTATAGACTTCTTAGTATCTTGGTAGTCCCTTTGAACCTGCTTCACGTATTCTATGCTTTCTCTGTTTTCTCCATCAAACAATTCTCCCCTTTTTTTCTGTTCTTCCATTCCACCACGTGTTTTTTCTTGGGTGGTACTTAACATTTCTCTAACTATTCTGCATACTTCTAGCTTCAGGTCATTGATAACTTCATTCCTGAATTGGTCTATGAGGCTCTCTATATGGTGCCTTATGTGTATTGGTGCGGTGTCTGCTATTGCCTGTTTCTCAGAATTGGGGGCCGAGGAGCCTTTCTTGTTGCTGCCTCTTCCCATGCTGCCTCTTCTTCTCTGTTCCTTATATATGCAAGCTTATATAAGAGGCCCAGCTTCTCTCCCAGTCAGCCACAGCCTGATCGAATTGCGCCAGTTAGGTGTTCCCGCTCACCGCTGCGCACCAGGGAGTTACGGACCAGGCAGCCTACGCGTCTCCCCTCCAGGCCACCGTCAGGCTCTGGGATCTGGGTTGGGACAGTCTACCAGGTCCGCCGGCAGCGTCACGCAGGCCAGGCACTTTTCACCAATCCCGCCCGAGAGGGGGATGTGTGACTGGAGTCGCCACTGCGCCCTGCTCCCGCAGGACTGCTCGGGCCCAGAAAGTCCTCTGCTGGAGTCAAACTGTGGTAGAGTGTCAGTTTCTCTCACTCACCTCACCACAAGTCAGTGCACGCCTTCCTGCCGTTTGCAGATTGCCGTTCTCAGAGCTTCCGCGCGTCTCTCTCCTTGCCGAGCCACTGTAGAGGCAGCCAGCCGCCGCGCGGCGGGAAACCCAAATCGCGGCTTACAATGGCACGGTTCCAGCCTCCACACCGAGTCTTTTCTGTTCCTGTTTTAGCACCAGGACTGCATTCCAAGTTGGCTTCTCTCAGCCCAGTTCGTTCCTGAGTCAGCAGAGCATATCTCCACCGACTTATGTCTCCTTAGTCCCCACCATTCCTGGCTTCTGAGCAGAGTCTTTCAGAGAGCCTCCGGTAGTTGCTATTATCTGTCCGCCATGTTCTCCCGGAAGTCCGATTTTTCAGATATTTTTCAAAGTGTTCATTGCCACCCTCAGGCTATTTTTTTAAAAACTTGAAAAAGAATCCCTGAAGCAGTGGACACACAAGGTTTTTTAGTACTATTAAACAGGAGGATACTAAATCTTGCCTTGCTTTTATAGAAGATTAAATAAAGCTATTGAATGCCAGGTGGACAACAAGGCAGAAGCCTCTATCTTGTTAAAGCAATTAACATACAAAAATGTAAACCAAGGCTACAAAAATGCTTTAAAAGATGTTTCTATGATACTTGACACTAGCTTGGAATTCCCTGGTATGTTTTAGAAGGTTCCTACTACGTTTCATGATCTTTTACCTCCTGGGACAGTTGGCCAGTTCTTTCCTGTTAACCTGCATCAAAAAAGAAGCACTTTTGTTATCCTTGGCATCATTGATGTGGGTTATATGGGCATATTGTTGATTCAATTGTGATCTCTCTTAGCCATTCAACTAATTTTGTTTTAATCTCTAGCCCAACTAATTGTCTTGCCTTGTCTCCTCTAAAACTTGTGATGTTACTCATGGAAATCAAGCATTTGGCTCTACTGTCATGGCTCCTGCTATTCCCCTGGGAGATGAATGCTGAAGCCTCTCTGTAACTATTGCCAACCTTTCCTTTTCAGGTTTGCTGCAAACTGGAGCTGATGGTTTTGTTTTACTTCACTCGCCTGGAAATACTTTATTTCCCATTGTCAATGCTATTCCCTCTCATCTCTTGAGGATGTACTGGAGCACCTATAGTCCTTGGAATTGACTTAATAAATACTATCTTAGCACTTACCAAGGATGACTTTTCCTTTTTGCTGTCCACTGCTGTTCCCTCTGCAAGTCTCAGGTCTGGGAATTTAGCTCAGTGGTATGAGCGCCTGCCTTACAAGTGCACAGTTATGAGTTTGATCCCTGGGACCAAAAAAAAAAAAAAAAAATCAAGGCCTCTGCAAGTGGCTTTGGCTGTCTATGTTGGTTCCATTTCTTTTGATATGCTCCATTATCATTGTTTGTCTCTAATTACCCTTCTTCCCTTTTCTCTTCAAACTTATTTGGTTAGTAGCTCTTTAAATAGTGCCCTCATTGTCTTCACTGATGGAACCCCCCTTCATGAAGCTGTAACATATGTTTTTATAATATTTGGAAACACCTGTATTCACCACCACAAACCTCTTGTCATTGCAGTGAGCTCTCTGTGTTATCCTTGCTTTGCAGTTTTTTCATTCCAAGTCCTTAACTTAGTTACTGCCTCTTTATCTGTATGTAATGCTACCCCATACTTATCTTCTCTTGTTATCTTTCCTTGAGCAATAGGCTCACACTTAATGTCCTTTTTTTTTTTTGCATCTGCAGGGTCCTCCTTGACCTCACCATGCCCCTCTTTTTCTTTTACATACAGGTAGTCATTAAGCCCTACCTGTTGTTTGATATGATAATTACTGATCAAGCACTAAATATTCTGTTCCCTCATTTTTTGGGCAGAGTCCTTTCAACACAGTGTTTCTATATGCAGTTCAGGCTGCTCTTGAGATTAATTTGTAGTCTACCCTCATTTAATAACACTAAAGAAAGCCCCACCTTTTTTCAACAATCAGCGTGTTCCTTGCACAAATTGTTTCACATTCCAACTTCTGCAGCTAGAGCTTTCACTTACACTGATTTCCATTGCACTGCCATGCCTCACCCTTTTCCCTGTGATGCTGTCAACTCTCATGGCCTCTGCTCCCATGAACCTTGGTAAACATGCCACACACTGTTCCTTGATTTTTTTTTTTCATTTCTTCATGTTTCTGTTGATACATTTTCTAGTTTTATTTGTGCTTCACCACTGCATGCTGAATCTGCCCGACATGTAATTCAACATCTCTTGGCTGCATTTGCACTCATGGGTGTATCTTCCTTCCTTAAAACTCACAATGGTCCAGCCTATACCTCAAAGGCTTTTGCTTCCTTTTGTTCCACATGGAACATTTCTCATGTAACTGGTATCCCCTATAATGCCACTGGCCAAGCAATCATTGAACAAGCTCATTATACCCTCAAATCTCTTCTCTTGAAACATTTAAAGAAGAATAATGCACTTCCTGCTCAGGTTCTTACTATTCTGTCGATGGTGCTATTTACTTTAAGTCACTTCTCTTTCCCAACAAAGCGTTCATCTTCCCTAGTTCAAATATGTTTTTACCAGAATATACCTCTGACAAAGCCTTTTGTATTATACAGAACACCCCCAGACACTTGTGGGCAGAGGCTCTTGCCCCTGCTGATCTGGGGAAGAGGGGATGTTTCTGTGTTATTGCCAAGGTGTTGTGTGGATTTCTGCTTATTTTGTTTGCCCTGCATGAATGCATTGGCACCACATGCTCCACGTCATAATTCCACCATTTCAGCTCTCCCTGATTCAAGCCTCAATTCCATTTATACAGGATCTCAATTATTTAGACTATAAAAAATTCAACTGACTGGTCAAGAAATTGGTCATTAATACATCAGTCAGTTGAATTCAAGTTGTAGACTCTAACTTTGTAAGAAAGTATTGTAATTTGGCTTAAGGATATGCTCAAGTTCACTCTGATATTATAAGATGTTTGTCAGTCTGTCCATATATCAGTTGTCTGTTTGTTCAGTCAGTTTGTAAGCAGTTTCTGGGAGTTGCTGAGCTAGTGATTGTTCAAACCTGTAAAGCAGAAATCAATTACGCCCATACAGGAGCGCTCAAGTGTCCCAGAATATCTGGGAATACCCTGAGTGCTAGAGGTGTACAGGTTTTCCAGCACAGGGAGCATGGGGTGTAAGAGATGAGCTAGTTTAACAAAGGGGTATGGTGCAAGTACACAAATGGCCTCTGAGGAACTTAAAGGGTTCTCACGGACCCCCACAAGCACTGTGCTTATTTCTGTGTTTGTTTGAATCTGCACAGATTGTCTGTCTATGTCTAGCCACTTGTCCATTGTGTGAATAGTTGTTCCTTTCATTTTGAGCTCAGTAATCTTTCTCTTTTTCCATATCTGGATCACATAATCAAAGATTACTTTTGGCAGTGAATTTATAAAGTGTGCTTTTATCTTGGTTGCCAGGTGTTCTGAATGTCACAAAGACAGGGTATATGAATGAAATGTGTTGTTATTCATCATTGGATTGATAGTCTCATTATTTAGAAATGATGTTCTTAGGATGAATAAACAAAGTCCTTTAGGACTGAGATGGCTGGACAAGGCTCTGATTGATAAATTATAAACTAGCTGCCGGGTAACATTTTTAACCAGTAATTGTTTATTGATCAAAGACCTCAATGATCTCCATAGTCTTATAGGAGACACCTTAACTAAAGTTATGAAATGTACTCCAAAATGTTCACATTGGTCACTATCAAAAGAATTAATACATTTTTTTGCATTGAAGATACTTGTGTAAAGGTTTCACATGGTTATGACAGTTTATTGTTGTCACATTGATGATGTATTTGATATATTCATATTTCTGGAGGCATAGGCCTCCAAGATTGTAAAATGGGGGTCGCTTATGGTAGCAGACTTTTTTCCATGTTCATACCTCTCCTAATACCAAAGACTTGTGAGATTCACATTCCACTAAAGGTCAATAAATTGGTCAATGATACATAAGAGACTTCTTGGGTATTTGATAAGGGTGCTTGACTAAAATGGATATTTTACATCAAAAGAGAAATTCAGATTATTGCGAGGATGTCATAATACAATAATATGTACGGTTCTGATTTCTGATTTACTATGTAAAATATGTCACTGTTAACACTGTAGGTATTCAAATGTTAAAATATCCATGGATAGTAGAAAATACATTTCACTTAATGTTCTAAGGTGTTTCATGTTTAGATAAAATAGTAATGTTAAGCTTACTGCCTCTAATGTAATGTATTGTGATCAATCTTTTCTTCTGGATGTCCAACTGCTAAGGTTTAGGACCAAAAATGAGAGACACAGATGGGCTAAATGGATAGCCAATATTTTGTCCACAGCACTTCAAGCTTGGAGGAGACTCAGGATGTAAAAGAAATCCTGCTTTCATCATCAGAAGATAACCAGTCAGTACCTAGTATTCTGATCAGGAAGATGATGAGACCACAGAGGAAACTGACCTTTGATGCAAGGTATGCCTAAGGAGAGTCACGAGTCACCAGAAAAATCTCCTAAGCTTTCACAGAAATCAACATGGTCAAGCAACGGCCATGACTCTTCCAGGTGGCAGACACTGACAGAAGAGATATGAGGAGCTATGCATGGTTATAAGAACTGGCCTTGATAGGAAGTAATGAACCAATTGTCCTTAGTGTAATCCTTATGTTAGCTTGATATTGAACCTTCTGCAGAAAAGTCTGGACTCGGGAGGTACAGTGCAATTCTAAAATATTTTCTGTGGGTGAATCTCCTATCACCAACATCATCTGACAATTGCTATCTATGCTGGTAGCTGACTACCATTATGGATGGATGGACTGTGCAGTGGTGGGAGCTCTAACACACCTTCTACATCTTCAGCTGGTCACCCATGTGTGTACCAACCAAATAAAAAGGAGGAATATCTTGAAGTCATTGAAGCTGAATACCCATGCAGGGCTGTGATGTGGCACAGGCATGATTGAACTGAGAATCAAGAGATGCCTCAAGTGGCAATATAGGCCACAGCTGAGGGCACCTAGACACATTCTGTGGGATAGTTCTCTGCAGTTACCATTGTCTGTTGCTTGGAGTGGGTCTTGAACCTCTCCCAAGATCCTGTTCAGGTTTCCTCCTTGTCCACTCAACTCCTGCCAGCTTTCTAGCAGAGTGATGAGCTCTGCCAAGGATCTCTCTCCTCCTGCAGCCTGAAGACCATGCTGTGTTTCTCATTTCTTAGAGCCTTTTTGGTACACCTATTTGGCATCTTGGTTTCTAGGAAAAGACCCAAACATGAAACATAAAATGTATCTGTTTTAAAGACTCAGCACTGAAATCTGGTATTGTTGGATGATGACAGGAACAAGTATCAAACCTGTTTAAGACAATTAACATATACAAAAGCTGTTAAATTCTACTGTATTTTTTGGTTCACCAATGCCAAATCCTCTTACATGACACAAATTTCCTCAAGACAATTATTTCCACTCCAATCAATGACCTACATATGAATTATTTTCTGTAGGACACACACAGAGATATGCAGGTTTTAGGATATGTCTCCACTAAGTAATCCTGAAGAAAAAATTAACAATCCAGAGCCATGCCAAGCCTGAGAGGAGAAATAGAAATATAATATGCCCTTGCTGTGAACTGGTGGATGTCATATGGGGAATGGTAGGGGAAACCAGCCAATGTGCCCATGTTGTGATTCTGTGGGAGCTATTCTGGTTCTCTGAAGAAAAACAAGAAAGTAACTTACACTTCCTGTGAGCTAGCCATTGCATTGGCTTTGAGATGAGCACCACAGTCACCTCCTCCAACCACCAACAGTCTGACTGGTTTAGACCACATGCTGAGTTGATAGCAATGGAGGTATAAAAACACTTAATCCTTGTATTACTTGATTGGCTTCGCAGCCTAAGGCTAGTATTCTTAAGCATGTATTTAAATTGGGAAATAATGGTAAAAGAAGTTTGCAAAAACTGCGTAACTATATGGAAATTAAATAACACTTTTCTAGTCAACCAATGGGTGACAGATTAAATAAAGGAAGAAACTTAAAAATACCTACAACCTAACAAGAACATAGATGCAAAATTCTATATCTTATGGGATTCAATGAAAGAAATCCAAACAGGGAAATTTATAGTAGTCAAATCTCACATCAGGGAATAGAAAGAACACAAACAAATAATGAAATGTTGCATCTCATTCTTCCAAAAGAAGAATGGCAAGACAAACACAAATCCCATACAAAGGAGGAAATTATAAGATCAGACAAGAAATTCATGCAATGCAGAACAAGAAAACAATACAAACAATTAATGAATCAAAGAGGTGGTTCACTGAAAGAATAAGCAAATTGATAAACCCTTGGACAACCATATCATAAAAGAAAAAAATAAAGACTGGAAACCATGCACTGAGGAATCAGAAGAATAAAACAATTACAGGTCCTGTGAAAATTCAGAAGATCGTCAATATCTACTTGAAAAGCTTATACTTTCATAGGTTAGAAAATATAGAAATGCACTGATGCCTAGAAACATATGAAGTGCCAAATATGATCCAAGAAGATATAAAAATTCTAGAAAATACAGTATCAGTAAATGAGAATGAAGATCTAGTTAAAAATGTGTCAGCTGCTGGGCATGGTGGTGCATTCCTGTAACCCCAGAACTTGGGAGCTGAGGTACAAGGATTGTTGTGAGTTCCAGAATCACAACACTATAAAGTGAGCTAAAGGCCAACCTGAACTGAATAATGAAAGCCTAACTCATGAGCACATTAAAAAAAAGCAAAACAATGACAACAGAAAAGCAAATGACCAACATAAAAAATCTAGGTCCTGATGGATTTACTGCTGAATTCTACAATAAATGTAGAGAAAAATTTAAGGCCACTGCGGTTTAATGACATTGAAAGAGAAGCTGTTATCCCTAACTCATTCCTGGAGACAATTATTACCCTGATACTAACACCAGAGAAAGACCCAACCAGAAAAAGTAAACTATAGGACAGTTTTCCTAATGAACAAGATGCAAAAATCCTTAACAATATACTAGCAAAGTGAATGTAGCAAATCACCGAGAAGATTTTAAAACCTGATCAACTTTGATTCATCCTAGGAAGTCCGGGATGTTTCAGTACATGCAAATCAACAAATTTAAATGTCATATCAACACAGTCAAAAACAAAAGTCACATAGTAATCATCTCAATAAATGCACAATAATCTTTTTATAAAATCAAGCACTGGGTTGTGATAAAAACCCTACAGTAAATAATGACAGATGACCTTTACCTCAAGCTGATAAAATCAAACAATGACATGGCTGGGGATTTAGCTCAGTGGTATAAGCACCTGCCTTGCAATTGTGTGGTCATGAGTTCGATCACCAGTACTGATAAAAAAGAAAAAGTCAAAAAAATCAGACAATGACAAAGAAAATTCCAGCATCATACTAAATAGAGGATAACTGAAAACTTTCATTTTACAGTTATCAAGGACACGGATCACTATTATGACTACTCCCATTCAATATATCTCTGGAAACATTAGGCAGACCAATTAGAAAAAAGAGAAATAAGAATAAATATATAATAGAAAGTAAGTAAACTATCATTATTCACAGATGATATGATATTCCAAATAGAAGATACCAAAGACTCTACCAAAACAGTCCTGGAATTAATAACCAAATTCAATAATGTAGCGGGAAACCTAGTTGACAATCGAAAATCAATAGCATTGCTGTACACAATCAACAAACTCACCAAGAGAGAAGTTACAGAAACCACAGCCTTTACAATAGCCTCCCAGAAAACAAAATACTTGGAAAGAACCTAAGGAAGAAAGGAAAGGATTTACATATTGAAAATTATAGTACTATGGAAAAGGATATTGAAGAGATTATCATAAATAGAAAGGTATTCCTTGCCCATTCTGGGCATTGTCTTTTCACTCTGTTAGTGATTTCTTTTGATGTAGAAATATTTGTTAATAAGATGACGTCCCAGTGGTTGATACTTTAAAATTTGTATTTTGTTCATGAAGCCTCATTAGTGTTTCTGTTTTAATATTTAGATCTTTAATCTAGTTTGACTTTCATTTGTTTCATAGTGATAGACATATCTCCAGTTTACGTCTTCAGTATGAGAAAAGTCATTTTCTTCAGCACCATTTATTTAAGAGGCTATCTCTCTTCCAGTGAACATGTTTGTCTCCTTTGTCAAAGACAAAGTAGCAGAGTGTATTTGTAGTTCTATTTGCATCTTCTAGTCTTTTTGGTTGATTCTCAGGTCTGTTTATCTGCCAGAACCATGCTGATTTTCTAATAGTAGCTTTCTAGTATAATAGCAAGTCAGGAATTGTGATGCTTCCTGACTTGCCTTTGTTGCCCAGTAATGTCATTGGTGATCTAGAGCATTTCTGTTTCCAGATGAATTTTAGAAATGTTCTCTCCACATTTGTGAGCTATCCTAGTGGTATTTTGGTGGGCAATGCATTACATCTATATGACAGTTTGCAATAAGATTTTTTGTGTTTTCTCCATATCCTTGAAGGTAGTTTTACTGGTCTCTTATACTCACCAGATGAAACGTAATAGGTATGAACTTAAGAGTTTCAAACTTTTGAGTTCTTCTTCCCAAGGATATCCACAATAATAGGATATTTTTTTTCTGTTTGTTTGAGACAGGATTCCCCATGCAGTTCAGGCTGACTGTAGACTCACTTCCTAGTCCAGTCATTTCTCATTGATTATCCTACATCATCCTCCCAAGTTCTGGGATTACAGGTGTGCACATAAAACTTCCTGGTGTTATTTGAAACCTGAAGAAACAGTCATAAGATACACATGTATTCATTAACTGCCATTCCCTTAAAGGAAAATTGTTCAATATAACACATAACATCATTGGAGTGTAGGGAATCAGAAGATGTGTTTCTATCTCTTATAGCCTGGGATACCAGGATAGACTACTGCAGAAAAAAGGAGATGTCACAAGTAAGAATATGAATCAAATGTGAGTATTAGTATTAAGAATTCCGAGAGTATTGTATTTAAGGATGATGAGAAAAAGATCAGTGGAAAGCAATGAGAGTCCTGGTGAGCTTCACTTGTCCTGACTATAGATCACACTTTACTATAAGGATGAACATCATAAACAGTGAAATATTCAAACATTATGTGCTTTTGACCCTAGAAAATACTGAGGCTTGGCACTGTAGCTCAGCTGTATTGTAGCTTGACATAACAAATGCCATCTTGCACCCTGCATTTATCTAGTGCCCTGTATTTGATCCAGGAAAATGAAAAATCACTTAGGGTATAAGTTCCATGAGAAAAGCAAAAGGAGCTGTACCCAAGTAAAAAAAGTAACCTGCTAAAAAAAAGAAGCAGGATACAGGTGTCAACCAAAAATTAATTTAAGATTCTAGCTAAATTGTTTCCAACGGGATGTCTTCTGTGATTCTCTCTTTCAAAAATGCCTAACTTTCCAGTTCAGAGCCAATTGTTTAGATTCTGAAATGGGGAAGGGGGTCTGTATAAAAGTGGTTTTGAGCTCAAATATTTAAATTCCAAATTTATCCTCTGGATGCTTGGATTCCAATACTGTTGTTCACAAACTCACCTCAAGAAGCAGAAAGATTACTGACAGAAGCAAACCTCTGGATTAAATGTCAGTGCCCCTGAAATGAAAGAATAATGCTGAAAAGGAGGGAAGAAAATGACCAACACCATGTGTTATGATGCCCACCTCTTTTCCACAGCATGAAAGAGGCTGAAACAAGAGGCCATGTATTTAAGGACAGCCTAACCTATGCAGTGACTGAAAGGCCAGCCAGAACTACAAATTGAGACTACATCTTTAAAAACAAAAAAAATAAAAATGAAAAAAGTAAAAAACCAAGGGAGAGAAAGACTATTAAAGGAAAACAAAAATAACAGAGCTGAATGAAAGCTGACCTAAATTGGCAATAATGGAATGATGTTGCAGCGGACAGCTGGCCATGTAGTGGCATCCTGCCAGCTGTGACAAATGCAGAGTTAGGAATGGTACCTATTCTTCTATAGCACAACAGTGACCTCCTTCCTCCAATAAATATGCAATTTGCTACAATGAAGAGGTCCAAAAACTCATCAAAATCTTAAACTCAGAACAAGCATGTAGCTTCATGCAAAGGCTTTGAACATTGCTTTGACCACTAAGCTCAAAACCCAGCCCAAGATCTTCAGAGTCTATATATGACTATTCCCAATGTTTAATTTACCATTGACATATTTAATTAAAACTCTTGTTAATCTACATCTTCACAAATGAAGCTATTTTCTTTCATAGAAGTTTAAAACACTGTATTTTTTTAGGTACAGGGGATAAAACTCACAACTTAGCACTTCCCAGGCAGGTGCTTCTGCCTGCTGAGCTAAACCCCTGGCCTCAATTGAATAATATTTTATTAAATGTATAAGCATCACACTATCCAGTCAAATGGTATTGTGATTTTACTACAGGAGGTCAAAGTAGAGAACAATTGATATACAGTCAGACAGGAATTGGAACCTCAAAGGAGTCAACATAAAAAACTAACACAACAATCCCTCTACAAGCCCAGCTGAAGAAAGCCAGACACAAAAGTGAAGATGCAGTGACCATGTCTACATGCCTCTTGAAGAGAAAAACAATAGCTTGAAGTGTACTACAGTTACCACTACTTCCTCCAGGAAGACCAAATAGGCATCAGTTACCATACTCAATGACCAAAACAACTGGACTGTTGTTCCCACAAAATGCCTTTGCTCTTTCAACATACTTTTTCTGGGTGACTTCTTCCCAGGTTAAATAATACTAGTTAAACCACTTACTACAAGCTTATAGGTTGATTGTAGTTTGGGACTCACACTGTGGCCACATTGTGACTTTGCTGCATAAATGACCCCTGACAATAGGTCTGTGACTTAAACACTGAAGAGCACTCCTGAAAATCCAGGGCTATTCTTCTCTCTTTTTTCCCAGAAAACTTCTTGAATTTCTTTTGGTTTGTGACTTCATTTCTTAATGTTGTGAGCCAACAAACTTGGTGCATTTGACATGAAACAGGGCAAGATTATATTTGTCCTATTTCCATTTGAATATCAGACATCTGCTAAATGTTCCAAAACTTTTGCATGAAGCTACTTGCTTGATCTGCATTTTTAAAGACATATTTTGTCTTGAGGCCTGGTCCATAACAAGAGGTATCTGTCTCCCCCATAGCTGCAAGGTGTCTGGGCTTCTGCACTGGCCACTTCTAGGGCCCGATCCTGTCTCCATGGCTATATATTTCTAACTAACTTAGCTACCTGTAACAACAGTGCTGGGACCACAATGGAGCCAGAAAATAAGTTCAGATTGCTTGTAGCATTGGAAGAGACAATCACCTCCTGCTGTGGGCCAAATCTCAAAACAAAAGGCAAGGAAATACAACCAAGTGCTAAGAACCAACAGTCCAAATAGTTCTCTGATCACCCTGAGGAACTCAAGAGTCACCATCCCAACCCCCTACAGGAAGTGTCCCTGCTTTTAAAGAAGCCCACTTAGTATGTGAATTGCTCTCCCATTTGCTCCCAATTTAATCAATTTTACCTGAGCAATTAACCTTATTGGTTGACCACAGTCTTATCCCGCCTTATGCTACTCTTGAAAATTCCTATTTTTCCCCTCCTGTGGCCCATTTGACCTCATGGTTTAACTCTGTACAAGCTCCTCAAAAAGACTGAGTCTGTGACAACCCACTCAGGACCCCTTCTGTCTCTCAGAAGCTTTCCTTCTCCCAATAAATATGTTCCATTCTTAAACTCCATAATTCCTAAAATTCATTCTTTAAATTTAGAGAACACAAACTCATACCAGACATATAGTAGGCAAGGAGTTTCATTACCCTATACCATTAACATGAGCCAAATTAACATGACTATACTATATAAGGTCTGAAATTTGCTCCTTCTTCTGCAGTTTTAAGTGGTTAATGCAAATCACAGTGATTGTAGTCCTGGCAATATCTAAAATTGTATACGCCAGTCATTATGAATGTTAAATAATTGGTTTGAGTTTATTATTTAGCAAGAACTAGACATTGCCATTGCAGTAGGTTGTATCTTATTAAAGAGAAGATTCACCTATAATTGTTCAGAAAAGTTTCTACATTATTGGCTGCTTGAACAATTTTTCATTAGAAAAAACTGTATTTTTGTCAGTTTCTAGAAGGCTTCTATTATATTATTGAAAGCTGTCTGTAGGTCTCTAGGACCTTGGCTGTATTTTGAAGCATATTTGTGTTTTGAAATTTATATGGAGATTTATTTTTATCTTAGGATTAAACTTAAACTATTGACACTGATAGAGTGAAGCAACAGCCCACTACATTAATTTCCATTGGGTCCTCGTGGCATTTAACATGAGAATTACTGAAAAGCTAAATTAGCTTCATACATACACAAGAATCAGTACTGTTACTGAAAGAGTTTTGGCTGAGACAGAACACTGTAGCCAGTGAGGCAGAACCAAGGAGCTCCTATCTCCCCCACCCCTAGGAATTTACCTGTGACTCCAACTACCCTGTGCCTAGGAATTTACCTATGGTGTCAGACAAAGACCAATGGACTACTTGTGCATCCCTAATGCCCCCTCAAGTTCCACCCCAAACCTAGGTTGCCTATATGCCCCCACACCCCGAGTCCATGAGAGAAAAAGCCAGACTCCAGTGGTCAGGGGGTTTTTGTTTTCTCTCTTCGCATTCTCAGAATAAAGGCCTCTTTTGTTTTATACTTCTCATCTTTTTGATGTACTATATAATCTTATCAGTTAGGATTTTGTGGCCCGATAGAGAAGCAGAATATAAGAAAAAGTAAAAGTGTCCTTTCTATTTAAAGAATGTGGAGAGGAGCCTACAGCCACCAAAGGTTTGACTTTTTTTTCTGACTGATTATGGGATTATGGAGTATATGTGAAATTTTGCTCTATGTGGTGCCTAGCACTGACATTGATATCATGCAAGGAGCTGATAGGAATTTTCTTTGGGCCCCTGGGAAAGGAATGAGGAAGTTGCATTCAGGGAAAAAAAGAGGAAGTAGCCATATGGGTAAGCATGGCTGATTTGAACTTTAACCCTGATGAACTACCACCATGATGTCCTGTAATTTATTCTAGGGCAAAACTCTTTCAAGTACATCCTTCAGTTTGAATTACAAAATTAAAATAAAGAATTTTTGCTATGTGTCTTCTTCCACAGTGAGTGGTAAATGCTAGGGTTATTTCCAAAAGATGAAAAATATTAACAAAAGATGAGAAATATAAAATAAAAAGCGGCCTTTATTCTGAGAACACGGAGAGAGATGACCAGCACCCCCACCGCTGGCATCCAGCGATCTCTCTGGTGGACACGTGGCGTGGGGGCCTGTAAATAGCCTCAGTTTGGGGTGGAACCTAAGGCAGGCATTAGGGATACACAGGTAGCCCATTGGTCCTAGGTTTGGTGCCATATGTAAATTTCCAGGGGTGGGAAGATGGCATCACAGGTAACTTCCTAGGGGCAAGGGAGATGGGGCTTCCTGCTTCTGGTTGAGGTTTTCCTGGCTACAGTGTCCTATCTGGGCCAAAACCCTTTCATATCCCATCTTATGATTATTATTATGAAAAGGGGCAAAGATTTCTCTCTTTAACTACTTTCTGATGGCAAAGGGCACTGTACTGGAGCCTAGGGGAGTCGAAGGGATGAAGGTTGATGCCCAGGTAGATGCTGATCCCAGGTGTTTTGGCCATGACAGCTTCACTGGTGAATGCACGTATGTCAGACTGGAAAAACAAAGAGACAAGACGTTACGAGGAGACATGGCACTGTCATATTTAAGGATCCAGGTGAGGTAGAAGGAAAGGTGCCTTTGATTTAGATATATCATTCTATCAGGACCATGTTGAGGTCGAAACATTTCTATGGTGAGGCAGAATTCTGAAAATTAAATGTGGGTTTAGGAGGAGTGGAGTTATGAGAGGTGATTACTCCCCCATCTGAAAGCATAAAAGTTAAGAGGGTAGGTGTATAAAACTTGTCTCTGGTCCAGGAGTTGAACTGGAAAGAATAGGGGGAGCAGGGAAGGTGGTGGCTGTACCCGTATAGGGAAGGTAAGGGCTTAGGCTTTCAGGGATGTCACATTTAACCAGACAGCTGAGGGTAGGAAGAACTGCAACTGTTATCATATAGAACGTTATGAAGATTATCTTACGCATGATGTGGGAGTCTTTAGGAAAGACTGTCAAGAGTCCTGCTGTAAAAATGATCATTAATAGAATGTAAGAAATTAGGAACCAAAGTGGATAACAAAACAAGATTTAGCCTGTTAACTGTGGCTGCAAGGCCTTTGTGAGACGGAGACAGGTAGGCGACAGAAGATGAGATCACCACTCAGAATGATCAGATTTAGGGCTGGGAGGGCACCTCTTAGCCTGAGTGATGTGAAACCAGGATGGGAGTCCAGCAACTTTGACTGCTATAGGGGGAGCCAAGTAGACCAGATGGGGGCCACTCCACCTTGGTTGTAGTCCTGTGGATTTAGAACATTTGAGATAAATTAGATCTCCTGGGGATATGGGAGGATCTGGTTTGGCCTCTCCAGAGGGCTGTGGAAGGCAGAGATCAGCATGTTGTCGCAACAGGTGTCGGAGGAAGGAGAGAACTGGGACATAGTCAGCAAGGGGAGGGAGATTTTGGGGAGTAGGAAGATTGTGGTGTAAGAATGGCCTGCCATACATAAATTCAAAAGGACTTAAGAAGGTAGGAGCCCAGGGGAGTGCCCTGAGCTTGGCTAAGTCTAAGGGCAAAAGTTGAGGCCAAGGTTGGTGTAGTTCTAAAGTGAGTTTTGTAAGGTGTGTCTTTATGAGGCCATTTGCCTTTTCTACTTTTCCTGAGGATTGTGGATAGTATGGGATGTGTAGCTGCCAGGTGATGTGTAAGCTTGAGGATACCTGTTGAGTAATCTGAGAAATAAAGGCGGGATCATTATCTGACTGAATACTCTGAGGTAGACCAAACCTTGGAATGATTTCTTGTAATATGACTTTGGTAACTACATCAGCAGTTTCCCTGGTTGTGGGAAAGGCTACTATCCATCCTGAAAAAGTACAAACAAAAGTGAGAAGATATTTGAGAGTTTTGTGGCGGGGCATGTGTGTAAAATCTATCTGCCAGTCCTGACCAGGGGTGTGTCCTTGAAACTTATGGGGAGGAAAGGAAGGGGGTGCCATGTGTCCCTGAGGAGAGGTCCTGGCACAGAGATCACAGATGTGAGTAGTCTTAAGAATGATAGCTTTTAGAGAAGGGTGTGTGACTATTGGGGCTAAGAGTTTGTATAGGGCCTGTGATCCTATGTGAAAACAGTCGTGCAGGTCAGCAATGATGTCTAAGGCCTGTTGATGTGGGAGAACAAGTTTAGATCCCTGAAAAATCCATCCCTGAGTGTTTTGGGTGTAACCTGGTTTATGAAGTAGCTGTAACTGCTCTGGTGAGTAATTAGGCTGAGGTAGACTGTTTGGGACTAACGGGAGAAGATGAGAAGGGCACGGCCCTTGTGCAGCTAACTTGGCTTGTGAATTTGCAAAGGCATTGCCTTGAGCAATAGGATCTGTAGAGCTTTGGTGTCCCCTACAATGAATAACTGCTGCCTGCTTTGGAAGTTGGGCTGCCTCTAAAAGTTTAAGGATAAGGGGAGCATTAATGGTGGGAGTTCCCTGAGTGGTAATAAAAATCCCGTTCTTGCCAGATAGAAGCGTGAGAGTGTAAAATGCTAAATGTATACTCTGAGTCAGTGTAAATATTTATAATCTTGCCTTTTGCTAGTGTAAGAGCCCTTGTAAGGGTAATAAGTTCTGCCCTCTGGGAAGAGGTCCCAGGTGGCAGTGCATTTGCCTCTATAACTTCTGACTGGTTAACTATCACGTACCCTGCCTTTTTTTGGTTGTCTGTGTTTGTTGAACTGCCATCTATGAACCATGTGTCAAAGGCCAAGGAGAGAGGTGTGCTACTGATGTGAGGGAAAGGGGTGGGAGTCATCTGTAAAAACTCAATACAGTCATGGTGAGGATGGCCCTCTGAGGTGGGAAGTAAGGTGGCTATATTTAGGGGACCACTAGTTGCAATAGAGATGCAAGGGTCTTGAGAGAGAGCTAAGTGTACTTGTTGAAGGCGAGAAGGGGTCATTAGGGCAGGGAGCACCTTATGTGAGATAAGCTCACTTAGGTGATGAGGTGAGTATACTGTAATAGATTGCCCTAATGTAAACTTTTTAGCTTCCTGTGTCAAGAGGGCTGCAGCGGCAAGAGCTCAGAGACAAGGAGCCCATCCTTTTACTGTGTGATCTAGCTGTTTTGATAAGTAAGCTACTGCTTGGAAAGAAGGTCCTTTTTTGTGTCCTAGTACACCTATAGCATTGTGGCCCTGAAAGGTAGTGTATAGGATGAAAGGTTGAGTGGGATCAGGAAGGGTGAGAGCTGGAGCTTTTAGGAAAGCCTCTTTTAATTTATGAAAGGAGGCATGTATGGGCCTAGTAGAGTCCAGGGGTTCCAATAAGGGACCCTTAGTGGCCTTGTAGAGGGATTGAGCTAGGGCTGCAAAGTTAGGAATCCAGAGACAAAAGAAATTAGCTAAGCCTAGGAAAGATGTAACCTGCTGTTTAGTCGTGGGCACCTGGAGATAACGAAGGATTGCCTTACGATCTGAGGTAATGGAGCGAGTAGTGGGGATGAGAGCAAGACCTAGGTATTTGACTTTTGGGGAGGCTATCTGAGCTTTAGCAGAAGAGACCCTGTATCCACGACTAGCAAGGAAATTAAGACTAGCAGAGTGGTGCATGGCTAACACATGGGATGGAGAACATAATAGAAGGTCATCTATATATTGAAGGAGAACACTAGGTTTGAGATTAAGTTCTGTGAGGTCAGTATCGAGAGCCTGGCTAAAGAAGTGGGAACTATCCCTGAACCCCTGGGGGAGTACTGTCCAAGTAAGTTGTTGGGACCTGAGAGTGTCTGGGTCAGTCCATGTAAACGCAAAGAGGTTCTGGCAATCAGGGTGTAGGGGGATAGTGAAGAAGGCATCTTTAAGATCTATAACTGTAAAGTGAGTGGTGGAGGGAGGGATATGAGAGAGCATGGTATAAGGATTTGGCACCACTGGGTGAGTGGGGGTAACAGCACTGTTAATTACCCTAAGGTCCTGTAACAGGTGATAAGACCCATCAGGCTTGAGTACCGGGAGAATGGGAGTACTGTGGGGTGAATGGGTAGGTTTAAGAAAACCATTGTCTAAAAGCCGCTTAATTATGGGTTTAAGTCCCCTTAAATGTTGGGGGGCTATGGGGTACTGGGGAACACAGGGAAAAGTTGAGGAATCAAAACAGGCATGGCATGTGTAGCCAGAGTGGGATTGGATGTATCCCAAACTATGGGGTCAACCAGAGAAGGAGGAAGGGGAGGGAATGGCTTTGCGACGCATTGTGAGGCTGTTTGGAGAATTAGGGCTGTGGGGAGAGAGAAAGTGAAGGGAAATTTGAGCTTTTGAAGAAGGTCTCTACCTAAAAGAGGTGTGGGACATGTTGGGATTATTAGGAAGCTATGGGTAAAAAAAAGAGTCTGGAATCTACACGGGATAGGCCCAGTCTGCAAAGGTTGATTTGGCTGGCCATCAACGCCCACAACAGAAATCAAGGATTTACTACAAGATCCTGAGAATTCAGGAAGTACATTATAAGTCGCCCCCGTATCCACAAGTGGAGATATTATCTTACCTGAGATCTCCAGTGAGACTCGGGGCTCCGACAAGGTTACCAGAGTGGGGGCTGTGAGCCCCGAGCCCCATCAATCTTCTGCAGCAAGCCCAAGCAGGTCAGTCAGCAACGAGTCTGGCATTGATGGAATCTCCTGTGAGGGCGAGGGATTAGAGGATGGCTTACCAGCTCATTGGTGGCCAGGACAGTTGCTCTTCCAATGCCCTTTAAGTTTGCAGTATGGACATAGTCCTAGAGGAATGCCAGGGTTAGGGCAATCTTTTGCCCAGTGTCCTTGCTTGCTGCACTGGAAGCACGGTCTGGGCGGGACTCGGGCAGCCACACCTTGTTGCAGATATGTTGTCTTGGGAGCTCCGAGTGCCACTGCTAAGAGGTCAGACTGATATTTAGCAAACTTTAATTTTTGAGCCTGTTTTTCCTCCTTTTGAACCTTATCTCTATTGTTGAAGACACAGAAGGCTAATTTAAATAGATCCCCTTGTGGAGTTTGAGGGCCATGTTCAACCTTTTGTAATTTTGCATGAATATCAAGAGCAGACTGTGAAATAAAATAAGAATTAACAACAATCATCCCTTCTTGAGAGTCTGGGCTTACATTGATATAATTAATTAAGGTTTCCCGAAGCCGATTTAGAAACACAGCCGGGTTTTCATTAGCCTCCTGGACCTGTTCTAAAAGCTCGTTATAATTAGTGTGTTTGTGAGTGATCTTATTAAGGCCCACAATCAGACACTCAATCATCTTATGTAATTTTGTTGAACCTTGACCATTTTGATAGTTCCAGTTAGGGTCTTGGTCTGGCACAGCTACAGGCCCAGGATCATTGTCAGTAGATTTTCTCTGTGCCTGCAATCAGCCTCTTCTCGAGCTGCCTGCCACAGCTGATTTCTCTCTTGTGAGCTAAGGGTAGTATTTAAAATCACATAAACATCCTTAAAATGTAAATCATAATAATTAGTAATAAATTCAAATTGCCTGATATAATTCTGTGGGTCAACAGAAAAGCTACCTAATTTATGGGCAATCTGGGATAGATCAGAAAGGGAAAAAGGCACATGGATGTTAACAAGCCCCTCAGGGCCAGCTTGCTCCCAAAGCAGTAGCAGATCCTGAGGAGATTCTGGAGCAGAGGGCCATTGAGCAGCCATCCTTCTGGTAGGCACATGTGAGCAATCATCTGTAGAGTGGCTACAGAGATGCTGCTGGTCACCCTGGGAAACACAAGCAGATGGCATCTCACTGTGTGCCTTGCAGCTAGAGGACTGCTGTCGGAAGCACAATGAAGCATCATGTGCACTGCAACAAGGTGGCTGTTGCAGTTCACAAGAGGAGCCACAAGGAGACGCCCGTTGACAGTGAGGGTCCTGGAAACATGGCGGTGCCCTGTCACGTGACCCAAAACATGGCAGCACCCTGTCGCCTTGTGGCCCTCCTGAACATGGCGGCACCATGCCACATGGCAGAGGGTTGCAACATGGCAACTGTTCCCGGCACAAGCTGGAACAATCACATGGCCTTCTGGAAGGACATAGCGACCGAGACCTAGTATGGTGAGCGGGCAGTGCGAATGCTGTAGGGGATACAGAATTCTCAGGAGAGGAAGTCAGAGACTGTGAGGAAGCGCTAACAGAGGGATTAAAGCTGCTGGGAGAGTTATGGGTCCCAGAAGGCAGAGAGGGAGACGATCGCACAGCGGGAGGTATCTGCGATGGAGAGGGATTAGAGCTGCTGGGAGAATCAGGCATAGGGGGAGTGGAGGTAACGGCAGGGAACGAGTTTGGTGGTAGGCAGGCGGGGGCCAGGAAAACACCAGAGGAACGTCCTCATTGAATCCTGAGGGCAGGATGGAAAAGTTTGCAGTGCGGTAGAGTTAGCTAAAAGTATCTCAGCAGGAGCACAAGACTTAATGAGAGACTGGCGTGTTCTCAGAACAAGAAAGCCTGGACATAAGGGAGTTCTAATAACTTGTTGCCAGCTTGACAAAAATCATACAAGTTCCTGAGAATGCAGGGGTCAAATGTTCCTTGTTGGGGCCAAGGCTTGCTGATAAGTGGGTAGGTGGGCCAGACCTCCTGGCAGTAAAAAGTTTAGTTTTTATGGTACCTTTAATTTTTAGAGTACATAAATTGGAAATTAGGCATTGTAAAGGCATCTTTTGGGAGTTAGAAAATACGTTCCCGATGACTGATTCAGGCAAGAAAAAAAACCGGAGGTCCAGAACAAGTTGTCACTTATTTGTGGCACCATGCGGCGGCTATGGTTCCAAAAACTCGTAAACTGAAGTCGTCACTGAGAGATTCACGAGTGGAGCCTGCGTGGGGTCAGTAATAGTTTTGCCCATGAAAGCGCAAGTCTTTAAGGGAAGTGAGGCGTTCTTTCAGTGTGGGCGGTCCCAAAGATCTCTGCTTTGGGCTATCCGAACCCAAAGAATGTGAGAGATTTTGTGGACACAGGTTTACCCAGAAAGAACCCTGCCCTGGGTGGTCCTAAGGACATGAAAATGCACAGACCCACACAGATGGGGAGAACATTCCACTAGGGCTGCCCAGTGCCAAACGTTCCCTGGGGAGTGCTCACCTGAAATCAATCTGGCCGATGCAGAGTGAAGGCGGCTGGCGACAGGAACATCTTGGGAGAGGAAAAAGCTCAGGATTAATCCAGGATGTTATCTGGTTATCGGCTAGGGGACTCAACTGACTGTGTATCCCACGAGTCAATCGCCTGCCGACTGAGTCACGGCACCAAATGCTAGGGTTATTTCCAAAAGATGAAAAATATTAACAAAAGATGAGAAATATAAAATAAAAAGCGGCCTATATTCTGAGAACACGGAGAGAGATGACCAGCACCCCCACCGCTGGCGTCCAGCGATCTCTCCAGCAGACACGTGGCGTGGGGGCCTGTAAATAGCCTCGGTTTGGGGTGGAACCTAAGGCGGGCATTAGGGATACATAGGTAGCCCATTGGTCCTAGGTTTGGCACCATATGTAAATTTCCAGAGGCAGGAAGATGGCATCACAGGTAACTTCCTAGGGGCAGGGGAGATGGGGCTTCCTGCTTCTGGTTGAGGTTTTCCTGGCTACAGTGTCCTATCTGGGCCAAAACCCTTTCAGTAAAAAATTCACAAGAAAAGTTTTTAGTCATTTGCTTAATGCATTGTACAAGTAAACACAACGACAGATCAGTTCACTTTCAGAAAACAGAAGCAGCACTTAAAGGCAAGGATAAAGCCCTTCAGTGCAAGTGTCCCTTAAGAGGTGAGATCAACATTTAAGAATACAATCATCTACTGATTTCGCTGACTTCTAGAAAAAGAAAAATTTATAGTGGTATTGCGATAGGGGAATGAAACTCCCGGTCTACTATGCTGATATGAATTTGTGTTCTCTGTAGTCAAAAAATGAATTTTTAGAGCAACAAAAGTCAAGATAATATACTTATTTAGAGAAAGACAGCTGTGGGAGAGAGCGAATTCATCCTGAGTGGGTTGGCAAAGACTGTCTTTTCCAAGGACATTTATAGAGTAAAATCATGTGGTGAGATGGGTTTAAGTTGGAGAAAACTGGGAACTCAAAATGCAGATGGGCATAAGATGGGACAAATCTATGCTTGTCAATAAGATAAATAGTCCAGGTAAAGTTAATTAAATTGGGGACAAATGGGGAAGGGAGTCACATAGAAAGCAGGCATTGTTAGGCAGCAGTGAATCTTCCCTTAGGAGGTTGGGAGGGTGACTCTTGATAGGAACTAATTATGATATCAGTCCTTAGGATATGGAGACATTTATTTGAATGGTGACTCCTGACTTCCTCAGGTGCTAGGGAACTATTTAGAATATCAGTCCTTAGCGTATGGATAAATTTGTTGATTTTTCTGTCTTGAGGCTTGGCCCGTAGCAGGAGCTGTCCATTCTTGCAACCTAGTTCTAACCAATGGACCCCCTTTCTGTTCTGTATGCACCATTTCAATAGAGATTAAAATTCCATCTCCAGCAAAGACTAAACTTTCAGCTCCTTGTAAATCCCCCCTCCCCTCCCTATTCTTTTTAGATTCAGTAAACTTGAAGTTTCAGTTTCTTGTAATCCCCCCAACCCCCTTCAGCCTACCTGCAATACAATGTGCTGTGTTTTAGAAAAGTTTAACTACAAGGAAGTTATCAAACTGGGTCAAAATTTGCAACATTCCTGTGGTTTTTGGCTTTAAAACCCAACATTTTAGGTTGTAAGGTTGGCAGGCTCCAAATTGGCTCCTGGAGATTGCATTGCCAGGCCTGGCCTAAAATAAAGCCTTTGCTCCCCAAATTTTAATTTCTTGCTTCCTTGGGTTTTATTCCAGAGTCCAAACTATCACATCCATCTTATACATAGGTGCAAGGTATCTGGGTTTCTGCATGGGCTCCTTGGAGGAACTAGCCCTGTCTCACTGCCAATAGTATTTAACTAACTCAGCTTCCCATAACAGTATTTTTCTGAAAATTGAACACAGATGTCTTGTGCTCTGGGTGAATGATCTGGGGATGACAGTGTGCAACGTATATACCAGTGTTGCCCCCTAATTCACATGTTCTGAAATTTAGTTTTAGTTTATTTTTTCTTTTTATCCTTGAAATAAAATGGATTTGGAAGTGAAAAGCCTGAAGTAAAGCCCTTTGGTACACATATTCCTCTGTGTAGCTGAGATCAACATTGTAGAAGACAGCCAGCTCCAGAAGTCCCTGACCATAGTCTATCATTTGGGATCCTCTCTTGCAGGAAGGAGTTCCTTTCCCGGCTTATTTTTAACTTAGAAGAGTGCAGTAGAGAAGCAGTCAATCAGTGATGAAGAGGCAGGCTATATGAACTGTCCAATTAGGGGAGCCATGACAGGTGGTCTCTTGGGTCTCTTCCATTGTCTAGGCATTATTTACCTGTTTGGAGCACAAAACTGGGAGCAGAATACTTGCTGCATCTCATTTCCTCATTTCGAAGTCCTGTGGCCTGATTAGCAAAGAAGCTGGGAGACCCTCTAGCCACAGAATGGTGAGGCTTTGGATGGGAGGCCAGAAATAGGGTGGAATTGGGAGGAACCAGTTACAAGTGTTTAGAAGCAGTTCTGCTGTCTGTAGACACAGGTATTTAGATAGCTTCATTTCCTGATGTATTCTAGCATTGGCTTTGGGTCATCCACTGTCCCTTTTTACTCCTGCTGGGAGTAAGCATAATTTTGTGTCCCCAGAACCCTGACCTAACTATGATAGCAACAGACTGGAGTATCATCTTTGAAATTGTCTACTACCTTGGCACCTCCATTATAGGGGCAGAGGAAGGAGCTTGGGGAGACCCTGACTCTGATGCATTTTGTAGCTGGTGCAGCAGTACTGAGCTTGGTCTCTGTTCTCATTCCTGTTAGCAGCAATCTTTAGGTTCTAAAGTTTATAAATATCTGTAATGCAGGGCCTCATATCCACAATGGCTCTCCTTAAACTTGTGTTTTTTTGTATTTATAGGGATCAACTATATCTATGGTATGTTCTCACATTTCCATCCTCATGACAGGTGTTGGAAAAAGTCCTAACAATTCAGAGGTGTGTAGTTATGTGCCTCAGTGAAGTAAGGCTTCCCAAACACCTGGTGAACTCCTGTGAATTACACAGAACAATGCAAAGAATTTCTAAACATACTTTTTGTTGCCCACCTGCTCATAGACTATGTGTGTGAGAACAGCGATAGAAATTTGACTTCTGACAAAAATGAAACCGATTTAAAAGTGTTATCAAGGGCAGAGTAAAGTGTGCTTCCTAAGGACAAATTCCAGAAAGGGCTGTCTGTTAGATCCTCATTGAAAAATTCCTAAATTGAGTCATTTGCATGAACTTATACAGATGATATCATTCTGAATGGAAAGAATATGGGTGTCATCTCTGAATTAACAGCTGATTTAATAGCTTTGTTGATCACAGCCATTGTTTAAATACGGAAATGCTCTGCAATGGACTTTCCTAAGTGGTGTAAAGGAGATGCCCTAAATTGACATTGTTCAGGAATATCAATAGTTTAGGCATGAAGGGTTTTCTGCTTAGGGTGGATCAGAAGAGCATGGAAAAGATGTGGAAGTGACTGGCAGGAAACAATGTGCCAATAGCAGGACATACAACAGAGAGCTTCCTCACTAAAAGTCACGTATTCTTAGGGCAAGCATGAAGTTAAAGGTGGCTTATTGTTTCTTCCTTGAGGTGAATAACACCAGCTCTGGTAACAATCATTATTACACATCTCTGTAAACCCATGAATTCTGTGTTCTTCACTTGAGATCCAATTTTGATTATCTCTAATTATGACCCATTGTCATGAAAGTGAAAGTTGAATTTTTTTTGTCCAAAGGATTGAACTCATGATCTCAAGCTTGCCAGTTAGGTTTTCATGCTGCTGAGCTAAATACACAGCTCTGAAAGTGTTTTCTCTATAATATGAATGATATCAAAATTGTTCCTCACAAAATGTTGAATATTGTGGAATTTTTCTATATTTCATGGCTATAATTTTTTAAAGCAAACCAAACGTGTCTTATGCAGTCACTTTTCAAGTTACACATTGTCTGCGAGGTGTCTCAGTCAGGGTTTCTTTTTTTGAGACAGCTCTGTAACGTAGGGTAGCCCCAAACTCAAGGAAGTTATCCTGCATCAGCCTCCCAAGATATATTTATTATATCTGAATGTAAAGTGATCACTTGGTGACACTGAGGTATAATTTGAAGCTTGTACCTGATTTCATTGTCTATACATTTTTTACATATAGCAGTTTTCCATGAACATTTGAGTTATTATTTATGTATCATATTTGATGTTATTTATGTTTTGTTCTATGAAACCAAATTCAAATATCAAAATGCTGCCTAAGTATATTAATAACAAAGGACTCAGTGGCCTAAATGAGATTTGAAGATATAACATTGGTAGTACATCAAAGTGATTGATGAGATATTTGTCTGTCTCTGTGCTTTATGGATGTTGATCATGCAGGTTCCCACTATAAGCTCTGCTTTAGAGACAGTAAATAGGGACTCTTGCACTGACTCAGCACAAGAATCAGTGCTCCTATTTGGCTGTAGCATTAGCAGTGAGTTCCAATCTAGTATTAAATTTGCTGTCTCAAAAAATGTGTATATACAAAAAATTAATGCCTGAGACATGGAATTAAGATTTGAAGGGATCAGTCTCCATTCAGCTGTTTTGTTTGGATTTACTTGTTTAGTTTAGTTTTGTTTTATTGAGACAAGTTTTCTGTATGTATATCAGCTAGATTTAAACCCCTAACAGAGCTCAGAATTGCCCTAACCTCAAAGCAGCACTCCTGTTTCAGCCTCTTAAGTGGGGGGATTATTGATATGTTATTTTTACCCCAGAAAATATTGAGGCTTGTAATTTAGCTGTGTTGTAGCTTGGCATAATGGATGCCATTTTGAGCTTTGCATTTAAATAGTGCCCTGTATTTCACCCAGCAAAATGGAAAATCACTCAGGGTAGAAGTCCCAGGAGAAAAGCAAAATGAGCTGTACCCAATGAAAAAAATTAACCTGCTCAACAAAAGAAGCAGAATACAGTTGTCATCCAAAAATTATTATAATATTCTAGATAAATGATTTCCAACAGGATATTTTGTGATTCTATCTTTTAAAACATCTGTAACTTTCCAGTTCAGAGCCTCTTGTTTAGATCCAGAAATGAGGGTGGGAGTTCTGTATACAAGAGATCCTGAGACCAGCTAATGAAATTCCACATTTCTCAGTTGGGTTGCTTGGCTTCCTATAACTCAACTCAAGCTGCAGAAACCTTTACTGACACAAGCAAACACCACAATTAAAAGGCAGTGCCACTGAAATGAAAGAATAATAGTGAAAAGGAGAGGAGAAAAAAGACAAATGCCATGTGTTATAATGCCCACCTCTTTTCCACAGCAATGAAGAGGCTGAAACAAGACAATGGCCATATACTCAAGGACAGCCTTGAAGAGTTAAAACATTCAGGAAACCCCTCTTGCCTTGTCACTAGATCAGAACAACCAGATGTTCTGACTTGATAGGGAAGTTGTGATCCGACGTCCCCAAAAATAAGAGCACTGTGAACTATCGACCTTGCAGACAGGATATGAGTTTTCAAAAACATCAAACCACCTGCAGCACATAGCTCACCCACCAGTAAACAAACGACACGACCCCCATTAACCAATGCCATCTGCTTCTGTAACTTGCTTTCTGGGCTTTGGCTTTATATCCTTTGCACTCCCCTATTCGGGGCTCTCTCTCTCCCGCCCCCCTCTCCCACTGGAGTGTGGTTGGAGGGTCCCTCGCATGTGCAGACAATAAAAACCCCCTGATTTTTCATGAGAGCTGGATCCTTGGGGCCTTCTTTGCGACTGAGATCTTACAGCCTAACCTACAAGTGAGTGCAAGGCTGGCCAGAACTCCAAAGTGAGACTATGTCTTTAAATCAAAAAACTAAAATGAAAAAAATAAACAACCAAGGAGAGAGAAAGACTATCCAAAAACAACCAAACAAACAAACAAACAAAAATTAACAATAATAGAGCTGTGTGAAAGTTGACTTCTCTAAAATGGAAATTATTGAATGATGCTGCAAAGGAAAGAAATCCATGTAGTGCCATCCAGGAGGCAGTGACCAACACAGACTTAGGAATTGCACCTATTGTGCTACAGTACAAAAGTGATTCCTTCCTGCAATACACCTGCAATTCACTAGACTGAGGATTTCTAAAAGCACATGGAAACATTAAACCAATGGAAAACAAGCAGTTTGAAATCCAGGCTTTGGAACATGGCCTTTAGCAGACATTTCATATTCAAATTGAAATAAGAGAAATCAGGGCTGGGGATTTAGCTCAGCGGCATAAGCACCTGCCTTGCAAGCAGGCAGTCGTGAGTTCGATCCCTGGTACTGATGAAAAAGACAAAAAAAAAAATAAGAAAGAAGAGAAATATAATCCTGCCCTGTTTGATGTCAAATGCACCAAGTTTTACGGCTCACAACATTGATAAAGGAAGTCACAAAATTTCTAAAAGAAAGTTTCTAAAAGAAGTTCACAAATTTTCTAAAAAAAGAGAGAGAGAAGTATAGCCCTGAATTTTCAGGAGTGGTCTTCAGCATTTGGCCACAGACCTATTGTCAGGAATCATTTATACAGGAAAGTCTCAATGTGGGTACAGTGTGTGTCTGAAACTACAATCAAAATATAACTTTAAAGCTGCTTAACTAATATTATTCAGCAGGGGAACAATTCAGCCAGAAAATGTATGTGGAAAGAGCCAAGGCATTTTGTGGGAACAATAGTCCAGTTGTTCTGGTCATTGAGTATGGTAATTGAGGCCTATCTGAACTTCCTGGAGGAGGTGGTGGTAACTGTAGTGCATTTCAAGCTATTGTTTTTTTCTCTTCAGGAGCATGTAGACATGGTCACTGCATCTTCTCCTTCATGCCTGGCTTTCTTCAGCTGTGCCTGTAGCAGTGATTGTTGTATTTAATTTTTTGCACTGACTCTTTGAGGGTCCAGTTCCTCTCTGATTGTGTATCAATTTCTGTCTACATTGACATCCTTTGCTAAAATCACAATACTATTTGAATGAATAAAGTGATGTTTACACATTTAAAAATATTCATTAATATAGGCCAGGGATTTAGCTCAGCAGGCAGAAACACCTGTCTGGAAAGTGCTAGGTGGTTACTTTGATCCCCAGTACCTAAAAAAAAAGTAATTTAAATTCCAAGGAAAGAAAATAATTTCATTTATGAAAATGTAGGTTTAAAAAATTTATAACTAAATATGTAAATGGCAAATTAAGCATTGTTCATAGTCATATTTAGTATCTAAAGTAGTTGGGGCTGGGGATTGAGCTCAGTGATACAATGAGCTGCCTGGAGAGCACAAGGTCATGAGTTCAATCCTTCATAGAAAAAAATAATTCACAGTTGTCAATGATGAAGTGCTATGAGCAGATTTATTGAGACTGATACTTGTTAAATATAGGCTCAATGTTTCTTTTGTGGTCTATCTAATACCTGCAGATTACATGGCAATTACTGTGAATGATATACTGTCCCCTATAGGATTGCTATTTTCTGAATTGTTTTTATTTTTTATTTTCCCACATACTTTAAAGTTGAAAATGTTGGCTGGTGCTAGGTAGAAAAACTGTGATAATCATTTATTCAATTTAATGATATATTTCCCTATATTCATTAAGAACATTTTATTTGCTACAATTATTCCAAGTGAAATTGATAAACAATTCTTAATGTTACAGGCAGCTGAGTTAGTTAGATATACAGGCAGCCATACTGTGATAAAGTGGAATGAAATTCCTGACCTTCTATGTCTGGTATGAGTTTGTGTTCTCTAAAATGGAAGAATGAATTTAAGAACAACAGAGGTGAAAAGCAGAATATATATATTGAGAGAAAGAAGGTGAAAGATTTTGCCCTAAATAGGATATTTTGGCAGTGGACTGAGGAACCAGGAAACCTTTATCTTGCGATCACTTTCCCCTCCCCTATGCAACTTACTTGTGTCCAGAAAAGAGTCTCAATCAGGCACCTGCATACAGCAATGCCACCTTTAAGCACCACCCAAATCAAAAACTATATGTGTGCCCACACATTTCCAGAAGAAAAAGCCAGAACCCCAGTGGTCATGGGGTTGTCTCCCTGATTTTAGAATAAAGGCCTTTTTGACTTTATATTCGCTTCTTTACTACACCAAAAATCCTATTGGAAAGCTTCTGTCTGAGAGAAAGAGGAAAGGTTCTGAGCAGGTAGCAAAGGGCTCTGTCTTTTCTAGGGACTTTATAGAATAAAATCATGGGGTGAGATAGGTATAAAGTGGGTTAGATTACTGAGGTTAGTGAGGAGGTAAATTAGCACATTAGAGAAGCAGAATATAAGAAATGGAAAAGTGACCTTTTATTTAAAGAATGTGGGGAGATTCCCACAGCCACCAAGGATTTGGCTTCTTTTTTTTTCTGACTGACTATGGTGTTGTGGAGTATATGTGACTTTTGACTGGATGTGGTGCTTGGAGGGGACATTGATGTCATGCAAGGAGCTGATGGAAATTTTCTTTATGCCCCTGGGAAATAAAGAGGAAGTTGTAATCAAGGAGAAAAGAGGAAGTGGCCATATGAGTAAGCATCCCTGATTTCACCTTCTTCCACCTTGGACTACAACCATGAGGTCCTATAATTGTGTCTAGGGCAAAATTCTTTCAAGTACATACTTTGGTTTGAATGAAGAAATCAAAGAAAGAATTTTTGCTATCTGTCTTCCTCCATGGCTGGTGGTAAACCATTCATAAGAAATATTTTGAGTCATTTCCCTAATGCACTGTTGATACCATAAAAAAATTACAGAACAGTTCACTTTCAGAAAACAGAACCACCACTTGAGGCCGGGATAAAACCCTTCAATGCAAGTATCACTGGAATGGTGACACCAACATTGTAGAATACAAACTACTGCTGATTTCTCTGACTTCAAGAAAGAGAAAAATTTACACTGATATTGCTATAGGGGAATGAATCTCCCGGTCTACTATGTCTGATATGGGTTTGTGTTCTCCAAGGTCAAAGAATGAATTTTAGGAACAAAAGAGATTAAGGGTAACTTATTGAGAGAAATAAAGCTGCATGAGAGAGAGAAGGGTTTCTGAGCAGGTTGCCAAACTCTGATCTTTCTATGGATTTTATAGAGACCTAGTCACATTATATCATAAATCTAAAAAAACCAATTAATTTGTATTTATTACTCTAATGAATCCTGGTATTTCTATGTCTACAATTCAGGAGGACTTGGGGATATCCAGGAAGCTGAAAAAGAATGCAAAATTTACTGGAGATACTTAAGATAATTCGCACTCACGAGGGGAAGGAATGTTCCTGAGTAATTAGTTTGTGAGCAGAAAAATGACAGCCAAAGAAATGAGGCACCATTCAATTTAATGTCAGTAATATTCTCCCAAGATGTATAAGTCAGGGTATGTATAATGAGGGAATTATATCATAAAAATGTATGACATTACCTATAGATGTGTATAAAAGGCATACACTTTGAGTTATGACATTCTGCCTCCAGTTTTTCTATTCATGTATACTTGCAAATACAACATTATTTAACAATTACTAAGATTGCAATAGAATTTGAAATAAAACTGAGTGCTCATGTTTCCAAGCCATGCTATAGAGAATCAGCCATTCTGATTAAAATTCCAAGTAGGCTGGTGGAATGTTAAGTGCATTCATAGTGAATATCAGTATGCAGTTATCTCTAAAAGTTGATCCCCTCATACTTGTCCTGGATATATTTTTAAAAACTCAAAATCCACATAAAATACAGATACATGCTTACTCATATACAAAGCAGATCAAATTATAAGAGACCAGGCCTTGAAGCAGCTTAGCAATCTATAACTGGATTTGTGGAGAAGGAAAATGTTAATAGACTGTCTGTGATTGTGCATTCTTGTAAACCGAGCACCGTATGAATCAGATTTTGCAGAATGGCAAATTCAAGTTCAAACTTCACAGGTTAATAATCAGTGAAAATCTCTTAAAATACATATAAAAGCTAGAGATTTTATGCTAATAGCTGTTGTTCATTCCCAGCATGGAAAATAAAAACGTGTTATATATTGTCAAAAAATAAATAATATAATGTCATTTACGATAAGAAATACGTGAGTCTTTCTCCCTTCAATTCAGTGAAATAGCTCAGATATGAAGCCTAAAAGGTCACAGGGTTTCTTTTAGATGAGAAACCAAAATATTAATTGTGGAATGCAATGAAAGTGGGTTGATAGAGAAAGGTAACACTGACTGTTTGGAAATGGGAATTACAGGTTAAGGACAGAAGGGAAACTATGATTGAGAAATGTATCAGAATGATTTGTCTGTGATACACACATACACCCATGCCCAAAGTGAAGCTAAATATTCTGCATTTCAAAAGGTACCAACTTTTAAGATTTCCAAATGTGCACTAGTGTTTTGGGAATAGTTGTTTTCAACATATCTTACAAGGCCATTCTGTTGCTTCCTTGTCAGAATTTCTTAGCAAGCATTAAAAGCAGAACTTGACGTTAATGGAGTCATTAACACAGAGACCCATTTCACTGTGATTTTTTTAAAATTTTATATAAGGAAAGACTAAACAAAACAAAATAAGTAGAAATAATGCTACTTTCAAAGTGAAAATAAATGGTAAGATATAACTAGTTGACGATATTATATATGCTCATAGAAATAGTTAATCAAGATACAAAAGTGAAACACATGAAGTGGGGATTCAAACAGTGAGACTGCAAACAGTTTTGTTCAAGTCCCCAACAAGAACTTAGTAATATGGTTATCGATCCTATAGGTGATTTTTTTCTTTACAGAAATGACAAGCTAGGGAAATCCTATGGACACACACCTTGGAATCAGTGTAAAGAAGTATTCCTTTGTACTGCAGAAGGTAATGTGAATGGGAAAGAAACAGAAACACACCACAATGTTCAGATCCATAAAAAATATTGCAGTGGAGGGAAACCCTATGTATGCAAGCAATGCGGGAAATGTTTTACCACACAAGGAATTTGTAAGAAACACAAAAGAATTCACAGAGGAGAGAGACCCTACATATGTAAGGAGTGTGGGAAAGATTTTAAAACATGTACATATTGTTAAGCACATGAAAGGCTTCACTCTGGAAACACAGGTTATAAATGCAACTACTGTGAGAAAGCTTTCAGCACATGTACTTATTGTGTAATCCACGAAAAACCACGTTAGGCAGAAATCGTATATATGTAAAAATGTGGGAAAGCTTTTAGCAGTAACATTCATTGTCAAATACATGAAAGAATTCACACTGGAGAGAAACCCTATGTATGTAAGCAATGTGGAAAAGGTTTCACCCAACCTGGAAATTGTAAGCAACATGATAGAATTCACATTGCAGAGAAACCCTATGTATGTAAAGACTGTGGGAAACCTTTTACCACACGTGGAGGGTAAAAACAACATGAAAGAACTCACACTGGAGAGAAACCTTATGTATGTAAGCAATGTGGGAAAGCTTTTACCAAACACGGACGTTGTAAGGAACATGAAAGAATTCACACTGGAGAGAAACCCTACATGTGTAAGCAATGTGGGAATGTTTTTACCCAACATAGACATTGTAAGTAACATGAAAGTTCACACTCAAGATAAATCCAGTGTATATAATCATTGTGAGAATGGTTTGAGCACATGTACATATTGCATAATGCATGAAATCTTCACACTGGGCAGAAAAGTTTTATATGTAAGGAATGTGGGAAAGGTTCAGCAGAAACACTCATTGTGCAATATATGAAAAAAATTTACACTGTTGAGAAACCCTATGTATGTGAAGAACATGAGAAAGCTTTCACCACACGTGGATATTTTAAAAGACATCCATGACTTCACACTGGTGAGAAATCCTATGTATATAACAATGTGGCAAGCTTTTAATGCTTACAGTCATTGCAAAACATGTGAAAGAATTCACACTGGGAAGAACCACTGGCTATGTAAGCAAGTGGAGACACTTTCAGCAGCCCGAGCCATGTATTTCACTTACACAAAGAAACTCACACAAGAGATAAAATCCTATGTGTTATGGGAATCCTCAGCATACATGATCATTGTAACATATCTGAAAGAGCTCACTGGGCTGAGATCCTATGTGGATTAGCAATGTGTGATATATTAGCAATCCATATTTGTTGTTAAATACCTATTAAAAGCGTCACTGGTCAGACAGTTCAGATCTAAGTTTACTTTAAAAATCCCTAGGAGACCTGAAGAAATTATCACAAGTTTTCCAGAAAGGACAAATCTGAGGTGGAGCTCTCCTCAAGTGCACATGTTGTATGGTTTTCAGTTAATCACTTGTACCTCTCTAGATTTTTTAAAGTGTCTTTGTGCTTCAACATGGCATCTTGTAATTAAACATGTTAAACTGAAATGTGCTTTTCACTTTCAAGTATGGATAGTGACTGTTGTAGTCAGGGGTGTGCACAGAGAACAATTGGATCAAGACAAATGTTTATAATATTATTTTTATAATAGTCACCAGGAGTTAACACAGGAAACTGCAGGAAGTCTATCCGCAACACCAAAGACATAGATTATTTAGTCAAGGGCCTAAATGCCATAGCAATGTCCTACATGAGTCCAGATAAAAATCCAGAGCTCAGGACAATGCCTACTATTAGTCCAAATGGAGGTCCAGAGCACACAAGAAGGACTCATGGAGTCTCTTTTATGGATCCATGCTGGAAAGACTCAAGGGTCAGCGGCGGAAGATAGAAAGTCTATGCCAGCTGGATGATGGAGCTGTGCTAGTGGGATGAGTGTTCTATGCTAGATTTGAGAAGTCACACTCACAACAATGAACAGGTCTATCCTGAAAGGCACCCCAGCAGTCCTCAGTGACACAGAGGCCCGGAGCTCCTCCGATGAGAAGCACAGTCGAGTACATGCCCGGAAGCAGTGTGATGAGCTCATTATGGAGACCAAGCAGCACATGTCTTCCCATCCAAGCCCTTCCTAGTGAAAAAGCAATGCTCAATGTGAGAACCAAGGCTTCCTCAGGAGAACCAACAGCTCAGACAGCAACTCGTAGGACAACCCACAATGCTTCCTTAATGCCTCAACCCTGATCACCTCCCTTCTTCTCCACGTATTTATCCTGGCAACTTACCTCAGGTGGAACATCTTTGCTCAATGCCATGCTGATGTAATCCAGCTGACATTAAGTTGACCACCAGTTCTTAATGTAAAACAGTATCTATGTACTTAATGTTTTGTCTTTAAAACTCAATTTTCATATTTTTTGGTGAATTATAATGTTTTTTATTTAAAGAGAAAAAACAGAAAAAAGGTAGAAATAACACAGAATTTAAAAAAATAAACAATAAGAAATCACTGGTTGATAAGTTACATATTGTCATCTTAGAAATAGTTGTTCAAGTTAAAAAATTAGAGCGTACAAAGTGGCATTCAAATAATGACACTGTGAACAGTTCTGCTCAATGATCCAATGAAAACTTAGTAATATACTTATCTGTCCTACATACTTATTTTTTAATCTTAAACAGGGTAAGATTAAACATGACAAAACAGTACCGAACAGTTCATAAGAAAACAACTTAAAGAAACACAGATTTCAAAGCAAGTCCACTGGAGATGTTCACTGTTTATCTTACTGTCTCTAGTTTTCTTTTAAATAGTTGTTCCCATCTTCACACACATTGAACATTATAGAACTGAACATTATAGAACTAATCAAATAATTACAGGATGATGCCGGCTTTTTCGGTCTTCAAGACTGATTTTGGGGAAGCTGATAATAATTACAGTAAGGTCTTTCACTCTCTTCGTAGTAGCTGTCTTTATCTTTATGTATGCTGAAATTCAACATATGAGACTAGACTACTGTCTTAGTTACCTTTTACTCGTTGCTGAGACAAAATATCTGAAGCCCAAAGTTGGGAAAGGAAAGGTTTATTTCATACAGTTCTTCGATGTTTCAGCCCACCCTTAGTTGGCTCCAAGACAGGCGGGCATGACTGGACCGCAGTTGATGGCAGCTGCCAACAGCAAGGTCAAACCAGAAAAGAGAAAGAGATACCTTCCTGCCATTACATCACATCCTGGATCCACTCCTTTGTGGGTGGAGCACTGACAGCATCAAGCCAAGCACTAGACACTGAACGAATAACAAATGCACAATTCAAATTTGTGAGGCCTGGGGGACACAGACATAAACCATGACAACTATTATCACTTTGAACAGTGAAATATAGTATCCTGAGAAGGAGAAAGGTGAGGAATTGCCTAAAAAAAGAAGGCAGAGGACATTGTTAAAAGTGTATCAGGATTTAAAAGCTACAGTAGTCTTATTGGTATGTTTAATGTGATTATATTTTGTTCTGGTCTGTCTACTCATATTAGATTTGAGGGCACAGATATATATCCCAATAATAACAGGTTATACCATGGTAACTATCCTTAATTTCCTATTAACTTAAACTGAAACCCTATATTACTTACATTGTCTTACTATGACTGATCTTATTTGAAGCTGGTTTGTCTGAATGCTATTTGGCCTTGACTGATTTTATTCACATTTGGTATGCTTGCTGGTATCAAGTGTAAGAATAGAGGCAACTACTCTGAAGATGACAAGATGTAAAAGATATGCATTGGTGGGCCAGGGATTTAGATCAGTGGCTTAAGCACCTGCCTGGCAAGTGTGAGATCATGAGTTTGATCCCCAGTACCAAAAAAATAAATAAATAAAAGATACCCATTCCATGTTTGACTATTAACTGCTTTCACATCCTACAATGTCTTCAAAGTGGTTTTCATAAAAATAGCTATGCAATGTTATGCTTAACTATATAATGCTTGATAGTGTGGACAATTCTATTGATAATAACAAAAGAAAGCATAGTAAATACTGTACATCACCTAATATTGTGGTCTTATATGTCTTTTTCATATCATGATTTTATACGAATTTGTTTTGTTGTCTTGTTTTGATCTGTTTTTCTGGATAATACAGAAAGGATTGATATACACATAGAGATTTATACCTGGGAAGAATTTCGAACCTATTTATGGGAACAAATTATATAATACACGATGTAATGAGTAGATACTCTGAAGAAGAGACACTAAGAAACCCAATGCAAATTCTGTAGCATTGTGATATAAAATTGAGCAATACTATTAATTAGTCTAGTCACTTATTTTTTGGTGAATTGTAATTTTAACACTGCATTTGCTTTAATCTTTTGATGCACATGATTCATTTTCTCTTTCATAAATGATGTTTCTGAAGTGGATGCAATATTTGGCCTTAAGATATACATTTATAAGGCTCGGAGCATGTGGTTTTGACAAAGTTGTGTTCTTTTCCCATAACTTGCACGTTAATGAATGTTACTTTTTCCATGTTGTGACGAGACAAGATATCTGCTGATTCCCTACATCACTGGACATCATACTATGTACATTATGTTGCCTGATTTTCTTTCTCGGTGGTGCCAATATTTGTCATTTAACTAAACTGTTGTTTTTCTCACCATCAGAATTTTACCTGTTATGTTTATATTGCATTTTTACTTTGCTAGTAATGTTTCCCCACATGTACCAAAGTAAACCATACTACTGTGAATTTCTGATTTCCCCTTACTGACAGAATCATAACTTGTCTCCAATGGCATGTCACAAAATATATTAATATCTCCAGAAATTATAAAATTTGGCATGATTTATGAGTAACCATACTTTGAAATCAATTTTTCTTAAATATGGAGTTGTTTTGGGGGAAAGCGTTGCTATTGCATGTATCATGCAAATGCCTTTATTGTATTCCTTGATGCTGTTAATGTATTATATATTTTGTAATTATTACAGCTTTTTCCTAAAACACTGAAGCAATGGCACGAAGGAAAACCTAAATTTTGAGCTGTCAACACAACACAGTAAAAAGTACATTTGCTAAATTAAGATTCAGAATGTGTTCTGTTTTACTGAATTATGAATTTATACAATGACATATCTCTTTATTTATAATGACCAGTGCCTGATGTTTGTGGTGTGTGCCAATTATCTTTAAACACATACACTGGGCCATGAGTCCCAGTTGGTTTCCTTTGGCCTATGGTTTACACTTCCATTTTAACATTCATGTAATTTGTAAAGTGTTTAATGCAGTGTTGTTGAATTCAAAATCTGCCTAGGTTCCAATGGAATTATGTTTTTAAAAAATTGTGGTGTCATGAAAACACGAGTGAGCATTTCATTAAATACCCCTTATCCAGTGAAGATAGCTTGCCCAAGTCTCAATTATCCTTTGAAGAATACATTACTCACCTGTTGTGTAATCACCACTAAAACTATATCTATTTTGTACCTGAGGAACCTTATATACTTCACAAAGTAAAAGATACTGTGAAGTATATTGTCAGCCTGTATGTACTTCAGCATGTGGCCAGATTCCCTGAAGCACATTTCTGCTTACCATCAATGGGAAAATTTGGAGTTTGTATTGTAGCTAATAGTAGAAGACTGAATCTATAATACATATATCCTGAGTACATGCACTTTCTCATTTTACCATGGAAGTAAATCTTGCTGGTCCTGTTTATGCATGCTTGTAATCCTAGTACCTAACGGAGCTTAAATTAGTGGAAGAGGAATTTGAGTCTAACCTACACAATTAGTGTGACCCTGTCTCAAAATATATCTTCAAGTTCTGCAGATGTAGCTTAATGCTTTACATCTCTTCCCTTTCCTCCCCAGTGTCAACATTTTTAATACTCACAATTACACATCAATAGTTGTCCTTTTATCACTTGGCCACCTAGCAATTATCCCCCAAAATCACTTGGGAAGCCCACTTGTTTATGGAGTGACCATCCTGAGCATCATTGGGGCAGTTGTCATTATAACACATTCATTCTTGTAATGAGTATAGTAGAAATGTCACTTTTATATTACTTGTTACTTTATAAAAACTAAGAAAAAGTATGCAATTTTTGATTATTTTGTATTTAAATAATTGCATTTGTAAAGAGTTACCTATAGAGATTGGCTAATGGTGATTTCTTTAGTCCCAGCATCAGGAGAGAATGAGACGGGATGATCATGGCTTTGAAGCTGACTTTGGGTGGCCACTGCTAGATGATTTAGCAGAGTGTGAAGCAGTTCTTTTTATCCAGGCATTTGAAGTTTAAGGAAACAAGTAAGTTGAGGTCTAGAATAAAAATGTATGATAGAACAAAAGAATCACTACTGCAAATTGTGATTTTTCTTTCACTCAGGAAATGTACTTTTTATCGTAATTTGTGCACCACTTTCAAATATTACTCTATTAGAGTAAAACATAGTGAAACATGAAAGAGCCAGGCATTCCATGTTCTGAATGTAGAGGTATTAAAAACACTTTTTCTTAAGGCTATTTCTGCTGTTTTGTGTAGAAAATAAGATAGGGTTACAAAACAAGCAAAAAGGACTTTGTAAGATTTTAATCGTCCTGCATAAACATAGAAGCCACGAAAAAGTCAAACAAGATGATGAAATAAACTACAGAATGAGAGAAATTGTACCTGTTCCTCTCTGATAGCTAACATGTAAAACCCATAGGATCGTGAAAGGAATGCACATTTTTCAGCATATGTACAACTTGCCAAGAAATACCTGAAGAACTTTTGAGCATTTTTGCACAATAGAGAAATTCAAATAGGGACATCATCTCATTGCAGAGAAAACAAATCACCACAAGATCTAAGGAACGTACATGAGACTGCAGGAGTAAAGAAACTATTTAACTTGTTGGTGGAAATGTAGGTAAGTAGTTCAACTACAATCAAAATCAGTTTTTAAAGTATTCAAAAGACTAAAATTACTAATTCTCATTAGTGCAGAGCTTCCTTTAGTGGGTCTCTTCCTCAAAGAGTTAAGGACATATTGCAGTGATGCATGCAGATTCCTGTTACTGCAGCAATAGTCATTTTTCTGTTGAGAGCAGCAGCACACACTGCTCCATCACCACCAAATATCAATGATGAACAACAAATACTCACTAGTGTACTCCATTTGGTAAATGGTGTGATATTTTATTGTGAAATGGGCTGCAAGTTAGGTTTTCCAATGTACTGTAGGTCAGTACAAACATGATAGTCATGCTAATGTCTCAAGGCAATCACTAGTACACTATTATGTTCATTAGATGTTGCTATGAAGTCCAGCCTGGCTTTGAGATCACTTTATAAACCAGAGTGGTCTCAACAAGTCTCCTTCCTCAGTATCTCAAGTAATGGGCTCCATGCATGAGCCACCAGGCCTAGTTTAGATTTGGTATATTCAGTGTATTCGGTATATTTTACTTCAACTGTTTTTGTTGTTAAAGTATTTCCACTTTTTTACCTCCAGCATCTGGAGAAACCTCGGCCTTTTTGAGGTGGTGATGTGCATACAACCAGCCTCATGACTTTCTCTCCTGGGTTCAGTGCTGTCAGGGTACTGCAGTGAAACATAAGTGTACATAACTGTTTCTTTTTATCCTTTCCTTAGAAAAGATTTTTAAAATTTCCATGGATAATCAGAGGGTCAATAGCCCTGACTATAGTTTCATTCAAATGCCCATAGTTATGTAGTTTGTAGGACACACAGATAGAAACATATCACATAGTTCCACTGAGAGGTTTGTCAAAGCAGATGTGAAGACTACTTGGTGAAGGTTTGTGTTCCAGAATATTTCATTAGAATGAACCTCAGGTTTTCTCACTGTTGTTTATGTGAAGCAGACCAGATGGCCACTTTAATATATGAGGTGATATAAAACCTGTTTGGATTTTAAGTATCTAAAGAACTGCTCTGGTGCTGTGGCCTGCTTAGTAATGGTCAACTTGGATTACCCAGTGAATGAAGTCATCATGGTTTTGGGACAGAATATCCATTGATGGATTGTTTAAAATAGCATTAAAGGAGAACTAGAGGGAAAGGAGCTGGGATGTTGATTCACATGGAGAAGCTGGTAGCACTGGTTTTCCAGATATGATCTCAGCCATCATCATCATCATCAAAGAAGCTCAGGTCCTCATTATGGCTGTGCATGGCTACTGTTCTCTTTTGCAGATCTCTGGCTCTTATCTTGAGCTTCATGCCTTGGTTCCAGTAATGATCACTCAACTTTGTGGCATAGATTCTGTGACCAAAGGAACAGAGTTTCTAGCTTCCAGCACTGAACTTTGAGCCTTCCAAGTGTACAACCTTAACAGAGACTTTCATGATGCATTGTAAGTGCCTCTAAGTCTCGAGATAAACTTTTGATTGTCCTTGCGATGGGCTCAAATTCTTCAGCTGTACTTGTGATGGATATTGTCATAGCATTCAAGTGCTCAGTTGGATTTATTGGTCTCTAGTATCTGTAAGGCTCTACATCTCTCTAAATCTGACATTCTGGGATAAATATGTTTAAATTATCTTATCAATTATAAGTTCCATGTTAAGTCTCTTTACTCACAAACCCTGACTATAACAGATGGGAAAGGATAAGATGTGACTTTTTGAGACAAGAGAAATTTTCTTAGTTACCTAATGTTATATGTCATTTTTCTCTTGGAGAGAAACCCAGCTATATCAATAGCTTGATTTTCAGGACTGTTGATAGCTTCTCCAAAACTATCAAGCCATTACATTGTGTGTTGCATGGGCAAGAAGTATGTGTGTTAGGAACCTGCATGGTGCTGCCAGTCACCTTAACATGAGCCTTTGCAGCTTATGCTGTCTGGCCTCTGTGTACCTAACTTGTCACTAAAGGATGCACTCACAGAGGCAGTTATTTTTCATTGGAAAATAATTTGAAAGTCTCTCAAGTCTTTTACTGATGTTCTAATGTGAAGAAAAATGTAGGATGCACAACCTGAGTTCCCAAATATAGTTATGATAGCAGTATATACCTATCTGAACTCAATTAACATACAAAAATGCAAACCCAGACTGCAAAAGTGCTTTGAAAGATGTTTCTATGAAACGTGACACTTCTTTGGAAATCCCTGGTAAGTATTATAAGGTCCCTACTACTTTTCATGATCCCCTACCTTCTGGGACAGCTGGTCTGGTTGTTTCCTGTTCACATGCATCAAAAATAGCCACTTTTGTGATTCCTGATGTCATTGATGCTGCTTATACAATCATATTGTTGATTCAATTGTGATCTCTCTTACCCATCAACTAAATGTTTCTGAATCTGTAGCTCAACTAACTGTCTTGTCTTATGTCTACTCTAAAGGTTGTCATATTATTTATGGAAATCAAGGATATGACTGCAATTTGGTGTCTGCTGCTATTCCCATAGGAGATGCATGCCGAAGCCTCTCTTTAACTATTGACAACCTTTCCTTTTCATGTTTGCTCCTGGAGCTGATGTTACTCTTTTACTTCACTAACTTGGTGATATTTTATTTCCATGGTCAATGCTATTCCCTCTCGTCTCTTGAGATGTACTGGAACACCTATAGTCCTTAGAATTGATTTAATCACTACTATCTTGCCACTTACCAAGGCTTACTTTTCCTTTTTGCTATCCTCTGCTGTTCCCTCTGCAAACACAGGGCTGTAGAATTAGCTCAGTGACATGAATGCCTGCCTTGCAAGTGCACAATCATGATTTTAATCCATTGCTCTTTGAATCCCCACTTTTTAAAAAAATTATTTAAAAGGAAAAAGAGAAAAAACAAAACCAAGTGGTGTAAGGGTACAAGTAATACAGACTACAAAAAAAAGGAAGTAATCACCAGTTAATAGATTACACATTATCATGTTAGAGATAGTTGCTCAAGTCACAGTATCAAAGCATACAAAATAGACATTCAAACAGTGAGACTGTAAACAGTTGTCTTCAATGATCCAACCAAAAACATTAATATGGTCATCTATTTAACACCCCTAAACACACTTGCAGTTGTATCCTTTAGAGGACTTTTTCCCTCTCTTTTTTACAACACAATTTACAGATTTGGGGTTTTATTACTGCTTAGTTCTTATTACTTTTTTTTGGAAGAGAATAAAGTCAAATATGGCAAAACAAAGCTGTCAGTCAAAACCAAGGATAGACATAGCCCATGATGTAAAACCAAAGTGTAAGGTTATTGACAATTGTTACCATAATGCCTCTTGTTTCCTTAAAAAGAATTGTCTATCTCATTAGGTATTATAAAGTTGAACTAAACATTAGAGAATAAGACCAATAAAACCTAAATATTATAAACATTACAGGACTTCCAAAGGAGATAATTGTCAAATCAGAATGGGCATCTTAGTGAATCTTATTGCCTTCTAAGTAGTTGCCTGTACCCTTAAACTTGATACTATCATACAGAATGGAACAGAGTCTAATCATTCAAAACAACATAGTGTGAGTATTACAGGAATTCAAATCAAGTTAATAGGAAATCAAAAATGTACTATAATATATCCTGCTAATTTCTTTTAATTTTTCCCCTTAATTAAAAAATCATAAAAATAACTAAATGATTTTTTAATGAATAAGGGAGAGATTGAGATAAAAGAGGACATAACAACATACAGGTCAAAGCATGACAGTTTCAGCAACCTAGTGCTTCAGCACAAATAATCCAACTTAATAGTAGTTACCATAGTGTCTGTCTTTTTCTTTGAAATATTTGAATATAATTTCATATACTATACCTTCAAATATTTCCATATCAAGCATCCCAGAATAAAGCCATTCCAATTAATAAGTGAAAACTTTGTGAGGCTTCAAGGCCACATAATGGGGAATCATGTGAATCCCCACTTTGTATAATCCACTCTTGTATTTGAACATTTATTTGCAAGAGGACAATATGTAAACAACCAGTGGCTTCTTATAGATTAGTTTGTCTTTGAAAGCATATATCTTTTCCACCTGTTTTCTCTTTTTTTAGCCTATTTTAAATAAAAAATAAGAAAAGAATATCTCTTCTCTTTAAACAATTAAAAAAGAAAAATGCACTTCCTACACAGGTTTTACTATTCTCTTCATGGTGCTATTTACTTTAGGTCAGCAGTCTGTCACAATGAGGCTGTTTTCTTCCCTGATTCAAATACATTCTTGCCAGTATATACCTCTGACAAACCCTTTTGTATGATACAAAACTCCCCAAGACCCATGTGGGCTAAGGCTGATGCCTCTGTTGATCTGGGGAAGGGGCATCCTGTGTGTTTTTGCTAAGGTCTTGTGTGGATTTCTGCTAATTGTGTTTGCCCTGTATGGAATGAGTTGGCATCACAGGCTACAAAATGCAATTCCACCATTTCAACTCTCCCTGAATCAGGCCTTTGATCCTTTTTATAAGATCTCTGCTAGTTGGTCTAAAGCAAATCCAACTGGTTGATTCATAGTTGTAGATTTGAAATTTGTAAGAAGGTATTGTAATTTGGCTTGATTAAGGATATGCTTGAGTGAACTCCGATTTTGAAAGATGTTTATCAATCTGTCCATATATCAGTTGCCTGTTTGTCCAGTCCATTTTTAAGCAGTTGCTGGGAGTTGCTGAGTTAGTGATTGTTCATACCTGTAAAGAAGAAAGCAAAAATACACATACAGGCGTGCTCAAGTGGCACAGAACATCTGGGAAACACACTGAGGGCATAGAATGCTTGAGGTGAACAGGTGTTCCAGCACTGGGAGCATGTGGTTTAAGAGGCAGCTAGTTTAACAAAGAGGCATGGTACAAGTACATAAATGGCCTTTGGGGAACTTAAATATTCTCACAGACCCCGACAAGTTGTGTGCTGATTTCTGTGTTTATTTGAATCCACACTAATCATCTGTTTGTTTGTCCATTTGTCCACTCTGTGAACAGCCGTTCCTTTCATTTTAAGCGCAGTAACATTTCTCTTTTTCCAAGTTTGCATTGTTTGATCAAAGATATATTTGTGTTGCAAATTCATGAAGCATGATTTCACATTGGTTGGCAGCTGCTCGAAATGTCACAAAGCCTGGGTATATGAATGCAATATGTTGTTATTCATCACTGATTTATAGTCTCATTATTTAGAAATCATATTATTAGGATGAATAAACAAAGTCCTGGAGGAGAAAAGATGGTGGATAGGTAACAGCAGGCTACAGAGACTCTCTGAGATGTAAACTTAGATTCCAAAAATAATACAGCATAGTGAGACCCAGGCAGAGGGAGAAAGACCCTCCCAAGCCTGGAACAAATTAAGCTGAGAGAAACCATTTAAAAATACAGTCACAGTGCTTCTACTGAAACAGCTACAGTCTTGGTGCTGCCACTTGAACTTGCTGCCACTCCTACACTTGATCTCATGCAGCCAAGATTTATGGAAGTACACTCATAAGTTTCATCTCACTGGAGATGCATTTGCACTGAGGATGGGAGTCGGTGATCTTAACTGACAAGCTGAGCTGGCAGGGAAACCTGCATTGACCTGTGGTGAGTGACAGGAATTAACCCCTTCCATAGAGCTCCAAGAGATGACATTCTGGGACTGGGCAAATTGGCCAGAACAAGGGGCTGAAGTGACTTCAGTCAGCTTCTCCCTTCTCAAGTGGGATTGATGGGGAGCACCTGACCTGTGTCATGCCTCAGGCTGAGACCAATAGGCTAGCCCATACCAGTTCCGATGCCTGTCAGTTCACCCTAATACAGTGAAGCCTTCAGTAGGCTGATTAATTCAGAGGGTTGGGCCCAGCATAGGCTTCCCTGGTCTGTATCTACATAGTAGACTACACTGGGTGGGAACATACAACCAGCACTTCAGACAAACTGTAACCAACAAAGAAAGAACCTGGACCTCCCATATACACCTGTATGGAAGGAACAAAAAATAATAAGAGGAAGAAACAAGAAAGGGTTCCCATTCCCCAATCATGAGAACATGGATCCAGGAAAGGTAAATGCAGAGGAGAATGAGGACAGCAAAACATGCAACATCAGACATGGCTCCAGTAGACATAAAGCAATATCTTCAGGAATGCATAGATAATTTGAAAGGTGAAGTATTTAACCAAATAAAGCAAGATATAAATAGAATAATTTAAGAAATGCTAAGCACCTTTCAAGAAAAAACATGGAAAAAGGGAAGAAAACAAAAAAAGGGGAGAATTATTTCATGAAGAAAATAGAGAAAAGATAGCAGAAAGAAAGTTGATTCAAAGAGACAACCATGAATTTAAAAAGTCCTTTGAAAGCTGGCAAAATTGATTGCAAGAAACTACGGTAGATTATCCAAACTAGAGGACAGGTTTGCACAGTGGGATTATGAAAGGAAAAATTTCTTAAAAATAATAAGGAAACAAGTATTAACAAGACAAAGACTAGACGATGACAAAAGGATGTATAACTTAAGAATAACGAATGTGAATGAATAAGCAGGAGTATAAACAAAGGAACTACAAAGGCTATTCACAAAAATAAGGAAAACATCCCAAGCATAGGAAAAGGAAAAGATACTCAGGTGTATGAGGCATACAGAACTCCAGCTACCTAAACCAAAACATAACTACACATAGGCATATAATAATCAAGATCCCAGAAATCCAATATAAGAACACAATATTAAAAGCTGTCAGAGACAAGAAACAGATCATTTATAAAGGAAAGTCAATCAGAATTACATCAGACTTCTTGGCATAAACCATCAAATCAAGAAGAAAATGGAGTGAATCATTCCAAGTCCTGAAAGAAAATAACCTACAGCCCAGATTGATGTATCCTGAAAAGTTTTCCTAGAAATTAATGGAGAAACAATATGCTTCCAAGATAAAGAGGAACTGGGAGAATTCACAACTACCAATCCAACCCTACAGAGAATACTATAGGACATTCTAAAGAGAGAGAAAATCACCAGGATTTCAGGAACAGTGGTAGAGAGGCCACAATAAATGGAGCAAAAAGCAAAGTGAAGAAGACAAATAGACAACTGATGACAGAAAAATAGAACAACAGAAATGAGACAGAGAAGGTTGTATATAATTTTTAATGCAGATGTCCTATATACACTAAATTAAGGAAAAAAGAGAGAATCACAGGCAGAATGGATCAAGAAATAGGGCCAATTAGATGCTATTTATAGGAAGTATAATTGACCTGAAGAAGTGTATTTGGACCAAAATTGAATATGAGAAAATAGAACTCGGGGGCTGGGGATTTAGCTCAGCGGCATAAGTGCCTGCCTTGCAAGCAGGCAGTCGTGAGTTCGATCCCTGGTACCGGTAAAAAAAAAAAAAAAAAAGAAAATAGAACTCGATATGATAGGGAATGAGAGAGTAATAGGGGTAACTGGACAAGTATTTATGGGTAGGTTGGGAAAACAGGCTGTAATAGGTAAAGAAATACAACTAGAGATCAAGTCCAGGAGTGAGAAAGTTCTGAAACACTTAGATAAATAGCATGTTGCCCCCACAATATAAAACCAAGGGTTTTGGGGAGACCCAAAAATACACAGTACACCGTGGGGGAGTGAAAGGGGAAGAATAGTCTTTAAAAAGACAGAAGAAGATATTGCTATAAGTGTATCAGGAATTAAAATCCATATTACTTGTACCACTCTGTTTAGAGAGAACTTATTCCATTCCAGTTTTTATATGAGCACTAGATCTGAGGGCACAGAGTGCTATCCTAAAAATATCAGGATATAGCACAGTAATCATCTTTAATTACCTGTTAACTTAAACCAGATCCCTCTATAACTTATACTGTTATATGTTTACTGATTTTAGTTAAATCTGATTTGTTTGATTGCTTCTTGTTATTGACTATTTTATTCAAAACCGTTAGGTTGATAGTATCATCAGAGTGTAGACAACTATACTGAAAATAGCAATTATTCACTATAATCCCCATTCTGATTTAATTAATATCTGTTTTTGTAGCTCTACTCTATCTACAAAGTTGTATTTCTGTTAATACTGTTATGCACTGATATATTACTTTATCTGATGTTATAGCCATTTTTATTGATGATAACAAGAGACAATACAGTAACCATGGTAGAACTCCTTGTACAGCAGTTTTAGATGTCTTTTTAGTTTTATGTATCTCTAGGATTATGTTTTGCTCTGTCCTGCTTTGTTCTCTTTCTCCCTCTAATATAGAAAGGATAGTAACACATGTTAAGATGCATGCTTCCATAAAACCTATCAACAATTTACAAGAACTTGTTTTATGACACATGATGAAATGAACAAATACTTTGAAGGAGAAAAAAAGGGAATACAATACACAGTGCTGATTCCATAGTGTCATGATGTGAAATCAAGCAATACTATTAATCTTCAATTAGAGTGATTTTAATCTGCTTTGGTTTGTTTAAACTCAACATAAATGAAGATATGGATAAATACATACATGTTTAAGTGTATAGGATTGATTGCCATATTACTTAGTTTTTATTAGATAGTTGAACACAACTATTTGCAGTCTCCCTGGTTGAATTCCCATTTATATGTTCCACTTTTGTATCTTGAACAATTATTTGTAAGAGGACAATATGAAACCCAAACTAGTGATTTATTACTGTTTATTCTTTTCTTTGAATGTATGTACTGTTTATGCCTGCTTTCTGTTTTGTTTTGTCTTTCTTTAAATAAAAATAAATTTTAAAAGATAAATAAATAAACAAAGTCCCTTAGCTGTGAGATTGGTGGACCAAGCTCTGATTGATAAATAAGAAAGCAGCTGTCTGGTAACATTTTTAACCAGTTTTTGTCCATTGATTAGAGACTTCAATGATCACCAGAGCATTATAGGAGACACCTCAAATAAATTTATGAAATGTATTCCTAAATGTTCACATTGGTCATTATCAAATGAAGTAATATATACTTTTAGTTTAATGATGCCTGTATAAAGGTTTCACATGGTTATGACTGTTGACTGTAATCGACTATATGATATATTGCATATATTCATAATTCTGGATGCATAAGACTCCATGATTGTAAAATGGGGATTACTTATGGTAACAGATGTTTGGCTGATGTGCACACCTTTGCTGATAACAAAGACTTGTGGGATTCACATTCAACTAAAGATCAATAAGTTGTTCAATAATACACAAAAAACTTCTTGACTATTAGATAAGGGTGATTGACTAAAAGGGATATTTTATGTCAAAACAAGAATTTAGATTATTACAAGAATCTCATGATTGTCATGATGCAATACTATGTATGGTTCTTATTCCTGATATGTTATGTAAAATATGCAACTATTAATACTATAGGTATTCAAATGCTAAAATGTCCATGGATAAAAGAATAGGATTCATTTAATGTTCTAAGTTGTTTCATGTTTAGATAAAATAGTAATGTTACACTTACTGCCTCTAATATACTCTATTGTTACCAAAAACAACTTTTGGATGTTTGACAGCTAAGGTTTGGAAGCCAAAACTTAGAGAAACAGATGGAATAAATGGATAGCGAATATTTTGGCCCCAGCCCTTCAAGGGTGGTGGAGACCCAGGGTATAAAATAACTTCTGATTGCATCATCCTAAGATACTCAGTGAGTCCCTGGTTGTCTCATTAAGAAGATGATGAGACCACAGAGCAAAGTCACCTTCAATGCAAGGTGTGCCTATGAAGAGTCACCAGGAGAAAAGTCTCCCAATCTTTCACAGAGAGCAATGTGGTCAAGAAATGATTGTGACTCTTCTAAGTGGCTGACACGGACAGAAAAGCCGTGACGTGTTATGCATGGTTCTAAGATAACTCCTGAGAAGACCTAAGTGACCTTGATAGGAAGTAAGTAACTCAATGTAGTTGTCATGGTTTATACATGTGTCTTGCAGGCCTCATGCATTTGCATTGTGCATTTGTGATGGTTCATTGTCTAGTGCTTGGATTGATGGTGTCAGTGAGAAACTCACATTGGGGTGGAGCCAGGATGTAATTCAATGGGAGGAAGAATGGGTGGCTTGCTGTTTGCTGGTTCCTGCTTGCTCTTTGCAGCCTCTGTGAACTGTGGCCCAGGCATACCTGCCTGTCTAGGAGCCAACTGAGTGTGAACTGAAACCTGCAAAAACTGTAAGAAATAAAACTTTCCTTTCTCAAATTGGGCTTCAGGTATTTTGTCTCAGCAACAAGTAAAAAGTAATTAAGACAGAATTTGGTACCTGGGAGTGGGGTCATTTTCTGTGACTATACTTGACCATGTTTTTCGAGAGGGTTTGGAAATGGCTTGTAGGCAGAGTTTGGAAAGGTTTGGACATGTCACCTGGGTGCGTAGAGCTGGAGCAGCTTAGGCTGTACTGTAGAGGGGATTCTGGTCCAAGCTTAGGAGACCAGAAGTCTGATAGAGGGCCTGATGGTAAAGACCAGGCTTGGGAGGTTTCTGGTGGGAAGAAGGACTGCACTGATTGTTGGACTCCACAATGTGTGTGTTATGGCTTGGCAGAAGGTTTGTCTACATTGTGCTCCTGCCCAGAGACTTTGCTGAGACTGAGACAAAGGGCAATGAACTGATTAATCTTGAAAAAAAATTAAAAAGCAATAAAACCTTGAGGCTGTGGCATGGCTATTGTTGGGGACTTTTAGCCAGATTTATGTTGCATATCAAAAGCAAAGAGATCAGCATGATTGTGTACAATGCTCTGAGTTTGGCCAGAAGGAAAATTCCAGGAAAACTGTGGACTGCAAAGACAGAGTTGAGATTTTGATTCTTGAGGAGAAACAGAGAGATAAGAAAGATGGCCCCGGGGCATCATAGGAAGGGGTCCCCACCCTGTGCAGCTTCACTGCAAAAGTGAAAGAATTTGCTCAGAGGGAAAATCTGCAGAGTGCCATGTTCCAGAATGGTGACAGAGGCCACTTGAGGTTCTAGAATGGTGGCAACTTGGAGAAGCTTTTCCTCACAATCAGGCAAACAGAGCCCTGCAATCCAGGCAACTGACCCCTATAGCCAAAAGACAGAAAAGCCTATGTACTGCTCCAGTCAGCAGCAAACCTTGGTGGCATCCACAAGGTGCTGATTTTAGGTGCAAGGAAAATGCACAAATTCTGAGGCAAGATAGCATCCACCTCAATTACAAAGTGCCTTGGAGGCCAAAAAGTGTGCCCCTGAGAGGGCAATTTGTGAAGACATAAGGGTGAAGCCAAAGGTGCAGTGGAGACCGCAGAAGTTTGCAAAAGGCAGGAATGTGGATAATTCAAGAGAAACTGCAAAAAGAGAGCAGAGAAGATTTAAGAGAAAAGCTGTGGGAGTTAAAATCACTGAAAGTGCCATGAGGGTCGAATTACCCAAGCCTTTTGGAGTTTGCAACCAGATTGCTTCTGATGCTGAACATGGAATTCTAGGACTTAATGTTTACCCTGCTGGACTTCTTTTGTTTCCAATGCTTTATATTCCCCTTCTTGTTACTTTTGGAATGATAATGTTTACCTTGTGCCTTTGCACTTGAGAAATGTTTAACCTTGTTTTATTTGTACAGGGGTTACAGTTAAGAGTTTGCCTTAGATCTTGGAGGAGACTTGGGAATTGGACTGTTCAGCAATGCTGAAACATAGGACACTGGCAACTCTTGGAAGTGGACTAAATGTCTTTTGTATAGTGGCTGTACATGAGTCCTGGGGCCCAGGGGCGGAATGTCATGGTTTATGCCTGTGTCCCCCAGGCTTCATGAGTTTGCATTGTGCATTTGTAATGGTTCATTGTGTAGTACATGGATTGATGGTGTTAGTGCTACACCCACATAGGCGTGGAGCCAGGATGTAATATAATGGCAGGAAGAAAGTGTGTCTTCCTTTTTGCTGGTTCCTGCTTGCTGTTTGCAGCTGCCATGAACTGCGGCCCAGCCATGCCCACCTGCCTTGGAGCCAACTGAGTGTGGACTGAAACCTCCAAAACCGAAGAAATAAACCTTTCACTTCTCAACTTGGGCTTCAGGTATTTTGTCTCAGAAACAAGTAAAAAATAACTAAGACAGTAGTTAATGCAGGTCTCATGTTAGTTTGGCCTTGGATGTCCTTCAGAAAAGCCTGGCCTCTGAAGATGTAAAAGCTTGGCTGTGGGGGAAGCTAGGATCACTAACATCCTCTGACAATTGCTGGCTATACAGGTAAATGACTACTGTTATGAACTGATGGACTATGATGAGTTTAAATTGGAGTTTTCCTCAATGCTTCCCCACCTTAAGCTGGCTACCCATCCTGGGAGTCAACAAGACAAAAAAAGAGACAGATGTTGGAAAGGGTTGAAGATGAATACATGTGCAGGGCTGTAGTGTGGCCCAGGCATGATTGAATTGAGAATGAGGAGACACCATAAGAAACAAGATAGACCACAGCTGAGGCCACCTGGAGACTTCCTGGATAGTTTTTCTTAATTAGAATCATCTGTTGCTCTGTGGGCTCCTTGAACCTCTCCCAGGGGCCTGCTCAGGTTTTTCCATTGTGCACTGACTTCCTTCCTTGTTCTGATTAAATATGGGCTGCCTAGTGACAGGTGACTGGCTGGTTAGCAGAGTTATGAGTTCTAAAGAAGATTTCACTCTTCCTGTTGCCCTCAAGACAATTCCACTTTTCTGATTCTTTTGGTCCTTTGCTGTGCACTTTTTTGGGGGCTAGATATTTAGGCATAGGCCCCAACAGAAAATTAACTTCCAGATAGGATAACTGTAAGTTTCCTGAAAATTTTGTTGCATGTAAATTTTATTTACCTGTAGATGGAAGTGTTATTATCAACAAATATATTGCTAACTTATCAACATATGCTACCTTATTAACATATTGAGGGGTATTATAGTGATTTCTCAGAAGGCATGATTATACACCTCTTTAGATCATTGTGAGTATTCTGCATAACTTTTCTAAGTCAGTACTTATAAGTGAAATTGGTAGATAATAAAGGAGGCCTCCATCAACTTGCTAAGTACTATGTAACATGAGTCTCGGTGTTTCTAGCAGTTCATTTGTTTTAACCATGAATTTCTCACCAGATGCCAGTTATGCCTGCTTGGCAGACAATGGATTGTACAGGAAATTACGTGGTTTTGATCTCCAAAGAATTGCTGGAGTCAAAGTGAAACAGGTAAAAGCTAAAAAACTGTTAGGGTATTCATAGATTAAAATCTCATTTACATAATTAGTTGAAGAATGAGTTGATGCACTGGAAGTTTATTCAGAACATACAGCTAGGTGAATTATATTAGATATTTATTTCTTTACTTTTTTACAGGTACAAAATACCTGACTTACAGAATTTAATATAAATATATTTTTTATCTCATTGTTTCCATGAGGGAAGTTTGGTTTTGACTGTTTCCAAGCATAAATATCTTGGAAAAAAGTGAAAAGGAAAAGGCAACTTTTTTATGAGGTCAGGGTGCCAGAGAACAGTTTCAGAATCTGAGAGGAAGGATCCAGGGACCAGATTTGGTTCATGGGTTCCAACACACATGGCTGCAGTGTATACATATAGAAGTGATCATAGTAATATCCTACACATTTCTGAAGCCAAAAAGGTGTTAAAAATGGATCACCAGGCTTTAGGAAATATATGACTTCTGGGAATGTTAAAATCCTGAAGAGCTGAGTGCCAATTAGTGACAAGGGAACTATACAGCAAGGGGAACTTAGAGTGTGAAGTCCTTGGGTATCCCTGCCTCCTCAGAAGGAAATGTTTAATTGGATTACGAATTTGGTTCCATTTCAGAAATAATTGTCACCTCCATGCTTGGCAATATGATCACTTTCAGAATTCAGCTTTTTTATGAGTCTGAATGAGTAGCAAGCTTGTCTTGGAGAATTGATGCTTGCTTTTATTTCATCTTTACTCTGTTGCAGACCATCACTATCATTTAAATGTAATGTCTTCACTTTACACAGTAACTGTGTTCCTTTTGTGTTCACATACTGGGTTTCTAGGTGGAAAATTAATAGAAATGTGTGAAAACCATGAAAATGAAGTCTGCTACCTCTAACACAGTCTTCTGACTCTCTGTTCTGTTGTGTTCCGCACTGGCCTGGTCTCAGAATATTTTCTGACATCAGTGGATTTTTTATTCCTGGAGGATTGAACTTGAATCCTGAAAACATTTGCAGCCCATTATGGAAAGAGTCCACTGATCCTTGAAAGAAAGCAGGGGTAGCCATAAAATCGCAGGGATAAATAAGAAATTTAGAGAAGACCTAACACCACCACTTCTTAAAATTTAATGAAATCAAATGGGAAATGGTACTTCTCAATTCATTCCTGCAAGCAAGCATTACCGTGATACCAAAACCAGAGAACAATCCAAATAAGAAAGAGAATTACAGACCATTCTGCCTAGTGAACATTGAAGCAAAAATCCTCAATAAGATACTGGCAAACAGACTGCAGAATATCATCAAGAAGATTTTACACCATGATGAAGTGGAATTATTCCCTGGGACACAGGGGTGGTTCAACATACATAAATCCATACATATAATACACCGTTTTGACAAACCCAAAAGCAAAAATCATTTGATCATTTCAATAGATACAGAAAAAGATTTTGACAAAGTCCATCGCCTATTCATAATAAAAAACCTACAAAAGTTGGGAGAGATGATCTTTATCTCAATCTGATAAAAGCCTTTTACTACAAACCAACAGTGAACCTCATACTAAGTAGACAAAAACTGAAAGCTTTCACTCTAAAATCAGGAATAAAACAAGGATGTCTACTGTCTCCACTCTTATTCAATAAAGTCCTGGAAACTATCTGGGGCAATTAGACGAGAGAAACAAATAAAAGGAATAAAGATAGGAAAGGAAAATCTTAAACTATCATTATTTGCAGAAGACATGATACTCTACTTAGAAGACCCTAAAAATTCCACCAAAAGACTTCTAGTTTAAGAAGCAAATTCAGTAATATAGCTGGTTACAAAGGCAACACTCAACAATCAATAGACTTCATAAACAAGAATAAAAAACTCATGGAAAGAGAAATCAAGAAAACAATAACTTTTACAATAGCATCCAACAAAATGAAATACTTAGGAATCAATCTAACAAAGGATGTAAATGACCTATACACTGTAAACTACAGTACTCTCAACAAGGAGATTGAAGAAGATATTCTAAAATGAAGAGCTATCCCATAGTCTTGGGTAGGGAAATTCAATATAGTGAAAATGACCATCTTCCAAAGCTATTGTACAGATTCAGTGCAATCCCAATCAAAACCCCGTAGCATATCTCAAAGAATTACATAAAATAAATCCAAAAATTCATCTGGAACCAGAAGAGACCTAGAGTAGCAAAGGTGATCCTGGGCAACAAAGGCAAGATAGGGTTCACCAAATCCCTGACTTGAAATTATACTATAAAGGTATTGTGATTGAAAAAAAAAAGATGTGGTACTGACAAAAAACAAAACAAACAAAACCAGACCCAAAGATCAAATGAACAAATTAGAAGATGGAGAAACAACCCCAGACCACTAAACCATCTTATCTTTGACAAAGGTGCCAAACAGAGTCATTGGAAGAAAAGCAGCCTCTTTACTAAATGGTGCTGGAAATCCTGGCTCTATACGTTCTGAATATTATCTTTCAACGTGTATTAAGCTAAGATCAGAATAGATCAAAGATCTTATATTAAAACAGAAACATTAAATCTGCTGCAAGATAGAGTAAGTAAAACTCTTAAAGACATTGATGTAAGCAAAGAATTTATGAAGAAAACTTGGATTGAACAGCAAAAATCAAAGAGAATTAAGAGAGAATCTCACCCTACTGAAAAACTTTTTAATAGCAAGAGAAATCACTAACAGAGTGAAAAGACAACGCACAACGTGGGAGAAAATGTTTGCCAACTGTTCCTCAGACACAGTATTACTATTGAGAGCACGGAAAACTAAAAAATTTTAGTCTTCCCAGATTTAAAGACCCAATCCAAAAATGTGCATCTGAGGTGAAATACACAGTTCTCAGATGAAGAAATAAAAACAACAAATAAATATGTGATAAAATGTTCTGCATCACTCGTCATTTAACAATTGCAAATTAAATAACACTGATATGTCACCTTACCCCAGAAAAAATGCCTACTGTCAAGAAATCAAGCAATAACGAATGCTGGAGGGGTTGTGGGGGAAAAAGGAACCCTTCTCCTTTGTTGGTGGTAAAGCAAACACTATGGAAATCAGTGTGGAGATTCCACACAAACTAGGTCTACAGGTCCCACTCAACTCAGCTATTCTCCATCTGGGTATCTACCCAAAAGAATAAAAATCATCATACCACAGTGATATATGTGCACCCACGTCTATAGCAGCACAGTTTGTGTTAGCCAGATCTGGGATGGAATGCATAACCTTTAGCTTGCCAGGTGGGCGCTTAACCTAAATACCTAGACCACTTTTTTTTTCCTTTTAACTTTCAAATAAAATGGGTTTGGGAGGAAAAAACAAGGACTGAGGTAAAGACTTTCAGTGCAAATACCCATCAGATGAGCTGAGATCAACATTCCAGAAGACAGCCAGCTCCAGAAGCCTCCACCATCTTTCATTGGGGATCCACAGTTACAGGGTGGGTTTTTTTTCTGTAATTATTCTTGGTGGGGAAGGCAGGCAGGAGAGCAGGAGCCAATCAGTGATGAAGAGGCTGGCTGAAGAACTGTCCAATCAGGCGGGCCAAGGTAGGCGGTCTCTTCCGGTGTCATGGCGTCAATTGCAAGTACAGGGTAAAATGGGAGCACTAGATGTTTGCTAGACCACTATTTTTTGCTTCTATTCGCTGTGGACTGCTTAGAAAGAACCTGGGAGACCTCCAAACTACGCAATGGTGATGTTATGGGATGGGAGCAGTGAAATGGGGTGGAATCTGGTTGAGACCAGTGAGAAGGGCCTGGGGGATTAGCTCAGTGGCATAAGCGCCTGTCTTGAAAGCAGGCAGTCATGAATTCGATCCGCGGTACCGATAAAAAGGAAAAAGACCAAAAAAAAAAAATCAAGTGGTGAGAAGCAGCTGTGCTGCCTAGAGCCTGTGTTCTTAGCCTCAGACCCTGAGGTCCTCTAGTGCTAGCAGTGAGTCATCCTCTGTCACTTTTACCTCTCGCTGGGGCCAGGACTGTTCTGGGTCCCTAGAATGCTGTTCCTACTGTGATACCACCAGGCCACAATGCCATTTTTGAAATTGCCTGGTGCCCTTGCTCCTTCAACAGTCAGCGCCCAGGAAGGGGCATGAGGAGAGCCTGATTCCGATGTGGTTTCAAGCTGGGTGCAGCTGTAATAACCTAGGTCTCTGCTCTTATTCCTGTCAGCAACAGATCTGAAAGCCAGAAGTTTATAAGTGTCTGTGATGCAGGACCTCATAGCCACAACTGCTCTCCTTAAACTTATGCATGTATGTATTTTGTGATCACCTAAATTTATACTATGTTCTCATATTTTCATGCTCATTAAAGGTGGAGGCAAAGGTTCTGAGAATTCAAAGGTGTGTAGTGATGTGCCTCAGTGGAGGAAGGCTTCCCAAACACAGGATGAACTGCTGTGTATTATAAAGAACAATGCAAAGAATTTCTGAACATAATTTATGTGACACATGTGCTCATAGACGATGTTTGGGAGGACAGCCATAGAGGTTTAAATTTTGAGAAAAATGAAGCAGATATAAATGTGTCATCAAGGGCAGGGAAAAGTGTGTTTGCTAAGGACAAATTCCAGAAAGCGCTGCCTGTTAAATTCTCATTGAAAAATGCTGAAATGTAGTCATTTGCATGAACATATAAATACATGATATCCTTCTGAATGGAAAGGAATATGGGTGTTATCTCTGAATTAAGAGCTAATTTAATAGCTTGGTTGATCATATACCAAAATGGAAAATCTCTGCAATGGACTTTACTAAGTGGTTAAAGTAGATGCCATAAATTAAAATTGTGCAGGGATATCAGTAGTTTAGTCATGAAGGGTTTTCTGCTTAGGGTGGATCAGACGAGCATGGAAAGGATGTGGAAGTTTCTGGCAGGACTCAGTGTGCCAATAGCAGGATATACAACAGAGAGGGTCTTCCCTGAAAGTCAGGTAGTTCTTAGGGTAAGCATGAAGATAAAGTTGGCTTATGATTTCTTCCTTGAGGTGAAAAACACCAGCTGTTGTAAGAATCAGTATTCCACATCCTTGTCAACCCATGAATTCTGTGATCTTCACTTGAGATCTAATTTTGATTATCTCTAATTATGACCCAGTGTCATGAAGGTGAAATTTGAATTTTTTTTTGTAACAGGGACCGAACTCATGATCTCAAGCTTGCTAGGTAGGTGTTCATGCTGCTGAGCTAAATACCCAGCTTTGAAATTGTATACTGTTTACTATATATGATATCAACATTGTTCCTCAGAAAATGTTGAATATTGTGGAATTTTTCTATATTGTATGGATATAATTTTTAAATCAAACCAAAGGTGTCATATGCAGTCATTTTTCAAGTTTCACATTGTCTGTGGGGTGTCTCAGTCAGGGTTTCTATATTTGAGACAGCTCTGTAAATTAGGCTAGCCCCAAACTCAAGGAAGTTATCCTGCATCAGCCTCCCAAGAAATATTTCTTATATCTGAATGGAGAGTGATCACTTGGTGACACTGAGCAATAATTTGAAGCTTATACCTGGTTTCATTTTTTGTATATTTTTTACATATAGCAGTTTTCCATGAACATTTGAGTTATTATTTATGTATCATATTTGATGTTATTTATGTTTTGTTCTATGAAACCAAATTTAAATATCAAAATGCTTCTTAAGTATATTAAGAACAAAGAACTCAGTGGCCTAAATGAGATTTGAAGAGATATCATTGTTAGTACATCAAAGTGATTCATGAGATATTTGTCCACCTCTGTGCTTTATGGATGCTGGTCCTGCAGGCTCTCAGTATGAGCTCTGCTTTAGAGACAGTGCACAGGGACTCTTGCAGTGACTCAGCATAAGAATCAGTGCTCCTATTTGGCTGTTACATTAGCTGTGAGTTGCAATAGAGCATTAAATTTGCTGTCTCAAAAAATGTGTATATACCAAAAATTAATCCCCAAGATGTGGAATTAAGGTTTGAAGAAATCAGTCTCCATTCAGCTGTTTTGTTTGCTTTTATTTTTTAGTTTAGTTTTGTTTTATTGAGACAAGTTTTCTCTATGTATATCAGCTAGTTTTGAACCCTTTGTGGAGTGCAGAATTGCCCTAACCGCAAAGCAACACTCCTATCTCAGCGTCTTAAGTGTGGGATTATAGATATGTGTGTTTTTACCCCAGAAAATATTGAGGCTTGTAAGTTAGCTGTGTTGTAGCTTGGCATAATAGATGCCATCTTGAGCTTTGCATTTAACTAGTGCCCTGTATTTCACTCAGAAAAATGGAAAATCACACAGGGTATAAGTCCCAGGAGAAAAGCAAAATGAGCTGTACCCAAAGAAAAAAATTAACCTGCTCAACAAAAGAGCAGAATATAGTTGTCATCAAAAATTATTATAAGATTCTAGGTAAATGATTTCCAACAGGATATTTTTGTGATTTTATCTTTTAAAACATCTGTAACTTTCTAGTTCAGAGCATCTTCTTTAGATACTGAAATGGGGGTAGGCGTTCTGTATACAAGTGTTCCTGAGACCTGCTAATGAAATTCCACATTTCTCAATTGGGTTGCTTGGTTTCCTATATTATTGTTCGGAAACTCACCTCAAGCTGCAGAAACCTTACTGATACAAGCAAACCTCAGGATTAAATGACAGTGCCCCTGAAATGAAAGAATAGTTGTGAAAAGGAGAGGAGAAAAAAGACAAATGCCATGTGTTACAATGCCCAGCTCTTTTCCCCAGCAATGAAGAGGCTGAAACAGGAGAATTGCCATGTATTCAAAGACAGCCTAACCTACATAGTGAGTGCAAGGCTGGCCAGAACTCCTAAGTGAGACTATGTCTTTAAATCAAAAAACTAAAATGAAAAAAATAAACAACCAAGGAGACAGAAAGACTATTTAAAAAAATAATAGAGCTGAGTGAAAGTAGAATTATGCAAAATAGGAATTATTGCATGATGCTGCAGTGGAAGGAAGGCTATGTAGTGGCATCCAGGAGGCAGTGACAAACACAGACTTAGGAATGGCACCTATTGTGCTACAGGACAACAGTGACCTCCTTCCTCCAATACATTTGCAGTTCACTAGACTGAGGACTTCTAAAAGCTCATGGAAATGTGAAACTCATGGCAAACAAGCAGCTTGAAATTCAGGCTTTGGAACATGACCTGTAGCAGACATTTCATATTTAAATTGAAATAAGAGAAATATAATGCTTCCCTGTTTGCTGTCAACTGCACAACATTGAGAAATGAAGTCAAAAAATGAAGTTCAAAAATTTTCTTAGAAAAAAAGAGACAAGAATAGCCCTGAATTTTCAGGAGTGGTCTTCGGTGTTTTGGCCACAGACCTATTGTCTGGGGTCATTTATACAGGAAAGTCACAATTTGGGTTCAGTGTGGGTCTCAGACTACAATCAACCTATAAGCTTATAGCTGCTTAAAAATATTATTCATCAGGGGAACAAATCAGCCAGAAAAGGTATGTGGAAAGAGCCAAGGCATTTTGTGGGAACAATAGTCCAGTTGATCTGGTCATTGAGTATGGTAATTAATGCCCATCTAAACTTCCTGGAGGAGGTGATGGTAACTTTAGGACATTTCAAGCTGTTGTTTTTCTCTTCAGGAGCATGTAGACATGGTCACTGCATCTTCACCTTCAGGTCTGGGTTTTTTCAGCTTTTCCTGTAGCAGTGATTGTTGTATAATTTTTTGCATTGACTATTTGTGGTTCCAGTTCCTCTCTGATTGTATAACAATTTCTGTCTACATTGACATCCTTTGCTAAAAATCACAGTACTATTTGAATGAATAAAGTGAAATATTCATTAATACTGGCCAGGGATTTAGCTCAGGAGGCAGAAACACGTGCCTGGAAAGTGCTAGGTTGTAACATTGATTCCTGATACCTAAAAAAATAAGTAATTTAAACCACAAGGAAAGAAAATAATTTCATTTGTGAAAATGTAGGTTTACAACATTTATAACTAAATATGTCAATGGCAAATTAAACACTGTTAATAGTCATATTTAGTATCTAAAATTGTTGGGGCTAGGGAATGAGCTCAGTGATACAAGGAGCTGCCTGGAGAGCACAAGGTCATGAGTTGAATCCCTCATACGGAAAAAAAAATCACAGTTGTTAACGATGCAGTCCTATGAGTACATTTATTGAAACTGATACTTGGTATTTAATAGCTCAATGTTTCTTTTGTGGTCTATGAAATACCTGCAGATAGCATGGCAATTACAGTGAATGATATACTGTCCCCTGTGGGATTTCTATTTTCTGAGTTGTTTTCATTTTTGTTTTCCCACATACTTGAAAGTTGAAAATGTTGGCTGGTGCTAGGTAGAAAAACTGTGATAATCATTTTTTCAATTTAATGATATATTTCCCTATATTCATTAAGAACATTTTATTTCCTACAGTTACTCAAAGTCAAATTGATAAACAATTCTTAAATTTACAGGCAGCTGAGTTAGTTAGAAATAGAGGCAACCATACCATGATATAGTGGAATGAAATTCCTGACCTTCTATATCTGGTATGAGTTTGCAAGAATGAATTTTAGGAACAACAGTTGAAGAGCAGAATATATTTATTGAGAGAAAGAAAGTGAAAGTATTTTGCTCTAAATAGGATATTTTGGAAGTGGAGGTGGGACCAGGGGACTTTTACCTTGAAGTCATTTTCCTCTCCCCTATTCAACCTACCTGTGGCCAGAAAAGTATCTCAATCAACTTGTTGCATATCAGCAATGCCACCTTTAAGCCCCACCCAAGTAAAAAAATCTATATGTGTGCTGCCCACACATTTCCAGAAAAAAAAGCCAGAACCCCAGTGGTCACGGGGTTGTCTCCATGGTCTTAGAATAAAGGCCATTTTGACTTTATATTCTCTTCTTTACTACACCAAAAATCCTATCAGAAAGCTTTTGTCTGAGAGAAACAGGAGGGATTCAGAGCCAGTAGCAAAGGACTCTGATTTATAGAATAAAATCATGTGGTGTGTGTGATAGCTTGGACCCCAGCATAAAACCCAATGAAGCAAGAAATTAAAATTTCGGGAGCAAAGGCTTTATATTAGGCCAGGCCAGGTGATGCCGTCTCAGGGAGCCAATTTGGAGACTGTGTGCCTTACAGCTAAAAAGGTTGGGTTATAAAGCTGAAAACCACAGGAATGTTGTGAACTTTGACCCAGTTTGATAACTTTCTTGTAGTTAAACATTTCTTAGGGACAGTACATTGTACTGCAGATAGGCTGAAGGGGGGGAATAACAAGAAACTGAAACTTAAAGATTTTTTGTGAAATGGAGACTTAACCTAAGAATGGGGAGGGGAGGGGAATTTACAGGAGGCTGAAACTTACTGGAGATGGAATTTTATTCTCTATTTAAATGGCACATATAGAACAGGAAGGGGCACATTGGGTAGAACTAGGTTACAACAGTGAGAAAGGTTTAAAGTGAGTTAGATTACTGAGGTTACTGAGGAGGTAAATTAGCACAATAGAGATGCTAAATACAAGAAATGTAAAAGTGGCCTTTTATTTAAAGAATGTGGAGAGGAGACCACAGCCACCAAAGTTTTGGCTCCCCTTCCACAGGACTAGCTATGGGGTTATGTGATTGTGATAATTCAGACGCTGGAATAAAATCCAAGGAAGCAAGAAATTAAAATTTAGGGAGCTAAGGTATTATTTTAGGCCAGGCCTGGCAAGGAGTCTCCAGGAGCCAATTTGGAGACTGGGCATCTGACAGCTAAAAGTCAGGGCATTTATCTTGTAAATCCACAAACAGCTGCTGGTCACACAATGCAAGGAGGGGGGTGGGGTGTGGTGCACTACAAAACAGAAACATGGTGCATTACATTTAATGGGAAGAGCAAGATTCAGGTAACAAGCAAGTTTTCCTGTAAACAAGCAAGTTTATATAAGAAGAATCCTGTTTTCCTCAGCAGAGACTAGAAGTCTAGCAGTGATTAACAACTTCTGTTATCTTATCTTAGCGGCACATCTGTTATTTTTAGGGGGCAACAAAGGTTAACATATCAATTAGGTAAGAGTTAACAATTCTTTACAGAGGAGAGCATTGATTGACATACTAATTAGGTCATCCAGAGGAGGAAGGGAAAAACACATATACAGTAAGGCCAAGTTACAGGTATTGCTCCGATACAAAAATAACGAAGCTATTTTTCTAGACTACAACAGAGGTATATGTGACTTTTGAGTGGATCTGATGCTTGGAGGGGACATTGATGTCATGCAAGGAGCTGATGGGAATTTTCTTTAGGTCCATGGGAGAGAAAGAGGAAGTTGTAATCAAGGAAAAAAGAGGAAGTGGCCATATGAGTAAGCATCCCTGATTTGCCTTCTTCCACCTTCAACTACCACCATGAGGTTCTGTGATTGTTTCTAGGGCAAAACTCTTTCAAGTACATTCTTCAGTTTCAAGGAAGAAATCAAAACAAAGAATTTTTGCCACCTGTGTTCCTCTATGGCTGGTAGTAAACCCTTCATAAGAAATATTGTTAGTCATTTCCTTAATGCATTGTAGATACCGTAACCAAAATTTCAGATCATTTCACTTTCAGAAAACAAAAGTAGCACTTAAAGTCAGGGATAAAGCCCTTCAGTGCAAGCATCCCTGGAAAGGTGAGATCAACATTGTAGAATACAAACTACTACTGATTTATCTGACTTCAGGAAAGAGAAAAATGTATAATGATATTGCTATAGAGTAATGAATCTCCTGGTCTGTGAATTTGTGTTCTCTAAAGTCAAAGAATGAATTTTAGGAACAACAAAAATTAAGAGCAAAATATACTTATTTAGAGAAAGAATGCTACCTGAGAGAGATAAGGAGTCCTGAGCGGGATGTCAAACACTGTCCTTCTGGGGACCTTTATAGAGTAAAATCATGTGGTGAGATGAGTTTAAGGTGGAGAAAAATTGGAACTCACAATGCAGATGGGCATAAGACGGGACAGAGCTATGGTAGCCAATAAGATTATAAGTTCATGTAAAGTTGATTAAATTGGGAACAAAGTGGGAAGGGAGTGTCATAGAAAGCAGGAATTCTTAGGCAGCAGTGACTTTTCCCTTAGGGTTTTGGGAGGGTGACTCATGAGTTCATCAGGATGATAGGAAATATTTAAAATGTCCGTCTTTAGGATAAGGATCCTTTTTTTTGAATGGTGACTCCTAACCTCCTCAGAGTGCTATGGAACTATTTAGAATATCAGTCTTTAGGATATGGATGAATTTGCTGATCATTTGTCTTGAGACTTGGCCCATAGCATGAGGTGTCATAGTAGATACCATAACCAAAACCAAAATTACAAAACCAAAACCATAACCAAAATTACAGATAGTTGCCCATAGTTGCACAGTATCTGGTCTCCTGCAAAGACTCCTTGGAGGACCTAGCCCTGCCTCATGCCAATACTATTTAAATAACTCAGGCACCTGTAACAGTACTGCTTGGAAAATTGATTACAGATGTCTTGTGCTTAGGGTGAATGATCTGGGGATGACAGTGTGCAATGTATATACCAGTGTTGCCCCCTGGTTGACATGTTTTGAAATTTAATTTTAGTTGATGTGTTCTTTTTTCACTGAAATAAAATGGATTTGAAAATTAAAAGCCTGAAGTAAAGCTCTTCAGTACAAACACTCCTTTGGTCGAGCTGAGTTCAGCACTGGAGAGGAATGGCAGCTCCAGAAGTCTCTGCACTACAGTCTATCATTTGGGATCCTCTCCTGCAGGGAGGGGTTTCTTTCCCTGTTGATTCTTGACTCAGAAGGTAGGCAGTAGAGCAGGAGTCAATCAGTGATGAAGGGGCAGACTATATGAACTGTCCAATCAGGTGTTCCATTGCTGTCTGTGACTTCTGTCTTTTCTGGTATCTCAGCATGATTTATCTGTTCTGCATACAACAGTGGCAGCAAAATGCTTGCTCGATCTCACTTAGTACTTTTGATGTCCTGTGGCCTGATGGGCAAAGTATCTGAGAGATCCTGGAGCCATGGAATGGTGAAGTTGTGGATGAGAGTCCAGAAATAATGTAGATTGGGTGAAACCAATTACAAGTATTTAGGAGTAGTTCCGGTGTCTGGAGCCCCAGGTATTTAGTTAGCTTCAGCTCCTGATGTCCTCCAGCATTGGCTATGGTTCATTCACTGTCCCTTTTGCCTCTTGCTGTTGGCAAGGGTGATTTGGGGTTCCCAGAACCCTGGCTTCACTATGACAGTAGAAAACTCAAGTATCATCTTTGAAATACACTTCTGGCCTGGTACCTCCACCATCTTAGACATTGGAAGGAGCTTGGGAAGACACTGGCTATGATGCTTTTTGTAGTTTGTAGAGCAGGAATGAGCTAGATCTATGCTCTCTTTCCTCAGAGTAGCAGATCTGGAATGTCTGAGGTTTATTAATGTCTGTAATGCAGGGCCTCATAGCCACAATGGCTCAACTTAAACTTGGGCTTTTTTGTATATATAATGATCTCCTAAATTTATGTTCTCTTATTTCCATCCTCAGGACAGGTAGTGACAAAGTTCCTGAGAATTCAGAGATTTGTAGTAGTTTGCATCATTGGAGAAAGGCTTCCCAAACACCTGGTGAACTCCTGTGTATTATACAGATCAGTGCAAATTATTTCTGAACATACTTAATTATTTAGGTGGCACCACTGCTCACAGACTAGGTTTGTGGGAACAGCCATAGAGTTTTGAAGTCTGAGAAAAATGAAGCAAATATGAAGTTTTATCAAGGCCAGGGTAAAAGTTTGTGAAGGACAAATTCCAGAAAGTGCTACCTGTTAAATTCTCGTCGAAAAATGCTGAAATTTAGGCATTTGCATGGACATATACTTGTGATATCCTTCTGAATGGACAAGAATACAGGTGTCATATCTGAATTAAGAGCTGATTTAGTAGCTTGGTTGTTCATAGACAGTTTAAATATGGAAATGCTCTGCAATGGACTTGTCTAAGTGGTATAAAGGAGGAGCCATAAATAGAAATTTTTCAGTGATATCAAAAGTTAGGCATGAAGGGTTTTCTGCTTAGGATGGAACAGAGGAGTGTGGAAAGGATGTGGAAGTGACTGACAGGATTTAGGAAGCAAATAGCAGGACATACAACAGAGAAGGTCTTTACTGAAAGTCAGGTAGTTCTTGGAGTAAGTATGAAGTTAAAGTTGGGTTCTGATTGCTTCATTGAGGTGATCAACACCAGCTCTGACAACAATCAGTATTCCACATCCCTGTCAACCTATGAATTTTGTGTTTCATACTTGAGATCTAATTTTGATTATCTCTACTTATGCCCCAGTGTCATGAAGTTGAAATTTGAGTATTTTTGTACAAGGATCGTACTCATGATCTATGCTTTCCAGGCAGGTGGTCATGTCAGTAAGCTAAATACACAACTATGAACATGTTTTCTGTGTAGTATGGAAGATATCCACATTGTTTCTCAGAAAGTGTTGAGTATTGTTGGAGTTTTTCTGTATTGTATGGCTATAATTTTTTAAAACAAACCAAAGCTGTTTTATGCAGTGACTTTTTAGATTTCACATTGTTTTTGGGGTGTCTCAGTCAGGGTTTGAATATTTTAGACAGCTCTGTAACTTTAGGATAGCCCCAAGTTCAAGGAAGAACTCCGTCACCAGCCTCCCAAGATATATTTCTTATATCTGAATTGAAAGTGATCACTTGGTGACAGTGAGGTATAATTTACAGCTTGGGCCTGGTTTCATTTTATATACATATTTTTAAAATATAGCTGTTTTCCACTAACATTTAAGTTATTATTTATGTACCATATTTGATGTTATTTATGTTTTGTTCTATGAAACCAAATTCATATTTCAAAATGCTGCTTAACTATATTAAGAACAAAGTACTCACTGTTCTAAATGAGATTTGAAGATATGTCTTCCATAGTCTATCAAAGTGATTGATGAGACTTTTTTTCTTTTTTTTAAATTTTGAAATAGATAAAATATAACAGAACAAGGCAGAATAAGCCCAACTAAGATCATACAGTGAAATTGGTACACAACTTCACAACAGGTTACTGGGATAACAGTAGTAGGTATCACAGTATATTTCATTATCTTTATAATAGTTTTTCTTTCAAACATGTATATCAAAATGAGATGAAATACAGAACATTATAGAACTCATCAAAACAGAATATTGAATAGAGCAGTACCATTAATTAGAATAGAGCCAAACAGTAATAAAAATATTTGCCTTCAAAGATATAGTGGAAGAAAGTCCCCCTTATTTGCTATGGACAACTTCCCAGGAGACGCTCAGATTCCTGGTTCATTTGCTAATGGGGTTGGGTGGGGGGGTAGGGGAGTGATAGGAGTAGAGGGGTAGGGGAAATGGGATATTTGACTCTAGGTGGTGCATCAGTAGGTTCACTATTGCTTAGTAGGGAGACAGGATGGTGTTTGGTTTCACAGAATCCTAAGTTCCAATGTTGCATGTATCTCAGGAGCTGCTGCTGGTTCTCCCCCTGGAAGGACTGCAGTTTGGAGACTGCCACTGCTCACCAGGGAGGGCAGGTGCTTGCCTGGCTTCCCAGTGTCCTAAGTTCCAATATTGCATGGATCTCAGGAGCTGCTGCTGGTTTTCCCCCTGGAAGGGCTGCAGTCTGCCAAACCACCACCACTGACCAGGGAGAGGAATTGCTTGCTTGGCTTCCCAGTCGATTGATGAGATATTTATTTCCCTCTGTGCTTTGTGGTTGCTGGTCCTGCAGGCTTCTCACTGTGAGCTCTGCTTATCAGACAGTGCACAGGGAATCTTGCTGTGACTCAGCACAAGAATCAGTGTTCCTATTTGCCTGTTACATTAGCAGTGAGTTAAAATCTAGCATCAAATTTGCTGTCTTCAAAACTGTGTATATACACAAAATGAATGACAAAGACATGGATTTAATTTGAAGAAATCAGTCTTCATTCAGCTGTTTATTTGGTTTTATTAGTTTAGTTTAGTTTTGTTTTATTGAGAGAAGCTTTCTGTATGTATATCAGCTGGATTTGAACACCCTATGGAGCCTAGAATTGCCCTGACCTCACCGAAACTGTCCTGGCTCAGTCTTTTTAGTGCTGGGATTATAGTTATGCACCACCACACTTTCCTTTTGATTCAAATTTGTAGGAGAGAGTTTAAGATATCCCAAACCTGGGGTCTCAATCTTCCTTTGAGAAATATATGTATGATCCTTTAGGAGGTGGTGATCTTTGAGGATGTGGTCGTGAACTTCAGCAATGAAGAGTGGAGTTTGCTGAGTCCATCCCAAAAGAACCTCTACAGAGATGTGATGGGTGAAACTTTTAGCAACATGATTGCGATAGGTAAGGATGAAATCTTTTTGTCACTCATGCTGTCAGAATATTGTTTGTTGCTCATCAGTGCTGTTTCATTAAAAAGAACATGAAAATAATTTTAAAACTACCTCAGATCTGGACATGTTATATCATATATCTAAACAAAACCTATTAATTTGTATATATTTCTCTAATGAGTCCTGGTATTTCTATGTCTACAATTCAGGAGGACTTGGGGATATCCAGGAAGCTGAAAAAGAATGCAAAATTTACTGGAGATACTTAAGGTAATACACACTCACAAGGAGAAGGAATGTTCCTGAGTAATTAGTGAGTCAGCAGAAAAATGACCACCATTCAATTTAATGTCAATAATATTCTCTGAAGATATATAAGCTAGGGTATGTATAATGAGTGAATTAAATCATGGAAATGTATGACATTGCATATAGATGTATACAAAAGGCATACACTTTGAGTTATGACATTCAGTTTCTGTACCGATATATACATGTTAATGCAACACATTATCTAACAATTTTTTGTAGCAATATATACAAGAGAATGCAACACATTCATTATCTATAAATTGCTAAGATTGCAATAGAATTTGAAATAAAACTGAGTGCTCATGTTTCCAAGCCATGTTCTAGAGAATCAGCCATTCTAATTAAAATTCTTAGTAGGCTGGTGGAATGTTAGTGCACTCATTTTGCATATCAGTATGCAGTTGTCTCTGGAAAATGATCCTCTCATACTTGTCTTGGTTATATTTTTAAAATCTCAAAATACACTTAAATACTGATACATGCTTACTCATTTACAAAGCAGATAAAGTTATAATAGATCAGGCCTTGAAGAAGCTTAGTTATCTATCACTGGATTTGTGAAGAAGGAACATGTTAATAGACTCTCTGTGATTGTGCATTCTTGTAAACCCAGCATACTATGAATCAGATTTTGCAGAATGGCAAATTCAAGTTTAAACTTCAAAGGTTAATGATCAGTGAAAATCTCTTAAAACAGATTTTAAAAAGCTATAGATTTGGGGCTGGGGATTTAGCTCAGCGGCATAAGCGCCTGCCTTGCAAGCAGGCAGTCGTGAGTTCGATCCCTGGTACCGATAAAAACGAAAAAGACAAAAAAAAAAAAAAAAAGCTATAGATTTTATGCTAATACCTGTTGTTCATTTCCAGCCTGGAAAAGAAAAAAAAATGTGTTATATAATGCCAATAAATAATATAGTGTCATTTGCCATAAGAAACAGATGGGCCTTTCACCCATCTGTTGATGAATGAAATAGCTCAGCTATAAAACCTAAATGGTCACAGGGTTTCTTTTAGATAAGAAACCAAAATAAAAATTGCAGAATGAAGTGAAAGAGAATTAATAGAGAAAAGTAAGACTGACCATATGAAAAAGGGAACTACAGGTTAAGGACAGAAATGAGATTGTGATGGGGAAACGTATCAGAATGATCTGTCTGTGATACACATAAGTGCCCATGCCCAAAGAAAAGCTAAATATTCTGCATTTCATAAGGTACCACCTTTTAAGATTTCCAAATGTGTACCAGTCTTTTGGGAATGACTGTTTTCAACATATCTTACAAGGCCATTCTGTTGCTTCAGGGTCAGAACTTCTTAGGCATTAAAAACAGAACTTGACATTAATGCAGTCATTAAACTGAGACCCATTTCACTGTGAATTTTTCTTTTTTTTTTAAAATTTAATGTAAGGAAAAATTAAACAAAACAAAATAAGTAGAAATTATACTACTTTCAAAGTGAAAATGAACAGTAAGAAATCACAAGACGATTACATATGCTGCTCATAGAAATAGTTAATCAAATACAAAAGTGAAACATGAAATAGGGATTCGAAAAGCAAGACTGCAAACAGTTTTGTTCAACTCTCCAACAAAAGCTTAGTAATATGGTTATCAATCCGATATATGATTTTTTTCCTTACAGCAATGACAAGCTAGGGAAATCCTATGGACATACATCTTGGAATCTGTGTAAAGAAGTATTCCTTTGTACTGCAGGAGGTAATGTGAATGTGAAAGAAACAGAAACACACCACAATGTTCAGATCCATGAAAAATATTGCAGTGGAGGGAAACCCTATGTATGCAAGCAATGCGGGAAAGGTTTTACTACACATGGAATTTATAAGAAACATGAAAGAATTCACAGAGGAGAGAGACTATACATATGTAAGGAATGTGGGAAAGCTTTTACAACACATACATATTGTCAAGTACATAAAAGTCTTCACTCCGGAGAAAAACGTTATAAATGTAGGCACTGTGAGAAAGCTTTCGGCACACGTACTTATTGTGTAATCCATGAAAAATTTCACACTGAGCAGAAATTGCATATATGTAAGAAATGTGGGAAAGCTTTTAGAAGCAACATTCATTGTCAAATACATGGAAATCTTCACACTGGAGAGAAACCATATGTATGTAAGCAATGTGGGAAAGGTTTTAACACACAGGGAAATTGTAAGAAGCATGAAAGAATTCACACTGGAGAGAAACCATATGTATGTAAGCAATGTGGGAAAGCTTTTACCCAACATGGACATTGTAAGCAACATGAAAGAATTCACACTGGAGAGAAACCATATGTGTGTGAGCAATGTGGGAAAGCTTTTAACACACGTGCATATTGTAAGTTTCATGAAAGAATTCACACTGGAGAGAAACCTTATGTATGTAAGCAATGTGGGAAAGCTTTTATGACACTAGGACATTGTAAGGAACATGAGAGAATTCACACGGGTGAGAAACCCTATGTATGTAAGCAATGTGGGAAAGCTTTTACCAAACATGGACATTGTAAGGAACATGAAAGAATTCACACTGGAGAGAAACACTATGTATGTCAGCAATGTGGGAAAGCTTTCAACACAAGGGGTGGTTGTAAGAAACATGAAAGAATTCACACTGGAGAGAAACCTTATGTATGTAAGCAATGTGGGAAAGCTTTTAACACACATAGATATTGTAAAGAACATGAAAGAATTCACACTGGAGAGAGACCATATGTATGTAAGCAATGTGGGAAAGCTTTTAACACACGGACAGATTGCAAGAAACATGAAAGAATTCACACTGGAGAGAAACCTTATGTATGTAAGCAATGTGGGAAAGCTTTTAACACAAGGGGAGGTTGTAAGAAACATGAAAGAATTCACACTGGAGAGAAACCATATGTATGTAAGAAATGTGGGAAAGCTTTTAACACACGTACACATTGTAGGATTCATGAAAGAATTCACACTGGAGAGAAACCCTTTGTATGTAAGCAGTGTGGAAAAGGTTTTACCAATTCTGGAAATTGTAAGAAACATGAAAGAATTCACACTGGAGAGAAAACATATGTATAAGCAATGTGGGAAAGTTTTTACCCTACATGGACATTGTAAGCAACATGAAAGTTCACATTCAAGATAAAATCAGTGTATATAAGCATCATGAGAATGATTTGAGCACACATACATATTGCATAATGCATGAAAATCTTCACGCTTGGCAGAAAAATTATATATGTAAGTAATGTGGGAAACGTTTCAGCAGAAATGCTCATTGTCCAATACATGAAAAAATTACACTGTTGAGAAAGCCTGTGTATGTGAAGAATGTGGGAAAGCTTTCACCACACATGGATACTGTAAAATACATCAATGACTTCACACTGGTGAGAAACCCAATGTATATAACAATGTGGTAAAGCTTTTACTGCATACAGTCATTGCAAAACACATGAAAGAATTCAGACTGGGAAGAACCACCGGCTGTGTAAGCAAATGGAGACACTCTCAGCAGCCAGACTGTAAGTGAAATACATGAAAAAACTCACACTAGAGATAAATCTTATGTATTATGGGAATACTCTCAGCACACATGATCATTGTTACATATCTGAAAAAACTCACTGGGTAGAGATCCTATGTGGATTCACAATGTGAGAAATATGGCAATCCATGTGTGTTGTTAAATACATAGAAAAAAGTATCGCTCCTCAGACAGTTTAGATCTAAGTTTACTTTTAAAATCCCAAGGAGACCTGAAGAAATAACCAATACAGAAGTTTGATGTGAATATATATTCATAAATTTTCCAGAAACGACAAATCTGTGGTGGAGCTCTACTAGAGTGCACATGTTGTATGGTTTTCAGTTAACCACTTGTACCTATTTAGATTTTTTAAAATGTCTTGGTGCTTCAACATGACATCTTGTAATTAAACATGGTAAACTGAAATGGGCTTTTAACTTTCAAGTATGGATAGTTTCTATGTACTTAATATCTTGTCTTTAAAATTGAATTTTTATGTTTTTTGGTAAATTGCAATGTTTATTTAAAGAGATAAAACAGAAAAAAGTGTAGAAATAATACAGAATTTCAGAAAATTAAACAATAAGAAATCACTAGTTGATTAGTTACATATTTTCATCTTAGGAGTAGTTGTTCAAGTTACAAAATAAAGCGTACAAAGTGATATTCAAATAATGACACTGCGAAAAGTTCACCTCAATGATCCAACAAAAACTTATTAAAATGCTTATCTGTCCTTCACACTTGTTTTATTTCTTAAAGAGGGTAAGATTAAACATGACAAAACAGAACAGAACAGTTCATAAGAAAACAAGTTAAGGAAACACAGATTTCAAAGCACGTCCACTGGAGATTCACTGTCTATTTTACTGTCTCTAGTTTTCTTCCAAATAGTTGTCCCCATCTAGAATGCATTGCATATATACTGAAGGTCATAGAACTAATCAAATAATTACAGGATGATGTAGGCTTTTTCAGTCTTCAAACTGATTTTGGGGAAGTCGATAATGACTACCACAATGTCTCTCATTCTCTTCAGAGTAGCTGTCTTTATATTTGTGTATGCTGAAATTGAACATCAGAGAATAGACTAATATCACTCTCAACAGTGAATAATAGCATCCTGAGAAGGAGAAAGGTGAGGAATTGCCTAAAAAAAGAAGGCAGAGGGCATTGTTAAAAGTGTATCAGGATTTAAATGTTACCATAGACTTATTGCTCTGATTAGTTTGATTATATTTTGTTCCAGCCTGTCTACTCATATTACATTTGAGGGCACAGAGAGATAACACAAAAAATAGCAGGTTATACCATGGTAACTATCCTTAATTACCTATTAACTTAAACTGAAACCCTGTATTACTTGCATTGTCTTCTATGACTGATCTTCTTTGAAGCTGATTTGTTTGAATGCTATTTGGCCTTGACTGATTTTATTCACATTTGGTATGCTTGCTTGTACCAAGTCCAAGATTAGAGGCAACTACTGTGAAGGTGACAAGATGTAAAATATGTACTTTGGGGAGCAGGGGATTTAGCTCAGTGGCATAAGAACCTGCCTGGCAAATGTGAGGTCGTGAGTTTGATCTCCAGTACCAAAAATAATTTAATAAAAGATATCCATTCCAGGTTTGATTATTTTTTTATTTAAAGAGAAAAAAGAAAGGAAATAAAAAAAACAACGCATTAAAAGTGTATAAATAATACAGAATTTCAAGAAAAGTAATACAGTAAGAAATCACTTGTTAATAGGTTACATATTTTCATCTTAGAAACAGTTGTCCAAATTATTGAATTAAAGCATATAAAGTGGACATTCATACAGTGAGATTGCAGACAGTTCCATTCAATGATCCAACAAAAGCTCAGTAATATCGCTTTCCATCCTACACACTCAAACATGCAGTTATATCCCTTAGACCACCTTCATTTCCTCTCTTTTTTACAATAACAATTACAGTTTTTGTGTTTTTTTACTGCCACAGTTCTAATTACTTTTTTTTAAGAGAATAAAACCTAACATGACTGAAAAAAAAAAGATTCAGTTAGAACAGAAGGATGGGCATAGTACATGATGCAAAAATAGAATATCAGGTGATCAAAAATGGTTATGAGTGTGCCTCTTGCTATTTTTAAAAAGAGTTGCCCATCTCATCAGGTATAATAGAATTGATCAAAACAGTACAGAATAAGACCAATAAAACCTACACTGGAGACCTTACAGTATTTCAAAACAAGATAATAGTCAAACCATAATGGGCATGATAGTAAATCTTATTGCCTTCATAGTGGCTGCCTATACCCTCAAATTTGATGCTATCAAACAATACAGAATTCAGTAAAATCAGACAGAAAAAGATGGGGAGAGCTATAGTGGGGTTCAAATCAGGTTAATAAGAAAACAAAAATGTTACTATAATATATCCTGCTATTTTTTAATTTAGTTTTCCCTTAATTGAAAAAAATTAAGAAAACATAGATTAATTTTTGAAAAAGAGTGGAGATTGAGATAAAAGAGGACATTGTAATAGAACAACACAGGTCAGAACCGAACTATTTAAGCATCATTGTGTTTCACCCCCAAATAATCTAACATGATATTAGTCACCATAGTGCCTCTTTCCTAGAATTATTTGAGTATAACTTCATGTACTGTAGCATCAAGCATCAAGACAGTGTGAAGGCATTCAAGAGAATGAAAGAATTACAGTGTACTTAGAACCAGTTAACAGAAAATGAAAAATGATTTCTATATTATCTCTTTGCCTGTAAAAGTTTTGTTTATACTATCGCATATAGTAAAATATAGAAAGATACAACATGTTAAAACCAGTGGAAACAGATGTACAACAGCTTGATGGGACTTTGAAACAATATGCTATTAAATCAGCAGTAGCTTTTTGATGTGTTGTTTTCTTCAGAATAGCTATTTGTACTATCACTGATACTAAAATCGAGCAACCCAGGTTAAAACCATTGCACTTAATGAGTGAAAACATGGATTCAAACCAATATGATTGGGAATCATAGTTACCACATACTTCTATGTATTCTTATCACTTTTTACACTAGGGAAAATATTCGGTATTTATACATCTGACTTTGATTTATTTCACTTATGAGTATGGTCTCAAGCTGCATCCATTTACTTACATCTCAATGTGATCATTCTTTATAGCTGAGTAGTACTCCATTGTATAAAAATACCACAACTTTTTATCCATTCCTCAGTTGATGGGCACTTAGGTTGTTTCCAAGATCTGGCTATTACAAATTGTGTGGTTATAAACATGGGTGCACATTTATCTCTGTGGTATGATTATTTCAGTTCTTCTGGGAATATGCCTAGAAATGGAATAGGTGGGTCAAAAGGTGCTTCCAGTCCCAGCTTTCTGAATAATCTCCAGACTGACCTTGTCAATGGTTTCACTAGTCTACACTCCCACCAACAGTGCAGGAGAGATCCTTTTACCCCACAGCCTCTCCAGCATTTGTTGTTGGTTTTAATGATCTCAGCCATTCTTTCAGGAATGAGATGAAATCACACGGTGGTTTTAATTTGCATTTCTCTAATGACTATTGATGGTGAACATTTTTTCATGTATTTATTTGCCATTTGTATTTCTTCATCTGAAAATTGTTTATTCATCTCAGATGGCCATTTTTGGATTGGGTCTTTGAATTTTGGGGGTCAGATTTTCTTTTAATTCTTTATATGTTTTAGACAGAAGTCCTTTGTCTGAAGGGCAGTTCACTAAAATGTTTTTCCCAGTTTTGGGTTTTTTTTTTTTTTTTTCACTATGCTGGAGATTTCTTTTGACGTGCAGAAATTTTTTAATGAGGCCATCCCAATTATTGACGCTGGGAAGTATTTCCCATGTGGTTTGAGTTCTGTTCATGAATTCTCTACCTCCTCTTATGCCTTCAAGTTTTTTACCCAATTTGTCTTCCAATAGATTTAGTGTTTCTGTTTTAATATTTAGATCTTTGATCCATTTAGATTTTATTTTAGTACATGGTAATAGGCATGGGTCTTACTTTTAGTTTTGGGTGTAGGGAGGGCCAGTTTTTCACCACTATTTATTACAGAGACTGTCTTCCAGTGAACATGTTTGGCCTCTTTATCAAAGATAAGGTGGTTGTGTATGTTTGTAGTTTTGTTGTATCTTCTAATCCATTCCACTGATCTTTGGCTCAGTTTTGGTTCCAGTACCATGTTGATTTTACTACAGTTGCTTTGTAGTATAACTTCAAGTCAGGGATTGTGATAACTCCTGGCTTGCCTTTGCTACTTTTAACTGTCCTTGCTGTTCTAGGTTTCTTCTCACTCCAGATGAATTTTAGGGGTGATTTCTCAATTTCTATGAGGTATGTTGATGTTTTTTAATCGAGATTGCATTGAATCTGTATAAATTTTTTGTGAAAATGGCCATTTTCACAATATTTATTCTTCCTATCCATGAGCAAAGGATGTCTTTCCATTTTCTGAGATCATCTTCAGTTTCATCTTTCAGGGTGTTATAATTTTCCCTGTATAGGTCTTTTACTTCTTTCATGAGAGTAATTCCTAAATATTTCATTTTTTTGGTTGCTAGTGTTAAGGGTGTGGTCTCTTATTTGTCTCTCTGTAGCTTTGCTGTTAGTGTATAGGAATGTTATTGATTTTTGAGCATTGATTCTGTATCCAGCTACATTACTGAATTTATTATATCTAGGAGTCTTTCAATGGAGCTTCGGGGATCTTCTATATAAAGTGTCATGTCATCTGCAAATACTTATAATTTAATTTCTTCTTTTCCTATCTTTAAGCCTTTTATTTCTCTCTCTTGTCTAATTGCTCTGCCCAGTATTTCCAGTACTATATTAAATTGGAGTGGTGATAAGGGACATCCTTGTATTGTCCCTGATTTTAAAGTAAATATCTTCAATTTTTGTCCATTTAGTATGATACTGACTGTTGATTTGTCATAGGCAGCCTTAATTATATTGAGGTAAAGACCATCTATTCCAATTTTCTGTAAGGTTCTTATCATAAATGAATGTTTGACCTTATCAAAAGCTTTTTCTGCATCTATAGATATGATCATGTGATTCTTACTTTTGGCTCTATTGATATAGTGTATTACATTTATTGATTTACATATATTAAACCATCCCTGCCTGCCTGGGATGATTCCCACTTGGTCGTGGTGTATGATCTTGATGATTTGCTGCATCCTGTTTGCCAATATTTTATTGAAGATTTTTGCATCTGTGTTCATTAGGGAGATTGGTCTGTAGTTCTCTTTTTCAGTTGGGTCCTTCTCTGGTTTTGGTACTAGAGTAATATTTGCTTCTAGGAACAATTTAGGAAGGATTGCTTTCCTTTCAATATCATTGCAGATTTTGAGGATTGTTGGCATTAGGTCTTTTTTTTTTTTATTTCTTGTAGAATTCTGCAGTGAATCCATCTGGGCCGGGGCTCTTCTTTGTAGGTAAATATTTAATTTCATCTTTAATTTCATTAATAGAAATTGGGTTATTCAGTAGTTTTACATCTTCATTACCTAGCTTTGGTACTTCGTATGCTTCCAGGAATCTGTCTATTTCCTCTGTGTTATCAAACCTTTGAGAGTAGAGGTTTTCGAAATAGGTGTTGATGAACTTCTGTATTTCAATAGGGTCTGCAGTAATTTCACCTCTTTCATTCTTTATTGCATGAATTTGAACTTTTTGTTCCCTTTTTAAAATAAGGTTGTTTAGGGGCTTATCAATTTTATTTTTCTTTCAAAGAACCAGCTCTTTGATTCGTTGATTTTTTTGGATTGTTTTTTTAGTTTCTATTGCATTGATTTATGTTCTGATTTTTATAATTTCTTCTCTTCTTTTGGTTTTGTGCTTGACTTGCTCTTCTTTTTCTAGATGTTTGAGGTGTAACATCAGGTTATTTATTTGTATTCATTCTGTTTTCCTAATGTGGGAACTCAGTGCAATAAATTTTCCTCTGAGAACAGCTTTCATTGCATCCCTCAGATTTCAGTAAGTTGCCTTTGTGTTTCCATTTGTTTGTAGGTATTGTTTAATTTCTTCTTTAATTTCCCCTGTGACACACTGATTATGCAAGAGTGTGTTATTCAGGTTCCATGTGTTTGTGGGATTTTTGCAGTATCTTTTATCATTAATTTCTATAGCATGCAAGGGATAATTTTGACACTTTTGCATTTTAAATACATTCTATGAATTAATATATGGTCTATTTTAAAGAATGATCCATGTACTGCTGAGAAGAATGTGTATTCTGTTGTGGTTGGGTGGAATACTCAGTATATGTCTATTAAGTCCATTTGTTCAAAGGTGCGATTCAGTTCTTTTATTTCTTTGTTGATTTTCTGTCTGGTTGATCTGTCCATTGGTATCAATGGTGTGTTAAGGTCTCCTGTTACAATTGTGTTACTGCTAATTTGGTTTTTCATTTCTGTTAGTACTTATTTTATATAACTGGGTGCTCTGGAGTTTGGTGCATATATATTTAAGATAACAATCTGTTCCTCTTGGAGTTTTCCCCTAACCAGTGTGTAGTGACCTTCTATATCCCTTCTGATCATTACTGGCTTTAAGTTTATATTGTCGGCAAATGGAATAGCTACCCCTGCTTTTTTGGGGGTTCCTGTTGCATGAAGTATTGTTTTCTATCCTTTGACTTTTAGTCTGTGAATATCCTTTTGCATTAGATGGTGTTCTTGGAAACAGCATATCATTGGATTTTGTTTCTTGATTTACTCTGTCAGTCTGTTTCTTTTAATTGGTGCATTGAAACCATTTACATTAATGGTTAGAACTGTTGTATATTGGTTTATTGTTGACATGTTATTTTTCTGCTGTTGCAACTTTATCTTTCTGCTCTGTTTAATTGTCTGCTTTGTTAATGGCTTTTTCGTAAATGTATCTAGGCTCTCTCAGTATTCTCTGCAGGGTTGGATTGGTGATCATGAAGTTTTTCAGCTGTTCTTTGTAATGGAAGTATCTTATTTCTCCATCAATTTTGAAGGACAGTTCTGCAGGGTACATCAGGCTAGGTTGGAAATAATTTTCCTTTACAATCTGAAATACTTCACTACATGTTCTTCTTGACTTTATTGTTTGTGCTGAGAAGTCTACTGTGATTCTGATAGGTTTTCCATTATAGGTGATCTGTCTCTTCTCTCTGACAGCTTTTAATATTCTATTCTTTTGTTCAATTTCTGTGATGGTCACTGTTATATGGGTGTAAATTTATTTTGGTTATGGCTATTTGGAGTTCTATATGCTTCATTGACTTTGATATCAGTTTCCAATCTCATGTTTGGGAATTTTTCAGCTATTACTTCTCTAAATATCCTCTTGACATCCTTTATGTTGTCCTTCTTTTTCATTTATCCCTATCAACCTTATGTTGTTCTGTTTTGCATCACCTTGCAGGGGTTGAATAGTTATTTCCTGATTTCTTGTGTTATTTTTAAAAGATCTTTCCTTTCCTGTTCACTGGCTGCAATTTTGTCTTTGAGGTCTGAGATTCTATCTTCACATTCATTGAGGCAGTTTTTACAACTATCAATGGAGTTTTTGATTTCCTGTATATCACTTTGCATCTGCTTTATGCATTCCATTTGTTTCTTATAGAGTTCATCCAGGGATTCTGTCTTTTGTTTAGTTCCTCCAATTTTTTAATTGTGTCTTCTTAGATATGTTCAGAATCTCCTTCATTTCTTTTAATATTTCTTCTTTTACCTACGAGATTATTTCTAGTTTGAATTTCTTTAATGCTTCCCAAAGTTGCTTCTTTATTTCAGTTACTATTATTTCAGGTATTTCAGTTATGTGGAATGTGTTTTCTTCTATGCACATGGCTCCTAGGCTTTTTTGGGATGGGATGGATGTTTGAGATTGCATTTTGGACTTTCGTTCTGTCATTTTGCTGTATTTTCAAGCTTCAAGTGTCATTCCAAGTGAGTGAGCGAGTTCACCCAGACTGGCCCGGGATTCCATGCCTCGGTTGAACTTGCTGTCAAGGTAGGGAGTTACCCCAGACTGGAATTGGAATCTGTACCTCGGCCCCACTCGCTAGTCTGGGCAGGAATCCGCGGGCTGGTCCCCAGGTGAGGAAGTGTTACCCCAGACTGGGAAAGGATTCTGTGCCTTGGCCCAACTCCCTGGTTCTAATTTGCTTGTCCCAAATCACTGGGCCTAGTGGGCAACTATGGGCTGGTCCCCAGGTGAGGAAGGGAGTTCCCCCAGACTGGGATGAGATTCTGTGCCTCAGCCCGACTTGCTGGTCTTGGCAGGAAATCATGGGCTCTACATCAGGTTGGATTATTGACTGCTTTAACATCCTACAATGTCTTCAAAGTTGTGTTTTTATAAAAAATACCTATATAATGTTATGCTTAATTATATAGTTCCTGATGATGTGGACAATTCTACTGAAAATTATAAGAGAAAGCATAGTAAGTACTGTATATCACCTAATATTGTGGTCTTATATGTCTCTTTCATATCTTGATTTTCTAGGAAATTGTTTTGTTGTCTTATTTTGAGCTGTTTTACCCCATAACACAGAAAGGATAGATATACACATAGAGATTCACACATGGGAAGAATTTCTAACCTATTTATTGGAACAAATAACATAATGCATAATGTAATGAACAGATACTCTGAAGAAGAAGTGACACTAAGAAACCCAATGCTAATTCTGTAGCATTATGATATAAAATTGAGCAATACTATTATTCACTGTTCAGAGTGATATTAGTCTAGTCTCTTATTTTTTGGGGGAATTGTAATTTTAACACGGCATTGCTTTAATCTTTTGATGCACATGCTTTATTTTCTCTTTCATAAATGATGATTTTGAAGTTGATGCAATATTTGGCCTTAAGATATACATTTGTAGAGGCTTGGAATATGTGTTTTTGACAAAGTTGTGTTCTTTTCACATAACTTGTACATTAATGAATGTTATGTATTACATGTTGTGACGAGATCAGATACCTGCTGATTTCCTAACATCACTGGGTATCATACCACGTACATTATGTTGCCTGATTTTCTTTTTCAGTGGAGCCAAAATTTGTCATTTACGTAAACCTTTGTTTTTCTAACAATCAGAATTTTACTTGTTATGTTTACATTACATCTTTTTTGGATAGCAAGGTTTCCCCACTCGTACCAAATGTAAACCATACTACTGTGAATTTCTGATTGTGCCATACTGACAGAATCATAACTTGTCTCCAATAGCACAACACAATATATATATCAATATCTCCAGAAATTATAAAACTTGGCATAATTTATGAGTAACCATACTTGGAAATCAATTTTTCTTAATTGTTGAGTTGTTTTGGTTTAAAAGGTTGTTATTGGATGTATCATGCAAAAGCCTTTATTTTATTCCTTGATGCTGTGAAAGCATTATATATTTTGTAATTATTACTGTTTTTTCCTAAAATACTGAAGTAATGGCGTAAAGAGAAACCTAAATTTTGAGCTGTCAACACAGTAAAAAGTAAATTTGCTAAATTAAGATTCAGATTGTGTCCTGTTTTACTGAATTGTGCATTTATACAATGGCATATCACTTTATTTATAAAGACCAGTGCATGATGTTTGTGGTGTGTACTGATTATCTTTAAACACATACACTGTGCCATGAGTCCCAGTTGGTTTCCTGTGGCCTGTGGTTTTCACTTCCATTTTAACATTCATGTAAGGTGTAACGTGTTTAATGCAGTGTTGTTGAATAAAAAATCTGCTTAGGAATTATGTTGTTAAAAACTGTGGTGTCATGAAAACACAAGTGAACATTGCAGTAAATACCCCTAATCCAGTGAAGACACCTTGCCCAAGTCTCAATTATCCTGGGGAAAATAAATTACTCACATCTTATGTAATCACCACTAAAACTATATCTATTTTGTACCTGAAGAACCTGATATACTTCACAAAGTAAAAGACACTGTGAAGTACATTGTCAGCCTCTATGCACTACAGCATGTGGCCAGATCCCCTGCAGCATATTTCTGCTTACCATCAATGGGAATATTTGGAATTTGTATTACAGCTAATAATAGAATACTGAATCTGTAAGACATATATCCTGACTACATGCACTTTCTCATTTTACCATGAAAGTAAATCTTGCTGGTCCTTTTGATGCATGCTTGTAATCCTAACACCTCAGGGGGCTCAAATTTGTGGAAGAGGAAGTTGAGTCTAACCTACACAATTAGAGTGACCTTGTCTCAAAATATATCTTCAAGTTCTGCAGATGTAGCTTAATGCTTGAGATCTCCTACCTTTCTTGCCCAGTACCAACATTTTTTAATACTCACAATTGCACATCAGTAGTTGTCCTTTTATTGGTTGGCCACCTAGCAGTTATCCCAGAGAATCACTTGGGAAACACATTTGTTTATGCAGTGACCATCCTGAGCATCATTTGGGCAGTTGTCAATTTAACTCATTCATTCTTGTATTGAATACAGTAGAATTGTCACTTTCATATTCCTTGTTATTTTACAAAAACTAACAATAAGTATGCAATTTTTGATCATTTTGTATTTAAATAATTGCATTGGTAATTGTTACCTATAAAGATTAGGCTAAAGATGATTTCTTTAGTCCCAGCATCAGGAGAGAATGAGATGGGATGATAAGGGCTTTGAAGCTGACTTTGGGAGGCAACTGCTAGATGATTTAGCAGAGTGTGAAGCAGTTTTTTTTTTATGCCTACATTTGAAGTTTAAGGAAACAAGTAAGTTGAGGTCAAGAATTAAAATGTATGATAGGACAAAAGAATCACTACTGCAAATTGTGATTTTTCTTTTACTCAGGAAGTGTGCTATTTTTGGTAATTTGTGCAGCAGTCTCAAATATGCCTCTATTGGAGTAAAACATAGTGAAACATGAAAGAGCCAGACATTTCATGTTCTGAATGTAGAGGTAGTAAAAAACATTTTTTAATACTATTGCTGCTGTTTTGTGTAGAAAATAAGATAGGGTGACAAAACAAGGAAAAAGGACTTTGTAAGATTTTTGTCCTCCTGCATAAACATAGATGCCACAAAAAAGTCAAACCAAAAGGATGAAGAAATAAAGGATTAAAGAAGAAATAAAGAATGAAATAAAGGATGAAGAATGAGAGAAATTTTGCCTATTACTCCCTGACAGCTAACATGTAAAACCAATAGGAACGTGAAAGGAACACACACTTTTTTACAATATGTACAAATTGTCAAGAAATAGTTGAAGAAATATTGAGCATTTTTGCACATGTTACTCTGCTGGACTCCGTGACTCTGAGTGGCTTGTGGCTGAGTATAGTGACACCTGTCCTGGGCTTCCTCCTGCCTCTGTGTGCCAGAAAGCTGGGGACAGTGAGCCCTATCCTTTAATGCCCTTGTCATTTGGAATTTGCCAGCAATCATCCTAAAGGCTCTGGGATGAGTGAACCATTTTTTCAGCCATTCCCACATGGACTACTTATGCGGGATCCTGAGGCTGTGGTCCCGTGTCCTGGGAAAGCTGCCTAACCTGCTCCCTGCTCACTGTCTTGAGCCAACTGTCTGTGAAGACCAACTGTCACCAGACCAAGGTGCCTGGTGACCTGAGCCTTCAGAGTTCTGTTTGGACCTATCACCAAGGAAGTGAGGTCATGCACTGGGGTTCACAGTTTGGCCTTCCTCTGTGATATTACCGTTCTTTTTGTTGTAAAACAAATTTATGTCCTCCTTAGAAACAACAAGTTAAAATGCTAGAGTACTGTGTATACTTTTAGACTTTGCTGCACTTTGAAGATTTTAATGCAGCAAACATGTAGATGCTTCACATGTGTCAGGCTGGGTGCCAAACACAAAGGTCCATCCAAAGAGTCCATTGTATCGGAGGATGAAACACACATTGTCTTCTGTTAAAGATTTGTCAAATGTTAGGATGACTTCCTTTCCTGGGCTCATGTTAGTTTCATTTCAATTCCATTAGGAAGCAGACTAGCCATAAAAATTTTACCAAACAATGTGAAGGTCTCATGTTATAAACCCCATATATCCAGGGGAGGAGGATTCATAGCCAGTTTTACTCTCATGTGCTTAGGAATGATTATTTATTCATCCTTAGACATTCAACTCAGCTATACACTGTAGTGCTCCAAACTCTGACCTCCAGGGAGGGGGGACAGCAGGTGGTGAGTACAAGGGAGGTGACATCATCACCACACTGATGAAGGATATATGTACATCACTCCTGGGGAACTTGTCTCCTAGCTGCTACTGTCACTTCATTTACTCCCCTCCCAATCAGACCATGGGCTTTGGGCCCCTGATGGGTAGTTTCCTAGAGGTGATGGTGCTGAACCTTTTCAGTTGCAATACTCTTTGGTTGGTCTTCTTGAAGCAGTGTTTCCATGCTGGGCTCTCTCTGTGTTGCCAACACCCACTATTATGTGGCTGAACCAAGCACATGAACCTGTCACCCATCTTGTGATTGCCGCTTTTTATGTTTTTGGGTTGGACTTCAAAAGGGAGCTGCCACATCCATTGTTACACAAGCGTTTGAGTGGATACTGACATTTATTTCAAAGAAAATGTATTGTATTGCTGGTGTATGGATAACTTAGAAATTCTTACTGTATCTTTGGAAGCAGATGTTTAAAGCAGAGTTATGTGGTTCTTTTTTTATTTTGTTTTGTGATATTATGCTATACTATATTATGCTCTGTTATGTTATATTATGTTATATGTTGGTGTGGATTTTGAAAGTCCTTCAGAGTGTTTTCAGTACTTTCTGATTTGGTTTTGTATAACCAACCTGATGAACTTTTAGAGTATCAAAAACTTTGAGGAGTTTTGTTTTGGAGACAATTTAAAGAGGAAAACACAATCAGAGATGTTGGTGCACACCTGTCATTCCTGGATTCGGAAGGCTGAGGCAGAAATTTTGTGGTGAGTTTTAGGTCATCCTGGGCTACAAGGGAAGATCAAGGCCAGACTGAACTGCATAGCAAAACCCTGTCTGAAGAAAAAAGGAAAGAAGAAAGAGAGCAAAAAAATGATAAAAATGAAAAGTCAAAAATCAACTTTCTAGTGAGAAATCTTTGTGAGGTTTTCTTGCATGTGTACTTTAGTCAGCACACCTAGCATAAGGTTTACCATCATGGAGACATTGATGTGCTTCCTGGTGTTTGTACTCTTTCAATTTTTAAATACTTTTTACTTAGATGACTGCAGATATGCAGCTAAATATATCCTTTTAGGATTTGGGTAGTTCAGTATGAAGAGATTTTGATCATTCAGCTTTTTTTTCTGTCCTAAATTTATATTTAGTACCAGAATTTGAGCAAAGGATTACTATTTTAATTTGAAATAGTAATAAGAATCACATAAAAACACACTTTTTAAGTCTATAAAGAGATAAAATAAGTATAGATTAATAGTGATTAATGTACCTTGTTTAGTGACTTCTGAGATTTCTTAAAGATCAATATTTTCATACATTTGTAAAAGCTTTGGTTTGGTACAAATTTTAAGACATGGTCTCACTAATTTTCTAAATGTCCCAGGCTAGGCTTAAACCTTTCCTCATCATTCCTCCCTCTCCCAGAGTGCTGGGATTACAGGTGTATATTATCCTGAGTTGGAAATTGGTAGCAATGTTGTGTATTCATGCAATAAAATGTTTGGCTTTGGTCTTCAGACACTTTGTAGAAGGAGTCACTCTAGTTAAGCTGTCTGACACCTTCCTAGCCTGCAGCTTCTTTCACAGTGAGCAGGACTTAAAATCACATTAACACTGTTAGTAGATTCTCTGCTTTTCTAGCTGTATTCAGCAGGCACTTCAGAAGATCACTCCAAATGCCTTCTGCACTAGGATTGAGGCTTGGTGTCTTTGAAGCACATTCTCTTTTTCTTTGCTCCCTCATGGAATTTGATGATTTTTTGAAGTCAAATCGCAAGAAAGGTGGGAAGGTTAAAGCTACTTGGGGCACACTCCCCTCCAGAAGGCCATGCCAGTGTAAAAATTTATTTAACCTCCTGGTGTCAGTTGCAAGGATTTTGTTGTTGTTGTTGTTGTTCAATTTCTAGGATTTGAATACAGAGCTTTGCATTGGCTTCTTTGTCTTCACCTTTTAACACTTTTCTTGTTTTAATCCAGGTCCTTAATAAATGGCTAAATTGCTGAGGCTCCCTTTAATTTGTGATGCTCCTGACTCAGCCTTCTAGACTGCTAGGATTACAAGCCACACCACCAGACCCGGTCTCATCATAGTGTTGTTAAAAACTTATTGGCTGAGCAAGGAATGGTGAAAATGCCTGTAATGCCTGTACTCAAGTGGCTGAGGCAGCAGGGTTCCTAGGAATTCCATACAAGCCTGCAACATATTCTGAGTTCAGCTCAGGCTAAAATGACACAGGGAGACCCTGACTATAAAATGAAAATGACAAAATAGGAAAGAAAAGGAAAGGAAAGGAAAGGAAAGGAAAGGAAAGGAAAGGAAAGGAGAAACAAAATGAAATTCCTAGCGATTTTGTCACTTGGTGTGCATCTGGGCAAGCTGTTTTAGTCTGTGGTCCTTTTCTTCCAGTGTAAAACCCTTTTGACTACTGTTACTTTAAAGTTCCTGGAAACTAGTATTTTGATGCCTCTACTTTTAATGTTCTTTCTATGGCTATAGGATGACTCTTTGTACTTCCTTGTGAATTTTCATATATTTTTTATGTTTCTAGGAAAATGGCACTGATATTTTGACGGGAATGGCACTGAAACCCCTGGTTGCTCTGTGTAGCATTTACATTATAACATGAATTCTTCCCATCCCTCATCATAGTATAGCTTTTCTTCTGTTAGTGCTCTTCTACTTATTGCATTCCCAGAAGATGTGACTTTGCTTCCATCTCACCTAATCATTAGTTATTTTTGATTATTTGTGAAATGAATTGTGTTCTTTGTATTTGACGCTACAATTTGTTTGTAGTATGTAGTAATGAATTGATTAGGGCATGTTGCTCATGTATCCTGCAATTTAAGTGATTGTGAATTTGTTCTATAAGGTTGTGAATGGAGTTTAAATTTCTTATACAAAATGCTGCACCCCCAGGAGAACTGTAACAACAATTAATTCTTCCCTTGTGATTTGGAAGGCTTTGCTTTCTCTTTCTGGATTAAATTCTATGGCCAGGACTTCGAGTACTGTATTTTGAAAAGAGTTGCAAGCCTTGTCTCCTTCATGACCTTAGAAGCTAAGCTTGCAGCTTGTCAGCCTCTGAGCACCATGTCAAGGATGGAGCTTGCCATGCTGTGCTGAGGCCCATTCCTCCTACTTATAGTCTATGAATGATTTTTATCATGAAAAAATGGTGAACTTTTGAGGTTCTCAAAGCTGTTTTTCCAAATCTCTTCAGGGGTTAGCTGTGCTTTATGCTGTGAATGTGGTAAGCGACACTTAATAGTTTGTGTGAGAGGGAACATTCTTTCACCACTGAGATTGAGCCCAGTGTTGATCGTGTTGGTTAATTTTGAACATGCTGGTGAGTTAATGTGGCAAACATTTAGCTGAATACTTTTGTGTATGTTTGTTAGGAATATTAGCCAACAGAGTGTTTTCATTTATTTTATTTTTAACACATTGTGGTCTGGCTCCATTCTCAGGATGACTTGTCACTTAAAAGAAGTTGGTGGTGGTTTTTTCTCCAACTTGATGGAAGAATTGAAAAACAATCAGTATTCATTCTTTATCACATACTGGATAAAATTCACCAGTGCACTTATTGTGTCCCAGCTTTGTTGTTGTTATTAAGCAGCTGTGATGTTTATCCATTGCCTGTGATCCTTATTGCTCTGTTCATCAGACTGTTTCCTTCTGATGCGTGTGGTTCGGTGACATCAATAGACACCACATATCCTTTGAGGGTCACGTCTCATTTTATTTACGGATGCTACCATTTACATTTGTATCTTCAAACTATCTCCATAATATATAATTTTGTGAGTAACTGCTTTCAGTTACTCAGTTTTAAGCACACTCTTGCAGGGTTTGGTTACTGCTGGAGGAAACTGGGGCTGGTGAGGACCTGGTCTCTTATGTAAGGCTTTGTACCTTGACCTGCCTGCAGTGCCTCCATATCCTGGCCTGCACCCTGTAAACACCTGTCCTGCTCCATAGCTACGGTGATTCCACATGTGACAGTTCAGATCTGCACCTGGGTGGAAAACATTCATTCAATTTGAGTTCTGTAACAGACTGACTTTCTCATACAGAGCTCCCCTGAGTGAGACAGGGGGCCTCAGGCATGTAGGGAGGAGCTCTGGAACCATTCCACCTCTCTCCTGTCCAGTGTGCAGTGTGTGATGCTTTCCTTAGAACTCACTGATGGATAAGGCAGCCTAGACTGGGCCTTTTTTAGGCATGATTCGTGCTAGGTGCCATATTGTTCTGCACCTCTGCTTGGACCATCTCTCTGACTACAGATCTCCACAGATATCTGAGCAGACTCAGTCTTCCTCTACCAGGCTCTAACTCTATGCTGAGGCTTCAGGTGAAATATCTGTGACCCTCCAATTCATCTTATATACATTTAACCTGGAAATTCCACTTCTAAGGGTCATTATAAAAAATGAGATTGATAGACACCATATTCTCTTCTTAATCAGTTAAGGTGTGGACAGTTAGAAACCATGAATGTTCAACAGCACAGCTGCTGAGTTAATTATAAATGACAGCCACTGAAAATTCTGAAAGAAGGCCATGACCCTGATCTTTCCTGAGATGGAAAAGAGCTTTTGTCCTGGCCTCTCTCCACCCAGCAGTGAAGAGACACATGCCTGCACAGCAGGTGAGGACAGGAGAGAGGAGCTGGTCAATGGCAGACCTCTCATCCTGGGAGGGATGCCTTTGGGGTTTTTCCATTGCATTATTTATAGTGCTGCACTCAATATTACTGCTTTCCTGTTCAATTCACTTAAGAATAAATAATTGGTATTTTCTTGAATATGTGAGTGGAAATGGATGACTTAATTTTCTTTTATCTGTAATGTAGGATAAGCATATAGAAGAATATTCAAGCATCACTTTATAGATATATAACATAAGGATTCTTTTTTTATTCAGAAAGGCAACACATCATTCATGACTAACTTTTAAACCCCCAACATATAAAGCCATGTGAATCCCGTTGTGGTGGGTGTCCTGCCCTCCCTACCTGAGAAGTCACTGTGTTCATCTGTTTCTGGTCTGTTCTTCAGAGTCTTTTTTTCCAGCAAGGAGGACTTGAATCTTCCTGTGCTCAGGCCACGCAGGGAGTGTGCAGCATGCAGAGGAGCCAGCACCTCCTGCCTTACACCCTTTTCCACTACTGCATCCATGTTGCAGCCCTGCAGGCCCAATAAGGCAGAGCCATGAGGGTACAGCAAAAATTCTGCCACCTCAGCCCAAGGGGCCTCAATTCCTGGGTCCTGGCCTCAGCCTCCACCAGGCTCCAGTCTCTGCCCTTACATAATGGTTGGACTTACATAGTGGGCCAGACACACCATCAGCGTCTTGGGGCTAAGTCGATTTTACACAGTGACCCTTCCATTCCACAAATTTTGATCCTTTCCTTTTTAAATGAGGCTGAGGCATTGGAGACAAAATCCCACACATTAGCATTACTTTTTGTTTTTCTTTCTTTTCCCTGCTTTTCCTCTTCTTCTTCTTCTTCTTTTTCTTCTTCTTCTTCTTCTTCTTCTTCTTCTTCTTCTTCTTCTTCTTCTTCTTCTTCTTCTTCTTCTTCTTCTTCACCTCGTCATCTTTGTCTTTGTCCTTGTCTTGGACTTCTTAGTCTTCTTCTTGGTTTCTTTGTTGCTTTAAGCATATATTTAGAGGTGCATTTTGCCAAAAACCTTTCTTTGTCTTTTCACTTTCCATTTAACTGAAGTTTTTATAGATCTCTGCTGCAGTTCTAATTGTATGTGTTTGAATGCTCAGAATCCATTCTGTGGCTTGGTAGAATGAGGGAAGTAAAGCAGAAGCTGAACTTGGGGAAGTTTCTGTGCATTTTAGCATATCGTAGAACAACCCCTGACTCATGGCTTTTTACCTCGAAAATATGGACTTCAGTCGCAAGTGAGTCTGCCACAGACAAAATGAGTTTTCTGTATGTATTTCAAACAATCTCATTTCCCCTCAACTTGTGAAGTACATGGTATAGGTTTCTTATGGCCAATCTGAAAAATTATTTCCAGTACATGAAAGGCTGCCACTAGTCCTGAAATCATGACAGAACTTTCTTGTAAACATATAGTCTGATCCATACCCTGGTGGACAGAAGCTAAGAGAGTCAGAGATGGCTGGCACAAATAGAAACACCTCAAAATTGTCAACTACCAGTCACAACAAGCAGGAACCACGTTGCTGAGCTTTCACTGTTGGGTGATGGAATTGTGTGGTGGGTTTTGCACTAGGTTTTCTGAGGCAGCTCAGTGAATATAGGTTGCTGCCTGGATCCCCCTTCCTGCAGTGCAATACAAACAGAAAGTCATGAACATGCATCATTTATTTGAAAATTTCTATTGCTGTTATGAAACCTGTATTCATGAGAGTCCACATCTCTGCCATAGCAGACCCACCCATGTGCATTACCACCATAACTTACAAAGGTTTAGTTTATTTATACAAAATGCAGAGTGATGTTCTCAGCCTTTATTTTCCATACTGGTGCATTTCTTGAAGGGAATTTCTTGAAGGGAAGTCATCAGTCATTCTTAAAGGTAAGCTAAATCATTTAGTTTGAGTAAACTTCAAGTATGTTGCTGTGCTTCTGTGTGATGTCCTTGCTGCCAGACATGAGGAAGGCAATGAGTGGTATCTGCTGCAGGTTTAGCTCCAGAGGGACACACTTTGCACAGCTGTGTCACGCAGGGCTCTCCATCAACTGAGTGGCCACCCTGGTATCCAAATACCCTTGCCCGGTGCTGTCCCTGGCTTTGGGAGGTGCTGGATTGCAGTGGAGATGCCCAGTGTACTGGCTGGCCCTGGGGAAACCTTGTCATGCCATGAGTTTGTCATCCTTATCCCTGCACCTCTGTGGCCCTGGGCCCAGGGCAAGGTTCCCCCCAGCTGCAGTGAACAGCATCGTCCAGACAGCTCTCCTGTGTGTATTCTATGTGGAGGCTAGCAAGGGTCCGAGTTCATTCCCGCTTTAAAAAGTACTGTGAATCAAACTCTTGAAAATTTGTGCAGCATTCTGTGTGGGAGAAAACTCTATTCTTAGTCCTAGGAGTTCTGGGGAAGGCTGTTTAGAGCTCTGATGGGAGCTGCAAGATAGGGCTGTGCTCAGCCCCCCATGTCCTTCCCATTGTTGTTCAGCACCTGCCTTAAAGTGTGTCAGTGGATGGGGAAACAGCACATTTCAGGGATGTGTGCCTCCATGTATCAGGTTTAGGAGGCTCAATGTTTTGTGTGCTTGTTGGCCATGTCTGGTGATTCCCTTTGAGTTAGAAGAATTTGCCATTTCCCTCACAAAATGGACTCTTGAAACCTCTTTCACACTTGTAATAAAAACCATCTATCTGACTATTGGTTGTAAAGAAAGGTTTCCTGTTGTGGTTTTTGCATTATTGTTGTTTTTCAAATGCTATGAATCAGCCCTTTGTAGCTCCCTTTGTATCACTGAAATCCCGGAAAACATTTTCAGAAATGAAAAGATCAGTACATAAACAATGGTCTCTACATTTTCCCTATAGCCTTTTTTTCTCTAGTATTTTCTCTTCTCTCAAAGAGCAGTAGCAGCCAGTCTCCTCCAGGAATATTTGGCCAAACAGAATCTGATGGACTGATATGAAAGACCCAGGATAGTAAATCACAGTGAGAGAAAGGTCAGCACTGGGTGGTGACTACAAGCAGAGAACAGGGGTATGGATGGGTCCAACACTCAGCAGAAAGCTGGAACTCAACAGATGTGAAGATTGTACCAATTGACGATGTGCTTACGTGTGACTCAACTGAACATGTGGAAACTAATGAAATCTTAACTTAAAATTATCTTAGAATTTAGTGTTTCAAAGAAATATAGATTTAAGAGTAGAAATGAAAACTGAGAGAAATAAAAGAGGTAAACAGAAGGGGAAGCAAAGGGCAGGTGCTTTTCAGGACTTGAGCCCTAAGTGGAGCTCAGGACACCTGCCATGGAGCCAGCGACAGACTTGCCTTGGAATTCTAGCAGACCGGGTATCTGCCGTTTATTTTCAGGTTGATCCCAGAGCTGGTGAGGTCATTGGAGGTGGAGCTGGCACAAGATCTGTAAGTAGACCTTGAGCTCAGTCCAGTACCAGCCCTGCTTTAGAAAAATCCCCAACTGTTCTTGCTCCTTGCAAGGCCCAAAGCCTCCCAGGGCCTGTCAGGGACAACTCTGTGCACAAATGCACCCCAGGAAAACTTCCCATTCTCCCTCACCCCACTCTTGCATGCCTCTGTGTTGCAGAAGGCCCCAAGTCTGAGAGTCTTTCTCCCTCTAAAGTTCCCCGTGTCCTCCTCAGAAAGCAACAGACCCAGGCCAATTCCTTCTCACTGTAGTTCTCATTTTCAGTGAGCTATGCTTGGCCCAACTCAATCAGATTAGGTTGGGCTGGTTGTCCCACCTTGCTCAGCAGCACCTGCCAGGAGCCAAGAAGAGAAACTCTGATCCTGAGGAGGACAGGTGTAAGCAGCACTACAGGTCTGGCCTCCCTCCGAAACAGCCCTCCAAGGGTATCCTGTGTGATAACCATAATCAGCCCTCACTTGCTGTCAGAGGTCCCTGGACAGTGCTGTTACAATCTGTCCTTCACTCTGCAGGAAGCCTGAAATGCATCTCCCTTTTCCACCCTTGTGGCCTGTTGCCTCTGTGAGAAATCGAGTGGAGTCTGCAGTGTTACTCTAATCATGGGTGCTCCACAGGGTGCTGCTGTGTAACTATCTGAGAAGTGAGTGGACAGTGGGAGTGCATCCTGTCTGCTTTTCCTCCACCTTCAGATCATATACTCATGCATCACCCCATTCTGTGTGCCTTTGTGCGTCTCCCTTTCCCCTATTTTATGTCCATATGAACAGAGGCGAAGAAGTTAGGCACATTCACCGTAATGTGAGTCATACATGGTTTACTCTCCATGGTGACTGTGTGGCCTTCATAACAGGGAAGCACAAAGACCAGTGTTTGTATCTGCTCTGGTCATTGCATCATGGTCAATGCCTGGTACACTGATGATTTAAGGCACCCACCAGCTCCCTCCATGATGTCTGTGTGGAACTGGGTCATCTGGCATGCCCCAGAGATTCTTGCTCTAGATACCGTGGAAGCACATGGAATGACTGCCCAGTGTCCTTCAGAGTGAAGACAACTGCTCCACCCAAGTGATGGATCCTTGGCAGGAGGCAAAGCTTCCACACAGGAAATGAAAAACTGCAATGAAGCCAGGGTCCCCGGTAGGAGAAGACCTAGTTTTAGACCCAACTCCTCCTTCCTACTTCCCTTGTCAGCTTAGAAAAGACACCATGCCTCTCAGGTCCTTTCCAGTGTGTCTCCCTGAGCTATGGAGTTCATATTGGCATCTGCTTCCTAGGGACATCATCAGAGGTGAGAGATGACAGTTTTAAATTTGTGGGCTGGTGTCATGTGTACACAGTGTACAGAATTAGAGGTGAAATCCATGAAAGGTTGGGAGGGAGGTGAACACATTGCACACAGGCCTAGATCCTTCTGTATGGTGGTGTAAATGACATTCACCTCCTGGACATGTTTCTCTGGTGTCATCATGAGGGGAGATCAGCCATCATTTTGTTCCCTAAGCATCTCAATTTCTTTTATGTATTGGTTCTGTGGCCTCAAATCAGGACCTCACACAGGCTAAGCAACCAGTACACCCCCAAATCTACCAGCACTGTGCCTACATTCACACCTGTGTGAGTCAGTACACCCGTGGCCAGGATGCTCAACTGCTGACAGCTCAATTTCTGATGGCCACATCCTGGTTAGCCCATTCCTTGACCATAGGTCACAGGTAGTGAATTTTGTTCTGGTTTCTATTAGCCAGGGTGAAATTTAGCCCAGGTCCTCATGCATGGTAGGCAAGTACTCTATCCTGAGCTCTCTCCCCAATTCCTTGCTTGTTCTTAATAACATAACATGGCAGATGTGATGGGATGTGACTATCTAGGTTCACACATAAAATGCCTGTGACCAACCTCCTGATCTCTCCCTCCTCTGTTCTTCCTTACTTTCTTTCTGTTTTTTTTTTCTTCCTCTCTATATCTCTATCTCTGCATCTTCCCTGAGGAGAGGCTGACTCTTTGCAGAGAAAAAGAGTAAGAGACAGAGCAGACATCAGACCTCCATCCTAAACTTGTTCCTGCCTATTAGCAAGAGAGAGAGTCTGAGAACAGATTCTGCCATAGATGTGCTTCCACTGATCCTGCAGCCTGATCAGGAGAAACTGTGGTGGATCCCCCAGCATAACCTGAATTCCTAACCCATAGAACCTGAGAGAACTGAAGTTTACCTGTTGTACCTAAGTTTGCAGTCATGCATTCATCAGTGGTCACTGATGCGCTATAGCAGATGTGAGGTTCTGTCCCCACCCCTGACCCTTGCCCACTCCTCCCCTCCCTTATTCTCACCAGGCCCTCTGTTCTCTCTTCTCATCTCTTTCTTGACTAAAAAATTTTGACTTTGAATCTCTAAATGGTTGGTCCTCTGTCTTCTGCCACACAGACTCAGCTCTGTACAACTTTAGGACCTGCATGTCTCAGGTTCAGGCATCAGTTCCATCTCAGTGAGGCTGTTCAGATGCCCCCATGTAGTGACCTTGGCCTCTGTGTGCCCTTGCTTTATTGGGATATAGTGCTGGGTCTTCTCTTCCACTACATTCTGCAGTGGTTTGTCCCTCTCCTCCAGCCTTCCACCTTCTGGGTGGCCAATGACATATTGTCCTTTTCTGTGTTGGTGCCAGCCTCGTTCAGCCCAGGAATAAGGTGATAATTTGAGGCACATAGATTGAATGAATCAAATCACTTTTCCTGTGAGCAACCCTGTGGGTGTCCATGGAATCACTGTGTGTTTGTGTGTGTGTGTGCGCGCGCGCTTGCGCGCGTGTGCACATATGTTTGTATCCCTTGGGATGCTGCTTGAAATCAGTCCCACATGTTTAGGCTCAGGTCCCAGGAGCTTGGGGGCAGCTTTTCTAATGCCTTTGGGAGTGGGCTGGTTCCTGTGCTAGGAGGTTTTTTTCCGTTGGACTTCTCCCCTATCCTCTTCACTCTGCCCATGTCCTGTGCCTTGGGCCTGGCATTGTCCCTCTCTGGGCACTGGTTCTGAAATGTCCATCAGGAGTGCAATAACACACATAGTCCTTTACTGTGGAGATTCTAGCATGCTTGGGGGTGAGGGTCACATGAGGCTCTCTTCACTTGAGCATTGCCCCCATCCACATCTGCCTGTAATTTGATACCATCCCTACTGAGGCCATCATCTTCAGGTTACCTCACATTGCCATTGTCACATGCAGTCCATTGGGCAGGGCAAGGCGTGGACTTAGAACTCACCACTCAATGTCACTGATCCTTGCCCCAAGCCTGTGACACTTTATATGCCCACTTGGTTCAAAGACCATGGGAAAACTTTCTATCATCCATCAAATTCAGGAGCTATACCTTAGCTCACACTGGGGCATCCATGTGCTCAGCTTTTTCTTTGTGGGAAACCCAGTGGCTGCTGAATCAGGGACCTAACCTCTCTTGCTGTGCAGGCCCCAGTGGCAGCCAGGACTTGGGGGAATAACTTCAGCCTGGAGCATTCATAGCGTGGAGCAATCAATCAGCTGGCCTCTGCAAAGGCTACAGGGCTTTATACCATGACACAGCAGATCTCTGATTGAAGACCACACCCCAGCCCCTGAGGAGTCCTGCAGAACTCTTGGCTCCCCACCATCTACCACAGCCTGGCCAGGAGCCTGGTGGATTCGAGTTCTGGCTGGTTTTTACTACCTGGGATCTGATGCTAGTGCTGTTTCCCAGTGCTCATTTCTCCCACTTGTTTGCCTCCTTGACCATTTTAATACTTTTCTTATGTACACAAGGCCTCTTTATACTTAATTGGGCTGTGTTCATGTGTCTTGCTCTTTGACTGAACTACTGGGTAAGAACTGAAACTTATAGGTGGTGACATGCTGAGCCAGACTTTATGCAAATTTACTCTGTCCAGAGAAGAGGACAAAGGCAACCATATTCATGACATTGCATGGAAATAAACCACAGAGGAATTCAATGGACATGCTGCCTGCAACACTGCACTTTCTATACTGGGTTATAGACTTTCCTTGGAACCACACACTACCTCAAATTTTAATGGTTGTATTACAATTACGATACTTTACTTTCGTGATTTTTTTTCCTGTTAAGCACTCATAAATTAAAATTAATAATTTATCATTGAAAATATCTAAAATATAAACATGAGTGTGACACTCCCATGGTGCTGCTCTGTAACAAAAGAAAGTGTGTTAATCTCCTTCATATGAAATAGACATGAAATGACCTGCATGTAATTAAACGTGGAGCAGTTTTGATGTGTATACGTCTATAAAGCCAGGAACATAATTAAGAAAACAAAGAATCCTAAGAATTACAAAATTTCCTGAATTCTTTTTCTATGCCCTGCCAAGAGTCCATGAATACGTGAATGAGAAATCGATACAATCTGTCTGGATTTTCCCTTCTCAGACAAGGCGAGATTAAACAGTTACTTACAGCAGGGTAAGGCAGAGAGAAACATAACTGCAGTGATGTGGAAAAGGTAGGACAGGTAAATTTCAAGGACATAGAATGAGTGGTGGCCAGGATCTAGTAGGAAGGAAAATAAAAGAAAATATATTTGGGTAGTGAGTTGATGAAAATGTTCTGGAAGAGGACACTGGTGAAGGTTTCACAATATGGAGAAGGCACTAAATTGTACCAAACTCATCAACTGAAGCAAGAATAAACCCTTAAATTTCATTTACAATGATCCTATCACTGGCAGCCCAGAATAGAATAATAATAAATAGAATAATAAGTAAATCTGGAAGAGAGGGGAATGGCAGGTGTGGGTCAAGAGCTGACTGCAGGTAAAGGTCGAGAGATGACTCCTGCTGGAGAGCCACCAGGAGATCCAGTTCTGCAGCTGTGGAGAAAGGAAAATATGTGCCTGTTCTTGCTGTGGGGCCAGAGCTGGTGAGGGAGCTGTAGGGGGAGCTGGCATGAGCTCTGCGTGTGCAAATCCAGCATGCACTGGAATTGCCTCTGCAGTTGCAGAAGAAGAAAACATCACTGACTTTCCAGCGACTTCTCAGGGCCAAACCTTCCCACTGCCTGTCAGAGGCAACTGTGTGCATGAACACAGCCCCAGTAAAGCCTCCCAGACTGCATCTCCACACTGACTGCTGAGGGGCTCAGGTTCCTGTGTCTCCCATCCTCTGGGCACATTGCTGAGTTCCCTAGCAAATTCCTCCTCTCAAGGCCACAACCCACACCCAGGGCTCCTTACCCTGTGACTTAGGTGCCAGGGTCTTAGGAGGCTCCAGCTGGTCCATGAGAAGCTTGGCCTGGGGATCCACCTTGGAGTTCATTTCCAGTGAGGAGTCAAGGACAGGAGATGCAGACTTGGAGCAAACAGGGCACTAGCAAAGCGAGAGGTCTGGCCTTTCTTCTAACACTACCTACACAGGTTACCTTAGGGAGAGGCACATGGGTCTCTAGCCCAGCAAGTTCAGTGTCCACTCTCACCTCCCAATTACAGTGTGGGCCTTGGGATCCCTGAGAGGCTGACAGAATGCTCCATGGGAAACAGCCCTTGCTTAGTGGTATGACACCACTCCCTTCTTTAGGGAAACATGACACAGTTTCTCCCTGCCCTTCACCCCTGCAAGTCAGCTCAACAAAGGCAAAGACTGATATCTGCCATGTCTTTGCACTCAAGGGCTCAGGGCTGGTGCTGCATGAATATCTGTGAAGTGAGGATTCATCGATGTCTATCCCAACTTTCTGCATTGTCTAGGTCAGGCAAAGATCTGCTGCCCATTTCTCTTGGTCTCTGTAGAATTCCTCCTACGTGGTCTGTAACCTCTTCTAAGGGAGGCCTTGGACACAGAAAGACTTCCTTGAGGTAAACCATATCTGTTCTGCTGCCAATGCTGACTCTGTGGCCTCCAAAGAACATCAAAACTCAAAAGGGCAGTGGTTGCACCTGTTCTGCTTACAAGATCAAAGATAATACTCAGAAAAGTGTCTTCACACAGGGCGTATTCATGTGTATTTTGGCTTGATGACACGCATCCACTTTGCAATGATACCTGTCGGCATGGACAGTTTGCCATCCCTAAGAATTCCTGCCCTGAGCATACCCTGAAAACCCTAGAGTGACTCTCCAATCTCCTTTCCAAAGAACAGAACAGTTTTCACCATGTGTGTGTCAGTGAGGGGGGTGGAAGGTCATCCGTGGGAATCAGGACAGCCTCTGTAGCAGGTCTTCATGGGGCCAAGGCCACAGCTAATCTCTTGCCATGGAGCCCCCATTTCATCCGCAGTGACCCTGCACTCTGGATCCACTCAGCACCCCAGAGTTCCGTGTTGTAAACCAAGTCTGAGGTGCTTGCACATGGCCAGGACTTGAATACACACGTGGCCAAGTAACACTGGCTGCTCAGGTGAGAACTTACCTTCCCTGTATCTGAGCTAGTCCTGGACTCAGTGTCTCTGAGTGGCTGATAGTTGAGCCTAGGGATGTGTGTCCTGGGCTTCCTCTTATCTCTGGGTGCCTCTGGGTGCCTCTGTGTGCCAATGAGTCCTGGCCTGAGCTGCTGACAGCTGGGTGTTTCCAGTTGAGCTTCCTGAAGTATCTGGACCAAGTGAACCATCCTCTCCATATGTTCCCATGTGGTTCCCTGACACAGGGTCCTGATGTGGGTCACTAGCCCTGGGAAAGCAGTGTAGCATGTTCCTTGTTCACTCTCTCAAGTCAGCCTTCTATGAAGACCAACTATCACCAGACCACAGTGCCTGGTGACCAGAGCCTTCAGAGTTCTGTTTGGACTTGTCACCAAGGAAGTGAGGTCATATGCTGGGGTCAACAGTTGAGGCTCCCCCTCTGATGCCTCCTTTGTTTTTATTGTGAGCTAATCTGTGTCTTCATTAGAAATAGCAAGTTAGCAAACTAGCAAAATGTGTGTGTTTTTAGACTTTTCCATCCAAAAGATCCTTTCCCTTGAGGATGAGGTGCAGTTTCTTCATTTAGAAATTCCTCAAATTTTATTTTGACTGTCTTTTCTGGACTTATGTTAGTTTCATTTCATTATCACTAAGGAGCATGGAGATGTTCCCAGAATGCCCACAATAATTTTATTTGAAGGATATGAAATGTTTCATATGAAGGATATGAAATGTTTATAACACCCATGTGTCCAGGAAAGGAGGATTCATAGCACGTTTTACTCTCACATGCCTATGAATTATCATTTCATCCTTAGATGTTTACCTCAGCCACACACTGTAGTGCTCCATACTCTGACCTCCTTTGAGGAGGGACAGCAGGTGATGAGGGCAAGTGGAGGCTTTGCAAGACCGTGGACATCATCACACCATGCTGATGAAGGACACATGGGCATCCCTCCTGGGGAATTTGTCTCCTAGTCACTGTTTTCACTTCCTGTTCTCCCATCCCAAACAGACTATGGACTTTGTCTCCCTGCTGGGTAGTTTGCCTTTCTTAGAGGTGATGGCGCTGAGCCTGTTCAGTCTTGATGCTCTTGGTTGGTCTCCTTCAAGCAGTGTCTCTGTGCTGGGCCCTCCATGTACTGCTGCTTATTGGTGTTGGAGCCACCACATACTCTCATGGGGCTGAACCTGCCAACTGCAACTTGTTCATGCATCTGTCACCCATCTACTGATCCCATTTGTTCTGTTTCTGGGTTGGAAAAGCCAGCTGCAACAGCCATTCTTATACACGGTCTTGAGCGGACATAGACTTTTAATTCAAAGAAAAAGTACTTAGATGTGAAATTGCCAGATTATATGCCTTGTGTATGATTAGCTTACAAACTGTTAAGGTACACTTGAAAGCATTTTTTAAAATTAGATTTAGATGGTTGTTTTCTTTTTGGTACTGAAGATTGAACTTATGACCTCAGGTTTGCCAAGTGGGCGCTTATACTACTGAACTAAACCTCCAAACCTGTTTTTTTTAAATTTTGTTTTGCTTTGTTTTGTTGTGTCTTTTAGGCTATAATATGTTATGTTATGTTATGTTATGTTATGTTATGTTATGTTACACTATGTTTAGTGTTGGTGAGGATTTTGAGTCTCCTTCAGTGCATTTTCAGTGCTTTCTGATTTCATTTTGTATAACTCACTTGATAAACTATGACATATCACATAATCAAGGGTAATTTAACTTTGGAAAAAATTTAAAAATAAGTGAGAGCCAGGTTTGGTAGTAAACATCTCTAAGGCCAGAAGTTACAAGTCTGAGGCAGCAAGATTGCTGTGAGTTGAGGTCAGCCTGGGCTACAATGTGAGTTCAATGAAAGCCTAAACTTCATAGCAAAATCCTGTCTCAAAAATAAGTAAATAAATCAAAATAAAAGATACATTACAAAGCTTTAAAAAGATACAAAAGTCATCTATAAATCAACAAATCAAATCTTGATGAATTTTTCTTACATATGTACTTTAGTCAGCACACTGAGCATTATGTTTACCATGAGGTAGACATTGATCTACTGCCAAGAATTTGAACTGTTTCAATTTTTTTGACCTTATAACTGAGATGAATGTAGATATGCTACTGAATGTACACTCAGGATTTGGAGAGCATAATATAAAGAGAACTTAATGGTGCTTTCTATTTTTGTACTAATTTTATATATGGAAGTAGGATTTTTGCAAAGGATTACTGTTTTTGGAAAGACTTTCTTGTCTTATTTTAATGTAACTCAAGTACATATTAATAAGGTTCACATAAAAGATGCTATTGTTAAATCTGTAGAAGGATAAAATACAGAAAAATAATGAGAGATTAACATTGGCTACTGTATTGTGCACAATGATTTCTTGGATTTCTTAATGATCTATATTTTCATACGTTTTTAAAATTGTTAATGTTTTTACAAATTTTAAAGCATGATCTCACTAAGATTGTGAGTTTCCCAGGCCAGGCTTAAATCTTTCCTTATTCAATCTCCTTCCCACTCCCAGAGTGCTAGTATTGCAGGTGTACATTATCTTGAGTTGGCAATCAGCAATAATTTTGTGCATTCATAGAATGAAATAATTTGCTTTGATCTTTAGACACTTTGTAGAAAGAGTGGATCTAGGTAAGCTATCTACCACCTTCCTCACTGGCAGTTTCTCTCACAGTGAGTAGGACTGAAAATCCCATTAACACTGTTGGTAGATTCTCTGCTTTGTAACTGTGGTCATCATGCACTTCAGAATATTACTGCAAATGCCTTCTGCACTGGGACTGAGGCTTGGTGTCCTTGAAGCACATTCAGTATTTTTTTATCCTTCATGGATTTGATGATTGTTTGAAGTCAAACCCCAAGAAAGGTGTGAAAGTTAAAGCTACTTGGGTAACACTGCCTTCGAGAAGGCCAGGAGAGTGTAAAATATTATTTTCTCTACCATCGGGCTTTCCAAGTTTTTTGTTTTGCATTCAATTTCTACAGATTGAATACTGAAGTTTGCACTTAGCTCCATGACCTTTCACATTTAAAATTCTTTTTATTTTCATCCAGGTTCTTGATGAGTGGCGATATTGCTGAGGCTGTCTTTAAATTTGTGGTGTTGCTGCCTCAGCCTTCCAGATTGCTGGCATTACAAGCACACCACCAGACCTCGTTTCATCATCGTGTTGTTAAAAACTTATTGGGTGAGCAAAGAATGGTGAAAATGCCTGCAATGCCTGCACTCAGGAGGCTGAGGCAGCAGGATTCCTGGAAGTTCCAGACAAGCCTGCAAAGCACTCTGAGTTCAGCTTGGGCCAGAGCTACACAGGAAGACCTTGACCAAAAAAAAGAAAAAGAAAAAGAAAAAGAAATAAAACTAAAGAAAAATGGAAGCAAATTGAAGCAGAGGGAAGGGAGGAAGGGAAGGGAGGATAGGAGAGGAGAGGAGAGGAGAAGAGCAGAGAGAAGAGGAGCGGAGAGGAGAGGAGAGGAGAGGAGAGGAGAGGAGAGGAGAGGAGAGGAGAGGAGAGGAGAGGACCCAAGAAGCAAAGCTTGCAGCTTGTCAGCCTCTGAGCAGGATGTCAGTGATGGGCTTGTCATTTGTGTTCTTTGCTGTGCTGAGATTCATTCCTCCTACACATGGTGTATGAATGGTTCCTATCAAGAAAGGATGGTGACCTTTTTAATTTCTCAAAGTGATTTTTCCAAATCTCTTGAGGGGTCCATTGTGCCTCATGCTGTGAATGTGGCAAGTGATACTGAATGATTTGTGCAAGTGGAACCATTCTAGCACCACTGAGGGTGAACCCAGGGTTTATTGTGGTGTTTGACTTTTGCATGTGCTGGTGAATTTAGTTGATGAGCATTTAGTTGAATATTTTTGTGTATGTTAAGAATATTGGCCATTAGAGTATTACCATTTTTTAATGCATTATGGTCTGGCTTTGTTATCAGGTGACTTCATCATCTACAAGGAGTTGGGGGTGGTTCCCTTCCCTTGAAAAACCTGAAAAATGATTAGTATTTCTTCTTTTTCAAAATTTTATTTTGATGGTAGTAAAATACAGCAGAGCAAGACAGAACAAACAAGTGGAAACAATGCAATAAAATTGGTACAGAACTTCACAACAGGGTACCATAAGAAGTAAGAGGTACCATAGTACATCTCGTTATCTTCACAATAATTTTCCACTCAATAAGTTATAGCATAATCAAACCAAAAAAACATTTAAAAACAAGTCAGAAGAGAATATTGAACAGAGCAAAACAATCATAACAAAGCAAAAGATTACAAACAACATTTGTATTCAAACAGAAGATAAAAGGATATACCCCATATTTTCTATATTGCAAACAGTCATATTTCCAAGACATGCTCAGAACTCCGCTTCCTGTTGCTAACCAGGGGCTGAGCAACTGGGATGTATGTTTCTCAATCCATGCACCAGTAGGCTCACTGGAAATGGTGGCTGGTTCTCCTCCTGGATCCCACCAGGGGTGCTTTCCAGGAAAGCCTGAGAATTTTTTTATTGTTCAGCTGCCTAAGTCCCAATATACCTAGATTCATTACTTATTCTTTATTATACACTTGATAGAACTCAGCTGGGCTTTTATCGTATGCTGGCATTTGTTATTGTTATTAAGCAGTTATGATTGTTGACCCATTGCCTGTGTTTGTTATAGCTCTGTGAAAGGTGTGTTTTCTCCTGAGGGTGTGGGTCAGGGACACCAAAGTAGATCATGTACCCATTAAGGGTCAAGTCTCATTTTACTTAAGGATAAAACCATTTACTTTTGTATCTTCAAACTTCCCCTACAATATATATTTTTGTGAGTAATCTGTTAAGTTATTTAGTCTTTTAATGCTCATTGTTGCAGGGTGTAGTTACTCCTGGAGGAGACTGGGGCAGGCTAGGGTCAGGTCTCTTATTTCAGGCTTTTTGTCCTTAACTGCCTGAGAAGTGTCCCCACCTCCTCACTTGCTCCCTGTAAACACCTGTCCTGCTCCACAGTTGTGGTGATCCACATGCTGCAGTTGAGATCTCAACTGGGTGAAAGACATTCAGTCAAGGTGGGCTCTGTAACAGGCTGAACTCATACAGAGCTCCCCTCAGTGAGACAGGGGGTCTCAGGCCTGCAGGGAGGAGCTCTGGCAGCAGGGCCACTCCCAGTCCTCTCTTATCCAGCAAGCAGTGTGTGCTGCTTTGCTGAGAAGCTGACTGATGGATCAGAAGGCCTGGACCTGGGAATTTCTTGCCCATGATTCTCTACTAGGTACGCTGGAGTCCTCCAACTCTGCCTGGTCCATCTTCCCCTGACATCAGATCTCCACAGAGACCTGAGCATCCCTGGGCTTCCCCTTCTAGGCTCCAACGCTGTGCTTAGGTCTAGTGTGAATTCTAAGACCATAAAATTGAATTTGCATATGTTTAACCTGGAAATTCCACTTCTAATGCCTCATTATAATAAAATGAGATTGACAGACACCTGTAATCTCTTCTTCCTCAATTATGAGTGTGGATAATTAGAAGCCATGAATGTGTCAGAGCAGAGCTGCTGAGTCAATTATAAAATTACCATCACAGAGAATGCTGAAAGAACTTCTTGTCCTAGGCCACTGAAAATGTGGAAAGAAGGCCTATTCCTGGGCCATGTCTCCATTCCTACCTAAAATGATAGAAGAGCTCATGGCCTGGCCTCTCTCCACCCAGCAGTGAAGAGATACAAACCAAAATCACAGATGAGAACAAGAAAGAGGACCTCCTGGAGGGCAGCCCGCTGATCCTGGGAGGGATGCCTTTGTGGAGTTTTTTCCATTTTCCATTCCATTGCATTATTTATAGTATTCTATTCAATATTACTTTTGTTCAATTCAGTTAGTATTTAATAGTGGCTAATTTCTTGAATAGGTTTGTGAAAATGGATGATTTAATTTCATTATATATAATGAAAGTTATGCACAATACAGACACTTCGAATACAACTGTATATATAAAATAATGAGGCTTGATATTTAGCAAGCCAACACATCTGTCATGACTAACTTTTAAAAACTCCAACACATAAATCCATGAGCATTCCTCTGTGGTGTGTGTTGCTGCCCTCCCTACCTTAGAAGCCATCTTGCTCACCTGTGCTTGCTACTGCAAGGGACAGAAAGAGTTTTTCTTCAGAGTGTATTTTTCCAGCAAGGAATTCCTGAACCTTCCTGCCTTCAGGCAGAGCAGGGAGTGTGCAGCATGCAAAGGAGCCCAGCACTCTTCACTGCCTTACACCCCTTAACCCTACCACATCCATGCTGCATCCCTGCAGGCACGGGAAGGCAGAGCAGCCAGAATGCATCAAAGACTCTGCCACCTCAGGCCCAGGGGCCTCAGTTATGGGGTCCTGGTCTCAGGCTCCACCAGGATTTAGGTGCTACCCTGCATTCATCTTGCTTAGTGGGCTGGGCACACACTCTGCCCCTTAGGGAAGGAAGACCACTCACACAGTGACCCTTCCAGCCTTCAAATTTTGCTTCTCTTCTTTCTGACTGAGGCTGTGGCATTTTAGCAAAACATAGCATTGCCATTACATTTCTTTTTCTTCTCCTTTTTTTCCTGGTTTCTCTGTTTATTTAAGCATATGTTTAGAACTGCATTTTGCAAAAGAAAAACATTTCCTTGTCTTTTCGCTCCTCACTTAACAGAAAATTTTAGAGATTTCTAATGTAGTTCAAACTCTATGTGCTTGAATGCTGAGAATCCACTCTTCAGCTTGATAGAATGAGGGAAGCAAAGCAGAAACTGAACTTGGGGACATTTCTGTGCCTTCCAGCATTTTGTACAGCAAACCTTGACTCATGCCTGTTTACCTACAAAATATGGGCTTCCGTACTAACTGAATCTGTCAATGACAAATGAGTTTCCTGCATTTACTTCAAACAATCTCATTTGCCCTCAGCTGGCTAAGCACATTGTGTAAGGTTTATGATGCCTAAACTTGAAAAATAATTTCCAGTAAACCAAAGGCTGCCACCCATCCTGAAATCATGATGGGATTTTATGTAAATACAGTCTGATCCACATCCTGGCAGCCATGAGCTGAGAGAAGTGGAGATGGCTTATGCAGGTAGAAACACCTCAAAACTTTCAACCAGCAGCAGCATCAAGCAGGGAGCAGAGCTGCTGAGTCTTCACAGTTGCATAATGGAATCATCCGGTGGGTTTTGCACTGGGTTTACTGAGGTGGTCGATCTAGGTTGCTGCTGGGATTTTCCTTCCTATAGTGCAGTGCCAAAAGGAAGTCATGTACATGCAGCATTTATTTGGAGTTTTTCTTTTGCAGTTGTGAAACAGGCATGCATGGGATTTCACACCTCTGCCATAGCAGACCCACAAATGAGCATTATTTTTAGGACTTGTAAAGGGTCAGTTTATTTACACACAATGCAGAATGCTGTTCTCAGCCTTGTTTTACTCAGACTTGTGCATTTTCAATCATTTCTTCAAAAGAAGCTCAGCAATTTAATCTGAGCAAACTTCAGTTTTGTTGCTTTGATTCTGTGTGAAGTCCTTGCTGACAGACCTGAAACAGGAAGTGAGGTGGACCTGCTGGAGGTTCAGCTCCAGAATAATACTCTTGGCTCAGCTGTGTCAGGCAGGGCTGACCCTCACCTGACTGGCCACTCTGGCATCCAAATGCCCTTGCCCAGTGTTGGCCCTGGTTTTGGGAAGCACTTGTTTGCAGTATAAACTCCCAGGGCACTGGCTGAACTTTGGAAAACCTTACTGTGCCATGAGCTTTTCACACCTAGACCTGCACAACTATGACCTAGGGGCACAGCTCTCTCCAACAGCCATGCACAGCATCCTCCAAACAGCTCTTAGGTGCATGCTGTACGTGGAGGATAGGGAGGGTCCCAGTTCCTTCCTGCTTCAAACAGTACTGTGAATCAAACACTTGAAAATAAATCTTGAAAATTTTTGCAGCATTCTATGTTGGAGAAATCTCTCTTCTTACTCCTATGAGGTCTAGGGATGGCTCTATATAGCTGTGATGGTGATGTGGGACAGGATTCTGCTCTGTCCCGCATTTTCTTTCCAGTGCTGTTCAGCTCCTGCCTTAAAATGTGCCATTGGATGGGGACACAGCACATCTCAGTGAGTTATGCCTGTGTAAATCAACTTTGGGAGGCTGAGTGTTTTCTGCCCCTGTTGGCTACAGGTAGTGATTTCCTTTCGAATTACAAGACTTTCTCACTTCTCTTACAAAATGGACTAGTGAGACCTCTTTTACTTGGGCAATTCAAACCCTGGGAAGGTGAAGTACTTTCATCACCAATCACAGCACTAAACGATGAACCAATCACAGTTGCTAGGTTTAGCTACCTCTGTGACTTCATGAGGCTTTGGAGGGACACCCAGATACAAACCATTACACCTTCTAAAGTAAATCCTCTGAAGATGCCTGTGCTCTGGACTAGCAGATAATAACTTGCCTTATTCCAGGTATTTATCTTATTTATTTTATTTTATTAATTTATTTTTTGAAACTCTCACTGTGTAGTTCAGACTGGCCTTCAATTCACTGTGTAAACTTGGTGTAAAACTTGGTGTAAACCAATTCACTATGTAAACCTAGAACTTGAGATGATCCTTCTGTCTCCCCCCTAACTGCTGGGATTAAAGGCATGTACCATCACATCCAGCTATTGTTTGTTAAGTTGTATTTATTGGTTTACTTGAGACTACTCAATTTATTTATCCTTGTTATTCTTCATTTTACAATAATCCTAATAAATGTGATGAAATTCAAGACAAACCTAAACAACTTAGCAACTTAGCAAGGCCCTGTCTGGAAATAAATTATGATAAAACTACCAAGGCACTGCATTTAATCCCTAGCACTGCCAAAAATAAATAAATCTATAAATAAATAAAACTTCTTATAAATAAATCTATAAATAAACAAAACTGCTTAGAAAGAAATTATAAATAAATAAAATTGCTTCTAAGTAAATCTATCAGTAAACAAAATCTATGATGGGTAGCTCAGATGAAAAGTGTTTTAGAAGCAATTTTATTTCATTATAATTGACATACAATGAACTTTAAGGTTTAAAGTACAAAATTAGATGGATCTTGACATGTGCCAGGGATATAGCTCAGTGGCAAAGTAATCCCTTGCAAGCACACGTTCCTGAATTTGGTTCCTAAATACTAAAAACAAAACAAAACTAAAATTGAAAAACAAACAAAGATCCCCTAGGAATCTTGACATACAAGAGCCCCTTGAAAACCATCACCCAATGGTGATGTGTATGTCATGTTCAAATTTTCCTTATGGATTCTTTTCAAATGCTTCTTTCTATCCTAAGCAATGCATCTGCTTTTTGTCTCTGGGAATCACTTTGTATTTTCTAGAGGTGACAGGTCTGTAACCACCCAGTATACATAGTGCTTTTGTATATGTTTTGGGGGGGAGCTGGTAGAATTTTTTCAATCCTCATAACCATGTGAGGTTTCCCGTGTGCTGCTCCTTGTCAGTGGCTGAGCCATCACATCCCACTGTATGGATGAACCACAGATCCTCATGTGTTCATCAGCTGAGGCCCTGTGTATTGTTTCCAGTTTTGATCTTAAAAATAAAGTTGCTGCAGTTATTCTTGTGTTTGTATAGCTGTAGCATTCATTTTCCCCGGGGAAGGCACTTAGTGTGAAGTGAATATTTTGTGCCTTGAATGTTAACTGTCTTTCAGAGTAGTTGTTCAAAATTAAGATTTCTGGCTCTTCCTGTGAGTATTTTTAAGCCCTGTTCTTATGTTTTTCACTCTTTTTGAGGTGATTTCATAAAATTTACCTAAGGAAAGGTTATTTCTATTACATAAAATTCAGCATTTTTGACTTTGGGTAGAATTTTAAAGGTGTAAAAAACCCCAAAATACTGTATATATGCATATATGTAAATCACCTATAATTTTAACATCACAAAACTTCTGCCATGTGATGATTAATCTTCATTGTCAACTTGATGGGCTTGAGAGCTGTCCAGAGATTAGTAAAGTGTACTTCTGGGCTCCTCTGTATGAGTCATGGAGGAGTGACCCTAGGTACTCCATCTGGTCTCTGGCCCCTTCCACCCTGGCACTGTCCTGCCACTCTGCTTCCTGGCCATCATGGACTGAGCAGCATTGCTCCATCACACCCTCCTGTTGTGGTGTCCCTGCATTGGAACCAGGCAGGAATGAATCCCGTGAAAACATAAGGCTTCTCCTCTTCCCAGTTGTGGGTCTTGGATTCTGTGTCCTACTAATGTGAAAACTTGACCAGGACAATTGTTTTTATATTTACATATGTGCTTCAACCTACACAGTTTTTATAGAATTTACCAAATTTTACCATTCCTTTCAGGTCAGATGTGGGAATTGTTTTCAATTTTTTTTTACCCATTTAAATGAACTGTGTACAAATGTACTGTTAAATGTATTCATGATTTAGAACTTTTGTGACTAATAAATGATTGTCAAAAGTAAATATTTACTTATTTTTATGCTTCCATTTGTATAAATATCCAGAACAGGCAAATCCTTAGAAAGCACAATAGTGGTCCATGGCTGAGCGTGGGGAATGGAGAATGACAGTTTAATGAACCTAGGTTATCACTGGGGATGGTGAAGGTGTTCTTTACCAGGCATAGTGAGGGTCTCACAGCCCTTAATGCATGAAATGCCACTGGTCTGTGTGTTCCAGGGTAGATGCTGAATTTTAGATTGAATTTTGCCTTTATAAAGAAAAAGAGCAGATGAGGAGTCTCTTTACCCCCACCACAGATGTGTACAGTGGGAGCCTACTGAGGACAGCACTGGCCATGGAGACCTTTCCCAAATGCTTCTTCTACTTCCTCTGCTTGGAATGAAGCACTCAGAGACATGTTACTGAGTGTAGGTGAAAAATCAGATGTACATGATCAGGAGACAAGAAATTTTAACTGTAGGTTCTGTCCTTTGTGTGATATATGGGATGTGTGTTATGATCAGGACCCAGGAGTTATTACTCCTCAAAAAGTGAACAAGGTGTCACAAAATTGTCTCTGAATCCCCTCATCTCTTCTGTCCAATTTACCAACTCCTATCTACTGTCTAAAATATGTTAAAATATGCACAACACAAAATCCACTAATTTTGTCAGTGACCAGTTCAGTGAGTTAAGAACATTTACCTTGTGAAATTATAAGAACCATCCTGCTCCAAAACTCTATTTCCAAACTGAAACTGTGAGCCCTCCTAACAATAGCATCTTTTCCCTTCCTTGAACTCCTGGTAACACCATTCTACTGTCTGTCTCCAAGAATTGGACTCTTCTGGGCCATCACATATTTGGAATCACATAACATTTTCCTTTTCTCTCCATTTTATTTCACTTAACATAATATTGCAGGATGTATATATACCACCTTTTGTTCATCCACCCTTTGGGGGGTGTTTCCATGTTTTGGCTCTTAGAAATAATGGGAATGCAAGTATCTGCTTGAGCTCCTGATTTATGTTAAGCTGTATATGTATATTTAGAATTGTTGAATCATAGGATAATTCTATAGAATTTGGAGAGGACAGCTATGTTGTTCCCTACAGCAGCCAGTCCATTTTACAACCACACCAACAGCACACGAAGTTTGGGTTTCTCGCTGAGATCCTCTGGACCAGGGAGCAGTTACAGAATCTAACCAAGCTGCTGGCACTTATCCTTGGTCTGGGGAGCCTCAGATTACACTCCACCTGACTGATTTGTGCGGCACATGGGGCAGTAGGAACAAAGAGGGGCTGGACCCACACCCAAGTTAGGGTCAGTTCTGCAGTGATGTGAACTCTTTAAGGACTGTCCCCTTCTGAACCATGGAAACCAGTAGCCTGGTGATGCACACCTTGCAGCTCCCCACTCCTTAGTGAAGCCCAGATGCCCAAAAAGCTATCTTTTGCAGTGTGAGTGTGGATGCTCCACTTTCTGATTTTTAGCGGAAAGAGCTAGATGAATCAGCTGTTGCCTCTACAAGGGCAGCAGAGCTCTGATTGGCTGTGTTCCAAAATAAGTTGCTGACTCTCACATTTCCCAGGGAACTGATGTTCAGGCTGGGGTCTGCCTTGGGTGAGCTGAGGAACCAGACCCTGTTTGAATGCCCTGTCCATGCCTGGGACCCCAGTGAGTGGCAGAGGCCAGACAGGAGACCTGTGCATGGAATCCTCACCCTTCAGGCCTCCTGGATCAGTTAGGGGAAACAATTTAGAGAACAAGGGCCCATACTGCAAGCCAAAACCCACTTATTTATTGCACTGCCTACACTGCAACTAGATCTGAATACTGAATTGAAGTTTTAGTTTAGAAAAAACTGCTCATCCATTGACATATTTTGCTTGAGAGAAAAACACAATCACAAAGCTTTCAATGATACAACCTTTTAGAAAAGTGAAGGTTTGCATTTGGTATGCTTTCACACAATTAATGTTTTCTTGCTGTTGCATGCACACTGATAGTTTGTCAAAGGCTGGCTCATACTGCATTCATTTCAGAGCAACACATGCAATACTCAAGTCATCTTTTGGTCTGTTTCATGTATCAAATTTAATATAATTCAAAACTGAAAACAGTGGCCCAAAAGCATAAGATAATCCACAGTAACAAATGCAATCCCCAGTGTTTTCATTGACTTAATAGTTTTTTGTCTTTTTGAGACAGAGTATCACTGTACAGTTCAAGATGGCAATCAACCTGTGAGTAGAAGAGACCAGCCAGGAGAATGGACAAATGAAGGTGAGAAACACAGAGCCATGAGAAAAAAGACATCTACAACTACACGAAGCAGGTCATAATGTAATGGCTTTGTGAATGAGTCAGTGTGTAAATCTCACAAACATAAAGATAAATGAAAAAGTCAGACCCTCAAAAAACACAAACTGTAAGAGTACATGTATGGATATAAATGAACATGCATATGTATAACTGATAAAAACAGGACAAACTAATCTCTGGATAGGATTTATCTTGGGAGAGGAGAAGCAGCCAGAAAAGAGCATGAAAGGTGAATGTTCATTTCATTTATGAAAACTCATTGAATTCAACATTTTCCTTTATTATTCCTTGTTACCAAAGCTGCACTTTCCTTGCTGCCTTCCTACAAAACTTGTTAAAGTTGACTCGCTACTCCGCCACCACCTCCTAGCCATTCTGTGAACTACAGTGCTGGACTAGAGAGGGCTCTTGGTGCAGTTGGGCTGAGTGACAGGGATGCTGGTTAAAACTTTTTGCAGAAGACAAAGCCAGCCAACCAACCAAGCCTGGTCACTGTGCAAACATCACTTTAGGGACCTTGTGCAAACAGCATCTCTCTGAGCCAAACCCGCATGTGCAGACAAATGGAGTGGGACAAAGTCATCAACCTAATCACCTTCCTCTGGTCGCCATCTCTCCTGTGTACCCCAGATCTCACCTATGACTGTAGTTTAGAGTCATCAATACGATAAGATGTCTTTCTCACATGCTATATCATATAAAACCCTACATCCTTGATAAAAGAAATGTATTTGATATACCGTGTGGTTAGCAATAATTAATTTCAATGCCATATAAAAACTTTGTGTACATTTACTTAGATTTTACACTTTAGGCAAAATTTAGATTTTTTTAACAGACATCTGTAGAAATCTAATAAATTTAGGATAGAGCATTAATGAAAAAAATATATATATATAGTTATTAACCAATACAATTATATATTATTTATGCAATAACAAAATGCTTATTTAATAAATTCCTGTAGATGTAGATCAAACTTTAAGTATCATGACCAACTTTAAAGAGATGTTGAAATATTTTACTGTTGTTTAACCTTTAGATGTACACTGTGTGACAGAGAGCACTTGTTATTTTTGCATGTTCCAAACAGATGCAGTCTTAACTCTGTACCTGCAATTCTCCTGATCTCAACAAAAATTGTCCTGGGATGGGGACAGAACAACCAACCATGGAAGCAGTAGGCAGCTACATCCAGGGCTTTTCTTGACTTAGTTCATTCAGGAAGTTGACACAGTCTTCTGTGCCACCACTTTGGGCCCTGTTTGTGTTGTCAAGAAGTTTCTCATAATATAGGAACCTTCCTGAAAGAGGCAGGTGCCACTGTGAGGGGTTCAGCACTGGAGAACAGAGAACTCCACATGCACCTAGGAAAATTAGGGATGTACAGCTGCAGGCCAGGGTCAGGTCAGGGAGCTGACAACACTAAGAGTGAGCAGGAGATGGAAGGGAGCTGTTTCCTGACAGCCTAATGGAATGCTTGCAGAGGGCAAGCCAGGCTGAACAGGCATGAACTGCGTGATGGTGGAGGATGAGGAGCCAATCAGATGTTAAGGGTGATCAGACATCAGGGATGGAGGCTTGTGGCCAACTGCCTTAGCAGAACACTTGCTAAAACTGGATAATGCAGATATGAACACAGAAGCCAAAAATGAACTCCGAGTGAGGAAGATGAAATAAATATAGGTGAAAAATTAAAACAACACTGAGATTCCACCTCACCCTGAAAAGAATGTTTATGTCAAGAAATCAACCAATAAGAAATGCTAGAGGTGTTGTGGGCAAAAAGGAAGCTTTTCCCTGCTGGTGGGGGCCTAGACTGGTGCATCCACTGTGGAAATCTGTGTGGAGATTCCTCAAAAAACTAGGATTGCTGGTCCCATTTGACCCAGATATGGATAACAGATTAACTTAAATTAGATTAAATTTTGGTCACCCCAGGGACTTTGTGCTATACTAGGCCATATGAATGTTTGTTCTGGAGGAAGTTTTACAAATGCATTGTGTTTAAGGTAAAGAATGCAGAACCTGGAGTCTCAATGGGTTGCTGCTGAGACAGCAAAATTTGGTTTGCAAAGATGTGTCCAGAGGACTGGTAAATGTGAAGGCCAGGCATAGCCAGAGATGGTTCCTGGGAAATCCCAGCTTCAGGATACAAACGTATCCAAAGTTACAATGTCTTTTTTTCCTTCGAAGAAACTCACTGAAAAAAAATCCACTGTCTTCAAGATAAAATAAGGCCTTACACTGGGCCTTCTTTTGCCTTTTACCTAGAAAATGGGCCATTTCCCTTTGCCTGTAACTTGAGCCCCTGCCTTCTATAGATTCACAAATTCCACAGATTTCCATACCCCATAACACAGAAGCTGCCCAGCCCTAGACCATAATGGGCCTCATTCTCTGAGCACCTGCACTCCTCTGACTGCCTGCATCTGTGAATCTGCTTACTAAATTTATCTGAGGCTCTCATAGGGATACATAGCAATTCTCCTCCATGACAAGACTGGAACATCTGCACCAGGCCCAGGATGAGTGGAGGTCCCCATCTCCTCTTTGTGGAGACTTCTCAGACACTGTCAGGTGACCAGAGGATCCTGACTAGGGTTTGGGCAAGGAGAGAATAGTTGTGAGATACGAATGGAAGTGACACATGTCACTACCCATTAGAAGCCTTAAGAGTCAGGGCTGTGAAAGACAATAAAACAAAGTCAGGAAAGCTAAGACTTTCTGAGGTAAGTCAGGAAATGGCTACAGGACAGTATGCAAACCCGCTGAAGGTGAAACTGAAAGATGTTCCCTAGACTTAGAGAACAAATGAACATGATCACCTCTTCCTGCAACACCTCTCACCCAGGAACATCCTTGTTAACTAACAGTCAGATGCACATGTGACTCTGGAGTCTGTGTAATCATGGAGATGTCTCTGAAAATAACTATGGGAATCCTCTACAACAAACTTCACTGCATTTGTTTTATGGGGCTTCCTTGAGGGGGTGCACCTGAATTGCAACACGGTTTCCCATCTAACCATTTCTTTAGACATCTATTTTTTGTACTTGACATTGAATAATTAGTAAAAATTATTTTTGCTCTGCTGTAAGAAGTGCAGTGTCCCACTGAGGGGAAGGAAGTGCAGGCGACGTAAGTTGGACACCAGTGTTGGCCCCTGAGTGATGCACACATGAGAAATGCTTCTTGTTTGTGTGTGTGAGGCTTTGGATTGTAATTGTCCCTCAGCGATCCTTGTGGTAGAGGCTTGGTCATCAGCCTGTGGCCTCACTGGGAGGCCAACATGCAAGAATGTAAACATAACAACATATACAGAGGCTGGAGGATAAAGACACAACTCTCCCTGCCTGCTGCCTGCTGCTGCTGATGTGCTGAGGTCTGCCTCCCTGCTGCCTTTCCGGACTTCACAAGCAATTTACCCCTTATCCTCCTCCTCTCTGATAGATGTAAAGGCAAGGGAGTAAAGTTCACACCAGCAAGGAGGGGGTTCTGAGTAGGATGCCTATGAGGGAGGCTTTATCTAAAGTTTTTAATGGGTTTAGAAAAGAGCTACCCTGTGGAAGACTACCTACTTTTCAGGGTTCAATCTATGTATTGTTGTGGGGAACCACTCAGACTGCTTCACAGTTCAGGGACATCTAAAGACAACTGAGGACATGACCCTGCTTGTCTGTACAGGCACACAGTGGTGTACAGTTATGTAACCATGACTTAGCACAGGTGAACTCATATGAACAGATTATAATACTACACAAGAATGTAAACATGAGATAACAACCTGTGTAAAAATTATACATCAAGAACAGTGGTTTTCTGCTCTGTTCCACTCTGCCTACCACTGTTGCTGATGTCTTCAACATGTACATTCTCTAATTTTGTTACCTCACGCAACAAAATCTTTGTTGAGTCCACAAAACAGGCCAAAAAGTGTTCACACAGTGCCCATGCACAGCCCATGTACCCTTCAGCCAATGTCATGCATGATCATGCTCTTGACAGGTCCCAAAAAACTGCAGGACAGTCAGCAGATGTTTTTGTAAGGTCCCTGGAAGGTCACAACTCAGCAGACTCCATTTTGGATTTTCTGACTCCATTTTGAGGCTGCTGTCCTTAATGCCTGGTAGAATTCTAATTCCTATTTCACTGATTCCTGTTACAGTGATGTAAACCTAAATTAATCACCCTGGAACCACATCTACAATAAATCATTAACAGGAAAACGGAGGCTAAAAAATGTACCAAAGATACATTACCTCTCTACATAGAAAAAGAGCAAATATTTCTAATTTTCCTCCTTGTTTGTTGTACTTTTTGAAATATGTAAATATTACCATAATTACCAAAACAATGATTGAGACACAAACAGAACAAGAAAAATTAGAGGATTCAGTGATGAAACTTCAAAGCTCCCCAGCATGGTGACCTGATTTGGGCTTCTGCTGACTCCTACTGCAGGACCACCCATTGTGCTCTTGTTTTCCTTAGGGAAACAAGAGCCTTGTTCTTCATCTTTGATGGCCAAAGATTCAAGGCTGAAGAAGATGCTGCAAAACAGTTTCCCCTGGCCACCTCTAACTCATGAACACCATGGAAATTCTGTTTCTCTCCTCCATTCTCTATACTGCTGCTAACATAAGTGATCATTTGTAAGTGAGAAAACTAAGTGTGAAAAAGTGACCAGATCTGTTAAAGTTCATTTCTACAATAAGAGAGTCAGCATGCAGACCCTGTTCCTGGTGTCTGGCAGCTACCTCCCCACCATATGAAGGCAGGGTATCTTTTTGCTATAGTACATGGCTTGGGGCAAGGGGACCTTCTATCATTTAGATTCTTAGCCTTGGGTCTCTTGATTCATGTTCCACATGCAAGTGTCTGAGCCTTGAATATGGCCAATGATGTTTTCCCAGCAATCACTGCACTCCTATTACCTGCAACCCCCCTCCCCCAGGTGCATGGGATTAGCAAGGGATTAAGCAACATATGCAATAGCATGTAAATGTCCACATGCTTTAAAATTTGTTCAATCCCTTTTCCTTTTTACACATGATAATTATTGATGCATACTAGTTGTATAGAGTAAGGGGATTCATTATGATATTTTCATATATACATATACTGTGTATTGGTCTTTTGTCAACCCCTCTCCTATCTTCTTGCTCTCTTCTAACTCTCCTCCCAGGCCTCTATAGCCCCTCTTCTACTTTATTTTTTAGTTTTCACATATGAGAAAAAACATGCAATATTTGTCTGTCTGAATTATTTTGTTTAACATGATATCCTCCACTTCCCTGAATTTTTTAGCATATGACTTGATTTCATTCTTTTTTATGGTTCAATAGGGTGTGTGTGTGTGTGTGTGTGTGTGTGTGTGTGTGTGTGTGTGTCTGTGCCTGCATGTGTGCACATGTGCATGCCACTTTTGCTTCACACATTCTCTTGCTGACACATACCTAGACTGATTGCTTGCCTTGGTTATTGTGAATAGTGCCTCTCTTGCTCTTATCTTGCTCATTAGCCATTGTTGTACAACAAAACATTCCCAAACTCAGTGCCTTATTGCAAAATTTTATAACTGGCACCCAATTTTTTGGTTTTACTAGGCTTAGTTGGGTAGTTACAGTGTCCTGTCAAATAACTTTAGACAGCTTGGGGCTAAAACTGCAGTACATTCCCATGGCCTAAAGTCCAGCAATAAGAAAGGGAGGACTGGAACATATCTTGAGAGTAGAGCACTTGTCTAGCATGCAGGAGGTCCTAACTTCCATGCCCAGCGTGAGATTGTATAACAGCTTACAACTGATTGTTAAGACCATAGGGAGAATGGAACATGGATAGAGGAGCATTATTTGCTATCATAAAGCAAAAGAAATGACAAGCTTAGTGCCTACAGAGAGGAAAACTGATGAGACCTCATTTCACTGCAGAGCCTTGGAAGCAGTGAAATTCTGTGTGATACAAATCTATAATTGTGTGCTATTGCTGGTTTTCTTTCTGTCAACAAGAGCACACCATTCTTGTGTCAGGCATTGAGTTGGGTATTGAGAAACACTGATTACCAGTTGTGTGAGTTACTTTTCATTGGTTGTTGAGACAAAATACCTGACAACCAACATGCAAGAAGGAAAGGTTTATTTCTTACAGGACAGAGGTTTCAGTCCATACTCAGTTGGCTCCAAGGCAAAGTGACATGGTTGAGGGGAAGCAGTTAATTGTGGCTGCAAACAGCAAGCATGCACAGCAAAAGAGAGAGACACACCTTCTTCCCTCTGGTGCACTGTATGCTGGCTCCACTCCTGGGCAGGTGTAGCACTCATACCACCAATCTGAGTGCTAGACAATGAACCAATCAGAAATACTGGATTTGGCCACATTCATTATTGCATGATGCTTGGGAGGGGCACTGACATAAACTATGACACCAGTAGAGGCAAAAAGACTGCTCTCATACTCTCAGCATGAAGCTTATGGTCTACTGAGGTAGGGGGATATTTATCAAATCACTATCCAAGTATAGGCTGAAAATTCCTAATCTGAAATCTGAAGTATGAAATGCTTCAAAATCCAAAACTTTTGAGTACTGATGTAGTGCCAAATTGAGAAATTCCACAAAATGAAATTTTATTTCAAACAGAATATTATTTAATTAAGATTATTGGTACATTTTAGATATAAATAATGATCATGTTGATCGTGGGAAATTTGTACCATACGTGATATGAATCCTTTTTTTCTCCATTCCCCTACCTTTCCTTCAACTCCCTTCCCCTCCTTATTTATGGAAGGCTGGTTTCCTTCTTTTCTCATCACTTTTTACATTTCCCTTCTTCCTTTCTCCCTCCTCCATCCATAATTCCCCATCTCATTAAAAATGTTCAAATATCTATTTTATTTTAGTCCTTATCTACATTTTCAGTTTCCCACTCCAGAGAAACAACACAATACACATGTTAACCACAGAATTAATACAAATATTGTATAAAATTATCTTCAGGCTCGGAGTATGAAGTATATATGAACTATAAATAAATTTCATGTTTAGACTTGGGTCACATCCTAAAGACAACTTATGATGTCTATGCCAGTTCTCCAATAAATAAAAAAAATCAGAAATTCAAAACACTTCTTGTCCCAATCATTTTGTATAAATGACACTGAATATACAGATGTTTAATTAATAACCTCAAGGAAGAAGTACAAGGGCTGATCAAAATATACAGTTAGATTCAAATTCTTTAAATTTATTACCATAAGAGATACATACTCATTAATCCTCCTTAAAAACACATTCTGAAAATAAATTAAATAAAATACACCTCCTTGCTTCAAACACACTTCTCCATTTGTTATTGCAATTTTTGGAGCTGTTTGGAAAAGCTCTTTTGTGAGTATCTTTACAAATTGAGATAAAAATATAGTGAGTGCTGCTGCTGAGTGCCATCCAATGGAAAGAATGGCTCACATATACACTATGGTGTGTCCTTATTCACCTATTCACCAGATCAGAACCCTGTGACTTCTGACTCTTCTCCAAAATCAAAATGATCATGAAAGGTAAACAGTTTGAACTGCTTCAAACATTGAGGCAGCCACAACAGCAAAACTAAAGATCCTTATAAGAGGACTTCCAGAACTGATTCAGAAAAAAATGCCAAGAATGATGGAATAAGTGCATTCAAATGAAGGGAGAACTGGGTGTGGTGGTGCACACCTGTAAACTCAGCACTTGGGAGGCTGAGGCAGCAAAATCTGAGTTTGAGACTAGCTTGGGCAACACAGTGAGTTCAAGGCCAGCCTGAACTCCAAAGAAAATCCTGTCTCAAAAACTAACAGCCAACAAGCAAAGAACACCTAGGGGATTGTTTTATCACAGTTTTTGTTTGTGTGTAGATTACTAACTCATTGAAGATGGAAGACCTTCTCTGTGTGTGGTGGGCAACCAATAGTGCTGCATCCTGGAGGCAGTAAAAAGGGAAAGGAGAAAGTCTGGCTTCTGCCTCTTCAGAAGACTTTGAGTCCTTGCCATCACCTTAGGTGTCATTTCTGGGCTCCTAGCACAGATTCTTCTACTTTCTGCTACAGACTCTCTCAGGACTCTGCTGTTAGCTCCAGGTCTTAGACTTATGTATTGATCTTTTGCATCTCCAATGAGCACCTGGCCCTTTTGCTCTTCTTCACCACCTGACTCTGCTGATGGCCTTCCTAAGCCTCCTTTGTAAATCCCTATCTGTCACACACACACACAAATTAAATCTGATCCTCTAGTGCACCCTGACACAAACTGCCTCTAGCTACCTGTGCAACCTCCCCTGAAAAATTTCATGCTTCACTCATGTGAAAAATCCAAAGCAGAACTGCAGCAGTGCTGTGCTAATTATGGGTTAGTTAACAGAGATGCTGGTGTTGGGCCCATTGGGTTAAAATTCTGTCCACTGGTTTGTTATTGGAAAGGGTATTTAATGTTGGTGTTTAGGCTCACACAGCTATGAAAATGAAGATAATTCCTAACTCACACTCTTGTAAGAATTAACATATGTAAAGCGTTTCAAAGGGGCCCTGGCCTGACACCTATAAGTGCTACATATGCTTATTAATATGTTATATTAACATGTAAAGGTACTTTTTTTTAATCGGTACCGGGATGGAACTCACTACCGCCTACTTGCAAGGCAGGTGCTTATGCTGCTGAGCTAAATCCCCAGCCCCCATCTAAAGATACTTTTAAGATATAAAGAAATCAGGCGATAGATACCGAAAGCACTCATTTCTCTGTAATAAAAGGACAACAACACAAATAACAATTGTATCTGAGCACTTGCTATATGCTAGGAACCATGGGAAGATCTCTTCTTTGGATCTTCACAGTAGTGCCAAGAGATGAGTATTGCCTTTCATAACGCTTTGTTTTTTTAATGGAAAAAACCCCACAATATTTCAAAGCGAAATAATAGGAGAATAACAATAGTGGAAACTGAGGCTCCCAGAAGAGAAGCAGTGTGCCTAAGGTGTCAGGCCTGGGAAGATTTGAGTCCAGACATCCATAAATTCCAAGCCTCAGACTCAGTCCACTCTCCGCTTCCTGTCATAGCAGGCCTGGGGCTCAGAGTTCCCACAAGCCTCATCAGAGCCCTGCAGCCACACCTTCCTTCAGCCTGACCCAACACCCACATCCCCTTCCTCACCGCCCCCACAGGAGGACTACATACCTATTGGGTCCCAACTTTCTGGCCACGCCCCTTGCCCCGCCTCCCAAGAGGCTGACTCCCACCACTGGCCTCAAGCGAAGATTACACTCCACCTGGCCCAAACTGCGCGGGCCGCGCCCACGGACTGTCCTACCTTGTGCCTGCACATCCCACTCAGTCCCGTGCTGGCCCTGGCCTCGCCCTCACAGTGGATGCTTGTCTTGTGCTCGGAGTCGCCATTTTGCCGTTAGAGAAGCCCTCTGGAGACCTGAACGCTCTTTCTTCAGCAGCCTAGCCTGCGGTGGGGCAGGGTATGGGGTCTGGGGTCTGGGCCAGGCAGGCGGGTGGGAGCTGTCTGTGAGCGGCGGCGCGGCCCGGTGGCCCCGAGGTTAGTGGGCGCATTTTCCTCGGCGGGGAGTCCTGCCGGCGGGGTCGCGGGCCCAGGGCGGCGGGCACGGCTCTGGGGGCGACCGGGCCTCAGCCCACAAGGCCCCTCTCTCCCTTCCTCCCTCCTCTCCTTCAGGGGTTGGCACAGCCAGGCCTGGCGCACAGCCCGGAGTCCCTGGCCCCCGCCAGGCGCTGCTGGGAGCCCAACCCTGGTGTGGTACCTGCGGGAGGCGGCTCTGGTCTCACATGACCTCTGCTGTCACAGCCTGGCTGTGCTGAGCTTGGGACATTTACCCCCAAAACGACGATTTCATTTCACTCCGAGCTCCTCCCTGCAGAGACTGAGAGAAGACCAAGATATTACAGTAAGATAGCAGTTATTATTCTACCTGCACATGGTTTTAGCTCACGTCCCTTCCATTGATAAGGGGTTTCTGCTTCTTTTAATATTGGTGCCACTTGGGTGTTTAGCTTTTGTGAGCAGACTGAATGCAGCATGGGGCTTTGACAACAAGGCAAAGTGTGATAAGTAGGGTTTAAAAATTTAAATCCACAAATAAAAGTAATTCACACACATTGTTGAACCCTGCTACAGAATATCCATCTTGCCCATATTTGGCTGTCTCTAACCACTACCACCCAGTTCTGCTCATATAATTTATATATTTGCATAGTGTTGAATATTTATATTATACGCATAGGTAGAGGTTTATTTAGTTATCCTGTTACTGACCATGTACAAAAGTCTAGTTCCTCTAAGAAAAATTGCATTGAGAATATATCATCTTTTGGGCGGATAAATTCCAGAATTTGAAAATACTAATTCAGAGTTCTCTGTTCTTTCCCTGATACTTGACACGAACTGGTGCCTAAACAACCCATGTTAACATCTTTCACAGTCTAGGTATTTGTCCAATTATCTTGGAAAATTTGGAGTTCAGCGGGATGTTGAGTCATTTTCTATGCAGGCTGAGAGGCAGGCCACACAATCTACTGTAGGATTTTGTTTTTAAGTCATGTAACATGTTCATGTTTTTGTTTTAATTGACTATTCTGTTTTGTTTCATTTGGTTTTATTCTCTTTAAAATAAAAAAAAAAATTTCTTGCAGGGCATGGTGGTTCATGCCTGTAATTGTAGCACTCTGGAGAGTTAGACAGGGGCATCACAGGGAATGCCAGGCTAGCCTGAAATACTTGATGAGTTCAAGGTCAAGCTGCAGTACATAGAAGGATCTTGTCTCAGAACAAAACAACCCCTTTTTCGTCTTTTCTTATTTTAATATAGCATAAGTAGATACTAATAAGTTTTGAGACAGGGTCTAAATAATTCACTCAATTCCCCGGGTTGGATTTAAATTTGTGGTCTTCCTTCCTTAACCTCCCAGTTTGCTGGGAATCTACCAGCTATCATTACTTAGAAATTAACAATCATTATATATGTTTATGGGATAAAATGTGCCTTTGATCTGTGGCTCCTTTGTAGTAAGAATCAATCTAGTTAATGTGTCTACCACCTTCCCAACCTACAAATTCTTTCACAGTCACTGCAAATCTCACTGTTTAGCAGTTTTTAAAGTTATCCTTCTTATTAACTGTGGTCACCATGCGGTTTAGTAGAGAGTTGAAAATTTGTTCTCCACCGTGCCCTAGATTTTGTATTCTTAGGTGAACATCTTCCTTTCCCCATCCCTTATGGAATTGATCATATTAAAAATCAGAGTGCCCAAGAAAAGGTGTGAAGGTACTTGGGGCACATTGCTCTTCAGAACGACCAGGCAGTGGTACTCTGTAGCCCCTCACCTTGCTCCCAGTTTTTATTTATTTATTTATTTTTTTATTCTTTAACTCAGTTCTGGGAATTGAATGCAGGGCTGGCTTAGTTACTTATTTCTGGTTGCAGAGACAACATATCTGATGCCAAATGTTGGCAAATGAAAGGATTATTTCTTACAGTTTTTGGAGGTATCAGTCCATACTCAGTTGGCTCCAAGGCAGGCTGGCATGGTGGGGCCACAGTTTATGGCTGCTGCAAACAGCAAGGCAAAAGAGCAAGACAGGCCTTCTTTCTGCCATTACATCACATCCTGGCTCCACCCCTAGGTCTGTATAGCACTCAAACCCCCAGTCCAAGGGATAAACAATGAACCAGTCACAAATGCATAATATAAACGCATGAGGCCTGGGGCCACAGACATAAATTGTGATAAGGGCCTTGCACTGAACTAGACTAACTTCTGTTTTTAAAATTCTTTTTTATTTTGAGCCAGGGTCACCACAAGGAACTACAGTACTGAGACACCATTCTTGGACATAGATTCTTACATGTCTATGTGTGGATGCACCTTGATTTCATATTGGAAACTACTAGGAGGTGAAGCGGCTCTGAGCAGGATTTAAATTTTACTAATTGGCTTTCTATGTTTAGCTGTGAATCTGTCCTAGGCCCAGATCCCTTGCCTGGAGACGGGAGCTGATTCATAGTAAGTGAACCTCTATGAATCACAGGTCCTGACTGAGGCTTGTAGTGGCTTGTGAGGCCAGAGATACCTCAAAAGGTAAGATAAGGCCACAGCCGTGGACAGTCTGGCTCCAACCCCAATTAAGTAGGTAGAGACTGCAGCTGCAAAGATTACTCCAACAGTCTCACTTCCACCATGTCTTCATGATAAGACAGTGCTACTGAATTGACTTGATTCATTACTTGGAGACATCCTTGAAGTGACTCCCAAGGTCCTGCTCATTGCTTGTACTTTCCTCAGTTTCTCTGCCCTTTGTCCTTGGTCCTAATATAAGTGGACTGACACAGAGAATCCTTTGTCTTTAACCTCACATTGGAGCCCTACAAATCATATAATTTCTCACTTTTTATTTAACCTCCACCATAAACTAGTTTGGGAGATCCAAGATTTAGGACAGTACCCCATAACATCAGAGACATTTCACTTTGAAAACTGAGATCCTTGTTCTCGCATTCATGTATTATTTCATGATCAGATTCCATGGCTTCTTTTCCTGTCGACCCAGAGGGAACAACCTCAGCATCCCCCCAGCTTTCCCTGCTTCCTGTGGCCCACACTGATGCCCCACACCCTTTATGTGGAAGATAGGGGTGGTCCAATTTCCTTCCTGCTTCAAACAGCTGTGAATCAAACTCCTGAAAAGAAATCTCGCAAAGTTGTGCAGCTCTCTGTAAGTCATAAACCTCTATTTTAACCCTCCCAGGTCCAGGGACACTTGTGTAGTGCTCTGATGGGAGCTGTGAGAAGGGGCTCTGCTCTGCCCCCCTTGTTCTCCCCAGTGTTGTTCAGCACCTGCCTTTAAACCTGCCATCAGATGGAGACATAGCATCTATCAGGGATGTGTCCCTGCATGAATCAGCTTTGGAGGCTCAGTGTTTTCTGCCCTTGTTGGCCACCTGTGGTGATTCTCTTTTGATTTATAAGAATTTTTCATCTCTTACAGAATGGATTCATGACACCTCTTTTACACCTGTATCACAAACCATCTGTCTGACTATGGCTTGTAAGGAAAGGTTTCTTGTTATAGTTTCTACATTATTCTTTTTTCTGTTTTTCAAATGCAATGAATCAGACCTCTCTAGCTCCCTTCTATCATTGAAGTCATGGGAACACTTTTCCAACATGAAAAGATGAGTAGATACAAAATGCTCTCTACACTTTCCTGACAGAATTGTCTACCTGGGGTTTTATCTTCTATCAAAGAGCAACATCAGCCACTGTCTTTCAGTAAAATTAGACTGAACATCACCTGATAAATGATTATTAAAAACCCAGAGTACTAAATCACAGTGAGAAAAAGGTCAGAGGTGGGTGGGGTATAACAGGAGAGGACAGGGGTATGGGTAATTCCAGTACTGAGCAGAGAGCTGGAAATCAACAGATGTGGAAATTGTACGAATAGATGTTGTACTTATATGCTACTGAATTGAACATAGTGAAACTAATGGTATCTTAACTTTTAAGGTAAATTGTACTAGAAGTTAATGTCTAGAAGAATTAGAGACTTAGGAGTCGAAATGTAAACTGAAAATAATACAAGGTGTACAAGGAGAGGGGTAAGGAAAGGCAGGTGCTTTGCAGGAGTGGCCCTAAGTGGAGCTCAGGATGCTTGTTGTGGAGCCAATAAAACCCTCAGCTATAGAATTCCTCAAGACAGGCTGCCTGGCCTTAGTTTTCACTTTGATCCCAAAGCTGGTGAGGTCACTTGAGATGGATCTAGCATAAACTCGGCATGTGGGACTTAAGCTCACTTAGCTACTACCCTGTGACAGCAGAAGGAGAAAAATCACCAACTATCCTTGTTCCTTGCAGGCCCTAGAACTTCCCAGTGCCTGTCACAGACAGTTCTGTGCACAAATCAACCCCAGAAAAGCTTCCCATTCTTCTTTGACGCACTCACCTCTGCATGTCTCAGTGTTGCAGGAGGCCCCAAATCTTGGAGTCTTTGTCTGTGTAAAGTGTCCCATGCACTCCCCAGAGGCCCACAGACCCAGGCCAAACCCTTCTGACTTCAGTTCTCATTTTCAGTGAGCTCAGGTTGGTCCAACTCAACTGGGCATCTTATAGATTTGGACAAAAACCTACTGCTGCAGTTGCAGAGCCCTGCCCCAGCTTTTTCTTTGCCATGAATGGGGTAGTGCTGGCCCACGTGGTCCTCACATGCTGACAGAAGTCCCTAATACTGCTGTGACCACCTGTCCTCCCTTCTTCAGGTAAGCCTAACATAAACCTCCCTTTCCAACCCTTGTGGCCTGTTGTCTCTGAGCAAGAGTTGTGTCTGCAGTGTTACTCTATGCATGGTCACTCTACAGGGGTGCTGTACTATACATACGTGCAAAGTGAGTGGACAGAGAGTGTGGGTTCTGTCTTCCTTTCCTCCATCTTCAGTTTATATAATGATGCATCACCACATTCTGTGTGCCTTAGAGAAAATCCCCTTACCCTATTATGTGTTCACATGTACAGAGGCCAGGAAGTTAGGCACATTCACAGTAATGTGGGTATTACATGGTGTTCTCTCCAAGGTGACTGTGTGGCCTGCACAACATTAAAGCACAAGACAACAGTGTTTATGTTTAATCTGGTCATTACATCTGTCAGAGCCTGGTAAATTGATAATTAAATGCACCCACCAGCTTCCCGCATGATTTCTGTGTGGACCATGATATCTCACAGAAATTCCTACTCTAGATAATAGGGAATCCCATGGAATGACTCTCTATTGTCCTTCACAATAAACAACAGCTTTTTCACTCAAGTGATGGATCCTTGGGCGGAGGCAAGCTTTCCCAAGGCTAAGAAAAAACAGCAGTGCAGGAAGTGTCTCACCTCTGAGGCAAAAGTCAGGGATTTGGGATAGAACTTGTTTTTCTGGTTTCCTATGTCAACCTAGACAAGACACAATATCTCTCAGGACCTTCCCAATGTGTTAGTGTACTCAGTGGAGCTCATCCTGACATCTGCCACCTGGGAACATTATCAGTGGTGTGAGATGACATTTGTAAAATCTGTGGGCTGGTGTCACATACACCTAGAGCAGAGAATTAGAAGTGAAATCCAGGAAAGGGTTGGGTGGAGGTGGAACACAGTGCACACAATGCTGCCTCCTGCTGTGTGGTGGTAGAAATGAGACTCACCTCCTGGACATGTTTCCCTGGTGGCTTCATGAGGGTGTGGAAATGCATTGATTCAGCCATCCTTATTTTCCCTAAGCATCTCAATTTCTTCTATGTATTGGTGCTGTGGCCTCTAATCAGGACCTCACACAGGCTGAGCAAGCACTGTGGATGGAGCTACATCGCCATATCTAAGTCCATAGCTCCAATATTCATATCTGTGTGAGCCACCAGGCCTATGGCCTGTGCTCCTACTCAGTAGCTGAAAGTTCATCTTGTGATGGCCATATCCTGTGTAGCCTGTTCCCTATATTATGGTTGTAACTTTGTGGCTTATTATTAATATTATTATTTTAATTTTGCATTAGCAGTGCTGAAATTGAGCCCAGGGCTTCATGCATGGTAAGCAAGTATTGTATCATGAGCTCTCTCCCCATTTCCTGACTCACTTTTAAATAACTGAATATGGCAGAGGTTATTTGATGGTACTACTAAGGTTCACACAAAATAACTTGTGACCAATCTCCTGATATTTTCCTTTGTTCTCCCCAGTATTTTTTTTTTTTTTGGTCCCTCTCCGGATCTCTGCCTTCAAAGAAGTCACTGCTATCTCTGTTGCTTCCCTGAGGAGAAGCTGATGGACCCTGAGTGAGAAAAGGGAAAACAGACAGAGGAGACATTAGGCTTTTGTCCTGAGTCCTTCCTGTTGACAAAGGACAAAGCCTGAGAGCCCTAGTGGCATGTTCACTGAGTACGTAGCTCTGTGCACCAAGCTACTATGGTAACAGCCACAGAAAAGCCTCCTGGATTCCTGATCCACAGCAACTCTTGATAGAACAGAGTATTATCTCATGTATCAGATAGGCACAGACTGACCTGCCTTGTATCTTTTAATGTTTTGCAAATATGTGTAATGACTGGACAAAATTTGTCTTCTCTGCCTTCTTTCACCAATCAATCATTGTGAGCTTCTTGTACAATGTTTTTATATTTTTTTTTAGAAATTCAATTCATGGCTTGCTCTGGTTTCTTTATTCATTTAGATGTTATTGGATATTCACATTGTAGTTTTCAGTTATTGAAAACAAACCTGATGTGAATATCTTGTGAAATTCTCTTCATGACAGAGAGGTTGCACAGAATATTAAAGTAGTCATATGTGTTACTCTTAAATTAACAACCAAAATGATTTCTAAAATAAATATACCACTAGCAATGCAAAAGGAGTCTCCTTGCTCACCAATACCAGTATACTTTGACCTAAAAAACAAAGTCAGCTCTTAGTGCTCTTCAATACATGAGCAGGGTTTTTCCTTGTGAGATGATTATTCACTTATCTGATTACTGATAATGTTAAGAGACATGTACAGACTGGGAAGGTTCCATATGACTCCCAAAGGCATATTGAAGGCCTTCAGAAGTGATAGACATGTGGATCCCACAGAGGCCTGCGAATCACTGCAGGCTCCTGCTGAAGTCACACTGCATGACCCAGGGAGCTCTGCCTACTTCTGAGGTTAAGGCCCCATGACCAGGAAAATCTCTGTGAGTTCCCTCAGACCTGCTACTTGACAGAAGGTGGATGTGGAGGAGCCCCTAGCCCAAGGAGGGGGACTTGAGGGACTGCTCCTCTCTACCCATGATATACATATACAATTTGTATAGCCCTGGCATATGGGAGCTGGCAAGACAATTGAGTTAAAATGTGAGTGAAACTGTCCCAACATGGGTGTTATAGCTATGGGAAAATGGGGCTGATAACACAAAGATGAGCCCACAGAAGATGTGCCAAATTTATTCCAGCCAGCACTGCCTCTATGTGACAAGTTCTACAGGATGTGAAAAGGACAACCTGTAAGCAGATAAGCATACTTTAATTACTTGTTGAAAGCAGCAGCTGGGATCAGAGATGCCATACCAGCAAGTGCTGATATGGAGAGCATGACCGCACCACAGGGACTGGGGCCTGTTATCTATAATGTCTGGGGTTGGATAACAGGGAACTAAGGAGCATAACTGGATGCAGCCCCACTTTTATTCAACAGGGAAATGCAGCATTGGAGCACCCCATTGTGGGGTGGATATGACTTCACCTGTGTAACTGTGTATCACTGAAAAATGATGCAGACATTTGGGTTGGTAACAAGCTCACTAGGGTGGTGCCCACTCATTGGCTTACTGTGGAAGCCTCTTAAGTCTGTGTCACCTAGGGCTGACTGTAACTATCCAACACTGACCAGGACACCACCTGGGTATTCCCATGTATCCAGGACACCATCAAACCCATTATTATGGACACACTGCAATATTGTGAATCTGTTCTATATGTGCCAACATATTTTACAGATGGCCTAGTGGTTTGCTCTAGTGGCTGTGTTGCTACCAAGGACAAAAGTCATGGACATAAATCCTTGATAATGCAGGGCCCACACCATTAACTTTACTTGCTGGGCTTGGTGTTGCTCATGGATGAAACTTCTCAAATGTGAAAGGTGGTTTTGCAAAACCACATGAGCCTTGATTTGGGAGCCAAGCCCAAAGAGGTACTTGTGCCATCTTTCATTAGAATATGACATTTATATCTCTGATCAATAAAGATAGGAACAAGAGGCCTTAAAATAAATGGATGTTCACCTGAGACTCCCGGACTGCCACCACGGGTCTGCCCCACAACCCAGCAACCAAGGACATGCTGGACTGCCACTCAGGCCAACAAAGTCAGAAACTCCCCCACCTCCTGGGCCTAGTATTACAGTTGACTTTTGGCTCTGACCCTTTCTCCTAAAAACATGGACTATAGTGGATTACCATGCTGGCTTGATGAGAGACTCAGGAACCCCTCACACAAACAGAAGCTGTGAGTAGGCTCCAGTCAGTGTGGTGACTGTACCCCTAAAATAAAGGTCTGCAGTGGGTAAATAGGAGCAGAAACAAAGCTCCCTCCAACTACAAGCCATTGGCACACCTGGCAAGACAGTGAGTAACACTCCACACAGAGAACATCAGACAAGTTGAGGAGTGCACCAAAAAGGCCTCCCCTAGCATGGAGAAAATTAAAAGGGCTTATAAAACACCCAGTGACACAATAGGACCTCAGCTGACACAAACACTATAGACAGGGAGATCTGGTGACCTGCAACAACCTGAAGACATAGAAATAGCAGGAACTAAGAGTTTTCCTAGATCTATTCTTTTAGGCTAGTTAGTCCAGGAAGAATGTAGGACTCACAAAACAGGCCCTGCGTGAGGAATTTGGGTGACTGGCTCTCTTCTTCATTTTGTTACCCAGCAATTGCACAACAATCAACCACACAGTAGGGCCCTAAAATTCACACTGTGTTGGGATTGGAAGACCAAATATGTACCCAAAGGATGAAAATGACAAGGTCAATTGGAAAAATGCAATCTCAAACATCTAGCCAATCAGGAACAAGTACAGGTAACATTGAAATAGAGCATCTTAAAGTCATATACCAGAAATCTTTGGAAAGATAGCAACTGAAGTAAAGAGAGAAATCCATGAGGCTATAGCAGAAATCAAATGAGAAAGATTGTCCCATGTAAAGACAGAAATCCTAACCTTATTAAACTAGTTGCACAACATAGCTAGAGAAGAAATAGATTTAAAAAAACAGAAGAGCATGGGAAATTGAAACTTTGAATGAAAAGTGTAGAAAATAAGAAGAATCCATGAAACAAGTGCAAGGAGATATCCTAGATGAAAAACTATTGAAAGCTGGTAAAGCTATTTTAAAAAGCTGAGGATAGCTTGAGGACAGTGTCATACATAGTGTCATGATAGGGTAGAACTTCTAAAAACAGAGCAACATGAAATAACAGTTCAGTAGCTTCAAGATGATGTGAAGAGAAACATAACAATAACAGACATCAGTGAAGGCACACGACTTGATGCTGACATAACTAAACTATTCAGAGAAGTAATAGTAGTAAATTTCCCAAAGGCGGTAAAAGTCTGATATACAAGAATGTGATGCATACAGACTGTCAAACAGTCACAACCAACATAAATCTACACCCAGATATATAATAATTAAGATCTGAGACATAGAGCATAGAAACAGAATACTGAAAGCTGTTGGGGAAAAAGACACAACTCACCTATCAAGGAAAGCCTAAGAATTGCAGCAGAATATTCAGCACAAATCTTCAGGTTAAGGATCAGCTTGGTGTGAAGTATTTCATGCCCTACAAGAAAACAACTTTTGCCCAGACTGACGTATCCAGCAAAACTTTTATTTAAATTTAATGGAGAAACAAGATAGTTCCATGATAAAGAACAACTGAAGAAATTCATGTCCACCAAACCAATCCTAGAAAGAATACTGAAAGACATGCTAGATAAAGATAAAAATGACCCCAGTCTCCAGAACAACAGAAAGAAACTACCAGGCTGGACAGAAAACTAAACAATGTAGGAAAGCAGGAAGCCAAAAACAGGAACACAATATCGCAAAGTCAAGTCAGTACATCTCAGTGATAGCCATAAATGTAAATGGGCTCTACTCAACTATCAAAAGAAACAGATTGAAAGAATGGATCAAGAAATAGAATCTTTTATGCTGCATAAAAGAAACACATCTGACTCAAAAAAGAAACTCAGATTAAAAATCGAAGCATGGAAAATAGTTTCCATGCAACAGGAAACCAGAAAAGAGCAGGGGTAGCTATTATGTTTACAGACAAAGTAAAGTTCATACCTAAAATGATTAAAAGAGTTAATGAAAGCCATTGCAAACTTGTATATGGAAAAATACAGCAGGAAGAACTAACAATTATAAGTATAAATGCACCAAATAGAGGAGCACCCAACTATGTAAGACAAATCCTAATGGACAAGAAAAACTAAACAAACAAGAACACAATTGCAATAGGAGACCTTAACACCCCACTGTCACAAAGAGATAGATCAACTAGACAAAAAGTCAGCAAAGAAATAACAGAACTGAATCATACCTGTGAGTGAATGGACTTAGTGGATTTTAACATAGTATTGCAGTCAACCACATCAAAACATACATTCTTCTCAGCTCTACATGGGATATTCTCCAAAACAGACCATATATTATCCTATAAAATACTTTTAAGTAAATGCAAATGGAGAGAAATTATCCCATGCGTATTATGGGACCATAGTGCACTAAAATTGGAAATCAGTGGCAAAAAGTCTGCAAAACCTGGATAAATACATGGAAAGTAAATAACAACATTCTCAACAACCAGTATGTTACAGATGAAATAAAAGAAGAAATAAAACAATACTTATAATACAATAAAAATGCACAATAACATACCACAACCTATGGGACACAAAGCAATCCTAAGTGGGAAATATATAGTAATCAGTAGTCACATCAAGAAAATGGAATGAACACAAATAAATAACCTAATGCTACATCTCAAGCTTCCAGAAAAGGAAGAGAAAATCAAAGCCAGCTTTCATAGAAGAGTGGAATTTCTAAAGATTAGGGAAGAAATTAATGAAATTGAAACCAAAAGAACAGTATAAAGAATAAATGAATCAATGAACAGGTTTTTTGAGAGAATAAATTTGATAAAAGTCTAGGCAAGCTTATCAAGAAAAAACACACACAATAAGGACTAAAAAGAGAAATTACTATACATTCCATGGAAATTTAAAACATCATGAACACCTACTTTGACCATCTCTACTCACATAGGGAGGAAAACTGAAGAAATAGATTTCTAGAAACATGTTACCTATCAATGCTCAATCAAGAATATATACCAATTTTGAATAACCCAATATCAGCTAGTTTAATCAAAAACATGATTAAAAACTTACCAACAATGCAAAGCCCAGATCCTGCTGGATTCAGGGATGAATTCCATAAGAAATTGAGAGAATATCTGACTCCAATACTCCTTAAACTCTTCAATGAAATTGAAAAAGAATCAGTCCTCCCTAACTCATTGTTAGAAGCAAGTGTCACTCTGACATCAAAACCAGAGCGTGATTCAACTCAGTAGCAGAATTGTAGACTAATCTATAGAAGGAGGAGGGAGGGATGCCTGAGGAATGAGGGAATGGAAGAAGGAAGATTAGAAAAAGGCCCCAAATTACTCAGTGATGGACACCACTCAGTGATTTTGTTACCCACCATAACTTTTGGGTGAAAGCAGACACCAGTGACACTGGATTTTGGGCAGCTACAAGTGGATTGCCTCCTCCTGTGACTGCATTCAAAGGTGCAGTGAAGATTGGAGTGGAAAAGGGGGGCCCTGGATATACAAAGTCTTGTAGGAGAATGACAAAAGAATGACCTTGTGGGAGGATGTCATAGGCATGGGGCAGTGGTACACACTCTGTTTGCCCAACGTGGCTGCCAGACATAGCCAGTGTCCACTGCCACCCTGAACCAACACCCCCATGCAGGGATATCCCTAGCTATATCCTGACAGACACTGGGGTCCACACATATCTGAGAAGGGCTGCCCAACTCTATGGGTTCCATAGCACCCGATCCTGCCCTTGCTTTTTTGATCTCCCTCATAGCACTCAGGTACAATGTGGTGCCACATACTAAGAACAGATGGCCTGCAGTGTACATGGGGAGCTGCCTTCAGGAGGGTTTGTGCTGGACATGGGTTCTCCCTACCATGCGTTAATGCTGTGCCTGGTTTTAACACACTATGATACACAGGAAAAATGAGTCTCCATGTGTTCAGGGATCAAGGGAGGCTAAGATATGCTGGCAAGTAGCTCCACCCGTGTGAGAGAGGGGCCAATGGACCCTATTGTCCTGGCCTACAGCCTGGGACTGACTCACCTCAGATCGTGTTCCGACCAAGCTGCTCAAGAACTGCACATCTGCTGCTAGGGGAGCTGTGTTCCACTTCCAGGTCAGAACATTTGGGAATATTAATGTCCTGTGGGCTACAGAGGAGGGATGGAAGTGGGGCAAATGTCCATCACAGGGCTTAGGAAGTGATCACCAAGACACAGGCATAAAACTCATCTACATTGTTAAGCTGTATACCAACAGAGAATTGGACTTTAGGATGTGATGCATGGCTTGGAACAGGGCACAGGGAGTTTAGTTTTGTGGGGTATTAAAGCACCCTGTGTCTGTGGTATGATATTTTCTCAGAGTTAGGGAGGTGAGTGGGTATTTTAGTGGGTAACATCCCCAGGGAGAAGAAACCACACAGAGCCAACATTAGCAATGGTAGTAAGCAAGCATCTTTATTACCCAGCCTGTATGTATCAGCCATCCTCAGGCATTATTTCTTGCATTCTGTCATAAACCCAAGCACTCATGCTTTTATAACTATGTTAACTCATGCTTATATAACTATGTCCATGGTGTGCACATGCCAATTGGTTGGGTGAGGTCAATACAGGTCCTCATATCCTTTGATATTGAAACAATATGCAGTGGTTTTTCTCATTCCACCAACTCAAAAATCAGGGAAAATGTGCTTATTATAAATGACTCATAGGGTGGACTCACATATGCAAAGAATATGACAACAGTAAATGTACTGCACAGTACCACTAATCCCATCGCAGTGCAGGTTATGGCCATGTACAGCTAGATGGATTCCAAGGATTCCTACCACTGCATGAGCAGGTCCTGCTTCAAGGAATCAAAGGCACAAAACTCCAGGTCCATTACTTTTTTTTTCATTTTTAATTTTTTTTATTTTAAGAAAGAAAACAAAATTAAAAAAAACAAAATACAAAAAAGCAAAAAGGTATAGAATATAGAATTCAAAAAAATTAACATCATAAAATCACTAGTTGATACATTACTGATAGTTGTCTTAAAAATAGTTGTTAAAGTTACAAAAACAAAGCATAAAAAGTCACTGAACACTGAAACATTGACAGTGCAAACCCTCATGTCCAGTGATCTAACAGAAATTTAGTAATATGGTCATCTATCTTACATATTATACATACGATTATATCCTTTAGAGGACTTTTCTACCCTTTCTTTTTTATAATATGTATTATACTTTTTTGGGTCCCATTACTTTGTCAGTTTTTATTATTTTTTACACTAGAGAGACAATGTGACATTTTCTAATGTGAGTCTTATTTATTTTACTAATGAGGATATTCTTGTTACCTTCATTTACATATAAAGGCCTCAAGATCATCCTTTTGTATAGCTGAGTAGTATTCCATTGTGTAAAAATACAATTTTTTCATCCACTTGTGGTTGATGGGCAGTTTGGTTGTTTCCAAGATTTAGCTATCACAACTGTGCTCCACATATGGGTGCACTTATATCACTGTGACATGATATTTTCAATTTTTCTGGGAAAATACCCAGGAGTGGAACAGCTGGTTTAAATAAAACTTCCATCCCAGGTTTTGAGGAATTTCCACACTGATTTTGATAGTGCTTTCACCAGTCTGCATTCCCACCAACAGTGGAGAAGTTCCTTTTTCCCTTCATGCTCGCCAACATTTCTTTCAGTTTATTTTTGATGGCAGCCATTCTACCCAGAGTAAGATGAAGCCTCAGTGCTGTCTTAATTTGCATTTATCAAATGACCAGTTATCGTGAACATTTCTTCATGTATTTATTTGCCATTTGTATATCTTCATCTTAGAACTGTGTGCTCATCTCTGATTTTCATTTTTGGAAAGGGTCTTTGATGTTTCTCAATTCTTTATATGTTCTGCATTTAAGTCCTGTGTCTTATATCCAGATGCTTTCTCAATCTCTTAGGTTTTTTTTTTCCTCACTTGTCTGATTTCTTTTGAAGTATAAAAACTTTTAGTAATATGACATCCCAGTTGTTGATTCTTTGAAATATTGAAAATATCATGTTACAGTGATATATGTGCACCCATATGTGGAGCAAAGTTGTGATAGCTAAATCTTGGAAACAGCCAAACTGCCCATCAACTGCAAGTGGATGAAAAAATTGTATTTTTACACAATGGAATGCTACTCAGCTATAGAAAAGAATGATCTTGAGGCCTTTATAGGTAAACGAAGGTAACTTGAGAATATCCTCATTAGTCAAATAAGTAAGACTCACATTAGGGGGCATGGGATTTAGCTCAGCGGCATAGGTACCTGCCTTGCAAGCAGGCAATCGTGAGTTTGATCCCTGGTACTGGAAAAAAAAAGACTCACATTAGAAAATGTCACATTGTCTCTCTAGTGTAAAAAATAATAAAAACTGACAAAGTAATGGGACCCAAGAAAGTTTAATAGATATTATAAAAAAGAAAGTAAGAAAAATACTCTAAAGGATATAACGGTATGTATAGTATGTAAGATAGATGACCATATTACTAAATTTCTGTTAGATCATTGAACAGGAAGGTTTGCACTGTCAATGTTTCAGTGTTCAGCGACTTTTTATGCTTTGTTTTTGTAACTTTAACAACTATTTTTAAGACAACATTATGTAATGTATCAACTAGTGATTTTATGATGTTATTTTTTTGAATTCTATATTCTATACCTTTTTGCTCTTTGTATTTTGTTTCTTTTAATTTTGTTTTCTTTCTTTAAATAAAAAAATTTAAAAAATGAAATAAAGGAAATGGACCTGGAGTTTTGTGCCTTTGATTCCTTGAAGCAGGACCTGCTCATTTAGTGGTGGGAATCCTTGGGATCCACCTAGCTTTGCATGGCCATAGGCTGCACTGTGGTGGGATTAGTGGTATTATGCTGTACATTTACTCTTGATGTGTTCATTGTGTGCATGAGTCCACCCTATGGGTCACTTACAATAAGCACATTTTCCCTGACTTTTTAGTTGGTGGAATGAGAAAAACCACCGCACATTGTTTCAATACCAAAGGTATGAGGACCTGTATGGACCTCACTCAACCGACTGGCATGTGCACACCATGGACAGAGTTATATAAGCATGAGGTAACATAGACAGCCATGAATGTGCTCAGGTTTATGACAGTACGCAAGCAATAATGCCTGAGGATGGCTGATACATACAGGCTGGATAACAAAGATGCTTGCTTACTACCGTTGTTAATGTTGGCTCTGTGTGGTTTCTTCTCCCTGGGGATTTTACCCACTAAAATACCCACTCATCTCCTTAACTCTGAGAAAATAACATACCACAGACTCAGGGCACTTTACTACCCCACAAAACTAAACTCCCTGTGCCCTTTTCCAAGCCATGCATCACATCCTAAAGCCCAATTCTCTGTTGGGATACAGCTTAAGAATGTAGACTGAATTTTATGCCTGTGTCTTGGTGATCACTTCCTAAGCCCTGTGATTGACATTTGTTCCACTTCTATACCTCCTCTGTACCCAACAGGGCATTAATGTTACCAAATGTTCTGACCTGGAAGTGGAACGCGGCTACCCTAGAAGCAGACGTGCAGTTCTCCAGTGACTTGGTTGGACCATGGTCTGAGATGAGTCAGTCCCAGGCTGGAGGCCAGGACAATAGTGTCTGTTGGCCCCACTCTCATGCAGGTGGAGCTACTTGCCAGCATATCTTAGCCTCCCTTGATCCTTGAACACATGGGGACTCATTTTTCCTCTGTGTCATAGTGTGTTAAAACCAGGCACAGCATTAATGCATGGTAGGGGTAACGCATGTCCAGCACAAACCCTCCTGAAGGCAGCTCCCCATGTACACTGCAGGCCATCTGTTCTTAGTATGTGGCACCACATTGTAGCTGAGTGCTATGAGGGAGATCAAAAAAGCAAGGGCAGGATCGGGTGCTATGGAACTCATAGAGTTGGGCAGCCCTTCTCAGATATGTGTGGACCCCAGTGTCTGTCAGGATATAGGGATGGCCCTCTTGAATAGCTAGGGATATCCCTGTGTGGGGGTGTTGGGTCAGGGTGGCAGTGGACACTGGCTATGTCTGGCAGCCACATTGGGCAAACAAGAGTGTGTACCACTGCCACATGCCCAGGACATCCTCCCACGAGGTCATTCTTTTGTCATTCCCCTATGAGACTGTATGCCCAGGGCCCTCCTTGTCCACTCCAATCCTCACTGGATGTTTGAATGGAGTCACAGGAGGAGGCAATGCATGTGTAGTTGCCAAAAATCCAGTGTCAGTGATGTCTGCTGTCACCCAAAAATTATGGTGGGTAACAAAGTCAGGTGTCCATCATTGAGTAATTTGGGGCCTTTTTCTAATGTTCTTCCTTCTTCCATTCCCTCATTTCTCACTAACAAAGTCAGGTGTCCATCATTGAGTAATTCGGGGCCTTTTGCTAATCTTCTTCCTTCTTCCATTCCCTCATTTCTCATGCATCCCTCCCTCCTCCTCCTATACTCTGTTCTCCTCTTAAGAGGACACAGCTGGGCTTGTGCTAGCCCTGGCTGGCCTAGAGCTGCTCTATGCTCCTCCCATCCTTTTTTGTCCGAAAGAGAATCCTGTTCCCACAGGCACTGGTTATCACCTGGAACAAGCTTAATCCAACCTGTGTTGCACTTGGCCCAAGGCCTAGGATTGAGGTTACTAGGAGCCCTTAATGTTGGCTCCCAGCTCTAGAAGTTCTCAGGACATGATACTTAAAATAGAGGTCTCAAAATCAGTCTGGAAACTCTAATCAGTGGAGCATCTAAGGAGCGGGTCTAAACTGTGAGTTGCCATGTGATGCATGTGTATCTGGATATGTGGGGAGACAAATGCAGATGGTCCTGTCTGGAACAATCCAAGTAGAAACAGTAACTTTGAAATAGCTCCTATAGAATGAGCAGAATTGGATCTGGCCAGGGAACAAAAGCTGTGTGCACCAGACCTTGAAGTAGGACCCTGAGATCTGGACCGCACATTGGAAGGAAGGGAAATAAGAGTGCCCAAGCCCAACTGTGTCTGGGGACAAATTCTTCCCAACTGTTACAGTACATCTCTGTTCTGTCCCAAGACCAAATGACCATGTTATAAGGCCTGGAATTGTCATCACTCTGTTATTGGTATATCTCTGGGCCCCTCAGGAGTGGACAGCACCTGGAAAGGAGATGGCCCAAGGCTCACCTGTGCATAATGTACCTCTCAGTGACCGACCTTCAGGTAAGGTGGTCATGGCCATTGTCATCTCTTTTTCTGTCTGGCCAGCTAGTTGCCAGGCACTGCTGCATTCTCACTTTCCTGCTCATTGGATCATGAGGGAAATACCTAGTGTTTGAGTTCTGGTGTCCATGAGAATTTAGTCAAGTGTGGTGGGGTGTGATCAGCAATGGGGCAGCTGAGTTTTGAGTGGCCACGGAGTGGGGCAAGAATCCCATACATTTCCTTCCCCACCACATTGATGTGGGTATCTTGGTGTATAAAGCAGGGTTCCTTCCAACTAACTGTCACTTTTTACTACATCTTTCCATCTCATGATAATTTACTGGAAAACTGTATGTGACACAGTATGTCACATATAAAAGTATGTTGATAAAAGTGTATTGAAGGCCCTGTTGAGCATCTCTTCCCAGGCTGCTTGGCAGCAGGTCAGCCTTCAAAACTTAGTGGGAGAGACAGGGGAGGAAGGAGGAAGAAGACAAGGGACTTTCTCCTCGAAGACAGCAGTTACCGGAGTGGCAGGGGTCACCTCCAGCTGTCACTGTTAGACCCACTTTTGAGCCTGTATCCTGAGGTTAGAAAGGAGACAGCAGTTTTGACCACTTTGCTAGAAATCAGGGATCTGAACAGAGTAACAAATGCAGGACTTGGGAGCCAGACTGAGGGCTCCTCCAGAAGACTCCTGTGTTTGCTTTTCACTTTCTGTTCCATGACTCAGTCAACACCAGCTGTTGGCTATGTGGGTTCACTTGTCTTCCCAAGATTGAGCTGCTTCTGTAGATCTCTGGTACTCAGTGCAGTTAGTCCTCTATGTGTCTCTGTTAGGTAGTGCATAGACAAAAGTATAAAAGAGCATATTCCTATGATAGGAAGGTTAGCCCCAGAAATTCCATTAGCGAGGATGTAGATTGAGGACAGCTGATGCTTTGCTCTACAGGTTTGCATCCGCATGAAAGACCCACTGCTGGCCAGTTAGAGCGTGTCCTCCCTGTGTGAGGTTTTTCATCAGTTGCTCTTTTTTTTCCCACATGTCTGAATAGATTGCTTTCTGTTTTGCTTACAGATCATTGTATATTTTTATTAGTACCTATATACCGTGTATGCTGATTACATTGGTGATAGGTCCATTGCAAATGTGATGCATAGAATGGAAATTAGGCCCCATCTTGTGCACAGTGGTACAATCCAACAACCAGTGTCTGTTCTCAAAGTTTTGTGCATTGAGCACACATCTCAGGACTAAGACATTGGCAACACAAGGTGCTGCTTTGTCTTGATTGTCCTTTCTTTATGGCCAATACAGTGGGTAATGATACAATATTTAGGAGCTTAGCCCAATCCTAAACTTAAAAGTCTAGCCAAACCCTTAACCTAAGTCTAACCCTAGAAAGTCATTACCAGCATTCTCTGGCCAAATTGAACTTTATGGCACTGATGTGGGAAATGTAATATAGGTTAATTATGAGAATATACAATCTATGGTGGCTGGGATGGTGCAAGAGGGGAAAGAAAAGAAAACACCATTGTGTAAACATTTGAAGAATATATTCTGGAAGTGGACCTTGGGGAAATTAGCTTCAAATTGAGAATGCACTGAATGCCAGCAAGCTGATTATTTTAAACAACATTAAAATCTTAAATTTTATCTATGTTTGTTCTATCACTAACATATCTCTGGTAAATAAGTGTAGCAGTGAATACGGTAATAAGTAAATCTGGAAAAGAGGGGAATGGAAGGTGTGGTTCAAGAGCTGCCTGCAGGTAGACCTCAAGAGATGACTCCTGAGTGGAGGCACCAGGAGGCTTAGATCTGCAGCTGCTGGACTAAGGAATCTAGGTACTGGCTCTTGCTCTGGGGTCACAGCTGGTGAGGGAGTTGCAGGTGAAGCTGGCACAAGGTCTGCAGGTGCAACTTCTGCTTGGGCTGAACCTGGCCCTGTAGTTGCAGGAAGTGAAAAGATCGCCAACTGTCCATGGGCTTCCCGAGCAAAACCTTCCCACTGCCTGTCCAGGCAGCTATGTGCACCAATACAGCCCCAGCAAAGCCTCCCTGACTGTATTCACACACTGACTGCTGAGTGTGTCATGCTCCTGGGTCACTAAGCATATGGGCACTTTGTTGAGTTCCAAGGCCATCACCTCCCAAAAGCCCACATCCCACACTCCAGGGCTACTTATTTTAGGGCTCAGTCCCTGGTGATTCAGGAGGCTCCAGCTGTTCCAGGAGAAGCTCAGCCTGGGGATCCACATGGGCATAGATTTCCAATGGGGCATCAAGCACAGAAGACCTGGGGAGACAGGGAGATAGCAGAGTGAGAGGCCTGGCCTCTCCTGCCACAATGTCTGCACAGCTCACTTGTAGAGAGGGGTGTATGGGCCTCCTGTCCAGTCTGTACAGCATCCATCCCCATCCTCACCCACCCATAATTGGGCAGTTACAGCCCAAGGAGCTCTTAGAGGCTGACAGAAGTCTCAGTGGGTGGGAGTTCTTGCTCAATTGAATCATAACTCTGCTTTGTACAGGGAATCCCAACACAGTTTCTCCCTGCCCATCCCCAGTTCAATTTATTGTGGTGAACACAAAGAGTGGAATCTTCCCTGTCTTTGCACTCATGGGCTCAGGGCTGCCTCTCCATAAATATCTGAGAAGTGAAGGATCAATCTGTGTCTGTCCTGTGTCGCTGCAGTCTCTAGCTCAGGCAGTGATGCATTGCCCAGTTCTCTTAGCCTCTGTATAACTCCTTGTTTATGGTCTGTCCCCACATGTAGGGAGGCCTGGGGAACAGAACAATGGCCTTGAGGTGAGCAATATCTGTTCTGCTGCCAAGGGTGACTCTGTGGCCTCCAAAGAACATCAAAACTCAAAAGGGCAGTGGTTGCACTGGCTCTGCTTATAGGATCATGGTCAATGCCCAGAAAAGTGTCCACACACAGTGTGTCTTCATGTACATTTGTTGGTTGATGACATCTATCTGCTCTTCCATGACATCTGACAGCCATGGAAAATTTGCTGTTCTTAAGATTTTCTGTGTTGAACAAATCCTGAAGTCCACAAAGTGACTGTCCAATCTCCTTTGCAATGAACAGAACTGCAACCACCAAGTATTGGTCAGTGAATGAGATGGAAGATCATCCATCAGAATCATCACAGCCTCCACAGTAGGTCTTCATGTGGCCAAGGTCACACTTGGCATGGAGCCCCCATTTCATCCTTAGTGACCCTAAGGTCGGAATCCACTCAAAACACACCCATTCAGCATTCTAAACTAGGGTTGATTGAGGCTCTTGCATATGGCCAGGACCTGAATCCAAAGGTGGCCAAGTCCCACTTGGCTGCTAAAGTGAGAACTCCCCTTCTCAGCCTTGGTGCTTGTGGGGTAGAGATGTGATCCTTGGAGGAATCCAGGGATCTGGATAGATCTGGAGGATCTATCCAGAAGGCCAGCTCCATAGGCTCCTTCAGGCTGTGAGGCCCATCTGCGTGCACCGTGCTTCCTGTACAGACTTCTGCCAGGCTCTCTGCTGCCTGAATTCTGAGAATGTGGTGAGACTGTGGGTGGATATGGAATTGGTGTCCTGCATGTGGCTTCTCAGGAGGGTATGGGGATGAAGCAAATCCCACACTCCAATTGGTCCACAGAGGCTAGTGGTAATGGGCTCACAGGATGGTCCTTGCAGAAAAGGAAATCTCATATTAAAAGTTACATTTCACAAGGGACACTTAGGAATACTAGTATGATCAGATCACCTCGATAGAGAGGTTGAAAAGAAGTCTATGCATGAACAAAATCTATGAGTCCTAAGACGGCCCCCAATTTTAGAGATGAGAAAAGGAGACTCATTCTGGATGTCCAGGTCCATTGATGAGACACCACAGAATATTTTCAGTTTTCTGATGAAAAGTTCCCAGGAAGGAATTAAGTTCCTCTTCCATTGCCATGGGAGGCTGAGCAGCTGTGTTCACTGATCCCTTCTTGTGCTCATTTTGCCCAGAGGATCCTGCAATAGTAATTGCAGAGCCTGAAAACTCCTATGAGACAAGTGCCAGAGAAATGGACAGAGTGGATGACATTTGAGGTGAGCACATCTCTAGCAAGGTGATGCTGTGTAAGAGCTAGAGACAGCGGGGGAAAGACAGCTCACTAATTGTCCTTTGGACCCCAGGCCCAGGACTGACAATAAGGTGCAATGGCAGAATTCAGTCATGACAAGAAACGAAATGACTTTTCTCTGTCCCCTTTCTCCTGCTCCCACTGATATGTGTACAGTGACCTTGCCTTTGACAAGGTAGAGACAGAGTTGAGCACTTGGTAGTTGAGCACTTGGAGTCAAGATTCCTTTGGAGCAGGACCATGGGCCCAGTGTTTGAAAAGCCCTGGAGGGAGGTGCTGGAAGGATTGATCTGACACAAAGTTCCTCTCAGTCATCTGTGGGCCTCCATACAGTCCCTTCTGCTCACACACCCTGCACCGGAGCCGATATATGTTGTTACTGTGGGTACCATGTCTGGATCAGGGATGTGGCACACAGGTTCCAGGGTCCATCTCCATGCTGATGTCCTGTATGCAGCTCGGATGGGGCAGTGCCCAGCCACCAACAGGAAGCCTGAGACTCAGACACCACAGGTGAACCCAGATAACCTATGTTCATTAAAGACAGAAAGATCTGTATCAGACATCTACGCAGGAGGACAAGAGATGACTCTGGACGCTGTGGATAAACATGAGCTCTGCCCTTCTCCTTGAGGCTGCCCTGTCCTGGGTGGGAACTTGACAGGAGCACAGGCTCTTGCATCCCAGCACCTGCCCTTTCTGCAGAGCATCTGCCCTTGGTGTCTGTCCTCAGAGCCCTTTCACTGATGATTTAAAATGGGAAGTGTTTAGGAGAACTCACAGAGGTGGCCAGACCTTAATGTGCCTTTCCTGTACTTGGTGTCTCTGAGTGGCAAGTGGCCAAGCCTAGAGACACCTGTCCTGGGCTCCCTCTTGTCTCTGGTCTCTTGGGAAGCCTATGCTGCCCTTGACATTTGAGCAGTTCCTGGTAAGCATCCTATAGCATCTTGGCCCAGTGAACCATCCTTTCCTTCATTCACATGTGGTTTTCCCATGTGGGATCTTGAGGCTGGGGCTTCAAGGCCTTGAAAAGCAGTACAGTACATTCACTGGTCACTCTCTTGAACCAAGTGCCTGTGAAGGTCAACTGTTGACAGAACAAGGTATCTGGTGACCAGAGCCTTCAGAGTTCTTTTAGACCAGTTGCCAAGGAAGTTGTGTCATGTGCTGGGGTCCATAGCTGCCCTGCCCCCTCTGATGCCCCCTTTCTTTTTATTGTGTTCCTTAGAAACAGCAAGTGAAAAACTAGAAAATTGAGTGTGGTTTTACACTTTTCTTCACTTTGAAGTTTTTAATACAACAAACATGTTGATGCCTCAGATGTGGCAGGTTGGGTGCCAAGTGCACATTTCCATCTAAAAGTTCTTTTCATTGAGAATTAGGTTTCACTTAGAGATCTGTCAAATTTTAGGATGAGATTCTTTCCTGGCTTCATGTTAGTTTCACTTCAATTCCATTAGACAGTATGGAGAAGTTCCCAGAATACCCATAATAATTTTCCCAAAGGATGTGAACGTTTCATGTTATAACCCCCATATGTCCAGGGTAGTATTCCTAGCAAGTTTTACTCTCACATGCATATGAATGATTACTTATCCTTAGATGTTTAACTCGGCCACACACTGTAGTGCTCCGCACTCTGACATCCTGTGGAGGGGTCAGCAGGTGGTGATTGCAAAGGGTGGGTTTCCAAGGCCATGGACAAAATCACCCCATGCTGAGGAAAGACAGATGCACATGCCTCCTGGGGAACTTGTCTCATAGCAACTGGTATGACTTCCTGTCCTCCCATTACAAATAAACAATGGGCTTTGTGTAGTTTACCTTTCCCAGAGGTGAGGGCCCTCAGGCTGATCAGGCACAATGCTCTTTGGTTGGTCTCCTTCAAGCAGTGTCTCCATGCTGGCCTCCAGGTGTGCTGCCACCACATGCCATTGGGGGGCTGAAGGAAACCAGCTGTCACTTGTTCATGCACCCCTCACCCATCTGCTGATGGCCATTTCTTCTGTTTCTGGGTCAGCCCGTGAAAACGAGCTATCATAGCCATTCTTATACATGGGCTTGCGTCAATGCAGATTTTTAAAGAAAAAACTTCTTAAATGTGAAATTACTGGATCATATTGCTGGTTTATGGCTAACTTTGAAATTCTGAAACTATCATTGGAAGCAGTTGTTTAGCAGAGTTAGGTGGTTGCTTTTCATTTTATTTTGATTTGTTTTATGGTATACTGATGGTATACTGTGCTATGCTATGTTATGTGACATTATGTTATATGTTGGTGAGGATTTTGAAACTGTATTTTCTGTGGTTTCTGATTTGATTTTGTATAATCAACCCGAGAAAAATATAAGAATATCACATAACTCTGAGTAAGTATTTTTTGGAGAAAATTTAAAAAGGAAAACACTGTCAGCAATGTTGGTACACACCTGTCATTCGAGTACTCAGAGGTTGACACAGAGGGATTGTTGTAAGTTTGAGGTCATCCTGGGCTACAAGGGAAGATCAAGTCCAGCCTCAACTGCATAGCAGAACCCTGTCTCAAACAAAGAATGAAAGAAATAAAGAAGAAGAAAAAAAAACAAAACAAAAATATAAAGCCAATATTGCCTGTGAATTCAGAATAAAAACATATGTGAGTTTTTTCTAGCAAGTGTACTGTAGTTAGCACACCTAGCATAAGGTTTACCATCATGTAGACATTGATGTGTTACCAGGTCTTCATTGTTTCAATTTTTTTGAATGTTTTACTGAGATGACTCTAGATATGCTACTGAATATACCTTCTTACAATTTGCGTAGCTCAGTATGAAGAGAATATGATCATTGCTTTTTATCATCTCCTAAATTTATATTTAGAATCAGAAGTTGTTCAAGCGATTGCTACTTTTTAAAATAAAAATAAGGACCATGTAAAAGATACTCTTTTTGTGTCTATGGAAAGATAAAAATAATTGTAGAATAACAGTGGTTAAGGCACCTTGCACAGTGATTTCCAGGATTTCTTAATGATCAATAATTTCATACATTTGTAAATTTTTAAAAAGATTTTAAGACATGGTCTCACCAGTTCGCTGAGTTTCCCAGGCTAGAGGTAAACCCTTCCTCATCTTTCTTCTCACTCCCAGAGGGCTGGAATTACAGGTGTGCATTATCCTGAGTTGACAATTGGTGGTAATTTTGTGTATTCATGGAATAAAATACTTGGCTTTGATCTTTAGACTCTTTGTAGAAATAATTCATCTAGTTAAGCTATCTCCTACCTTCCTAATCCACAGTTTCTTTCATAGTGAGCAAGACTCAAAATCCCATTAACAATATAAGTAGAGTCACTGCTTTTTAACTGTAACAGTGGTCAGCCTGGGATTCAGGAGATCACTCCAAATGCCTTCTGCTGTGGGACTGAGGCTTGGTATCCTGAAGCACAGTCTCTTTTTCTCTGGTCACTCATGGCAATTGATGACTGACGTCAAATCCCAAGAAAGATGTGAACGTTAAAGCTACTTGGGGCCCACTGCCCTCCAGAAGGACAGGCCAGGGTAAAACATTTTGCCTTCGCCTTTTACTTTCCAAAATTTTTGTTTTGGTTATGATTTTGGTTTTACACTTAGTTTCTAGAATTGAATACAGAGGTTTTGCATTTAGTTCCATTACCTTCCACTTTTAAAAGTCTTCGTTTTTTTGAGGAGTTTCTTAATAAGTTGCTAAGTTGGTGAGTCTCTCCTTGAATTTATGATGTTCCTGTTTTAGTCTTCCAGAGTGGTAAGCTTACAAGCCACACCACCTGATGTGGTTTCATCATGGTGTTCTTAAAAACTCATTGGCTGCGCAGGGATTGGTGAAAATGCCTGTCATGTCAGCATTCAGGCCACTGAGGCAGCAGGATTCCTGGGAGTTCCAGACAAGCCTGCAACACACTCTGATTTCAGCTTAGGCCAGAGAGACAGAGGGAGTCTGTGACCAGAAAAAGAAAAGGAAAATATAGGAAAGGACAGGAATGGAAGGAAGATACAATACCAAATTCCTGGTGATTCTATGAGTTTTTTGTATCTGGGCTAGTCATTTTAATCTGTGGTCCTATTGCAGTATAAGACTTTTTGGACTGCTGTCACTTTAAAATATACCTTGACACCAGGGATTTTGGTACTTCTAAGTTTAATGTTCTTTACATGGCTAGACGATGTTGTACTTCTTTATGAATTTTTATATTAATTTTTTCGATTTTTAGGAAAATATCAGTGGTGTTTTGACAGGAATGCTTTGAAATGGCTGGTTGCTTTGGGATGCACATATATTACAACAACGTGAATACTTCCTGTCCACCATCATGCTATGTGTTTTCTTCTGTTAGTGCTATTTCACTGATTGCATCAATTTCTACAAATTTTAAACAACAGGTGAGTTTCATTAAATTTATCCTAAGTGTTAATTCTATTTGATGAATTATGAAGTGAATTGTGTTCTTTGTATTTGAGGCTGCAGTTTATTTGAAGCACATAGATATGAATTGTTTAAGACATGTGGATCTTGTACCCTGCACCCTATATGATTTGTGAATTGTTCTAAAAGGTTTTCAGTGAGATATAAGTTTCTTATATGAAAGGTTGGGTCCTCAGGAAACAGAGACCATGCTTAATTCTTCCTTTCTGGTATGGAAGCCTTTGATTTCTTATTCTTGAGTAAATTCTAGGGATAGGTCTTGGAGTACTGTGTTGAAAGGCATTGCAAGCCTTGTCTGGTTCCTGATCTGAGAAGAAAATTTTGCAGCTTGTCAGCCTCTGAGCACAATGTCAGGGATGGGCTTCTCATGCATGATCTTTGATGTGCTGGGTCCATTCTTCCAATATATGTTGTGTGGGTAGTTCTTACAATGAGAAAATGTTGAAACTCAGTATTTTTCAAAGCTATTTTTCCAAATCTATTGAGAGGTTACTTCTGTGTCATTCTTTCAGAGTAACAAGTGATGCTGAATGGTTTTTACAATTCTTGCATCACTGAGATTGAGCCGAGTGTTGATCGTGGTGCTTAACTTTTGCATGGGCTGGCAAATTTAGCTGACAAGTATTTAGTTGAATAATTTTGCTTATGTTCATTAGGAATATTGGTCAATAGCATGCTTTCATTTATTTTATTTTATTTTTCAATACATTATTGTCTGGCTTCATTCTCAGGGTGACTTTGTCATCTAAAAGAATTTGGTGTTGGATTTTTCCCTTCAATTTCCTGGAAGAATCCAAAAATGATTATTATTTATTTTTTATTATACACTTGAAAAAATTCACTGGGTCATTTGCCTTATCCTGGTTTTGGTGTTGTTATTAATGAGTTTTGATTGTTGACCCATCGTCTATATTAATTTTTGCTCTGTTCATCAGTGTGTTTGTTCCTTATGGCTGTGGGTCAGTGACACCAAAGGAGACCACATTCCCATTAAGGCTGACATCTCATTTTACTTAGGGATGCAGCCATTTACATTTGTATTTTATATATTTTTGTCAGTAACTCCTTTCATTTACTTAGTCTTTAATTCATACTGTTTTTGTCAGGAGTTTACTGCTGCAGGAAACTGGAGCTGGTCAGGTGCCCGTATCTTATTTCAGGCTTCATACTCTGGCCTGCCTGCAGTGTCACCATCTCCTGATTTGCTCCCTGTAAACACCTGTCCTGCTCCACAGCTGTGGTGAGTCCACATGCGGCAGTTGAAATCTGCACCTGGATGGAAGACATTCTGTCAAGGTGGGCTGTGTAACAGGCTGACCTTCTTGTACAGTGTTTCCCTGAGTCAGCCAAGGGGCCTAGGGCCTTCAGGAAAGAGTTCTGGGAGCAGGGCCACACCAGCCCTCTTCTGTCCAGCGTGCAGTGTATGCTGTTTTGCTGGGAGCTGACTTGTGGATCAGGAGGCCTGGACCTGGGCCTTTCCTGCCCCTGGTGCCACAGTGTACTCTACCTCTGCCTGGACCATTTTCCACTAACATCAGATCTCCACAGGGATCTGAGCACCCCCTAGACTTGCTCTTCCAGGCTCCAACTCAATGTGGAGACTTCAGGTGTGAAATCTGTCTCTATGAAATTCAACATGTATACATTTTTCAGGGAAAATTCACTGCTAAGTCTTCATAACGAAAAGTAAGATTTACAGTTTCCCATATTCTATTCTTACTCAGTTAAGATGTGCAAAGTTAGAAGCCATGAACCTATGACAGCAAAGCTGCTGAGTGAATTATAAACTTACAGGCACTGAAAATGCGGAAAGAAGGCCATGTCCTAGGCCATGTCCCCATTCTTACTTGAGATGACAGAGAGCTTGTGGCCTGGCCCTCTCTCCACCCAGCAGTGAAGAGACACAGGCCAGCACAGCAGGCGAGGACAGGAGAGAGGAGCTGGTCAGTGGCAGACCACTCATCCTCGGAGGGATGCTTTTGTGGTTTTTCAATTTTTAATTTCCATTGAATTATTGCTAGTGTCCAACTCACTATTTCTTCTCTTGTACCCAACCTAGTTAAGAAAAAAATCCTATGTAATTTCTCAAACAGATGAGTGAAAATGGATGACTTAATTTTCATTTATGTAAAATGAAGGATATGCACAGTACAGAAACTTCAAACGTCACCTTATAGATATATAAAATAAGGAGTTTTGTTATTCAGAAAAACAACACATCATTTATGACTAATTTTTGAAACCTTAACATATGCGGAGCCCTTCCATGGTGGGGTGGCGCTGGCCTCCTACCCTAGAAAGCACCGGTTCACCTGTGCCAATAACTCTCAGAGGAGAACAAGAGTTTTTCTTCAGAGTCCCTTTTACCAGTGAGGAGGACCTGAATCTTCCTGCTGCCAGGCTGAACACGGAGTGTGCAGTGTGCAGAGGAGCCCAGCACCGCCTGCTTTACACTCCTCTCCCCCACCACATCCATGGTTCAGCCCTGGAGGGACAGCAAGGCAGAGCTGCCAGGATGCAGCCAAGACTCTGCCACATCAGTCCTAAGTCCGCCCCCACCAGGTGCCTGATACTGCCTGGGTGTTGCTCGCATAGTGGGTCTACACACCCTCAGCCTCCTAGGCCAAGTGCGTTTACCACAGTGACCCTTCCAGTCTGCAAATTTCACTCCTCTCCTTTCTGACTATGGCTGCACCAGTGAAACAAACACAGCATTAACATTACCTTTTCTTCTTCTTTGTTCTTCTTTTTCATTTTTGGGGGGTTTCTTTATTTATTTAACTATATATTTAAAACTGCATTTTGCCAAAAAAAAGCTTTTCTTTTGTTTTTACTCTCCACTTGCCTGAGTTTTTACAGATTTCTACTGCATTTCAAACCTTAGGTCCTTGGATGCTCAGAATCTACTCTGCAGCTTGGTAGAATGAGTGAAGCGAAGCAGAAAGTGAACTTGGGCACATTTCTGTGCCTCCCAGCATCTTGTACAGCAAACCTTGACTCATGTCTTTTTATCCCCAAAATATGGGCTTCAGTAGATTCAGTAGCTTGAATCTGCCCCTGCAAAATGTGTTTCCTAGACTTTTCCAAATAATGTCATTTCTGCTCAACTGGCTAAGCACATTGTCTAAGGTTTTTTATGCCCAAACTTGAAAAATAATTTCCCGTAGACAAGAGGCTGCCACCCATCCTGAAATCATGAAGGGAGTTTATGTAAACACATAGTGCAATCCGTAGTCTGAGAGCATGGTGCCAGGGCAGGGTTCTCTCCAGCAACCATGCACAGCATGCTCCACACACTCTCCTACTTCCACCTTACCCGTGGTCTGTGACTTGTGGGAGGGCCCACCCTGACACCTCATTGTAGGAGTACTGAGGCTGGTAGACATTCCCAGAGCTGCTAATGACACAATCTTCAAGTTCTCTCCCTTTCCAGGAGAAGAGGAGACATTGTCTCTCCCCTGTGTCAACGCCATTATCTCAGTGACTGTATTCAGCTTAAGTCCTCATATTTCTACACTGAAGGATTTTTAATGAGGGGAACCTACAGCAAGACCATTCATATCTGTGGAGCAGCTGAGTGGTACATGGCTTCCCACCTTTCCTACAGAACTAGCCAATGTACAAACAGCTGACATGTAAATACTTTTTAAAAATTTAACATGGTTCTATTGTTCATGTCTCTGGTGGCTCTTTTTACAGAAACTCTTCTCACCTGGTAGTTGTGTTGTTTTCTTGCTAGTTTTTAACTGCAGAAAAAAGCAGAGACATAGTGGCCCTGTAGGGATACTGTGATCCCCTCTCCCACAGCTGAGCCCTGGTCTTCTTCCAACCCAGCCTTGTACTCTGTGCTGCATCCCCGCCCTCCCCCTACACACTGGGAAGTGGTAGCATCTCTCTTTGCTTTAAGTAAGGAGTCTCAGGTGACATTTTTTTCAACTGAGGTTAAACCCCATTTCCCCCTTTATATGGACCTCCCTTCCCTTCCCTCACCCTTCTGTCTTCTGAGTCTGCTAATGACAAGCCCATGGATGACTCTGCTACTGGAGAACTCTTTGTATATCATTAATATATTCTCTCTTATTGTAAATGCCATATTTAGATAAAGAAAAAAGAAAATCTTGGTATATTTATCTATTTCTCCAGGTTCCTGTTACTTCCCTGTGCCACTTCCCCACCCAAAGATGTCATTGTACAATAAAGAACTTTGAGAGTAAAACCGAGAAGAGTGTTCACATTTTCCGTCCTCTGCAGCTCCACTTCATTAAGTGATGGGCAAGTCTCCCAGGCTCTGCCTCACTCTCATCTGTCACTCTGCCTCACACACATCTCTGTGTGTATGCACATTGATGTCAGAGGTATTTCATTGTAAAAACTGAGACCTTCCTCACACACATCCATCTTGCATCCATGGTTATTTCATGACCAGATTCCTTGGCCTCTTTCCCTGTGGGCACAGAGAGACTGAGCTCAGCATCCCTGCAGCTTCCCCTGATTCCCATGGCCCATACTGGTGCCGGCACCATCTACCTGCAGGGTAGGGAGGGTCCCAGTTCCTTTCTGCTTCTAACAATTCTGTGAACAACAATCTTGAAAGGAAAGTTAAGAAGTTATGCAGCTTTTTCTTTATTTTTTTTGTGTTGTTGTGTAGCTCTCTGTGTGGAAGAAACCTCTATGCTTAGCTAAACGAGGTCCAGGGACCTGTGTAGAGGTCTGATGGGAGCTGAGGGAAAGGGCTCTGCTCTGCCCCTCCATTTTCTCCCCACTGCACTTCCCCACCCGCCTTAAAACCTGAAGTCAAACGGGGACACAGCACATCTCAGTGACGTGTCCCTGAATGTATCTGCAGTGGGAAACTGTGTATTTTATACACTTGTTGGCCATATGAGCAGATCCCCTTTTGAACTGTAAGAGTTCATCTTATATCTCACAAAACAAATGGAAAGGTAATTCCAACCTCAAAGATGAATGTATTTAATTTTTTCTTATATCCTATAGTCTATCTAGGATAGTCCCCTTTATCAAAGACAAATATCGGTTAATCTCTTCCAGTACTGCTTGGCCAAACAAAGCTGTGATGCACTGATGTGAAAACATGGTGTAGTAAATCACAGAGGCAGAAAGATTAGTGGTGGCTGTGATGGCAGGGAAGAGAGGGAATGGTGTCCAAATGGGAATGAAGTTGCAGGAAACGTTCTGGCACTGGGCAGAAATGAAGACTGTACACATTGAGAATGGGATAGTGCCACCTCCCTGAGGATTTTAATTAAAATGAATGAAATCCTATAATTTGTTTAAAATTAATCCATGCCATAATATTTAAAAGGAGTATAGAGTTAAGTGCAAGAAAATGGAAAACATAGTGGAGGAGATGGGAAAGTCACGTTTTCAGCAGGAGCTGGCCTCAGTGGAGTTGAGGAGCTGACACTGGCTGTGGAGCCACTGTTAATCATACATCTGAGCTGACAGAGATGGGCTTCCTGGTGCTGCCTCTTCCCATGGCCCCAGAGCTGATGAAGGCCCTGGAGATGAATCAGGTACAAACTCTTCAGCTGGTCCTTGAGCTTGGTGTCCAGCCGACACTTCAACAGCAAAAGGAGGAAATATCATCAATTTCCCATGTTCCTTGCAGACCAAACAAATTTTGCAGTGCCTGTCAGAGACAGCTCTGTGCATAAATCCACTATCAGGAATTCTTCCCACACTGCATCCACCCTCTGCTTGCTGTGTGTCTCAGAGCTGCAGGGCAGTCCCTTAGTCTTGTTCTACTCACATACCCTCAAGCCTATTCCCAGGCCTTCTCACCCTTGTTTCTGCCTCAGTGGGTTCACAGTGCTCCAGCTCAGTGAAGTGGAGTTGCATTGGAGGGTCCATGTGGGTTTGCAGCTGCTGCTTAGAGCTAAGAAGCAGGGCTGTGGTTCTGGAGGAGACAGGTGTGGGGAGCTGAGTGTGAGGTCTGGTCCTCAATCCCAAACTGTTCACTCAAGGCAACATGCTGAGTTCGACACCTGCCTGCTGCTGCAGCAGTGGAGAGCCCAGTTCACTCTATCTCCACCACCAGTGAAGCAGTGCTGGCCCAGACAGCCCTGAGAGACTGACAGATGACTCCATGGGAGAGTCTGTGGACACTGGGGTGACCATCTCTCCCTTCTTCAGTGAAGCTGTACACCATCTGTCTAGTGCTCACCAGTGGCATGTTGCCTTCTTGGGGGATGGAAAATGTCTGCTGTGGAACAGGGGTTGTCTTCCATAAACATGTGAGAAGTGAGGGGACAGAGGGATGTGTCCTGTTCCACCTTTCCTCACTTGTTAGATTGCGCAGTGACTTGCCACCCAGTATTCTGTGCTTACTCTGGGCTCGTCTTCCACTGTTATGCATCCTTGTCTAGGGAAGCCAAGAGGGGGTCTCATGTACCATAATGTCAGTGATACATGATCTGTCATTTAGGTTGGCCTCCACTAGTGTGGAGGGTCAAGAGGGGAGTAGATGCATATTTCCTGGTCATTGGATCATGCTAAGAGCCTGGAAAAGCATCTGTGCATGGTGTAGCTCTATGTATATTCATGTACTCATGGTACCAACTGGTTCCTGCACTGATGTCTAAAAGGGCCTGATGCCTCTGCCATTCCCCAGAGAATCTGGCTCTGAATAATACATCGCAAAGCCCATAGAGTAACTCTCCAATCTCCTCTACAATGAAGAGAGAATGTTTATTCAGTGTACAAATCAGTGCAGGAGAAACAAACCTTTACCATGGAGAGAGCAGCTCAATGGGTAATAAACAGGCCTACTCAAGCAGGCCTTCCACAGAGCGTTGGCTGGGGTCAGCAATTGCCTGGAAACCCCATTTTGTTCCATAGGGACCCTGTAAGATTGGCCTTAAGTGCAATTTACTGTTCTGAGAATTGCACTGTTACTGGGTGCAATTCTCATTTCTCAGTGAACTGAGGCTGAGAGATATAAGCACATTTCAAAGACTCAGCTCTAGGTGGCTGAGTCACACTGTGCACCTGAGAACAAACTCACCTGAGAGCAAACTTCACCTGTGTGGTGGAAATTTTGGCCCTTGAGGGACCTGGAAAGGAAAAGCTGTTGATACGGCAGCTGTACAGAAAGGCCTGCTCCAGGGGTTCCATCAGGCTGTGCAGCCCTTTTGCCTGTGTCACCCTCACTGTGCAGACCACTGCCAGGTTCTCCACTGACTGATATCCAGTCTGTGATGAGACAGTGGGAAGCCTGAAGTTACTGGCCCAGCCAGGCCCCACAGTGAGTGCTGGAAGCTGTAGTGATACTCAAAGGTTAAATTTCATAAGGAGCAGTTAGAAATAATAGCATTTTCAGATCAGTTGTGAGCAAAGAAGTCATTAGCTTCCTACATTAAGAGTATCATCCCACGTGTCCTTTGACAACCACACATTCTGGAGATGAGAAAACAGGATTGTCCTGGGTGTGGGAGTGCGGACCTGTATGTGATGACAAACAGGGTACTTCCCTGTGGTGCTTCTGAAGAAATTGGGTCCGATTTCCTTAGCCATGAAAGGCTGAGTGGCTGTGTTCACTCTCTCCTGGTACAATGTCATTTAGCCTAGTGGGGCCTCAACCTCTGACCTGAGGGACCTGGATATTCTCCCTGAGACATGGACAAAGTAGCAAAGGCCTAGGTTTTGGGTGAGTGCACCCCTGCTGATGTGATGATGTGTCAGAGCTGGGGACAAGGTAGAAACACAGTCACACCAGTGCCAAAGGGATAAATGGGCCCAGGCGTTACAGTGAACTAAAACAGCAGAAGTAAATCATGACAGGAGGTGAAGTGACTTAGTGTCCATGTCCCTATTCTGATGCTCCCACTAATGTGTGGACAGTGACCTGGCACCTGGCCAAGTTGGCTGAGCAGAGAGGAGGTGATAGTTGAAGAATTAGACTCCAGTTTCCTTTGGGGACAGGACCACAGGCCTGCTGTTTACACACCCTTGAGGGAAGTGCTGAAAATGTAATCTGACCCTGAATATCCCCTGTCCTCTTTGGGCCTCATTATAGAATCCCCTTAGCTCACTCTCTCCCCCTGCTGGCATCTGTTGTTATTGCGAGGCCCCACTGTGGTACAGGTATGTGTATTGCAGCCCTGCAGGGACTAGCTCCAGGCTGATGTCTGGGGCAGCACTGTTGGTGCAGTGACTAGTAGTGTGCAAGAAGCTTCTGAGATCTCACACAAGCAGAGAATGGGGCCACCAGGACTCCCCTAAAGCCTCCCAGAGTTCTGAGTATAGTGAAGACAGACATGGCAGCTTCTGGAAGCCCAGGCTGCACATAGAGCTGCAGGGTCTCCCCTGCACAGTGAGCTGGGAGGGGCCATGCCCTGTTTCATAACTCTGCTCCCCCATGGTAGGGATGATAGGGACACCCAGGCCCACAGAGCAGATAGTCACTAACCAGCATTTATGATCCAGGAAGCCCTCAAAGCCACCAGCCAGCCAGGACAGAAAGCCAGGAGGTCTCACTTTGTCTGTTTTGGGATTGCCTAAGTGGGAAAGGATTCACCTTTCTAGTGACAGCACAGAAGCCACCAGCCATGTGATGAACTACGTCCTTTAGTACAGTTCCCCATGGCAGCCTTTCATACAGCACCTGAGGCTTGCTCACCTGGTGGGGAAGCCAGGCTGTGTCCTTCTGGAAGCTGATCTCACCCACCTTCCCCTCCCCATCTAGAATTTATTCTCACCCTGTGGTTCCCCAAACCCTGGACCAGCTCAGGCTCACTTATCAGCCCCCAGGTGGCCTTCCTCAGAGCCCTAGTGAATCTCCATCTACCTGGGTTGCCTGGCCTCTGCTTTGCATCTGAGGCCTGAAAAAACCCCATCTCTATTCCTGTTTCCTGCTGGGGACTCATGGCCAACTGACTGAGCACTTGGGTAACAGAGCTTCTTATGTACACAGGAAGGTTTTTTAGAAATTAAGCAGCGAGTCCCTAGCTTCTGGATTGAAGTTTCTGCATTAGAGCCAGGTCAGAAGGCTGTACCTTCGCCCACTGGTAGTACATATTGCACACATTACATTTTGTGTCTGGTTGTACCCCCAAAGCCTCATGTAGTCACAGGAGAACGGTTTTTTCAAAAGTTGTTGAAACTAAGTTTGTGATGGATTTATGGTCTAATGCTGAGATTAAGGGTGTTTTTGGAATACCTTCCCTAGGGTTGGTACCTGCTTACATTTTAAGGGATGGAAGGAGACTTCCTCTCCCCTCCTCACCTGTTGTTTTTAGTGTTTTCCACTGCCATGGACTATTGCCCTCTGCCATGTCCCACCCTGCCTTGAAGCCAGCAGGTAATGGACTGAAACCTCTCCAAACTGTGAACTAAAACACCCTCCCCTTTTGAAATTTGGGTGCCTGTTATTTTGCCTCACCAGCAAGAGAAAAGTAACTAAGACAGCAGATGTGCCATTCTCTTGCTTGCTGCTCTGATGGGCATCATTCCCCAGCTGAAGTTCCAGGGCAATAGCATCTCTTGGCCCCACTTTCACACATGGCAGCAATATAACTGGGAGTGTGGCCTCCCTTACTCCCTGAGCCTGAGGGGAGTCACTTGAACTGGTATTGTGCACAGCAAGCTGAAGCACAGGATCAGTGCCAGGGAGCATGGAAAAATCCAGGCCCCTCTGTGTGGCACCATGTGGGAACTGAGCACCATGAGGGAGGGCACAAAACAAGGGCAGGAGCAGGGGCTGTGGAAACCACAGAGGTGGGCAGCCCTTCTCTGATGTGTGGACCCCAGTGCCTGTGAGGGCATCAGGATGGGCCTCTTGCATTGAACAAGGGAGTTACTGGCCTGCCATTTCTGGATCAGGGTGGCAGTGGACATTGGCTCTGTCTGGCAGTGAATTTTCACAACACAGATTGTGTGACTGCTTGACATTGTCTACCCAGGTCCTTCCTTGTCCACCCCAGTCTTCTCTGAACCTTTCGGTGGAGCCACAAGAGTAGACACTGCATGTGTAGCTGCCCAAAATATAGCTGGTGCAGTTTGGTGCTATCAGCCAAAAGGTATGATGGGTAAAACAAAATGAAGTGCCAGCCATTGTGCAGCTCAGGGAATTCTTAGCCTTCTTCTTCCAGCTTCCATTCTCTCTTTCCCCAGGCATCCCTCCATCCTCCTCTTATACACCCTTCTCCTCTCAAGAGCACACATCTGGCTTGTGCTAGCCCTGGCTAGACTGGGAGCTGCTCTGCACTCCCCCAGAAGAGAGAATCCAGTACCCACAGGTATGGCTGATTTGTTGTCACCCACAACAAACTAGAATCAAAATGTGTTGTCCTTGATTCACAATGCAGGACTGAGGCTACCAGGAATTCTATTCTTGGCTCTAAGCTCTAGAGTTCTCCTCAGGACATGGTGGTCAGAACTGGGGGATCAAGATCAATCTGATAGTGGAGCAACCCAGGACCTGACCTAAGGTTTGGGTCCCGGTGTGATGCATGTGTTCCTGGATATGTGGGGAGACAAATGCAGGGGCTCCTGTCTGGAAGAATCCAGGTAGATACAGTATCTTTGAAATGGCTCATATTATATGGGCAGAATTGTATCTGCTCAGGGAACAAAGGCTGGGTGCACCAGACCGTGAAGCGGGGCCCTCAGATCTGTACTACAGTTTGGAATAAAGACAAATAAGTGTGCCCCAGCCCAAATGTGTCTGCATGCAAATTCCTGCCCCCTGAGCTCATGCATTTTGGTCCTGACCTAAGAGCAATGGAAGGTATCATAAGGTGTGGCAGTGTGGTCAGTCTTCTAATGGCCCAGCCTCTGGGCCCCTCAGGAGCTGGACAGCACCTGAACAGGAGAGAGATGCAAGGCTCACTTGTGTACAATGGGACTTTGACTCAGTGACCAGCCTCAGGATATGGCCACCATCAATTCTTCTTTTGTTTTGGTCACCTAGTTGCCAGGCTTCCATTGTGTTCTCATCTCAATCACAGCAGAATTGATTTCCCAAGTCCAGCTGCACAGTGAGGTTATAGGCCAGTGTGCTGGTGTGAGGCAAGCACCTGTGCCAACAGCAATAGGGCTTCTGTGTTGTGAACAGCTGTGGATTGTGGCAAGAACCAACAGCAGAACAATGTACAACAAAGACAAATCAATACGTATCATTGCTAATGGTCACACCACATCAACCAAAAGAAATAGATGGGTGGAATGTATCAAGAAACAAGATACAAAAATATGCTGTACACAGAAAAAGATGTTTAATTCAAAAAGAAATTCAGAGACTGAAAGTCAAAGGACAGAAAACAATCTTCAATGCAACAGAGGCCCAGAAAAAAGCATGAGTAGCTATTCTCTTTGCAGACAATAAGAACTTCAAACCAAGAAGGACCCAAAAGGTAAAGAGCCTCACTGCATACATGTTAATGGAAAGTTTTTAAAAGGATAAGATAACAATCATAAATATGTGTGCATCTAATACAAGAGCACCCAACAGTATAAGGCAATTGTTAAAAGACATGAAAATAATGCAAACAAAAAACAACACAAATGACCCAAGAGACTTCAATATCCCACTATCACAAATACATGAACTAGACTAATAATCAGCAAACAAATAAGAAAGTAAAACTGAATTTGTGAACAAATGAACTGAATAGATGTTTACCAAGTATGTGACCCAACATATTCAGAATAAACATTCTTCTCAGGTGTGCAGGGGAGGTTCTCTAAAACTGGCCACATAAACAAGTCCACAGAACATGCTGAAGTAAATGCAAAGAAACTGAACTTACCCTATGCATTTTACCTGACCATAGTGCAATACAATTGGGAAATAATTGTAAAAGAAGGTACAAAAACTTCATAAATATATGGAAATTAAGTAACACTCAGCCAAACAATCAATAGGTTACAGATGAAATAAAGGAAGAAACCTGAATGTATCTACAACAGAACAAAAGTATAGATGCAAACCTTGGTTCTCATGGGATTCAATGAAAGCAGTTCAAAGTGGGAAAGTAATAATACTCAAATTTCACTTCAGGGAATAGAAAGAGCATAAATAAAGACATACTGTTGCACCTCACACTTCCAGAAAAAAAAAATGGCATTGATACGCCAAAGCCAATAAAAGGGAGGAAACTATAGTGATCAGAGAATAAAGTAATGCAGTGCAGAACATAAAACAATAAAAAGATGTAATGAGTCAAAGAGTCGGTTCATTGAAAGAATAAATAAAATTGATAAACCTTTAGCCAACCACTTAAAAAAAAGAACCACTCAAAACCATTCATTGAGGAATGAAAACAGTAAGATAACTACAGATCATGTGAAAATTAAGATCATCAGTATCTACTTCAAAAACTCATGCTTCCCTAGGTTGCGTAACATAGAAATGAATCAATTCCTAGATTCATATGAATTGCCAAAGCTGACTCAAGAAGATATAAAACTTCTAGATAATGCAGTATCTGCCAATGAGACTGAAGATCTAATTAAATTTAATTCAGTACTGGCTGGGGGGGGTGCATGCCTGTAACCCCAGAACTTGGGAGGCTGAGGTAGAAGGATTGTTGTGAGTTTGAAACTAACCAGGGCTACAATGTGAGCTCAAGGCCCCTCCAGTGCATAATAAGACTCTCTGCAAAACACATTAAAATGAAGCAAAACAATGAGAACAAAAAGGCAACTGACCAACATATAGACGTCCAAGTCTTCAGGGATTTACTGCTGAATTTTATAAGAAATGTATAGAAAATTGAAGGCCCCTACACTTTAATGAAATTGAAAGAGAAGCAGTTCTCCCTATCTCTTTCCTGGAGTCCAGCATTACACTGACACTGATACTAATACCAGAGAAAGACACAACCAGAAAAAGAAAACTACAGGGAAGTTTTCCTAATGAACATAGTTGCAAAAATGCTTAATAAGATACTAGCAAAGTGAATGTAGCAAATTATCAAGAAGAATTTAAAACCTGACAACTTGGATTCATCTCAGGAAGGCAGGGTTGTTTCAGTACATGCAAATCAACAAATTTAAATGTTATATCAACACAGGCAAAAACAAAAGTCACATGGTGATCATCTCAATAAATGCATGATAAGCTTTTGATGAAATCAAACACTGATCTGTAATAAAATCCTGCAGTATGTAACAATAGAGAGCCTTTACCTCAATCTGATAAAACAAGCAAAGACAAAAATACACCCAGCATCATACTAAATGGTGAAAAACTAAAAACTTTCACACTACAATTAAGAACAAGAAAAGGATGATTATTATCACCACTCTCATTCAGTATAGCTCTGGAAACATTAGGCAGAACAGTTAGAGATAAGAGACAAATAAGAATAATCATATAACAGAAAGTAGGTAAACCATCATTATTCACAAAAGGACTTACATATTGAAAATTACAGTACTTTGTAATAGGATACTGAAGAGATAATCAGAAAATGGAAAGATATCCCTTGCCCAAACTGTGCATTGTCTTTTCACTCTGTTAATGATTTCTTTTGATGTATAAATAATTTTTAATAAGATGGAGTGCCAGTGATTGATACTTTGAAGTTGATTCTTCAAATTTTGTGTTTTGTTCATTAAGCCTCATTAGTGTTTCTGTTGTAATATTTAGATCTCCAAGCTAGTTTGACTTTAGTCTATTTTATGGTGATAGGCATAGACCCAGTTTAAATCTTCAGTATGGACAAAGTCATTTTCTTCAGCATTATTGAAGATGCTATCTCTCTTCCAGTGAACATATTTGGCTCCTTTATCAAAGACAAGGTAGCAGAGTGTGTTTGCAGTTGTATCTCCATCTCCACTCTGTTTGGTAGATTACTGGGTCTGTATTTCTGCCAGGACTCTGGTGATTTTGTGACAGTAGCTTTCTAGTATTATAGCAAGTGAAGAATTGTGATGCCTCCTGACTTGCCTCTGTTGCCCAGGAATGTCTTTGGTATTCTAGATCTTTTCGATTTCCAAATGAATTTTAGAAAAGTTTTCTCTATTTTGTGAGCTATACTAATAGTATTTGGATGGGCATTGCATTAAATCTGTATAAGAGTTTGCAATATGATATTTTTTGAGTTTTCCATATCCTTAAACATAGTCTTACTGGTTTTTATACTCACCTCATGTATTCTAAAAGGTATGATCCTAAGAGTTTCAAACTATTGAGTTCTTCTTCTCAAGGATATCAGCAATAATAGATACTTTTTTCCAATTTGTTTGGGACAGGGTTTCCCTATGCAGTTCAGGCTGACTGTGGACTCACATCTTAGTCCAGTAAATTCACACTGGTAATCCTACCTCAGCGTTCCAAGTCCTGGGATTACAGGTGTGTACGTGACACCTGAAAGAATTCCTGGTGTTATTTGAAAGATGAGGAAACAGTCATGAGATACACATGTGTTCATTAACTGTCATTTCCTTAAAGGAATATTGTTCAAATTAACACAAAATACCCTTGGAGTATAGGGAATCAGAAGACGTGTTTCTATCTCTTACGGTCTGAGGATAACAGACTACACTACTGCAAAAATGGGAGACATAACAGCTAGGAATATGTGTCAAATTTGAGCACCAGTGTTACGAATTAAGAGAGTATTTATGGAAGATGAGCAAAAACACCAGTGGAAAATAATGAGAGACCTGGTGACTTTAGTCTTTCATAACTCTAGATCAGGCTTTATTATAATGCTGACTGTCACAATTATTGAAATAGTCATATTATGTGTGTTTTTACCAGAAAATATTAAGGCTTGGCACTGTATCCTAGCTGTGTTGTAGCTTGGCATAAATCATACAATCTTGAGCCCTACATTTAACTAGTGCCTTGTATTTGAACCAGGAAAATGGAAAATGACTCAGCATATAAGTACAATGAGAAAAGCAAAATGAGCTGTACCCAAAGAAAAAAATTTAACCTGCTCAACAACAACAACAACAACAACAAAACAGGATACAGGTGTCAACCAAAAATTAACATAAGATTCTAGCTACATTGTTTCCAATAGGATGTTCTTTTTGATTCTCTCTTTTAAAAACTCTTAACATTCCAGTCCAGGATCACTTGTTTAGATTTTGAAATGGGGGAGGTTTTGAAATGGGAGAAGTGGCTCTGAGCGCAGTTATTTAAATTCCAAATTTATCCTTTGTCTGTGTGGATTCATATATTGTTGTTCACAAACTGGCTTCAAGCTCCAGAAAGGTTTACTGACACAAGCAAGAACGTAGATTAAATACAGTTTCACCTTAATGAAAGAATAATAATGAAAAGGAGGGAAGAAAAGAGACAAACAACATGTGTTATGATACCCACCTCTTTACCCGGCATTAAAGAGGCTGAAACAGGAGAATGGCCATGTATTCAAGGGCAGACTACCCTACATAGTGAGTGCAAGGTCAGCCAGAACTACAAAGTGGGACTATGTCTTTAAAAACAAAAAACAAATATGAAAAAATATAAAAACTGAGAAATGGAGAAAGACTATTAAAATCAAACAAAAATAATAGAGCTGGATGAAAGTTGACAACTAAAATGGGAATTATGGAATGATGTTGCAGAGGAAAGCTGGTCATGAAGTGGCACCCAGGAGGCAGTGAAAAATACAGTTATGAATGGGACCTACTGTGCTACATCACAATAGTGACCTCTTTTCTCCAATACATCTGCAGTCTACTAGACAGGAGGTCCAAAAGTTCATGGAAATGTCAAACTCAGAGCAAATAAGCAGCTTGAAATCAAGGCTTTGAATCATGGGCTTTAGCAGATGTTTGATATTTAAGTTGAAATAGGAGAAATATAATCCTACCTGGTTTGATGGCAAATTCAGCAAGTTGGTTGGCTCACAACATTGAAGAATGAAGTCACAAATCAAAAGAAGTTCAAAAAGTTTTCTTGGAAAAAAGACATAATAGCCCTGCCTTTGCAGAAGGGGTCTTCAGTGTTTAGACCACAGATCTATTGTCAGGGGTCATTTATACAGCAAAGTCAGAATGTGAGTACAGTGTGGGTCTCAAACTACAACCTACCTATAAGTGTATAGCTGCTTAACTAATATTATAAAGAAGGGCAACAAGTAACCCAGAAAAGGTATGCAGAAAGAGCCAAGGAATTTTGTGAGAACAATAGCCCAGGTGTTCTCTTCATTGAGTATGGTAATAGATGCCTACCTGGACTTCCTGGGGAAGGTGGTGGTAACTGCAGTACATTTCAAGCTATTGTTTTTCTCTTTACAAGGCATGTAGACATGGTCACTGCATCTTCACCTTCAAGTCTGGCTTTCTTCAGCTGTGCCTCTAAGCAGGGATTGTTGTATTTAGTTTTTTACATTGATTACTTTGAGGTTCCATTTCCTCTCTTACTGTATATCATTTTCTGTCTACCTTGGCCTCGTGTAGTAAAATCACAATACTATTTGAATGGATAAAGTGATATTTATACATTTAAGAAAATATTATTTAATAGGGGCCTGGGTTTTAGCTCAGCAGGCAAAAGTACCTGCCTGGCAAGAGCCCGGTTGTGAGTTTGTTCCCCAGTACCTAAAAAAAAATGATTTAAAATGCAAGGAAAGAAAATAATTTCATTTGTGAAGATGTAGATGAACAAAAGTTTCAAATCTAAATCTGTCAATGGCAAATTAAAGAGTGATAATAGTCGTATCCAGAATCTAAGGTTGTTCAGGATGGGGATTGAGCTCAGTGGTTCAAGGACAAGCCAGGCAAGCACAAGGTCATGAGTTCAATCCCTGGTACGAAAAATAAAATTTCTACAGTTGTCAACCATGTAGTGCTACAAGCACAATTATTGAAATTGACAGTTGTTCATTCAGTGGCTCAATTTTTCTTTTGTATTCTACAAAATATATACAGATATCATGGTAAATACAGAGAATGTTATACCCTATACTCAGGGTATTTGCTGAGAGTTGTTTTTAGTTTTTATTTTTTCACATACTTGAAACCTGAAAATATATGGTGATGCTAGATAGAGAAACTGTGATAATTATTTTTTCATTTTAATCATATATTTCACTATATCCATTAAGTACAATTTATTTGCTACAATTATGCTAAGAGAAGTTGATAACTGATTCTTAATTTTATGGGCAGCTGAGTTAGTTAGAAATATAAGCAGTCAGACAGTGATATAGGGGAAAGCCACTCCTGACCTACTATGTTGGGTATGAGTTTAGGTTCTCTAAAACTGAAGAATGAATAATTAGGAACAATGGATGTAAGAGCAGAATATATTTTTTGAGAGAAATAAATTGACAGGATTTTGCTATAGATGAGACATTTCAGCACTGGGAGGTGAGACCAGGGACATTTACCTTGAGGTCTCTTTCCCTCTCCTATGCAGCTTACCTGTGGCATGAAAAGAGTCCCAGTCAGCTAAATGCACATCAGCAATGCCACCTTTAAGCACCACCCCAATGGAAACTATATGTATGCCCCTACATGATATTTTTACTGTGTATTCTCTCTTTTACCACACCAAAAATCCTATCATTTGGTTCCCTATGGCAGATTGAGTGTCTCCTGGGAATCCATCCCATTTTGAGTCCCTTTGCTTTAAAACCACCAGTTTCTTCCTCCTGGATGGTTTACTTGCAGTGGCATGCAACAGCAACCTTACTCAATGAACATGGGTGAGATACCTTCTGGTTTTGTTTGTTTGTTTCTGTTCTTCTTCTTTTTTTTTTATTTTATTTAAGAGGAAAAAGAGAAAAACACAAAACAAAACAAAGCGGTGTAAGGTTACACATAATACAGAACAAAAAAAAAAAAAAAAACAACAGTAAGAAATCACCTGTTAATAGATTACATATTATCATCTTGGAAATGGTTGCTCAAATCACAGTATCAAAGAATAGAAAGTGGACATTCAAACAGAGAGACTGCAAACAGCTGTGTTCAATGAACCAAAAACATTAATATAGTCAGCTATTTAACACCCCTAAACACACTTGCTGTTATATCCGTTAGAGCTCTTTTTTTTTCCTCCCTCTCTTTTTTACAACAAAATTTACACATTTTGGATTTTATTACTCCTTAGTTCTTACTACATTTTTAGGGGGGGGGAGAGAATAAAGTCAAATATGGCAAAACAAAGCTGTCAGTCAAAACCAAAGATAGACATAGCACATGATGTAGAACAGAGTACAAGGTTATCAACAATGGTTATCAACGTTGTCTCTTGTTTCCTTAAAAAGAATTGTCTATCTCATTAGATATTATAAAGTTGGACAAAACAGTAGAGAACAAGACCAATAAAACTGAGGCATTGTAAACATTACAGGACTTCCAAAGGAGACAATAGTCAAACCAGAATGGGCATCTTAGTGAATCTTATTGCCTTCAAAGTAGTTGCCTATACCCTCAAACTTGATACTATCGCACAGAATGGAACAGAGTCTAATCAGTCAAAACAAGATCGTGGGAGTATTACAGGACTTCAAAACAAGTTAATAGGAAATCAAAAAGAGTTACTATTATATATCCTAATTTTTTTAATTTTTCCCCTTAATTAAAATAAACATAAGAAATAACTAAATAAATTTTTTAAAGAATAAGGGAGAGATTGAGTTAAAACAGGACATAACAATATAACAATAGAGGTCAAAGCATGACTGTTTCAGCAAGCTCGTGCTTCATCACCAAATAACCCGATTTAATAGTAGTTACCATAGTGTCTGTCTTTTTAGCAAGCTTGTGACAGAAAACACATCCTGCCATCCCTGAACAGGGTAACTAGTTTCCGCACCCCTTAGGCCACACAGCTGGAGGTAACCCGGAGATTTTTGTGTGCTGGGACCCGCCCTGCTCTCTTTGGTTACCTGCCAAGAAGAATGGGTGTTGGGACTCTGCCTAACACACTTTCAAAATAGATTATGATCTCTTATGTTGTTTGTGACCAAGCACAGCTTCCACGTTCCTTGGGGGAGCTACAGCTCTTAATTCCTGAGGTGAAATTTTTCTCTCAGCTCCCTTATAATTCTGTCATGGCGACCAGTTCCTGTCCTCCAGAAAACACACCTCTCGGTGCCTGGTTCATAACCTTGGTGCTTTTGGCCTCCAAAAGGCTACAACAACCAAAAAGCTGATCTTTTATTTATGCTTTTGTCATGGTGGTGATAAGTTGGCCAAATCCCTTCATCTTTAGGCCTTCTTCAATTTAAGGATGTGGTTTTCTCTCACTTTGTCTTCTGTGATGGCCCAAGTGCTCCTGGCTCACTCTGCTCCACCAGGATCTTTCCCCTTCCCCAAACTTATGATACAGCTCCTGTCTTTACAGCTTCTCCCCATATCTTTCATACAAAATCCCACTGCTTTCTCAGCCAAAGGTTTCTGTACCCCCTGCATCATCCCCCCCTCCTCCTTCACTCCCCAAGGTCTTCAATCCTCCCTCTAGTGTCTCCAGTCTTTCCCCTAGGGTCTCTAATCCTTCCCCTAGCATTTCTCACAAGGCTCTGACTTCTCTATCCCCCTGCTCTAGCCATCTGGCCTGTCTGACGGTTCTTTTTCTCCTTCTCCTGCATTACCATTTTCTCTGCCTGCCAACCATACTCGGTCTCAGGGATTTCACTCATTTGGCAGGCCACATGGTTGCCAGCAGCCATGTTGTTTACACACATGCACCTGCTGGGCTCATTTCTACTGCTGCTTTGGGAACAGGCTGGACCTAAAAGATTAACTAATATTTGTGTTCCTTCTTTTTAATTTTCTGAGCTACCTCAGGTTAACCATCAATTAGGTTCCTTTTCTGGTATTCTTATTTCAAGAGATCTCTATTAATTGATCTATAAGAAGGTTCACTCTACTCTATTTATCATAGTTCAAGTTGGCCAAATATATTTGAGTGCATTATAATTCTATAAGATGATTGTCAGTTTATATATCTGTTGTCCATTTGTCCAATTGTCTGCTCTGTTGGCAGCTTTTTCTTTTTACTTGAGCTCAACAATGTTTTCCTCAACATTTATATTTTCAGATCATGTAATAAAGGTTTATTTGGGTAACAGATTTAAAAGACATGCTTCCACCGAAGTTTCCAGCTGGTCAAAATGATGCTAAAACTCGTTAAACAAAATCCCTTAGGGTGAGGCAACATTAAACAGCACTCCAATTGATAAACAAGAAAGTGGCCACCTGGGAACTTTTTTAAAAATTTATTTTAATTTCAAAAGAGATTAAAATAAAAGAGGACTTAACAAATGAGATTGGAGCACAACAATTTAAGCAACACAGTATTTCAACACAATACAATCTGACATATCAGTAGCTACGTTAGTGTCTCTTTCCTTGAAGTAGTTGAGTATATCTTCATACACAATAGTATCAAACATAACAAAATATTATAAAACCATTAAAGAGCATGAAAGTATTACAGATTATTTGGAATGAAATAACACAAAATGAACAATGGTTACTATATTATCTCATTGTTCATAAAATATTTGTTTATACTATCACACAAAATACAATCCAATAAGATACAACAAGATAGAACCAAGGAAACAGAAGACTAAAAGCATGTTAGCACTTCAAAACAAGATGATATTAAATCAGCACTAGCTATTATAATGTCTCATTTTCTTCAAAATAGCTGTTCAAATAATCATAGATAATTAAATCAAACAACCCAGGATGAAACCATTCTGAGTAATGAATGGGAATATTATAAGGCTCCAAAGCAGTGTAATGGGGAAGCAGGATTACCACACACACTTATGTACTCTTACCACTTCTCACACTAGGGAGACTATATGGTATTTACACATGAACAACCAGGTACTTTAACCAGGTCAGGTTAACTGATGGGAGGTCCAAATAAACTCTTTAGCCTCATGGGAAAAAGTTCAAGTAAAGTTCATATTAGTAAGACAATTCATTGTTGCTGATCTGATGGTATATTCGTGCCTTCAAATATGAAATTGTGATTGTTTATGATGACAAATATTTTCTTTCATATCTAGATGTCTTATGCCTTTTTCTTGTGTTCCAGCCTGGTGATTTAAATCAGGCCAATACAAGGTCTCCAGTCAAATAATACTTTTTAACAAAAATTTATGTAATGTAATAGTGAGCATTCCAAAATATGTCACAAATTTTTTCAGTGCTCAAATGTTAAAACACCCATGATTAATAGAAAATAAAACTTCCATTTAATGTTCTTTATTAAGTTTACTTCTTGTCCTGTACTGTATGGTATTAATCTTCTGGATGTTTAACAGCTACAGTTAAGAGATAATTATAAATTCCCTTTGGATTCCTTGTGCTATGATCCACCAGATATTTTCTAGAAAAAAAAGTTATATGATGCAGGGGGCAACAGAACAATGAGACCAGGAGTGGGGCTGAGACTGGGGCAGCAGTCAGGTCAGAGCCAGTCCAAGCCTGTCGGTCAGCACTGGCTCAGCCCTTAGGATAGGGATGCATTTGCTTGATGTTTTTTTCTTGAGGTCTGACCCACAACAGGAGGTATCCGTCTGCCTCATGGTTGCAAGGTATCTGGGCTTTTGCACTGGCAATTTCTAGGACCTTGTCCTGTCTCACTGCCTATATATTTCTAACTAACTCAGCTGCCTGTAACAACAGGGCTGGGACTTCAAAGGAGCAAGAGAATAAATTCAGATTTCTTATAGCCTTGGAAGAGACAATCACCTCCTGCTCTGGGCCAAATCTCAAGACAAATGCCAACAGAAATACAATCAAGTGCTAAGAACCAATAGTCCAAATAGTTCTGTATCACCCTGAAGAAGTCAAGACTCACCATCCCAACCCCCTACAGGAAGACTCCCTACTGTTAAGCAAGCCCACTTATTATGGGACATGCTCCCCCATTTGTTCCTAATTGAATCACTTTTACCTGAGCAATTGACCCTATTGGTTGAAAACAGCTCTATCCCGCCTTATGCTCATCTTGCAAATTCCCATTCTTCCCCTCTTTTGACCCATCTAACCTCCTGTTTTTACTCTCTAAATACAGAGTCTTTGGCAACCCACTCAGGACCCCTTCTGTCTCTCAGACAGAAGCTTTCTTTCTCTCAATAAATATATTCCATTCTTAAACTCCATCATTCTAAACATTATTCTTCTATTTTAGAGAACACAAACTCATACCAGACATATAGCAGGTCAGGAATTTCATTCCCCTCTATCATTAACGTGAGCCAAATTAACATAAATATCTTTATGATTTGTCTGAATGCTTTTCCCTTTTCATGCAGTTTTAAGTGATCAATACAACTCACAGTGGTTGTATTCCTGGCAATGTATAAAGTTGTATATATCAGTCATTATAAATGTAAAATAATTGGTTTGAGTGTATAATTTAGCAAGAACTAGATATTGCCATGGCAGTAGGTTATCTCATATAAAAGTGAATGTTCAACTAAAATTGTTCAGAACACTTTCTAAATTACTGGCTGCTTCAACAATTTTAAGATACATGAACTGTGTATTTTTGCCTTTTCATAGAAGGCTTCTATTATGTTATTTAAAGAAGTCCGTACATCTGTAGGACTCTGGTTGTATTTTGATGCTTTTTCTGCACTGAAGTTTATACGAAGATTTTTTTTATCTTAGGCTTAAACTCACTGCATTGACACAGATGGAGTGAAGCAATGGTCCACTACATTAATTTCAATTAGATATTCTTGGCATTGATCATATGAATTACTGAGGAAGTAAATTAGCTACATACATAGACAAGAATCAGTACTGTTAGCATTTTCTCGTGCAATAGAGAAGCAGAATATAAGAAAAAGGAAAAGTGGCCTTTCTATTTAAGGAATGTGAGGAGGAGCCCCCAAAAAACAAGGTTTTTTTGTTTTTTTTTTTTTTTTTTTTACTATGTGGTTAGGGGTATATGTGACTTTTGCCTGGATGTGGAGATTGAAGCAGATACTTCTGTCATGTGAGGAGCTGTTTGGAGTTTTCTTCAGGCCCCTGGGAAAGGAATGAGGAGGTTGTAATCAGGGAAACAGAGGAAGTGGCCATATGGTTAGCATCCCTGATTGGTCCTTCCACCATGTTGAACTACAAACAGGAGGTCCCGTAACTCATTCTAGGCCAAAACTCTTTCAAGTACATCCCTCAGTTTGAATGACAAAATGAAAATACAGAAGTTTTGCTATGTGTCTTCCTCCAATGCTGGTGGTAACCATTCACAAGAAATATTTTGAGTCATATCCTTAATAAATTGTAGATACCATAACCAAAATTACAGATCAGTTCACTTTCAGAAAACAGAAGCAGCACTTAAATGCAGGCATAAAGGCCTTCAGTGAGAGTATCCCTGAAGAGGTGAGATCAACTCTATAGAACACAAACTACTACTCTTTTATCTGAGTTCACTAAAGAGAAAAATTTATAATGGTGTTTCTACAGGGGAAAGAAACTCCTGATCTACTATGTCCGGGGTGAGTTTGTGCTCTCTAAAATTAAAGCATAAATTTTAGGAACAACAGAATTTAAAAGTAGAATATATTTATTGGTAGACAGAAAGCTGTCTGAGAGAGAGAAAGGGTCCTGAGTGGGTTGCCAAAGACTGTCTTTTCTAGGGACTTCTATAGAGTAAAATCTTTTTGTGAGATGGATTTAAGGTGGGAATACTGGGAGCTCACAAGGCAGATATGTATAAGATGGGACAGAAATATGGGAGCCAATAAAATTAATAGTTCAGGTAAAAGTGATTAAATTGGGATCAAATGGGGAAGCCTGACACACAGAAAGTAGGCATTTTTATGCAGTAATGACTCTTCAATTAAGGGGTTCAGAAGGTGACTAATGATTTCACCAGGATGATAGGAATTATTTGGAATATCAGGCTTTAGTTGAATGGTAACTGCTGACTTCCTCAGAGTGCTAGAGATCCATTTCCAATATCAATCCTTACAATATGAATACATTTGCTTAATCTTTTGTCCTGAAATCTGAGGCTTAGCAGGAAGTGTCTGCCTTCCCTATAGTTGAAGGTATCTGGGATTCTGCATGGGATCCCTGGAGAACCTAGCCCGGTCTCACTGCCAACATTATTTGACTAGCTCAGTTGCCCATTACAGTATTGTTTGGAAAACTGAATACAAATGTCTTGTGCTCTGGGTGAATGATTTGGGGATGACAGTGTGCAAAGCATTTACCATTGTTGTTCCCTGATTGACATGTTTTGAAATTTAGTTTTAGTTTATTTTTATCCTTGAAATCAAATGGAATTGGAAATAAAAAGCCTGAGGTAAATCTCTTTGGTACAAGCACTCCTCTGTGGATATCAGCCCTGTAGAAGACAGTCAGCTCCAGAAGTCTACACTACAGTCTATCATTTGGGATCCAATCTTGCAGGGAGGGGTTCCTTTCCCTGTTTATTGTTGACGCAGAAGGGGAGCAGTAGCGCAAGCCTGAATCACTGATGAAGAGGTGGGCTATATGAACTGTCCAACCAGGTGGGCCACAGCAGGCGGTCTCTTAGGTCTTCCTATCTGGGCATTATTGACCTGTTGTGAGCACAGTACTGGAGCAGAATGTTTGCTGGATCTCATTTAGTGGTTTCAATATCATGTGGCCTGGTTAGGAAAGAACCTGGGAGATCTTCAAGCCACAGAATGCTGGGGTTGTGGATGGGAGCCCAGAAATAGGGTGCAAATGGCCTAAACCAGTTACAAGTGGTTAGAAACAGTTCCAGTGTCTCGATCTTCAGGTATTTAGTTAGCTTCAGCTCCTGAGGTCCTCCAGCATTGGCTGTGGGTCATCCATTGTGCATTTTGCCTGTTTCTGGTGGCAAGAGTGACACTATCTTCAGTTTGACAGCAGCAGATTCCAGTATCATCTTTGAAATTCTCTGCTGCCTTGGCACCTCCACAAGCTCAGTGAGGGAAGGAGCTTGGAGACACCCTGACTCTGATGCATTTTGTAGCTGCTGCAAAAGTACTGAGGAAGGTTTCTGCTCTCATTGCTGTGACAAGCAGACCTGGAGAGTCTGATGTTTATAAATGTCTGTGATACAGGGTCTCATAGCCACAACTGCTCTCCTTAAACTTGTGGGTTTTTTTGTATTTAGAGTGATCTCCTAAATTTATAGTATGTTCTTTTATTTCCATCCTCATCACAGGTGTTGGCCAAGGTACTGAGTATTTGAAGATGTGTATTGATGTGCCTCAGTGGAGGAAAGCATCTCAAACACCTGGTGAACTCCTGTGCATCAGAGAGAACAATGCAAAAGAATTTTGAACATAATTATTTAGGTGACACCTATGCTAGCAGACTGTTTGTGAGAACAGCCATGGATTTTTGAATTCTGACAAAAATGAAGCAGATATAAAAGTGTTATCAAGGGCAGGGTAAAGTGTGCTTGCTAAGGACAAATTCCAGAATCACCTGCTGGTTAAACCCTCATTGAAAAAATGCAAAAATTTATGCATTTGCATGGACTCATACACATGATATCCTTCTGAATGGAAAGTAATATGGGTGGCATCTCTGAATTAACAGCCGATTTAACAGCTTGGCTGATAATATACATTGTTTATCTATAGAAATTCTCTGCAATGGACTTTACTAATTGGAGTAAAATAGAAGCCCTAATTAGAAGTTGTGCTGCAGGGATATCCATTGTTAGGCATGAAGGTTTTTCTGTGTAGTGTGGATCAGAGGAGAATGGAAAGATTGTGCAATTGATTGGCATGATACAAGATGCCAATAGCAGGATTTACAAGTGAGATCTTCACTGAAAATCGAGTATTCTTAGGGTAAGCATGAAGTTAAATTTGGCTTCTGATTTCTTACTTGAGATGAATAACACCAACTCTGTCAATATTCAGTATTCCACATACCTAAGTGTTAACCCATGAATTATGTGTTCCATACTTGAGATCTAATTTTGATTTTCTCTAATTATGTGGCAGTGTCATGATGCAGGAATTTGAATCTCTTTTTTTGTTTTTTTTGTTTTTTTTTTTTTGTACCAGGGATTGAACTCGTTAGCTCATGTTTGCCAGATAGGTGTTTATGCCACTGAGAGAAATACCCAAACATGAATGTGTTTTTTGTATATTGTGGAAAGTATCAACATTCTTCCTCAGAATGTCTTGAATGTTCTTGGAATGTTACTATATTGTATGGATATAATTTTTAAAACAAACCAATGGTGTTTTCTGCAGTCAATTTTCAAGTTTCATTTTTTGTGGGGTTTTTCAGTCAAGGTTTTTCTATTTCAGACAGCTCTGTAACTGAGGCTGGCCTCTAACTCAAGGCAGTTCTCTTGCATCAGCCTCCCAAGATATATTTCTTATTTCTGAGTGAAAGATGATCATTTAGTGATACTGAGCTATAATTTGCAACTTGTGCCTTGTTTCATTGTTTATACATTGTTTACCTACACAGTTTAACATTATCATTAGAGTTATTATTTATGTACCATATTTGATGTTATTTATGTTTCGTTATATGAAACTAAATTCAAATTTCAAAATGCTGCTGAAGTATATTAAGAACAAAGGACTCAGTGACCTAAATGAGATTTGAAGAGATATCATCTGTAGTCTATCAAAGTGATTCATGAGATATTTGTCTACCCCTTTGCTTTGTGGATGCTGGTCCTGCAGGATCCCACTGTGAGCTCTGCTTTAGAGACAGTGGGAACACAGGGACACTTGGAGTGACTCAGCACAAAAATCAGTGCTCCCATTGGCTGTCAGTTACAATGTAGCATCCAAATTGCTTTTTCAAAAAATGTGTCTATACATAAAATTAATCACCAAGACATGGAATTAAGCTTTGAAGAATTCAGTCTCCATTCAGCTGTGATGTTTGGTTCTGCTTTGTTTAGTTTAGTTTTGTTTTATTGAGACAGGATTTCACTATGTGTATCACTGGATTTGAAACCTGTATGGTGCCTACAATTTCCTTGACTTCACAACAGCCCTCCTCTCTCAACCTCTTGAGTCCTGGGATTATAAATATGCACCAACTCTGCTTTTGATTCAGATTTTTATGAGAGAATTTAAGATATCCCAGGCCGGGAGTCTCAATCTTCCTTTGAGAAATATATGTGTGAATTTTTTGGATCGTACTTTTATCACTTGGCCACTCAGCAGTTATCCCCCTAACATCACTTGGGAAGCACATTTGTTTATGCACTGACTATACTGAGCATCACCGGGGCAGTTGTCATTTTAACCAGTTGATTCTTGTATTGAACACATTACAATACTCACTTTTATATTTGTTGTTATTTTAGAAAAACTAACAAATGTATGCAATTTTTAATTATCTTTTATTTAAATAATTGCACTGGTAAGGACTTATGTATAAAGCCTAAGGCTAAGTGTGATTTCCTTTAGTCCCAGCATCAGCAGAGGATGAGATGGAACAATCATGGCTTTGAAGCTGACTTTGGGAGGCAATTTTGCTAGATGATTTAGCAGAATGTGTGGTAGATGTTTTTATACCTGCATTTGAATTTTAAGGAAACAGGTAAGTTTAGGTCAAGAATATAAATGTAGGATAGGATAGCTGAATCATGAAAATCATGATTTCTTTTTTTTTGGCCCGGGAAATGTGCATTTCATGGGAATTTGTGCAGCAGTCTTAAATATTTCTGTATTAGAGTAAAACATAGTGAAACATGAATGAGCCAGGCATTCTAGGTTCTGAAAGTAGAGGCATTAACAAAACTTTTTTACTCAATGCTACTGCTGCTGCTTTTTATACAAAATAAGATAGGGCAACAAAACATGAAAAAGGATTATATAATAATTTAATATTCATGCACAAATGAAGAAGACAAAAAAGAAACAAACCAAAAAAAAGTCAAATAAAAAAGGATGAAGAAACAATCTACAGGATAGTAGAAGATTGCATGTTATTCCCTGACAGCTAACATGTAAATCCAATAGGAATGTGAAATGAACACACACTTTTCAGAACAGGTACAAATTGTCAAGAAATACCTGAAGAACTATTGAGCATTTATGCACAATAGAGAAATGCAGATCAGTACACCATCTCATTGCAGAGACAAATCACTGAAAGATAAAAAGAACACTCATGAGATGGCAGGGGAAAAGAAACTATTTAACTTTGTTGGTGGAAATGTAGGCAAGTACTTCAACCACTACTGAAGTCAGTGTTCAAAGTATTCAAATGATTAAACATAGTAAGTCCACTAAGTACAGTGCTTCCTTTAATGGTTCTCATACTCAAAGACCTAAGGACCCATGGCAGTGATTCATGCATATTCCTGTTTACTGCAGCAATAGTCACTTTTCTGTGGAGAGCTGCAGCAAGCACTGCTCCATCACCACCAAATGCCAAAGATGAACAACAAATACTCATCAGTGTACTCTGTTTACTAAATGATATGCTATTTTATTATGAAATGGGATCTAAGTTAGGTTTTGATAGTATGCTAAGCATGATATAAGCATGATAGTCATGCTAATGTAACAAGGCCATCAGTATTATACTCTTGTGTTAATTATATTTGAACTGTTTTTCTTTTGGTGGCAACATCTTGCTATGAAGTTCAGGTTGGATTTTAGATCACTTTATAACCCAGAGTGGTCTCAAACAATTCTCCTGCCTGAGCCTCTCAAGTACTTGGTTACACACCCATGCCATCGGCCCATTTTAGATTTGGTATGTTAATTTCATATTCAATATTTTTTTTAAAATTTCAACTATTTTGGTTGTTAAAGTATTTCCACATTTTACCTCCAGCATCTATAACCACTGTGACCTTATTGAGGTGGTGATGTATATACTACCATCCTCATGACATTCTCTCATGGGTCCAGTGCTGTCAGTGTGCTGCAGTGAGACTTATGTGTACAAATGTATATAACTGTTTGTTTTTCTACTTTCCTTCAAAAAGATTTTAAAATTGCCTTTTATAATCAATAACCTTGTCTACAGTTTGATGCACATGCCCACAGTTAAGTAGAGTGCAGCACACACACACAGGAAAGAGACCACATAGTTCCTGTGAGAGGTTTCTCAAGGCACATGAGAAGACAACTCTGTGGAGATATGTGTTCCTAATTATTACATTTGAATTTGCCTCTGGTTTTCTCACTGTTGTTGTGGGAGGTGTACCAGATGACTACTTTAACATATGGAGTCATAAAGCATCCTTTTTTTGTACAGAGGGTCAAAGTCATGACTTTGAGCTTGCTAAGCAGATGCTTATGCCACTGAGATCAATCCTCAGCACTTACAAAGTCTGTTTTGGAATTTAAGTATCTGAAAAACTGCATTGGTGGTGTGGCCCACTTAGTAATGTCAACTTGGATCACCCAGTGAACTGAGGCACCATTGTTTTGGGCATAGAGCATCCATTGAAGGATTATTGTAAACATCATCAAAGGATAAATGGAGAGGAAGGTGCTGGGCTGTTGATTCTCATGGAGAAGCTGGTATCACAGTTTTCCAGATATGAACACAGACATCATCATCATCAGAGCTGGAGGAGCACAGGAACTCATTAGTACTGTACATGGCTTCTGTTTTCTTTTGCAGATCTCTGGCCCTCATCCTGAGCTTTTTGTCTTGGCTTCAGCATTGATCACTCAGTCTGATGGCACACATGCTGTGCCCAAGTGCACAGACTTGGTAGGTTCCAACAATGAACTTTGACACTTCCTAGTACACAACTTTGATAGAGACTTGCATGAGACATTGGGAGTGCCTCTATGTCTCCAGGTAAACTTGTGTTGGTCCTTGCCATGGGCTCTACGTGTTCAGCAGGACTTAAGAAGTATATTGTCATAGGATTCAGATTGTCAGCTGGATTCTTTAGGTATCTAGTATGTGGACAGATCTACACCTCTCTAAATCTGACTTTTTGGGAGTGAATATTTTAATATAGTTTTAGCAATTATAAGTTCCATATTAAATCTCTTTCCTTGCAAACCCTGACTACAATAGATGGGAAAGGGTAAGAGGTACCATTTTTCAGACATGACAATGTTCTTTAGTTAGCTAATGTTCCATGCCACTTTTCTCATGTGGAGAACCCCAGCTATACCAATAGCTTGGCTTTGAAGGCTGTTGATAGATTCTCTACAAATATTAAGGCATTACATTCTGTGTTGCATGATCGAGAAGCACATGGGTTAGGAATCCCCATGGTGTTTCCTGTCACCTGAACCTAGCCTTGTTACCTATGCTGCCTGGCCTCTCTGTACCTGAATTGCCAATAAAGGATGCAGTCACAGATGCAGTCATTTTATATTGACAAATAATTTGCAAGTATTGGCATGTTATTTCTTGCTGTTGTATCTTTAACTTTCATGACAAAGAACATCTAAGAAATTTATGACTACCAAGGCAACCCTGCAAAGAATACTGAAAGACACTTTTGATATTCAATAAAACTACTAAGCAAGGCAGACAATTAACCAGTATGGAAAGATAACATGGCAACAATAAACCAATATATAACAGTTATAAATATTAATGTAAATGGGCTCAATTCACCAATTAAAAGAAACAGACTGGTAGAATGGATCAAGAAACAATGGCCAATCACATGCTGTCTACAAGAAACACATCTAACCCAAAGTGAAACTCACAGAATGAAAGTCAAAGGATGGAAAACAATACATCATGCAACAGGAAGTGGAAAAAAAAGGGTAGCTATTTTGTCTGCAGACAATGTGAACTTCAAACCAGGAATGATTCTAAGACATAAAGAAGGTCACTAAATACTGGTTAGGGGAAAACTTCAAGAGGAAGAGATAACTAACTTAAATATATATGCACCAAATTCCAGGACACAAAGTTATCCAAAGCAATTATATATAGAAATGAAAAATCAAATAAGCAATAACACAATTCTAACAGGAGAACTTAACACGCCATGGAAACCAAGAGACAGATCAACCAGACAAAAATCAGCAAAGAAATAACAGAACTGAATCACACCTGTAAACTAATGGACCTGATGGACATGTACAGACTGTTCCACACAACAAAATCAGAATATATATTCTTCTCAGCAATACATGGGATACTCTCTAAAATAGCCCATATACTAGGCCACAGAACATTTTTAAATAAATGCAAAAGGGTTTAAATTATCTCATGCATTTCATAGGATCATAGAACCATGAATCTAGTAACTAATGAAAAAAGAAACTGCAAAAATCACACAAACACATGGAAATTAAATAACACACTCGAGCAATCTGAGGGTCACAGGGAAAATTAAAGAACAAATTAAATCATACCTAAAAGCAAACAACAATACACGTACAACTTACTGGAATGTGTAGGATTCAATAAAGCAGCCCTCAGAGGACAATTCATTGCACTGACTTCCCACATCAGGAAAACAGAATGAATACAAAGAAAGAACCTGATGTTACACCTCAAATATCTAGAAAGACAAGAGCAAGTGAAGCCCAAAGTCAAAAGAAGGGAGGAAATTATAAAAATCAGAGCAGAAATTAATGCAATAGAGACTAAGATCACAATCCAAAGAATCAATGAATGAAAGAATTGGTTCTGTGAAAGAATAAATAAAATTGATAAGCACCTAACCTACCCTATTTTAAAAAGGGAAAAAATGTTCAAATTCATGAAATAAGGAATGCAAATGAAAAAATCACGACAGACTCTTGGGAAATTCAGAAGATTATCAACACCTATTTTAAAATAATCTACTTTCATTGGTTTAATAACACAGAAGAAATGGACAGATGCCTAGGAACATATGAATTACCAAAGCTCGATCAAGACAATGTAAAACTATTGAATAAATCAGTCTCTATTAAAGAAATTGAAAACATAATAATTCTCCTTACATACAAAGTAGAGCCCAGGCCCAGATAGATTCACTGTGGAATTCTTCAAGATATACAAAGAAATTAAATGCCAGTACTCCTCAAACACTTCCGTGAAATCAAAAGAAAATCGATTCTTCCTTAATCATTCCTGGAAGTAATAATATTCTAGTTGCAAAACCTGAGAAAGACCCAACTAAAAAAGAGAACTACAGGCCAATGTCCCTAATTAACACAGATACAAAAATTCTCAATAAAATATTGGCAATCAGGAAGCAGCAAATCATCAGGATGATACACCACAACCAAGTGCCATTCATCCCAGGCATGCAGGGATGCTTCACCATATGTAAATCAATCAATGAAATCCACCATATCAATAAAACCAAAGGTAAGACAAACGTGAGCATTTCTATTGATATAGAAGAATCTTTCCATAAGGTGCATTTTCCATTCATGAAAAGAACCTTACAGAAAATTGGAGGAGATGATCTTTACCTCAGTATGATAAAGGTCATCTATGACAAACCAATAGCCAGCATCATATGAAATGGCAAAAAGATTAAGGCCTTTACCTTAAAATAAGGCAAAAGACAAGGATGTACCTCATCACTGTTCCTATTCAGAATAGTACTGGAAATACTAGCCAGAGCAATGAGATATTAGAAATTAAAGGGGTAAAGATAGGAAAGGAGGAAGTTAAGTTAGTATTATTTGCAGATGACATGATACTCTACATAGAAGACCCTCAAAATTCCATTGGAAGTCTCCTAGATACAATAAATCCAGCAAAGTAGCTGGATACAAAGTCAATACTCAAAAACTATAGCATTCCTATACACTAACAACAAAATCATTGAGAGAGAAATAGGAGAAGCCACACCCTTCACACTAACAACCAAAAAAATGAAATACTTTGGAATTAATCTCACAAAAGAAGTAAAATTATTTATATAAGGAAAATTATAATATCCTGAAAAGAAATTGAAGAGAATCTGAGAAAATGTAAAGACATTGCTTGTTCATGCATAGGAAGACTAAATATTGTGAAAATGCCTTTTCTCTCCAAAGTGTTATACAAGTTCACTATAATCCCAATGAATATAGCATCAACATACCTCATAGATCTAGAGAAATCACTCCTAAAATTAATCTGAAACCAGAAGAGACCTAGAATAGCAAAGACATTTCTAAGCAGCAAAAGAAAGGCAAGAAGCATCACAAACCCTGAGTCAAACTTATACTACTAAGCAATTATAAATAAATCAACATAGTATTGAAATAAAAACAGATCTAAAGATCAATGGAATAACTTAGAAGATACAACCACAACTATAAACAAACTCAACTATCTTATCTTTGATAAAGGGGCCAAACATGTTCACTGGAAGAACCACAGTCTCTTAAATGAATTGTGCTTGAAAAACTGGCTAACTATAGGCCAAAACTAAATCTAGACCGATGCCTATCAACATGTACTAAACTAAAATGTAACTGGATTAAAGATATGAATATTATAACAGAAACACTAAATCTGTTGGAAGAAAAATAGGGTACAATTCTTGAAGACATAGGAGTAGGTAGAGAATTCATGAACAGGAATCAAACCCTACAGGAAATACTTCCCAGAATCCATAACTGGGATCACAACTTATTAAAATGTTTGTGCATGTCAAAAGAAATCTCCAGCATAATTAAAAAAAAAAACAGAAACTGGGAAAAAATCTTAGTGAACCATCCCTAAGACAAAGGATTTCTGTCTAAAATATATAAAAATTAAAAAAAAAATCATACCCCAAAAATTCAAAGATCTAATCCAAAAATAGCATTTGAGATGAATGCATAATTCTCAGATGAAGAAATACAAATGGCAAATAAATACATGAAAAAAATGTTCCTCATTATTACTCATTAGAGAAATTCAAATTAAAACCACACTGAGATTCCATCTCACTCCAGGAAGAATGGCCAGGATCCAGAAAACTACCAACAACAAATGCTGGGGAGGGTGTGGGGAAAATGGCACGCTCCTGCACTGTTCTTGGGAGTTTAGACTGGTGAAACCATTATGGAGATCAGGATGGAGATTTCTCAAACAGATGGGATAGGAAGTCCCACTTAATCCAGCTATTCCACTTCTAGGTATATTCCCAGAAGAAATGAAAGCATCATACCTCAGTGATATATGTACACCCATTTTTATAGCAGCACAATTTTTAATAGCTGGATCTTGGAAACAGCCTAAGTGTCCATAAACTGAGGAATGGATAAAAATCTGTGGTATTTTAATTCAATGGAGTACTACTCTGCTATAAACAATGATCACATTGAGATATTTATAAATAAATGGATGCAACTTGAAACCTCACTCATACGTGAAATAAATCAAAGACACATGTATAAATACTGTATACTCTCCCTTGTGTAAGAGCCAGTTAAGAGTACATATGAGTTTATGGTAATCATGATTAACCATTACATTGCTTTGGAGACTCATAATGTTCCCATTCATTAGTTGGAATGGTTTTATCCTGAGTTGTTTGATTTTATTATCTGTGATGGTATGAACAGCTATTTTTAAGAAAACAAGACATTATAATAGCCACTGCTAATTTAATATCATCTTGCTTTGAAGTGCTGTCATGCTTTTGTTCTTCTGTTTCCATTGGTTACATCGTGTTTTATCTTACTGGATTTTATTATGTGTGATAGTATAAACAAATATTTTATGAATAATGAGAGAGTATGATAACAATTTTCCATTTTCTGTTATTTGGTTTTGAATGCCCTGTACTTATTTCATTCTCTTTAATGGCTTTATACTATTTCATTTTGTTTGGTACTATTGTATATGAAAGTACACTCAACTATTTCAAGGAAAGAGAAATTGTGGTAGCTACTGATATATCGGGTTGTCTTGTGGTGAAATACTGTGTTGCTTAAAATTGTTGTGTTCTGAAAAAATATAATTTGCAAGTCTCCCAAATGTTTTACTGATTTTGCTGATGTGAAAAAAAATGTAGGATGCACAATCTGAGCTCCCAATAATCAATTATTACAACTCTATAGACCTATCTGAACTCATGGAATTTCAACTATAGACTCCCCTTATTCCATCTAGAATTGGTTTTGAACCTAAGTGGTTCTGCAACATGTTACTAGACTTCTACAAGCACAAGAGGGATAAGTTTCTCAGAGCCTCCCTTCTCATTTTTGGTTTACATTTACACAGTGTGTAACAATGCCATGTCTCTATGGTCAGCAGACCCTCATGTCTTTGCTTTAAACTACTGTTTCCGCCATCAATACTATATTAATGTTGTCTCATTAACCTATTTGTGTTATTCAAGCAACTCTAGGTAAAATGTAATTTACTCTTTAATTGAGCTAATGAGTTTCACACTGCCTTTTCTCATTTTCTTATAGCATTTTGCACTTTTAATTTTTCCTTATTATCACCACTATGAGTTTCATACTCACTTGGTCTAAAAATATTATGCATGCTGAGAAACAGTGTTGATGAAAAAAAAGTGTTACTCTGTCCTCAGCATCTCATGGCTCAGACTGACAAATTCTCTTCTGTTGAGCATGGTGATTAAGCATAAATGAGATAGGGCAAATGTCTATCAGTATTCAGTAAAATTGAAAGGCCATGCCTGGGAGTGAGAGAAAGTGTCAGTGATGAATGAGACCTGAGTGATGTGCATTTGTGATTGATGTAATTATATGCAAAAATGTTGGAGCCATTGAAGCTGAATACACATGCAAGCCTGTGGCATGGCCAGGGCATGATTGAACTGAGAATAAGGAGACATCACAGGGGGAAAGTTAGGGCAATATAGTTTCCCTAAATTAGCATCATTTGTTGCTCTGAGGGATCCTTGAACCCCTCCCAAGATCCTGCTCAGGTTTCCTCCATTATCCAGTAAACTCCTTTCTGGTTCTGATTAAATACTTGCTACCCAGCATCATTCAGCCAGGTGGCTAGCAGACTTATGAGCTCTGCCAAGACTTGTACTTCTCCTGCAGTCCTAAAGATTGTGTCACTTGTTTCATTGTTTTGGGTCTTGCCCATGCACCTGTTTGAGGGGCTGGAGATCCAGGAATGGAACCCAAAATCTTGTTGCCTGAACAGGGACTCTAGAGTGAAGATGTCTGATGTAGAGTGTAACTTACATTTGTTAAATTCCTGGGGTGGAATACAGCCCCCAAAGCATGTCTATTTCACTTTTTTTTTGGAAAATCCTTTCATTTTTTTTGAAAAACATCCCTTGACCCATTAAATCATGGAGAATTCTGTGTCTGAAGTGCAACAGAAATATAATGCAAAGTGCTTTTCCTTAGGAAGGTGGGCCATGTTACTTTGAAGGATAGTTTGGTGCACCTCATGTGGGAAATTCATGATCATTCTCCATGTTATTCTTAGGTTGGTGTGGTCATTGTGGCAGATTGCGAAAAACATACGTAAACTGCTGCATTGAGGAGCCTTGAGCTCTGATCTCTGTCTTGCACACTTGGTATCTTTGCGGGGATGCTGTGACATTTGGCAGGCAGGAACATGGAACAACACACGGTTGGCTTCCCAGTCTTCCTGGATGCCTCACTTGTGCTGCTTCTCACCTCCTCTTGCTGCTGCCTCCAAAATATGCAAACCCTGTTAACCCAACGGGAAACTCTTCACCTCTTGGACCTCCCAGGCAAAAGATGGCGCAAGAAGGTAAACAACATGGCAAATTAATTGCTTGACCTGTTCTGTATCAACAGGAAAATAGCCCCACTTTGAAAGTTTGCAGTACTCTATTTAAAGAGTTAAAAGGGGTAGGGGGTAATCTCAGTGGCCTAAGTGGCTGCCTGACACACACAAGGTTGTGAGTTCAATACCATGTTCCAAACAACAAAAACAAGAAAGATAAAGTGTTTAAAATGGCTGTCAAGGAATATGGATTTAAAAGTACTTTTGTAATTGGCATTATTGTGAGTATCGCTCCTGGTTGTCAAATGATGCCTCTGGATTAAATGTCAGTGCCCCTGAAATGAAAGAATAATGCTGAAAAGAAGGGAAGAAAATGACCAACACCATGTGTTATGATGCCCACCTCTTTTCCACAGCATTAAAGAGGCTGAAACAGGAGAATGGCCATGTATTCAAGGACAGTCTAAACTATGCAGTGAGTGAAAGGCCAGCCAGAACTACAAAGTGAGACTACATCTTTAAAAAAAAAAATAAATGAAAAAAGTAAAAAACCAAGGGAGAGAGAAAGACCACTAAAGAAAAACAAAAATAATAGAGCTGAATGAAAGCTGACCTAAATTGGCAATTATAGAATGATGTTACAGCAGACAGCTGGCCATGTAGTGGCATCCCTGGCAGCTGTGACAAATACAGAGTTAGGAATGGTACCTATTGTGCTATAGCACAACAGTGACCTCCTTCCTCCAATAAATCTACAATTTGCTAGAATGAAAAGGTCCAAAAACTCATTGAAATCTTAAACTCAGTGCAAGCACATAGCTTCATGCAAAGGCTTTCGAACATTGCTGTGACCACTGAGCTCAAAACCCAGCCCAACACCTTCAGATTCTTTATACGACTATTACCAATGTTTAATATACCACTGACATATTTAATTAAAACTCTTGTTAATCTACATCTTCAAAAATGAAGCTATTTTCTTTCTCTGCAGTTTAAAACACTGGTTTTTTTAGGTACCGTGGATCAAATTCACAACTTAGCACTTCCCAGGCAGGTGCTTCTGCCTGCTGAACTAAACCCCTGGCCTTTATTAAATAATATTTTATTAAATGTATAAGCATCACATTACCCAGTCAAATGGTATTGTGATTTTACTACAGGAGGTCAAAGTAGAGAAAAATTGATATACAGTCAGAGAGAAACTGAAACGTCAAAGGAGTCAACATAAAAAACTAAACACAACAATCCCTCTACAGGCTCAGCTTAAGAAAGCCAGACATAAAGGTGAAGATGCAGTGACCATGTCTACATGCCTCCTAAAGAGAAAAACAATAGCTTGAAATGTACTACACTTACCACTACTTCCTCCAGGAAGTCCTAATAGGCATCAATTACCAGAACAGCTGGACTATTGTTCCCACAAAATGCCTTTGCTCTTTCAACATACTTTTTCTGGGTGACTTCTTCCCAGGTTAAGTAATATTAGTTCAGCCACTCACTACAAGCTTACAGGTTGATTGTAGTTTGGGACTCACATTGTAGCCACAGTGTGACTTTGATGCATAAATGACCCCTGACAATAGGTCTGTGACTTAAACACTGAAGAGCACTCTTGAAAATCCAGGGCTATTCTTCTCTCTTTTTTCCCAGAAAACTTTTTGAACTTCTTTTGGTTTCCTTAATGTTGTGAGCCAACAAACTTGGTGCATTTGACATCAAACAGGGCGAGATTATATTTGTCCTATTTCCATTTGAATATCAAACATCTGCTAAATGTTCCAAAACCTTTGCATGAGGCTACTTGTTTGATCTGCATTTTTAAAGACATATTTTGTCTTGAGGCCTGGCCCATAACAAGAGATATCTGTCTCCCCCATAGCTGCAAGGTGTCTGGGCTTCTGCACTGGCCACTTCTAGGACCTGATCCTGTCTCCCTGGCTATATATTTCTACTAAATCAGCTGCCTGTAACAACAGGGCTGGGCTCTCAGAGGAGCCAGAAAATAAGTTCAGATTGCGTGTAGCATTGGAAGAGACAATCACCTCCTGCTGTGGGGCCAAATATCAAAAGAAAAGGCAAGGAAATACAACCAAGTGCTAAGAACCGACAGTCCAAATAGTTCTCTGATCACCCTGAGGAACCCAAGAGTCACCATCCCAACCCCCTACAGGAAGTGTCCCTGCTCTTTTTTTTTCTTTTTTTTTTTTTTTTGTCTTTTTCGTTTTTACCGGTACCAGGGATCGAACTCACGACTGCCTGCTTGCAAGGCAGGCGCTTATGCCGCTGAGCTAAATCCCCAGCCCCCTGTGTCCCTGCTCTTAAACAGGCCCACTTAGTATGTGACTTGCTCTCCCATTTGCTCCAAATTTAATCAATTTTACCTGAGTAATTAACCTTATTCATTGACCACAGTCTTATCCTGCCTTATGCTAATCTTGAAAATTCCTATTTTTCCCCTCCTACAACCCATCATACCTCATGGTTTAACTCTATAAAAGCTTCTCAAAAAGACAGAGTCTTTGGCAACCCACTCAGGAACCCTTCTGTCTCTCAGAAGCTTTCCTTCTCCCAATAAATATGTTCCATTCTTAAACTCCATCATTCCTAAAATTCATTCTTTAAATTTAGAGAACACAAAATCATACCAGACATATAGTAGGTAAGGAGTTTCATTACCCTATACCATTAACATGAGCCAAATTAACATGACTATACTATATAAGGTCTAAAATTTGTTGCTTCTCCTGCAGTTTTAAGTGATTAATACAAATCACAGTGATTGTAGTCCTGGCAATATCTAAAATTGTATACATCAGTGATTATAAATGTTAAATAATTGGTTTGAGTGTATTATTTAGCAAGAACTAGACTTTGCCATTGCAGTAGGTTATATCTTATTAAAGAGAAGATTCACCCATAATTGTTCAGAAAAGTTTCTACACAATTTTTCATTAGAAAAACTGTGTATTTTTGTCAGTTTCTAGAAGGCTTCTATTATATTATTGAAAGCTGTCTGTAGGTCTCTAGGACCTTGGCTGTATTTTGATGCATATTTGTGTTTTGAAATTTATATGAAGATTTATTTTTATCTTAGGATTAAACTTGCTGCATTGACACTGATAGAGTGAAGCAACAGCCCACTTCATTAATTTCCATTGGGTCCTCGTGGCATTTAACATGAGAATTACTGAAGAGCTAAATTAGCTTCATACATACACAAAAATCAGTAAAGTTACTGAAAGTTTTGGCTGAGACAGACACTGTAGCCAGTGAGGCAGAACCAAGGAGCTCCTATCTCCCCCACCCCTAGGAATTTACCTGTGACTCCAACTTCCCTGCACCTAGGAATTTACCTATGGTGCCAAACAAAGACCAATGGACTACCTGTGCATCCCTAATGCCCCCTCAGGTTCCACCCTAAACCTAGGTTGCTTATATGCACCCATGCCATGAGTCCATGAGAGAGAAAGCCAGACTACAGTGATCAGGGGGCTTTTGTTTTCTCTCTTCACATTCTCAGAATAAAGGCCTCTTTTGTTTTATACTTCTCATCTTTTGGATGTACTATATAATCTTATCAGTTAGGATTTTGTGGACCAATAGAGAAGCAGAATATAAGAAAAAAGTAAAAGTGTCCTTTCTATTTAAAGAATGTGGAGAGTAGCCTACAGCCACCAAGGGTTTGCCTTTTTTTCTGACTGATTATGGGATTATGGGGTATATGTGAAATTGTGCTCTATGTGGTGCCTGGCACTGACATTGATGTCATGCAAGGAGCTGATAGGAATTTTCTTTGGGCCCCTGGGAAAGGAATGAGGAAGTTGCATTCAGGGAAAAAAAGAGGAAATAGCCAAATTGGTAAACATGGCTGATTTGAACTTTAACCCTGATGAACTACCACCATGATGTCTTGTAAATTATTCTAGGCCAAACTCTTTCAAGTACATCCTTCAGTTTGAATTACAAAATGAAAATAAAGAATTTTTGCTATGTGTCTTCTTCCACAGTTAGTGGTAAACAATTCACAAGAAAAGTTTTTAGTCATTTCCTTAATGCATTGTACAAGTAAACAAAACTATAGACCAGTTCACTTTCAGAAAACAGAAGCAGCACTTAAAGGCAAGGATAAAGGCCTTCAGTGCAAGTGTCCCTTAAGAGGTGAGATCAACATTTAAGAACACAATCATCTACTGATTTCTCTGACTTGAAGAAAAAGAAAAATTTATAGTGGTATTGCTATAGGGGAATGAAACTCCCGGTCTACTATACTGGTATGAATTTGTGTTCTCTGAAGTCAAAAAATGAATTTTAGGAACAACAAAAGTCAAGTTAATATACTTATTTGGAGAAAGACAGCTGTAGTAGAGAATGAATTCATCCTGAGTGGGTTGGCAAATACTGTCTTTTCCAAGGACTTTTATATAGAGTAAAATCATGTGGTGAGATGGGTTTAAGCTGGAGAAAACTGGGAACTCAAAATGCAGATGGGCATAACATGGGACAGATCTATGGTTGTCAATAAGATGAATAGTCCAGGTAAAGTTAATTAAGTTGGGAACAAATGGGGAAGGGAGTCACATAGAAAGCAGGCATTCTTAGGCAGCAGTGAATCTTCCCTTAGGAGGTTGGGAGGGTGACTCTTGATAGGAACTAATTACAATATCAGTCTTTAGGATATGAAGACATTTATTTGAATGGTGACTCCTGACTTCCTCAGAGTGCTAGGGAACTATTTAGAATATCAGTCCTTAGAGTATAGATGAATTTGTTGATTTTCTGTCTTAAGGCTTGGCCCATCTCAGGAGCTGTCCATTGTTGTAGTCTAGTTCTAACCTTTCTGTTCTGTATGCTCCATTTCAATAGAGATTAAAATTCCATCTCCAGTAAAGACTTAAATTTCAGCTCCTTGTAAATCCCCCCTCCCTATTCTTTTTAGATTAAGTAAACTTTAAGTTTCACTTTCTTGTAATCCCCCAACTCCCTTCAGCCTATCTGCAATACAATGTGCTGTCTTTTAGAAAAGTTTAACTACAAGGAAGTTATCAAACTGGGTCCAAGTTTGCAACATTCCTGTGGTTTTTGGCTTTAAAACCCAACCTTTTTAGCTGTAAGGCTGGCAGTCTCCAAATTGGCTCCTGGAGATTGCATTGCCAGGCCTGGCCTAAAATAAAGCCTTTGCTCCCAAAATTTTAATTTCTTGCTTCCTTCGGTTTTATTCCGGAGTCCAAACTATCAGATCCATCTTATATATAGGTGCAAGGTATCTGGGTTTCTGCATGGGCTCCTTGGAGGAACTTGTTCTGTCTCACTGCCAATAGTATTTAACTAACTCAGCTTCCCATAACAATATTTTTCTGAAAATTGAATACAGATGTCTTGTGCTCTGGGTGAATGATCTTGGAATGACAGTGTGCAATGTATATACCAGTGTTGCCCCCTGATTCACATGTTCTGAAATTTAATTTTAGTTTATTTTTTTATCCTTGAAATAAAATGGATTTGGAAATGAAAAGCCTGATGTAAAGCCCTTTGGTACACATATTCCTCTATGCAGCTGAGATCAAAATTGTAGAAGACAGCCAGCTACAGAAGTCTCTGTATACAGTCTATCATTTGGGATCCACTCTTGCAGGAAGGAGTTCCTTTCCCTGTTTATTTTTGACTCAGAAGAAGGGCAGTAGAGCAGCAGTCAATCAGTGATGAAGAGGCAGGCTATATGAAATGTCCAGTTAGGTGAGCCATGACAGGGGGTCTCTTGGTCTCTTCCATTGTCTAGGCAATATTTACCTGTTTGGAGCACAAAACTGGGAGCAGAATACTTGCTGCATCTCATTTCCTAGTTTCGGGGTCCTGTGGCCTGATTAGCAAAGAACCTGGGAGACGCTGTAGCCACAGAATGGTGAGGCTTTGGATGGGAGGCCAGAAATTGGGTGGAATTGAGAGAAACCAGTTACAAGTGGTTAGAAGCAGTTCTGGTGTCTGCAGACACAGGTATTTAGACAGCTTCAGCTCCTGATATATTCTAGCATTGGCTTTGGGTCATCCACTGTCCCTTTTTACTCCTGCTGGGAGTAAGCATGATTTTGTGTTCCCAGAACCCTGCCCTAACTATGATAGCAACAGACTGGAGTATCATCTTTGAAATTCTCTACTACCCTGGCACCTCCATTATAGGGGGCAGAGGAAGGAGCTTGGGGAGACCCTGACTCTGATGCATTTTGTAGCTGGAGCAGCAGTACTGAGCTTGGTCTCTGTTCTCATTCCAGTTAGCAGCAATATTTAGGTTCTAAAGTTTATAAATATCTGTAATGCAGGACCTCATATCTACAATGGCTCTCCTTAAACTTGTGCTTTTTTGTATTTATAGGGATCATCTAAATTTATGGTATATTCTCGCATTTCCATCCTCATGACAGGTGCTGGCAAAAGTCCTAATAATTCAGAGATGTGTAGTGATGTGGCTCAGTGGAGGAAGGCTTCCCAAACACCTGGGGAACTCCTGCGAATTACACAGAACAATGCAAAGAATTTCTGAATGTACTTTTTGTTACCCACCTGCTCCTAGACTATGTTTGTGAGAACATTGAATTCTGACTAAAATGAAACTGATTTAAAAGCGTTATCAAGGGCAGAGTAAAGTGTATTTGCTAAGGACAAATTCCAGAAAGGGCTGCCTGTTAGATCCTCATTGAAAAATTCCTAAATTTAGTCATTTGCATGAACATATACAGGTGATATTATTCTGGATGGAAAGGAATATGGGTGTCAGCTCTGAATTAACAGCTGATTTAATAGCTTGGTTGATCATAGACATTGTTTAAATATGGAAATGCTCTGCAGTGGTCTTTACTAAGTCATGTGAAGATGTCCTAAATTGAAATTGTGCAGGGATATCAACAGTTTAGGCATGAAGGGTTTTCTGCTTAGGAGGGATCAGAAGAGCATGGAAAGGATGTGGAAGTGACTGGCAGGAAACAATGTGACAATAGCATGACATACAACATAGAGCGTCCACACTGAAAGTCAGGTATTCTTAGGGCAAGCATGAAGTTAAAGGTGGCTTATTGTTTCTTCCTTGAGGTGAATAACACCAGCTCTGGTATCAATCAGTATTCCACATCTCTGTAAACCCATGAATTCTGTGTTCTTCACTTGAGATCCAATTTTGATTATCTCTAATTATGACCCGGTATCATGAAAGTGAAAGTTGAATTTTTTTGTACCAATGATCGGACACATGATCTCAAGCTTGCCAGTTAGGTTTTCATGCTGCTAGCTAAATACCCAGCTCTGAAAGTGTTTTCTCTATATTATGAATGATATCAACATTGTTCCTGAGAAAATGTTGAATATTGTGAAATTTTTGTATATTGCATGGCTATAATTTTTTTTTAAAGCAAACCAAATATGTCTCATGCAGTCACTTCAAATTTCACATTGTCTGTGAGGAGTCTCAGTCAGGGTTTCTTTATTCGAGAGTGCTCTATAACTTAGGCTAGCCCCAGACTCAAGGCAGTTCTCCTGCATCAGCCTCCCAAGATATATTTATTATATCTGAATGTAAAGTGATCACTTGGTGACACTGAGCTATAATTTGAAGCTTGTACCTGGTTTCATTGTTTATACATTTTTTACTTACAGCAGTTTTCCATGAACATTTATTATTTATGTACCATATTTGATGTTATTTATGTTTTGTTCTATGAAACCAAATCCAAATATCAAAATGCTGCTTAAGTATATTAAGAACAAAGGACTCAGTGGCCTAAATGAGATTTGAAGAGATATCATTGGTAGTACATCAAAGTGATTAATGAGTGAGATATTTGTCTGTCTCTGTGCTTTTGGAAGTTGATCCTGCAGGCTCCCACTATAAGCTCAGCATTAGAGCCAGTGAATAGGGACCCTTTCACTGACTCAGCACAAGCATCAGCGCTCCTATTTGGCTGTAGCATTAGCAGTGAGTTCCAATCTAGTATTAAATTTGCTGTCTCAAAAAATGTGTATATACAAATAATTAATGCGTGCGACATCGAATTAAGATTTGAAGGAATCAGTCTCCATTCAGCTGTTTTGTTTGCATTTATTTGTTTAGTTTTATTTTATTGAGACAAGTTTTCTCTATGTATGTCAGCTAGATTTGAACCCCTTACAGAGCTCAGAATTGCCCTAAACTCAAAGCAGCACTCCTGTTTCAGCCTCTTAAGTGTGGGGATTATAGATATATTATTTTTACCCCAGGAAATATGGAGGCTTGTAACTTAGTCATGTTGTACCTTGGCATAATAGATGCCATTTTGAGCTTTGCATTTAAATGGTGCCCTGTATTTTACCCAGCAAAATGGAAAATCACTCAGGGTACAAGTCCCAGGAGAAAAGCAAAATGAGCTCTACCCAATGAAAAAAAATTAACCTGCTCAGCAAAAAAAGCAGAATACAGTTATCATCCAAAAATTATTGTAAGATTCTAGCTCAATGATTTCCAACAGGATATTTTGTGATTTTATTTTTTAAAACATCTGTAACTTTCCACTTCAGAGCCTCTTGTTTAGATCCTGAAATGGGGGTGGTGTTTCTGTATACAAGTGGTCCTGAGACCAGCTAATGAAATTCCGTATTTCTTAATTGGGTAGCTTGGTTTCCTATAACTCAACTCAAGCAGCAGAAACCTTAACTGACACAAGTAAACACCATGATTAAAAGGCAGTGCCACTGAAATGAAAGAATAATAGTGAACAGGAGAGGAGAAAAATAAAAATGCCATGTGTTATAATGCCCACCTCTTTTCCACATCAATGAAGAGGCTAAAACAAGAGAATGGCCATATACTCAAGGACAGCCTAACCTACAGGTGAGTGCAAGGCTGGCCAGAACTCCAAAGTGAGACTAGGTCTTTAAATCAAAAAACTAAAATGAAAAAAATAAACAACCAAGGGGAGAGAAAGACTACTCAAAAAAAAAAAAAAAACAATAATAGAGCTGTGTGAAAGTTGACTTCTCTAAAATGGAAATTATTGAATGATGCTGCAGAGGAAAGAAATCCATGTAGTGGCATCCAGGAGACAGTGAACAACACAGACTTAGAAATGGCACCTATTGTGCTACAGTACAACAGTGATTCCTTCCTGCAATACATCTGAAATTCACTACACTGAGGATTTCTAAAAGCTCTTGGAAATGTTAAACCCATGGCAAAGAAGCAGCTTGAAATTGAGGCTTTGGAACATGGCCTTTAGCAGACATTTCATATTCAAATTCAAATAAGATTAATATAACCTGCCCTGTTTGATGTCAAATGCACCAAGTTTAATGGCTCACAACATTGAGAAAGGAAGTCACAAACCAAAAGAAGTTCAAAAGTTTTCTTAGAAAAAAAGAGAGAAGTGTAGCCCTGAATTTTCAGGAGTGGTCTTCAGTGTTTGGCCACAGACCTATTGTTAGGAGTCATTTAAACAGGAAAGTCACAATGTGGGTACAGTGTGGGTCTCAAACTACAACCAAAATATAAGCTTAAAGCTGCTTAACTAATATTATTCAGCAGGGGAACAAGTCAGCCAGAAAAGGTATGTGGAAAGAGCCAAGGCATTTTGTGGGAACAATAGTCCAGTTGTTCTGGTCATTGAGTATGGTAATTGAGGCCTATCTGAACTTCCTGGAGGAGGTGGTGGTAACTGTAGTACATTTCAAGCTGTTGTTTTTCTCTTCAGGATCGTGTAGACATGGTCACTGCATCTTCTTGTTCTGGTATGGCTTTCTTCAGCAGTGAATGTTGTATTTAGAATTTTGCATTGACTCTTTGGGGTTGCATTTCTTCTCTGATTGTGTATCAATTTCTGTCTACATTGACATCCTTTGCTAAAATCACAATACTATTTGAATGAATAAAGTGATGTTTATACATTTAAAAATATTCATTAATACAGTCCAGGGATTTAGCTCAGCAGGCAAAAACACCTGCCTGGAAAGTGCTAGGTTGTAAATTTGATCCACGGTATCTAAAAAATAAAGTAATTTAAATGGCAATGAATTAAAATAATTTCATTTATGAAAATGTAGGTTTAAACCTTTATAACTAAATATGTAAATGGAAAATTAAGCATTGTTAATAGTCATATTTAGTATCTAAAGTTGTTGGGGCTGGGGATTGAGCTCAGTGATACAATGAGCTGCCTGGAGAGCAGAAGGTCATGAGTTCAATCCCTCACAGAAAAAAATAATTCACAGTTGTCAATGATGCAGTGCTATGAACACATTCATTGAGACTGATACTTGTTAATTAATAGGCTCAATGTTTCTTTTGTGGTCTACGAAATACCTGCAGATTACATGGCAATTACAGTGAATGATATACTGTCCCCTATAGGATTGCTATTTTCTGAGTTGTTTTTATTTTTTGTTTTCCCACATAGTTGAAAGTTGAAAATGTTGGCTGGTGCTAGGTAGAAAAACTGTGGTAATCATTTTTTCAATTTAATGATATATTTCCCTATATTCATTAAGAACATTGTATTTGCTACAATTATTCCAAGTGAAATTGATAAACAATTCTTAAAGTTACAGGCAGCTGAGTTAATTAGAAATACAGGCAGCCATACCGTGTTATAGTAGAATGAAATTCCTGACTTTCTATGTCTGGTATGAGTTTGTGTTCTCTAAAATGGAAGAATGAATTTTAGGAACAACAGAGGTGAAGATCAGAATATATATATTTAGAGAAAGAACGTGAAAGTATTTTGTCCTAAGTAGGATATTTTGGCAATGGAATGAGGAGCCAGGAAACTGTTATCTTGAGATCACTTTCCCCTCCCCTATGCAACTTACCTGTGTCCAGAAAAGAGTCTCAATCAGGCACCTGAATACAGCAATGCCACCTTTAAGCACCACCCAAATCAAAACTATATGTGTGCCCCACACATTTCCAGAAGAAAAAGCCAGACCCCAGTGGTCATGGGATTCTCTCCAACATCTTAGAATAAAGGCCATTTTGACTTTATATTCTCTTCATTACTAAACCAAAAATCCTATTGGAAAGCTTCTGTCTGAGAGAAAGAGGAGGGGTTCTGTGCAGGTAGCAAAGGGCTCTGTCTTTTCTAGGGACTTTATAGAATAAAATCATGTGGTGAGATGGGTATAAAGTGGGTTAGATTACTGAGGTTAGTGAGGAGGTAAATTAGCACATTAGAGAAGCAGCATATAAGAAATGGAAAAGTGACCTTTTATTTAAAGAATGTGGAGAGGTTCCCACAGCCACCAAGGGTTTGGCTTTTTTTTTTTCTGACTGACTATGGGGTTTTGGGGTATATGTGACTTTTGACTGGATGTGGTGCTTGGAGGGGACATTGATGTCATGCAACGAGCTGATAGAAATTTTCTTTAGGCCCCTGGGAAAGAGGAAGTTGTAATCAAGGAGAAAAGAGGAAGTGGCCATATGAGCAAGAATCCATGATTTCAACTTCTTCCACCTTGGACTACAACCATGAGGTCCTGTAATTGTTTCTAGGGCAAAATTCTTTCAAGTACATCCTTCGGTTTGAATGAAGAAATCAAAACAAAGAATTTTTGCTATCTGTCTTCCTCCATGGCTGATGGTAAACCATTCATAAGAAATATTTTTCGTCATTTCCTTAATGCATTGTTGATGCCATAACCAAAATTACAGAGCAGTTCACTTTCAGAAAACAGAAGCAGCACTTGAGGCAGGGATAAAGCCCTTCAATGCAAGTATGACTGGAATGGTGACATCAACATTGTAGAATACAAACTACTGCTGATTTCTCTGACTTCAAGAAAGAGAAAAATTTATACTGATATTGCTATAGGGGAATGAATCTCCCAGTCTACTATGTCTGATATGAGTTCATGTTCTCCAAGGTCAAAGAATGAATTTTAGGAACAAAAGAGTTTAAGGGAAAATACACTTATTGAGAGAAATAAAGCTGCTTGAGAGAGAGAAGGGTTTCTTAGCATGTTGCCAAACACTGTTCTTTCTACGGACTTTATAGAGTAAAATCATGTGGTGAAATGAGTTTAAGGTGGGGAAAACTAGGAACTCACAATGCAGATGGGCATAAGATGGGACAGAGTTATGGTAGCCAATAAGATTATAAGTTCAGGTAAAGTTGATTAAATTGGGAACAAAGGGGGAAGGGAGTCACACAGAAAGCAGGCGTTCTTAGGCAGCTGTGACTCTTCACTTAGGGGTTTGGGAGGGTAACTACTGAGTTGATCAGGATGATAGGAACTATTTAGAATGTCAGTCTTTAAGATAAGGATACATTTCTTTGAATGGTGACTCCTGACTTCCTTAGAGGGCTATGGAACTATTTAGAATATCAATCCTTAAATAGGCATGAATTTGCTTATTATTTGTCTTAAAACCAAATTTATATTTCAAAATACTACTTAATTATATTAAGAACAAAGTACTCAAATAAGATTTGAAGAGACATCATCTGTAGTCTATCAAAGGGATTGATGAGATAGTGTTATTTTTTTTTTTTATTTTGAAAGTGGTAAAATACAACAGAACAAGACAGAATAAGGCCACCTAAGATTGTACAGTAAAATTGGTACAGAACTTCACAGCAGGTTAGTGGGACAATAATAATAGGTATCACAGTATGTTTCATTATCTTTATAATAGTTTTTCTTTCAATCACATATATCCAAATGAGATGAAATACAGAGCATTACAGAACTTATCAAAACAAAATATTGAATAGAGCAGTACCATTAATCAGAAAACAGCAAAACAGTAATAAAAATATTTTCCTTCCATGAGATAGTAGAAGAAGTCCCCCTTATTTGCTTTGTTCAGCTTCCCAGGAGATGCTCAGTTTTCTGGTTCCCATTTGCTAATAGGAGGATGATAGGAGAAGAGGGATGGGGGAAGTGGGATATTTGATTCTAGGCTGTGAAGCAGTAGGTTCACTATTGCTTAGCAGGGAGGCAGGCTGGTTGTTTGGTTTCACAGCATCCTAAGTTGCAAAATGGCGTGGATATCAGGAGCTGCTGTTGGTTCTCCCCCTGAAGGGCCATGTCTGCCAAACCACCACTGCTTGCCAGGGATGGCATGTGCTTGCTTGGCTTCCCAGTGTCCTAAGTTCCAATATAGCATGGATCTCAGGAGCTGCTGATGGTTCTCCCCCTGGAAGGGCTGCAGTCTGCCAGACTGCCACCACTTACCAGGGACGGGATGTGTTGCTTGGTTTCCCAGTTGATTGATGAGATATTTATCTGCCTCTGTACTTTGTGGATGCTGGTCCTTCAGGCTTTTCACTGTGAGCTCTGCTTTAGAGACAGTACACAGGGAATCTTGCAGTGACTGAGCACAAGAGTCAGTGCTCCTATATGGCTGTTAAATTAGCAGTGAGATGCAATCTAGCATCAAACTTGCTGTCTCCAAAAGTGTGTATATACACACAATTAAGGACTCAGACATGGAATTAAGATTTGAATGAATGAGTCTCCATTCAGCTGTTCTGTTTGGTGTTATTTGTTTAGGTGAGTTTTGTTTTATAGAGACAAGCATTCTGTATGTATATCAGCTGGATTTGTACCCTGTATGGAGCCTAGAATTCTCCTGACCTCACCAAAGCCCTCCTGTCTCAGCCTTGTGAGTGCTGGGATTATAGATATACACCAACACACTTTGCTTTTCATTCAGATTTGTAGGAGAGAATTTAAGATATCCCAAACCTGGGGTCTCAACCTTCTTTGAGGAATATATGTATGATCCTTTAGGAGGTGGTGACCTTTGAGAATGTGGGTGTGAACTTCAGCAATGAGGACTGGACTTTGCAAGTCATCCCAAAAGAACCTCTACAGAGATGTGATGGGCAAAATCTTTAGGAACTTGACTGCGATAGGTAAGCATGACATCTTTTTGTCACTCATGCTGGTAGAATGTTTGTTGCTCATCAGTGCTGTTTCATTAAAAAGAATGTGAAAATATTTTTAAAAATAACTCAAACCTTGACACATTATATCATAAATCTAAACAAAATTTATTAATTTGTATGTATTACTCTAATGAGTCCTGGTATTTCTATGGCTACAATTCAGGAGGATTTGGGAATATCCAGGAAGCTGAAAAAGAATGCAAAATTTACTGGAGATAATAAGGTAATTCGCACTCACAAGGAGAAGGAATGTTCCTGAGTAACCAGTTTGTGAACAGAAAAATGACAACTAAAGAAATGAGGCACCATTCAATTTAATGTCAGTAATATTCTCGCAAGATGTATAAGCCAGGATATGTATAATGAGGGAATTAAATCATGAAAATGTATGACATTGCATATAGATGTGTACAAAAGGCATACACTTTGAGTTAGGACATTCTGCCTCCAGTTTTTCTATCCATATATACTTGCAAATACAACACGTTCATTATCTAACAATTACTAAGATTGCAATAGAATTTGAAATAAAACCGAGTGCTTGTGTTTCCCAGCCATGCTATAGAGAATCAGCCATTCTGATTAAAATTTTTAGTAGGCTGGTGGAATGTTAAGTGCATTCATTCTGAATATCAGTATGCATTTATCTATAGAAGTTGATCCCCTCATACTTGTCCTGGATATATTTTTAAAACCTCAAAATCCACATAAAATACAGATACATGCTTACTCATATACAAAGCAGATCAAGTTATAAGAGAGAAGGCCTTGAAGCAGCTTAGCAATCTATAACTGGATTTCTGGGGAAGGGAAATGTTAATAGGCACTCTGTGATGGTACATTCTTGTAAACCCAGCACCCTAGGAATCAGATTTTGCAGAATGGCAAATTCAAGTTCAAACTTCACAGCTTAATAATCAGTGAAAATCTCTTAAAATAAATATAAAACCTAGAGATTTTATGCTAACACCTGTTGTTCATTCCCAGCATGGAAAATAAAAACATGTTATATAATTTCAAAAAACAAATAATATAATGTCATTTACAATAAGAAATGCGTGAGTCTCTCTCCCATCAATTCAGTGAAATAGCTCAGATATAAAGCCTAAAAGGTCACAGGGTTTCCTTTAGATGATATACGAAACTATTAATTGTGGAATGAAATGAAAGAGGGTTGATAGAGAAAGGTAACACTGACTGTTTGGAAAAGGGAATTACAGGTTAAGGACAGAAGGGAGACTGTGATTGAGAAATGTATCAGAATGATCTGTATGTGATACACATATGAACCCAGGCCCAAAGTGAAGCTAAATATTCTGCATTTCAAAAGGTACCAAATTTTAAGATTTCCAAATGTGTACTAGTGTTTTGGGAATGGTTGTTTTCAACATATCTTACAAGGCCATTCTGTTGATTCATTGTCAGAATTCCTTAGCAGGCATTAAAGTCAGAACTTGACACTAATGGAGTCATTAACACAGAGAACCATTTCACTGTGATTTTTTTTTAATTTTATGTAAGGAAAGACTAAACAAAACAAAATAAGTAGAAATAATGCTATTTTCAAAGTGAAAATAAATGGTAAGAAATAACTAGTCAATGATTTCATATGGTGCTCATAGAAATAGTTAATCAAGATACAAAAGCGAAACATATGAAGTGGGGATTCAAAGAGCGAGACTGCAAACAGTTTTGCTCAGCTCTCCAACAAAGACTTAATAATATGGTTGTTAATCCTATATGTGATTTTTTTTCTTTACAGAAATGACAAGCTAGGGAAATCCTATGGACATACATCTTAGAATCAGTGTAAAGAAGTATTTCTTTGTACTGCAGAAGGTAATTTGATTGTGAAATAAACAGAAACACACCACGATGTTCAGATCCATGAAAAATATTGCAGAGGAGGGAAACCCTATGTATGCAAGCAATGCCGGAAAGGTTTTACCACACATGGAATTTGTAAGAAACATGAAAGAATTCACAGAGGAGAGAGACCCTACATATGTAAGCAATTTAGGAAAGCTTTTACAACATGTACATATTGTTAAGTACATGAAAATCTTCACTCTGAAGAAAAATGTTATAAATGTAAGCACTGTTAGAAAGCTTTCAGCACACATACTTATTGTGTAATCCATGAAAAACTTCACTAAGCAGAAATTGTATATATGTAAGAAATTTTGGAAAGCTTTTAGCAGTAACATTCATTGTCAAATCCATGAAAGAATTCACACTGGAGAGAAACACTATGTATGTAAGCAATATGGAAAAGGTTTCACCCAACCTGGAATTTGTAAGCAACATGAAAGTGTTCACACTGGAGAGAAACCTTACGTATGTAAGGACTGTGGGAAACCTTTTACCACACGTGGAGGGTATAAACAACATGAAAGAACTCACTGGAGAGAAACTCTATGTATGTAAGCAATGTGGGACAGGTTTTCCCACACGTAGACAGTGTAAGGGACATGAAATAATTCACACAGGAAAGAAACCCTATGTATGCAAGCAATGTGGGAAAGCTTTTACCACACATGGACAATGTAAAAATCATGAAAGAATTCACAGTGGACAGAAATGCTATGTCTGTAAGCAATGTGGAAAAGGTTTCACCCAACCTAAAAATTGTAAGCAACATGAAAGAATTCACACTGGAGAGAAACCCTCCATGTGTAAGCAATGTGGGAAAGTTTTTGCCCAACATGGACATTGTAAGCAACATGAAAGTTCACACTCTAGATAAATCCAGTGTATATAAGCATTGTGAGAATGGTTTGAGCACATGTACATATTGCATAATGCATGAAAACTTACACTGTGCAGAAAAGTGATATATGTAAGGAATGTGGGAAAGGTTTCAGCAGAAACACTCACTGTCCAATACATGAAAAAGTTTACACTGTTGAGAAACCCTGTGTTTGTGAAGAACGTGGCAAAGCTTTCACCACACATCGATAATTTAAAAGACATCAATGACTTCACACTGGTGAGAAACTCTATGTATATAACAATGTGGCAAGCTTTTAAAGTACACAGTCATTGTAAAACATGTGAAAGAATTCACACTGGGAAGAACCACTGGCTATGTAAGCAAGTGGAGATGCTTTCAGCAGCCAGAGCCATGTATTTCACTTACGTGAAGAAACTCATGCAAGAGATAAATCCTATGTGTTATGGGAATCCTCTCAGCACACATGATCATTGTTACATATCTGAAAGAGCTCACTGGGCTGAGATCCTATGTGGATTAGCAATGTGAGTTATATAGCAATCCATATTTGTTGTTAAATACATATTAAAAGCATCACTGGTCAGACAGTTTAGATCTAAGTTTACTTGAAAAATCCCTAGGAGACCTGAAGAAATAATCACAAATTTTCCAGAAACGACAAATCTGAGGTGGAGCTCTCCTCAAGTGCACAAGTTTTATGGTTTTCAGTTAATCACATTTACCTCTCTAGATTTTTAAAAGCGTTTTTGTGCTTCAACATGGCATCTTGTAATTAAACATGTTAAACTGAAATGTGCTTTTCACTTTCAAGTATGGATAGTGACTGTTGTAGTCAGGGTGTACACAGAGAACAATTGGATCAAGACAAATGTTTATAATATTATTTTTATAATAGTCACCGGGAGTTAACACAGGAAACTGCAGGAAGTCTATCCACAACACTAAAGACATAGATTATTTAGTCAAGAGCCTAAACCCCACAGCAATGCCCCACGTGAGTCCAGATAAAAATCCAGAGCTCAGGACAATGCCAACTATTAGTCCCACTGGAGGTCCAGAGCACACAAGAAGGACTCATGGAGTCTCTTTTATGGATCCATGCTGGAAAGACTCAAGGGTCAGCAGTGGAAGCTAGAAAGTCTATGCCAGCTGGATGATGGAGCTGTGCTAGTGGGATGAGTGATCTACGCTGGAGCTGAGAAGTCACACTCACAACAAGAACAGGTCTATCCTGAAAGGCACCACAGCCATCCTTAGTGGAGGCCCAGAGCCCCTCCGATGAGAAGCACAGTCCGGAAGCAGTGTGATGAGCTCATTCTGCAGACCAAGCAGCACATGTCTTCCCATCCAAGCCCTTCCTAGCCAAGAAACAATGCTCAATATGAGGACCAACGCTTCTTCAGGAGAACCAACAGCTCAGACAGCAACTCGTAGGACAACCCACAATGCTTCCTTAATGCCTCAACCCTCATCACCTCCCTTCTTCTCCACGTATTTAACCTGGCAACTTACCTCAGGTGGAACATTTTTGCTCAATGCCATGCTGATGTAATCCAGCTGATGTTAAGTTGACTACCAGTTCTTAATGCAAAACAGTATCTATGTACTTAATGTTTTGTCTTTATAACTTAATTTTTATATTTTTTGGTGAATTGTAATGTTTTTTTTATTTAAAGAGAAAAACAGGAAAAAGGAAGAAATAATACAGAATTTCAAAAAAATAAACAAGAAATCACTAGTTGATAAGTTACATATTGTCATCTTAGAAATAGTTGTTCAGGTTAAAAAATAAAAGCATACAAAGTGGCATTCAAATAATGACACTGTGAATAGTTCTGCTCAATGATCCAATAAAAATAGTAATATGCTTATCTGTCCTACATAATTATTTTTTAATCTTAAAGAGGGTAAGATTAAACATGACAAAACAGTACAGAACAGTTCATAAGAAAACAAGTTAAAGAAACACAGATTTCAAAGCAAGTCCACTGGAGATGTTCACTGTTTATCTTACTGTCTCTAGTTTTCTTTTAAATAGTTGTTCCCATTTTCACATGCATTGAATATATACTGAACATTATAGAACTAATCAAATAATTACAGGATGATGCAGGCTTTCTTGGTCTTCAAGAACTGATTTTGGGGAAGTTGATAATAATTACAATAAGGTCTTTCACTCTCTTCATAGTAGCTGTCTTTATCTTTATGTATGCTGAAATTCAACATACGAGACTAGACTACTGTCTTAGTTACATTTTACTCATCACTGAGACAAAATACCTGAAGCCCAAAGTTGGGAAATGAAAGATTTATTTCGTACAGTTCTTTGAGGTTTCAGTACACCCTTAGTTGGCTCCAATACATGTGGCCATGGCTGGACCGCAGTTCATGGCAGCTGCCAACAGCAAGCTCAAACCAGCAAAGAGAAAGAGACACCTTCCTGCCATTACATCACATCCTGGCCCCACCCCTTTGTGGGTGGAGCACTGACACCATCAATCCAAGCACTAGACACTGAACAAATAACAAATGCACAATTCAAATTTATGAGGCCTGGGGTACACAGACATAAACCATGACAACTATTATCACTCTGAACAGTGAATAATAGTATCCTGAGAAGAAGAAAGGTGAGGAATTGCTTAAAAAAAGAAGGCAGAGTACATTTTTAAAAGTGTATCAGGATTTAAAAGCTATAGTACATTTATTGGTCTTTTTAGTGTGATTATATTTTGTTCTGGTCTGTCTACTCATATTAGATTTGAGGGCACAGACATATAACCCAAAAATATCAGGTTATACCATGGTAATTATCCTTAATTTCCTATTAACTTAAACCCTATATTACTTACATTGTCTTACTATGACTGATCTTATTTGAAGCTGGTTTGTTTGAATGCTATTTGGCCTTAACTGGTTTTATTCACATTTGGTATGCTTGCTGGTATCAAGTCTAAGAGTAGAGGCAACTACTCTGAAGATGACAAGATGTAAAAGATATGCACTGTGGGGCTGGGGATTTAGATCAGTGGCTTAAGCACCTGCCTGGCAAGTTTGAGATTGTGAGTTTGATCCCCAGTACCAAAAAAATAAATAAATAAAAGATATCCATTCCAGGTTTGATTATTAACTGCTTTCACATCCTACAATGTCTTCAAAGTTGTTTTTATAAAAATAACTATGCAATGTTTTGCTTAACTATATAATGCTTGGTAGTGTGGACAATTCTATTGATAATAACAAGAGAAAGCATAGTAAATACTGTACATCACCTAATATTGTGGTCTTATATGTCTTTTTCATATCATGATTTTATACGAATTTGTTTTGTTGTCTTGTTTTGATCTTTTTTTTTTCCAATAATACAGAAAGGATTGGTGTACACATAGAGATTCATACCTGGGAAGAATTTCTAACCTATTTATTGGAACAAATTATATAATGCACGATGTAATGAACAGATACTCTGAAGAAGAGACACTAAGAAACCCAATGCAAATTCTATAGTATTGTGATATAAAATTGAGCAGTATTATTAATTAGTCTAGTCACTTATTTTTGGTGAATTGTAATTTTAACACTGCATTTGCTTTAATCTTTTGATGCACATGCTTCATTTTTTCTTTCATAAATGATGGTTCTGAAGTGGATGCAATATATGGCATTAAGATATACATTTATAAGGCTTGGAGAATGTGGTTTTGACAAAGTTGTGTTCTTTTCACATAAATTGCACATTATTGAATGTTGTGTTTTCCATGTTGTGATGAGACAAGATATCTGCTGATTCCCTAACATCACTGGACATCATACCATGTACATTATGTTGCCTGATTTTCTTTCTCAGTGGTGCCAATATTTGTCACTTAACTAAACTGTTGTTTTTCTAACCATCAGAATTTTACCTGTTATGTTTATATTGCATCTTTACTTTGCTAGTAATGTTTCTCCACATGTACCAAAGTAAACCATACTTCTGTGAATTTCTGATTGCCCCATACTGACAGAACCATAACTTGTCTCTAATGGCACATCAGAAAATATATTAATATCTCCAGAAATTATAAAATTTGGCATGATTTATGAGTAACCATACTTTGAAATCAATTTTTCTTAAATGTGAAGTTGTTTTGGGGGAAAATGTTGCTATTGTATGTATCATTCAAATGCCTTTATTTTATTTCTTGATGCTATGAATGCATTATATATTTTGCAATTATTACAGCTTTTTCCTAAAACACTGAAAGTAATGGCACAAAGGGAAACCTAAATTTTGAGCTGTCAACACAGTAAAAAGTAAATTTGCTAAGTTAAGTTTCAGATTGTGTTCTGTTTTACTGAATTATGAATTTATACAATGACATATCTCTTTATTTATAAGGACCGGTGCCTGATGTTTGTGGTGTGTGCTGATTATCTTTAAACACATAAAAGGGGCAATGAGTCCCAGTTGGTTTTCTGTGTCTGGTGGTTTTCACTTCCATTTTAACATTCATGTGATTTGTAACATGTTTAATGCAGTGTTGTTGAATTCAAAATCTGCTTAGGTTCCAATGGAATTATGTTTTTAAAAAATGTGGTGTCATGAAAACACAAGTCAGCATTTCATTAAATACCCCTAATCCAGTGAAGATAGCTTGCCCAAGTCTCAATTATCCTTGGAAGAATACATTACTCACCTGTTGTGTAATCACCACTAAAACTGTATCTATTTTGTACCTGAAGTACCAGACATACTTCATAAAGTAAAACCACTGTAAAGTACATTGTCAGCCTGTATGTACTGCAGCATGTGGCCAGACTCTTTGAAGCACATTTCTGCGTACCATCAATGGGAAAATTTGGAGTTTGTATTACAGCTAATAATAGAAGATGGAATCTATAATACATATATCCTGAGTACATGTACTTTCTCATTTTATCATGAAAGTAAATCTTGCTGGTTTTGTTGATGCATGCTTGTAATCCTAGCACCTAACGGTGCTTAAATTAGTCAAAGAAGAATTTGAGTCTAAACAATACAATTAGTGTGACTCTGTCTCAAAATATATCTTAAAGTTCTGCTGATGTAGCTTAATGCTTTAGAACTCCTCCCTTTCCTCCCCAGCATCAACATTTTTTAATATTCACAATTACACATCAATAGTTGTCCTTTTATCACTTGTCCACCTAGCAGTTATCCCCAAGAGTCACTTGGGAAGCCCATTTCTTTATTCAGTGACCATCCTGAGCATAATTGGGGCAGTTGTCAATTTAACCCATTCATTCTTGTATTGAGTATAGCAGAATTGTCACTTTTATATTACTTGTTATTTTATAAAAACTAAGAAAAAGTATGCAATTTTTGAGTATTTTTTATTTAAATAATTGCATTGGTAAGGAGTTATCTATAATGATGGGCTAATGGTGATTTCTTTAGTCCCAGCATCAGGAGAGAATGAGATGGGATGATCATGGCTTAGAAGCTGACTTTGGGTGGCAACTGCTAGATGATTTAGCAGACTGTGAAGCAGTTGTTTTTATCCCTGCATTTGAAGTTTAAGGAAAAAAGTAAGTTGAGGTCAAGAATAAAAATGAAGAACATTACAACAAAAGAATAGCTACTGCAAATTGTGATTTTTCTTTCACTGAGGAAATGTACATTTTATCGTAATTTGTGCAGCACTTTCAATTGTGCCTCTATTAGAGTAAAACATAGTGAAACATAAAGAGCCAGGCATTCCATGTTCTGAATGTAGAGGTATTAAAAACATTTTTTCTTAATGCTATTGCTCCTGTTTTGTGTAGAAAATAAGATAGGGTGACAAAACAAGCAAAAAGGACTTTGTAAGATTTTAATTCTTCTGCATAAACATAAAAGCCACAAAAAAAGTCAAACAAAATGACAAAATAAACTTCAGAATGAGAGAAATTTTGTCTATTACTCCCTGACAGCTAACACGTAAAACAAATAGGAACGTGAAAGGAACACACATTTTTCAGCATATGTACAATTCGCCAAGAAATACCTGAAGAACTATTGAGGATTTTTGCCCAATAGAGAAATTCAAATTGGGACATCATCTCATTGCAGAGAAAACAAATCACCACAAGATCTAAGGAACATACATGAGACAGCAGGAGTAAAGAAACTATTTAACCTTGTTGTTGGAAATGTAGGTAAGTAGTTCAACTACTACCGAAGTCAGTTTTTAAAGTATTCAAAAGACTAAAATTAGTAATTCTCATTAGTACAGTGCTTCCTTTAGTGGGTCTCTTCCTCAGAGAGTTAAGGACATATTGCAGTGATGCATGCAGATTCCTGTTACTACAGCAATTGTCATTTTTCTGTGGAGAGCAGCAGCAAGCACTGCTCCATCACCACCAAGTATCAGTGATGAACAATAAATACTCACCAGTGTACCCATTTGGTAAATTGTGTGATATTTTATTGTGAAATGGGCTGTGAGTTAGGTTTTCCTAGTAGACTATAGGTCAGTATAAACATGAAAGTCATGCTAATGTCACAAGGCAATCACTAGTACACTGTTATGTTCATTAGATTTGACATATTTATCTTTTTGAGTAAGCATGTTGCTATGAAGTCCAGGCTGGCTTTGAGATCACTTTATAAACCAGAGTGGTCTCAACAAGTCTTCTTCCTCAGTGTCTCAAGTAATGGGCTCCATGCACGAGCCACCAGGCCTAGTGAGGATTTGGTATATTCAGTGTATTCAGTATATTTTACTTCAACTCTTTTTGTTGTTAAAGCATTTCCACTATTTTACCTCCAGCATCTGGAGAAATCTTGGCCTTTTGAGATGGTGATGTGCATGCCACCAGCCTCGTGACATTCTCTCCTGGGTTCAGTGCTGTCAGGGTACTGCAGTGAAACATAAGTGTACATAACTGTTTTTTTATACATTCCTTAGAAAAGATTTTTAAAATTTTCATGGATAATCAGAGGGTCAATTACCCTGACTATAGTTTCATTCAAATGCCCACAGTTATGTAGTGTGTAGGACACACAGATAGAAACATATCACATAGTTCCAGCAAGAGGTTTGTCAAAGCAGATGTGAAGACTACTTTGTGAAGGTTTATGTTCCTGATTATTTCATTAGAATGAGCCTCATTTTTTCTCACTGTTGTTTATGAGAAGCAGACCAGATGACCACTTTAATATATGGAGTGATATAAAGCCTGTTTGGATTTTAAGTATCTAAAGAACTGCTCTGGTGCTGTGGCCTGCTTAGTAATGTTCAACTTGGATTACCCAGTGCATGAAGTCATCATGGTTTTGGACAGAATATCCATTGATGGATTGTTTAAAACAGCATTAAAAGAGAACTAGAGGGAAAGGAGCTGGGATATTGATTCTCATGGAGAAGCTGGTAGCACTGGTTTTCCAGATGTGGTATCAGCCATCATCATCATCATCATCATCATCATCATCAAAGAAGCTCAGGTCCTCCTTATTGCTGTGCATGGCTACTGTTCTCTTTTGCGGATCTCTGGCTCTTATCTTGAGCTTTATGCCTTGGCTCCAGCAATGATCACTCAAATCTGTGGCATAGATTCTGTGACCAAAGGAACAGAGTTTCTAGCTTCCAACACTGAACTTTGAGCCTTCCTAGTGTACTACCTTAACAGAGACTTTCATGACACATTGTAAGTGCCTCTAAGTCTCCAGGTAAAATTTGATTGTGCTTGCCATGGGCTCAAATTCTTCAGCTGTACTTGTGCTGGATATTGTCATAGCATTCAAGTACTCAGTTGGATTTTTTGGTCTCTAGTATCTGAAAAGCTCTACATCTCTCTAAATCTGACATTCTGGGATAAATATTTTTATATTATCTTATCAATTATAAGTTCCATGTTAAGTCTCGTTCCTCGAAAACCATGACTATAACAGATGGGAAAGGATAAGATGTGACTTTTTGAGACAGGACAAATTTCTTTAGTTACCTAATGTTATATGGCATTTTTCTCTTGGAGAGAAACCCAGCTATATCAATAGCTTGATTTTCAGGACTGTTGATAGCTTCTCCAGCACTATCAAGCCATTACATTGTGTGTTGCATGGGCAAGAAGTAGGTGTGTTAGGAACCTGCATGGTGCTGCCAGTCACCTGAACATGAGCCTTTGCAACCTATGCTGTCTGGCCTCTGTGTACCTAAATTGTCACTAAAGGATGCACTCACAGAGGCAGTAATTTTTCATTGAAAAATAATTTGAAAGTCCTTTAAGTTTTTTACTGATGTTCTGATGTGAAGAAAAATGTAGGATGCACAACCTGAGTTCCCAAAAATATTTATGATAGCAGTATATACCTGTCTGACCTCAATTAACATACAAAAATGCAAAGCCAGAGTACAAAAATTCTTTGAAAGACATTTCTATGACACCTGGCCCTACATTGGAAATCCCTGGTAAGTTTTATAAGGTCCCTACTACTTTTCATGATCCCCTACCTCCTGGGACAGCTGGCCTGGTTCTTTCCTGTTCACATGCATCAAAAATAGCCACTTTTGTGATTCTTTATATCTTTGATGCTGATTATGCAGGCATATTGTTGATTCAATTGTGATCTCTCGTACCCATTCAACTAAATGTTTCTGAATCTGTAGCTCAACTAACTGTCTTGTCTTATGTCTCCTCTAAAGCTTGTCATGTTATTTGTGGAAATCAAAGATTTGACTGCAACTTGGTGTCTGCTGCTATTCCCATAGGAGATGCATGCCGAAGCCTCTCTTTAACTATTGATGACCTTTCCTTTTCATGTTTGCTACTGGAGCTGATGTTTCTCTTGTACTTCACTAACTTGGTGATATTTTATTTCCATTGTCAATGCTATTCCCTCTCATCTCTTGAGATGTACTGGAACACCTATAGTACTTAGAATTAATTTAATCACTACTATCTTGGCACTTACCAAGGCTTACTTTTCCTTTTTGCTGTACTCTGCTGTTTCCTCTGCAAACACAGGGCTGTAGTATTAGCTCAGTGGCATGAATGCCTGCCTTGCAAGTGAACAGTCATGATTTTGATCCATTGCTCTTTGAATCCCCACTTTTTAAAAATTATTGTTTAAAAGGAAAAAGAGAAAAAACAAAACAAAATGGTGAACGCGTACAAGTAACACAGACTACAAAAAAAAACAGTAAGTAATCACCAGTTAATAGATTAAACATTATCATCTTAGAGATAGTTGCTCAAGTCACAGTATCAAAGCATACAAAGTGGACATTCAAACGGTGAGACTGTAAACAGTTGTCTTCAATAATCCAACTAAAAACTTTAATATGGTCAGCTATTTAACATCCCTAAACACCCTTGCTGTTGTATCCTTTAGACATTTTTTCCCTCTCTTTTTACAACACAATTTACACATTTGGGGTTTTATTACTCCTTAGTTCTTATTACCTTTTTTTTGGAAGAGAATAAAGTCAAATATGGCAAAACAAAGCTGTCAATGAAAACCAAGGATAGACATAGCACATGATGTAAAAACAGAGTACAAGGTTATCAACAATTGTTACCATAATGCCTATTGCTTCCTTAAAAAGAATTGTCTATCTCATTATGTACTATAAAGTTGAACTAAACAGTAGAGAATAAGACCAATAAAACCTAAACATTGTAAACATTACAGAACTTCCAAAGGAGATAATAGTCAAATCAGAATGGGTATCTTAGTGAATCTTATTGCCTTCAAAGTAGTTGCATATACCCTTAAACTTGATACTATCATACAGAATGGAATAGATTCTAATCATTCACAACAAGATAGTGGGAGTATTACAGGACTTCAAATTAAGTTAATAGGAAATCAAAAAATTACTATAATATATCCTGCTAATTTCTTTTAATTTTTCCCCTTAATTAAAAAATCATAAAAAATAACTGAATATTTTTTAATGAATAATGGAGAGATTGAGATAAAAGAGGACATAAAAACATAACAATATAGGTCAAAGCGTGACAGTTTCTGCAACCTGGTGCTTCACCACAAATAACCCAACTTAATAGTAGTTACCATAGTGTCTGTCTTTTTCCTTGAAATATTTGAATATAATTTAATATACTATAGCTTCAAATATTTCCATATCAAGCATCCCAGAATAAAGCCATTCCAATTAATAAGTGAAAATTTTGTAAGACTTCAAGGCCACATAATGGGGAATCATGTGAATCCCCACTTTATATAATCCCACTCTTGTATCTTGAACACTTATTTGTAAGAGGACAATATGTAAACATAAACCAGTGCTTTCTTATAGTTTCGTTTGTCTTTGAAAGCATATATCTTTTCTACCTGTTTTCTGTTTTGTTTAGTCTATTTTAAATAAAAAATAAGAAAAGAACATTTCCTCTCTTTAAACAATTAAAAAAGAAAAATGCACTTCCTGCACAGCTTTTCCTATTCTCTTCATGGTGCTATTTACTTTAGGTCAGTTGTCTGTCTCAATGAGACTCTTTTCTTCCCTGATTCAAATACATTCTTGCCAGTATATACCTCTGACAAACCATTTTGTATTATACAAAACTCCCCAAGGCCCATGAGGGCTAGAGCTGATGCCTCTGTTGATCTGGGGAAGGAGAATCCTCTGTGTTTTTGCTAAGGTCTTGTGTGGATTGCTAACCGTGTTAGCCCTGTAGGGAATGAGTTGGCATCACAGGCTACAAAATGCAATACCACCATTTCAACTCTCCCTGAATCAGGCCTTTGATCCTTTTTATAAGATCTCTACCAGTTGGTCTAAAGCAAATCCACTTGGTTGATTCATAGTTATAGATTTGAAATTTGTAAGAAGGTATTGTAATTTGGCTTGATTAAGGATATGATTGAGTGCACTCCGATTTTGTAAGATGTTTATCAGTCTGTCCATATATCAGTTGCCTGTTTGTCCAGTCCATTTTTAAGCAGTTGCTGGGAGTTGCTGAGCTACTCATTGTTCATATCTGTAAAGCAGAAAGCAAAAATACCCATACAGGCTTGCTCAAGTGGCACCGAATATCTGGGAATCATGCTGAGGGCATGGAATGCTTGAGGTGAACAGGTGTTCCAGCACTGGGAGCATGGGGTTTAAGAGGGCAGCTAGTTTAACAAAGAGGCATGGTACAAGTACATAAATGGCCTTTGGGGAACTTAAATATTATCACAGACCCTGACAAATTGTGTGCTGATTTCTGTGTTTGTTTGAATCCACACTGATCATCTGTCTGTTTGTCCAATTGTCCACTATGTGAACAGCTGTTCCTTTCATTTTAAGCTCAGTACCTTTTCTCTTTTTCCAAGTTTGCATTGTTTGATCAAAGATATATTTGGGTTGTGAATTTACGAGACATGGTTTCACATTAGTTGCCAGCTGCTCCAAATGTCACAAAGACTGGGTATATGAATGCAATATGTTGTTATTCATCACTGATTTACAGTCTCATTATTTAGAAATTATATTATTAGGATGAATAAACAAAGTCCTGGAGGAGAAAAGATGGTGGATAGGTAACAGCAGGCTACAGAGACTCTCTGAGATGTCAACTTAGTTTCCAAAAATAATACAGCATAGTAAGACCCAGGCAGAGGAAGATAGACCCTCCAAAGCCTGGAGCAAATTAAGCTGAGAGAAACCATTTAAAAATACAGTCCCAATGCTTCTACTGAAACAGCTACAGTCTTGGTGCTGCCACTTAAATTGCTGCACTCCTACACTTGATCTCATGCAGCCAAGATTTATGGAACTACACAAAATCTCATCAGTTTCATCTCACTGGAGGTGCATTCGCACTGAGGATGGGAGTTTGTGATCTTAACTGACAGCTGAGCTGGAAGAGACCCCTGCATCGACCTGTTGTGAGTGACGGGAGTAAACCACTTCCATAAAGCTCCAAGAGATGATATTCTATGATGGGGCAAATTGGCCAGAACAAGGGGCTTCAGTGACTTCAGTCAGCTTTTCCCTTCTCAAGTGGGATTGATGGGGAGCACCCGACCTGTGTCACGCCTCAGGCTGAGACCAATAGGCTAGCCCATACCAGTCCCAATGCCTGTCAGTTTACCCTAATGCAGTGAAGCCTTAAGCAGTCTGATTAATCCAGAGGGGTGGACCCAGCATAGGCTTCCCTGGTCTGTATCTACATAGTACACTGCACTGGGTGGGAATATACAATCAGCACTTCAGACAAACTGTAACCAACAAAGAAAGAACCTGGACCTCCCATATACACCTGTATGGAAGGAACAAAAAATAATAAGAGGAAGCAACAAGAAAGGGTTCCCATTCCCCGATCATGAGAACATGGATCCAGGAAAGGTAAATGCAAAGGAGAATGAGGACAACAAACATGCAATATCAGACATGGGCCCAGTAGATATAAAGCAATATCTTCAGGAACGCATAGATAATTTGAAATGTGAAGTTTTTAACCGAGTAAAGCAAGATATAAATAGAATAATTTAAGAAATGCTAAGCACCTCTCAAGAAAAAACATGGAAAAAGGGCAGAAAACAAAAAAAAGAGGATAATTATTTCATGAAGAAAATAGAGAAAAAATAGAATAAAGGAAGCTGGTTCAAAGAGACAACCATGAATTTAAAAGCTCCTTTGAAAGCTGGCAAATTTGATTGCAAGAAACTAAGAATAGATTATCGAAACTAGAGGACAGGTTTGCACTGTGGGATCATGAAAGGAAAAATTTCTTAAAAATAACAAGGAAACAAGTAGTAACAATACACAGGCTAGATGATGAGAAAAGCATGTATAGCTTAAGAAAAACGAATGTGAATGAAGAAGCAGGAGTACAAATAAAGGAACTACAAAGGCTATTCACAAAAATATGGAAAACATCCCAAGCATTGGAAAAGAAAAAGATAATCTGGTGTATGAGGTATACAGAACTCCACCCACCTAAACCAAAACAGAACTACACATAGGCATATAATAATCAAGATCCCAGAAATCCAATATAAGAACAGAATATTAAAAGCTGTCAGAGACAAGAAATGGATCATTTATAAGGGAAAGTCCATCAAAATTACATGAGACTTCTTGGCACAAATCATCAAATGGAGAAGAAAATTCAGTGAATCATTCCAAGTTGTGAAAGAAAATAACCTATGGCCCAGATTGATGTATCCTGAAAAATTTTTCTAGAAATTAATGGAGAAACAAGATGCTTCCAAGATAAAGAGGAACCGGGAGAATTTACAACCACCAATCCAACCCTACAGAGAATACTATAGGACATTCTAAAGAGAAAGAAAATCACCAGGATTTCAGGAACAGTGGTAGAGAGGCCACAATGAATGGAGCAAAAATCAAAGTGAAGAAGACAAATGATGACAGAAAAAGAGAACAGCAGAAATGAGACAGAGAAGGTTCAATATAATTTCTAATGCAGATGTCATATATACACTAAATTAAGGAAAAAATGAGATAATCACAGGAAGAGTGGATCAAGAAATAGGGCCAACCAAGATGCTCTTTATAGGAACTATAATTGACCTGAAGAAGAGTATTTGGACCAAAATTGAATATAAGAAAATAGAACTCGATGTGATAGGGAATGAGTGAGTAATAGGGGCAACTGGACCAGTATTTATGGGTAGGTTGGAAAGATGGGCTTTAATAAGTAAAGGAATACAACTAGAAATCAAGGCCAGGAGTGAGAAAGTTCAGAAACATTTAGATAAATAGCAGGTTGCCCCCCACAATATAAAACCCAGGGTGTTAGGGAGAGCCAAAAATACACAGTACACCCTGGGGGAGTAAAAGGGAAAGAATAGTCTTTAAAAAGACAGAAGAAGATATTGTTATAAGTGTATCAGGAATTAAAACCCATATTACTTGTACCACTCTACTTAGATAGAACTTATTCCATTCCAGTTTTTATACAAGCACTAGATCTGAGGGCACAGACAGCTATCCCAAAAATATCAGGATATACCACAGTAATCATCTTTAATTTCCTGTTAACTTAAACTGGATCCCTCTATAACTTATACTGTTATATCACTACTGATTTTAGTTAAATCTGATTTGTTTGATTGCTTCTTATTATTGACTATTTTATTCAAAACCATTAGGTTGATAGTATCGTCAGAGTGTAGACATCTTTACTGAAAATAGCAATGATTCACTATAATACCCATTCTGATTTGATTAATATCTATTTTTGTAGCTCTACACTATCTACAAAGTTCTATTTCGTTAATACTGTTATGCACTGATAGATTCAATTATACTTTATCTGATGATATAGCCATTTTTATTGATGATAACAAGAGACAACACAGTAACCATGGTAGAACTCCTTGTACAGCAGTTTTATATGTCTTTTTAGTTTTATGTATCTCTAGGATTATGTTTTGCTCTGTCCTGCTTTGTTCTGTTTCTCCCTCTAATATAGAAAGGATAGTAACACATGTTAAGATGCATGCTTCCATAAAACCTATCAACAATTTACAAGAACTGATCTTATGACACATGATGAAATGAACAAATACTTTGAAGGAGAAAAAAAGGGAGTAAAGTACCCAGTGTTGATTTCATAGTGTGATGATGTGAAATCAAGCAATACCATTAATCTTCAATTAGAGTAATTTTAATCTGCTTTGGTTTGTTTAAACTTAACATAAATGAATATATGGATAAATACATACATGTTTAAGTGTATAGGATTGATTTCCATATTACTTAGTTTTTATTAGATAGTTGAACAGAACTATATGCAGTCTCCCTGTTTGAATTCCCATTTATATGGCCCACTTTTGTATCTTGAACAATTATTTGTAACAGGACAATAGGTAAACACAAACTAGTGATTTATTACTGTTTATTATTTTCTTTGAATGTATGTACTATTTATGCCTGCTTTCTGTTTTGTTTTCTCTTTCTTTAAATAAAAATAAATTTAAAAAGATAAATAAATAAATAAAGTCCCTTAGCAGTGAGATTAGTGGACCAAGCTCTGATTGATAAATAAGAAAGCAGCAGTCTGGTAACACTTTTAACCAGTTTTTGTCCATTGATTAGAGACCTCAATGATATCCAGGGCATTATAGGAGACACCTCACATAAATTTATGAAATGTATTCCTAAATGTTCACATTGGTCATTATCAAATGAAGTAATACATATTTTTGGTTTGATGATGCTTGTATAAAGGCTTCACATGGTTGTGACAGTTGATTGTAGTCAACTATATGATGTATTGCATATATTCATAATGCTGGATGCATAAGACTCCATGATTGTAAAATGGGGATTACTTATGGTAACAGATTTTTGTCTCATGTGCACACCTTTGCTAATAACAAAGACTTGTGAGATTTACATTCAACTAAAGATCAACAAGTTGTTCAATAATACACAAAAAACTTCTTGTGTATTAGATAAGGGTGATTGGCTAAATGGGATATTGTATGTCAAAACAAGAATTTAGATTATTACAAGAATCTCATTATTGTCAGGATACAATACTATGTATGGTTCTGATTCCTGCTATATTATGTAAAATATGCAACTGTTAATACTCTAGGTATTCAAATGCTAAAATGTCCATGGATAGAAGAAAATAGGATTCATTTAATGTTCTAAGTTGTTTCATGTTTAGATAAAATAGTACTGTTACACTTACTGCCTCTAATATACTCTATTGTTAACAAAAACTTCTTTTGGATGTTTGAAAGCTAAGGTTTGGAAGCCAAAACTTAGAGAAACAGATGGGATAAATGGATAGCCAATATTTTCACCCCAGCACTTCAAGGGTGGTGGAGACCCAGGATATAAAATAACTTCTTATTGCATCATCCTAAGATATTCAGTGAGTCCCTGGTTGTCTCATCATGAAGATGATGAGACCACAGAGGAAAGTCACCTTCAATGCAAGGTGTGCCTAAAAAGATTCACCATGAGAAAAATCTTCCAAGCTTTCACAGAGAGCAATGTGGTCAAGCAATGATTGTGACTCTTCTAAGTGGCTGACACTGACAGAAGAGCCATGAGATGTTATGCATGGTTCTAAGATAACTCCTGAGAAGACCTAAGTGACCTTGATAGGAAGTAAGTAACTGACTGTAGTTGTCATGGTTTATGCATGTGTCCTGCAGGCCTCATACATTTGCATTGTGTATTTGTGATGGTTCATTGTCTAGTGCTTGGATTGATGGTGTCAGTGCTAAACCCACATTGGGAGTGGAGCCAGGATGTAATTCAATGGCAGGAAGAAGGTGTGTCTTGCTTTTTGCTGGTTCCTGCTTGCTGTTTTCAGCCTCCATGAACTGTGACCCAGCCATACCTGCCTGCCTTGGAGCCAACTGAGTGTGAACTGAAACCTGCAAAAACTGTAAAATATAAACTTTTCCTTTCTCAAATTGGGCTTCAGGTATTTTGTCTCAGCAACAAGTAAAAAGTAATTAAGACAGAATTGGTACCTAGAGTGAGGTCATTTGCTGTGATTATACTTGACTATGTTTTTTGAGAGGATTTGGAAATGGCTTGTAGGTAGGTTTGGACATGTCACCTGGATGCATAGAGCTGGAGCAGCTTAGGCTGTTCTGTAGAGGGGACTCTGGTCAGAGCTCAGGAGACCAGAAGTCTGATAGTGGGTTTGATGGTAAAGGTTTCTTGGGAGGTTTATGTTGGGAAGAAGGACTGCATTGGTCGTTGGACTCCACAATGTGTGTGTTATGGCTTGGCAGAAGGTTTTCTGCATTTTGCTCCTGCCCAGAGACTTTGCTGAGACTGAGACAAAGGGCAATGGACTGATTAATCTTGAAAAAGAAATTAAAAAGCAATCAATCTTTGAGGCTGTGGCATGGCTATTGTTGGGGTCTTTTAGCCAGATTTATGTTGCATATCAAAAGCATAAGAGATCAGCATGATAGTGTACAATGCTCTGAGTTTGGCCAGAAGAAAAATTCCAGGAAGTCTGTGGATTGCAAAGACAGAGTTGAGATTTTGATTCTTCAGGAGAAACAGAGAGATAAGAAAAATGGCCGCGGGGCATCATAGGAAGGGGTCCACATCCTATGCAGCCTCACTGCAAAAGTGAAAGAATTTGCTCAGAGGGAAAAGCTGCAGAGTGCCATGTTTCCAGAATGGTGACAGAGGCCACTTGAGGTTCCAGAATGGTGGCAACTTGGAGAAGCTTTTCTTCACAATCAGATAAACAGAGCCCTGCAATCCAGGCAACTGAACCCTATAACCAAAAGACAGAAAAGCCTATGTACTGCTCCAGTCAGCAGAAAACCTTGGTGGTATCCACAAGGTGCTGATTTTAGGTGCAAGGAAAATGAACAAATTCTGAAGCAAGATGGCATCCACATCAACTGTAAAGTGCCTGGGAGGCCAAAAAGTGTGCCCCTGAGAGGGCAATTTGTGAAGATGTAAGGGTGAAGCCAAAGGTGTGGTATAGACTGCAGTTTTTAAAAGGCAGGAATGTGGATGATTCAAGGGAAGCTGCAAAAAGAGAGCAGAGAAGATTTAAGAGAAAAGCTGTGGGAGTTAAAATCAGTGGAAGTGCCATGGGGGTGGAATTATCCAAACTTTTGGAGTTTGCAACCAGATTGCTTCTGATGCTGAACATGGAATTCTAGGAATTAATGTTCACCCTGCTGGACTTCTTTTGTTCCCAATGCTTTATATTCTCCTTCTTGTAACCTTTGCAGTGGTAACGTGTACCTTGTGCCTTTGCATTTGAGAACTGTTTAACCTTGTTTCATTTGTACAGGGGTTACAGTTAAGAGTTTGCCTTAGATCTTGGATGAGATTTGGGAATTGGACTGTTCAGCAATGCTGAAACATAGGACGTTGGCAACTCTTGGAAGTGGACTAAATGTCTTTTGTATATTGGATGTACATGAGTCCTGGGGGCCAGGGGTGGAATGTCATGGTTTATGCCTGTGTCCCCCAGGCTTCATGAGTTTACATTGTGCATTTGTGATGGTTCATTGTGTAGTACGTGGATTGATGGTGTTGGTGCTACACCCACATAGGCATGAAGCCAGGATGTAATATAATGGCAGGAAGAAAGTGTGTCTTGCTTTTTGCTGGTTCCTGCTTGCTGTTTGCAGCTGCCATGAACTGTGTCCCAGCCATGCCCATCTGCCTTGGAGCCAATTGAGTGTGGACTGAAACCTCCAAAAACTGAAGAAATAAACCTTTCTTTTCTCAACTTGAGCTTCAGGTATTTTGTCTCAGAAACAAGTAAAAAATATCTAAGACAGTAGTTAACGCAGGTCTCATGTTAGCTTGGCCTTGGACATCCTGCAGAAAGGTCTGGCCTCTGAAGATATAGTACAATGTAAAAGCTTGGCTGTGGGGAAAGCTAGGATCACTAACATTCTCTGACAATTGCTGGGTATACTGGTAAATGACTACTGTTATGAACTGATGGACTATGATTAGTTTAAATTGGAGTTCTCCTCAGTGCTTCCCCACCTTAACCTGGCCACCCATCCTGGGAGTCAACAAAACAAAATAAGAGAGAGATGTTGGATAGGGTTGAAGATGAATACATGTGCAGGGCTGTGGTGTGGTCTGGGCATGACTGATTTTAGAATGAGCAGACACTGCAAGGAACAAGATAGGCCACAGCTGAGGCCACCAGGAGACTTCCTGGATAGTTTTTCTTAATTAGAATCATCTGTTGCTCTGCGAGTTCCTTGAACCTCTCCCAGGGGCTGCTCAGGTTTTTACCATTGTCCACTCACTTCCTTGCTTTTCTGATTAAATATGAGGTGCCTAGTGACAGGTGGCTGGCTGGTTAGCAGAGTTATGTGTTCTGAAGAAGATTTCACTCTTCCTGTTGCCCTCAAGACAATGCCACTTTTCTCATTCTTTTGGTCCTTTGCTGTGCACTCTTTTGGGGGATATATATTTAGGCATAGGCCCCATCAGAAAATTAACTTCCAGATAGGATAACTGTAAGTTTCCTGAAAATTTTCTTGCTTGTTAATTTGTTTTACCTGTAGATGGAAGGGTTATTATCAACAAGTGTATTGCTAACTTATCAACATATGCTACCTTATTAACATATTGAGGGGTATTATGGTGATTTCTCAGAAGGCATGATTATACACCTCTTTACATCATTGTGAGTATTCTGCATAACTTTTCTAAGTCAGTACTTATAAGTGAAATTGGTAGATAATAAAGGAGGCCTCCACCAACTTGCTAAGTACTATGTAACATGAGTCTCGGTGTTTGTAGCAGTTCATTTGTTTTAACCATGAATTCCTCACCAGATGCCAGTTATGCCTGCTTGGCAGAGAATGGATTGTACAGAAAATTAAGTGGTTTTGATCTCCAAAGAATTGCTGGAGTCAAATTGAAACAGGTAAATGCTAAAAAACTTTTAGGGTTTTCATAGATTAAAAACTCATTTACATAATTAGTTGAAGAATGTGTTGATGCATTTGGAAGATTATTCAGAACATACAGCTAGCTGAATTATATTAGATATTTATTTCTTTACTTTTATACAGGTACAAATACCTGACTTACAGAATTTAATATTAATATATTCTTTATCTCATTGTTTCCATGAGGGAAGCTTGGTTTTGACTGTTTCCAAAGCATAAATATCTTGGAAAAAAGTGAAAAGGAAAAGGTAACTTTTTTATGAGGTCAGGGTGCCAGAGAACAGTTTCAGAACTTGAGAGGAAGGATCCAGGGACCAGATTTGGTTCATGGGTTCCAACACACATGGCTGCAGTTTACACATATAGAAGCGATCATAGTAATATCCTACAAATTTCTGAAGCCAAAAAGGTGTTAACAAATGGATCACCAGGCTTTACGGAATATATGACTTCTAGGAATATTAAAATCCTGAAGAGTGTTATACTAAGATGCTAAAAATTAAAATAATTGATTAAAAGATAGTTACTAAAAAATAGTTATTAGTAATATTGTCATTCTACTGAGCTCATTACTCTAATAACCAAGCACCAACCACATAGTTATAAATTAACTGACCATGTCATTCTGCTGTTCTGTAATGTGTCATCCCCCCCACCTTAGTGACCAGTGTGCCATGTCAACTTTTGTTCCCCTTGTAAGAGACAAAGGATGCTGTGTCAACCATTGTTCCCTTTATGAGAGACAAATGTTCCTGGAATTGCCAGACCAAGGGCTATGAATTGGCTAACCACCCACTGTGAAATGCCTCTGACCTCAAGCAAATGGGAACAAAGTCCCACCTTATTTCTGTTTCTCATCACTATGTACTTAATGATCAATGAGCTAATCATAAATGAACTATAAAAATCAGTCAAAACTCTAACTCAGTGGCACAGCTTTGCAAATTCCATCTGCACTGTGTTGCTGGGCCAGCTAAGATAAAAGCACTTCTTTTAAAAAGGATGTCTTGCCCCGTTTTTCATCTTGGGGTCTTGCCCTGTTTTTTCATCATAGGTCCATGTTTTTTGAGTAGAGTACAACCTTTTGGGGGCTCATCCAGGATTACATGGGGACCCCTCCCCACAGTTTTTCACCAATCGATTGGCTTAAAACATATGTAAGTATTTGGATCTTTTGTTCTTTGTAATTTGAATGTGCACCTTTGAAGTTGCAGAGGAGCTTGGCTGGCTCCTTCTGCACGAGAGCGGGATGCCCTCTGGGACAGGGCTTCTATCCCATTTGTGATTTGGGATTTTTTATACATTTGGTTTTGTGCTTGGTATATTTTTACAGTGGAGCCATTTGTTCATTTGAATCTATTACCTCAGTACTAACATTTAGATTTCTTTTTTCTCTTAAACTACTGTTGCATGTTCCATGCAGCTTATTGGACTTAAGGGCCATAATAAAAGTTTGTTTCCCTTTAGGTCACTAAACCATGGACAGAAAATCCTTTGTTTGTGTCTTTAATGTTAGTCTTGTCTTTTGTGGCACCTTGTTTAATGTTTTAGTCCTCAACTGATTATGTACAACGTTGGCATGATTTTAAAAGTGTTTTCCTGGTTAAAATGTAAATATATGACAATACATATATATGTTTATGGTTTTTAAAATCATATTGGCTTTACCAAATAAAGTCAGGTCCTACTGTTATTGAGCCAATTTAAAAAGTTACAGTTTTTAAAGTGTAACATTTTAAGGTGGTAAAAAGACATAAAATGATTTAATATATTTTAAACTACTAAGAAAGTCACTTCAAGGACTTTGTTAAAAGTTTTAATGCTGTCTAAAAAGCTAGAAAAAAGGTAATTGACAGGTAATAAACAGAAACAGAAAAACAGAAAATCAAATGTGTTCAGAATTTGACAGTATTGGATCAGTAAACTTTTACAAAAAATGTTTCCATTAAAATGAGATTATATTCTAAAAAGGGGAGGATAAACTGGAGACCTCTGTCATCCCAACTTTATATAATGATAAAAAGTCAGTGTTGACCATATATAAAATATATTTGCCTATGAAAATAAAAATTAAAGAGGACTGTGATTCTCAGTCCCATCTGGACTAAAAGCCATCAGCATTCAGAATTGCTGGACTCCTCTTCCTCACCCCCCTTTTTTCTAAGGACCCTCAGGGCCTTGTTTCTCTTTTGGAATTTGTCTTCTCCACTCATCACCCCACTTGGGATGACTGCCAGCAGATTTTGCAGGTTTTGTTTACAGTAAAAGATAGAGAAAAAAATCATTCATGTTGTGGGATAAAAAGCAGTGTGCATTCCAAATAAAAAGCTGTAATCTGATGCTGAATGCCAGAACCGTGTTTTCCCTTTGTCCCACCCCGATCGGACAACCAGAGGTAAGAAGGTTCTAGTTCAGTATCACCAGTTGTTCTCAGAAGCCTTTAAGGGCTGCCAGAAAACCCACCAATTTGTCCAAGGTAGCAGAGTTGAGACAATTAGATGATGACTCTTCCTCGGGGTTTCTGGAGAGATTGCTAAAGGCCTATTATATTTCGACACCTGTAGATCTGGTAGCACCTAAAAAGGCAAGGGCCATTAATAATACCTTTGTAACTGTCAGCACCTGATATTAAGCAACAATTGCAAAGGCTTGAGAGATTTTAAAAAATGCCCCTCAGTTAGTTATTAGAGTTTGCTTAAAACTGACTCTTTCCTTCCAGCTGGTGCAAGCCATTCAACAGATTCCAGTTCCTGTGACTAAAAAGCAAATATGAGAATTTCTAGGAGCCATAGGATATTGCCTGCTTTAGATTACAGACTCACGAGACCAGGCTTTTCCGCAATTGAAATCAGCCTTAACAGAAGCGCCAGCTCTGGCTCTGTCAAAGTTGCAGAAACCTCTTTCCCTCTGTGTTGATAAAAAACAAGGGATAGCAAAAGGAGTCCTGATCCAGAGTTTAGGGTCATGGCAAAAGCCTATTGCCTATCTTTCCAAGAGACTTGATAATAGGGCAGCCCAATGTCTGCCTTGCCTTCAGATGATTGCCTGAGTGGCCCTCCTGGTGAAAATGGCCCAAAAGGTGACATTTGGACAAAAACTTTTAATTATCTCCTCTCATTCACTGGAGACTCTCATTAAAGCTTCATCGGATGGATGGCTGCCTATCAGGCATTACTTCTAGATCTGACTACCATCAGTTTCAAGGGGGCAGTGTCTTTAAACCCAGATACTCAGCTGCCTGATGATGACCTCTCCTTGTCCCTCTGATCATTTCATGGGGCTTCGACCAGACTTGACAGATGAGCCACTGTCCGTAGTTCCATCATATTTCTCTGATGAAAGCAGTCACATATATCAAGGTAAGCAAGTCATGGGAGCCATTGTCACAGACTCTCAGATTCTATGGGAACAAACCTTAGAGCCAAAAACATCAGCCCAATGGGCTAAACTCATTGCCCTCACTGAGGCCCTCAAGTTGTCAGACTGATAGCAGATATGCATTTGCTACTGGCCATGTTCATCGGGCCATTTACCAGGAATGAGGTTCATTGACTTAAGGCGGCCAAAAGATAAAAATGCTCCCCAAGTTTTGGATTTGTTAGCTGCCATTTGGATGCCAAGGAATATGGCTATTAAATAATCTAACAGACGCAGCTACCCAAAAAGCAGCCACAAAATCAGTGGGGATTGAGAGAATCCTGGCATTGCTACTGATTCCATCCACTCTGTCAAAGCCCTTTTGCACTCAAAAAGACTTACATTTGGCAGCTCAACTCCAAGCAAATTCTGATATCTCTGGGGCCTGGTACCAACTGCCTGATAATCGAGTCCTCCTCCATGAGGCCTTGAGATAAAAACTCATCCAACAAGCTCATCAGTCCACTCACATGGGAGGATCAAAATTCGCTGCTCTTTTTGAGATCATTTCTTTATCCCTCAGTTATCAAAGCTTACTCAGTCTGTGAGCCTTAGAGGCCCTCAGTGCCAGTTGGTAAATCCTAAGCAAACACAACAAATGAAAACCACTTGGTACCGTGGGACTATGCCTGAAAATCATTGACAAATAGAATTCACAAAAATAAAAAAGCCTGGACTTTAAGGGAATGAGTACTGGTAGATAGCTCTTCCTACTAAATCTTGAGTCAGTCCTGATAGCACTTTTCCAAATTTGGCCTCCCTTTATCCATGGGGCCTGACAATGGCCTGGCTTTTATAGCCCAGATAACTCAAAAACTAACCCAAGCTTTGCAGATTGATTAAAAACTCCATTGTGCTTACCGACCTTAAAGTTCAGGACAAGTAAAGAGGATAAACCAGACTTTAAAAATGGTAATAACTAAGATGGCATTAAAAACTGGCGAGAACTGGGTGAGTATCCTTCCTTTTGCCTTCTTGTGTGTGCAATGTACCCCATATGTTACAGTTGTTTCCCCTTTAAAGTTCTATGTTGGGGACTTCCTCCTCTTATTCCTAAGATTTCTAAAAAAAAATTAGCTGATCTGGCTAATCAAGATTTTGTTAAGTTCCTCCAGGCCCTTCAGCTAGCTCTGACTTCCATCCACCAGTTATTCTGAGAACAACAACCTCTGCCTACAACCCATCCTGAGGATAAACCTCCTGCAGTGAAATGTAGGACACTACTCATCAAGAGACATCACCGTGAGTCAGTCAAACCATGGTGAAAAGACCCTTACACCATGGTCCTCAGCACTTTGACTGACATCAAAGTCACGAAAAGCCTGCCTCGATTCATCATTGCCACTTCAAGCCGGTTCTGGCCTTTGACAGAGATCAACCTACAGATAAGTGGACTGTTGTTCCCTCCAAGGATTCTTTAAAGCTTAAGATTGCCAATTGTATCTGATAATCTTGTTCTTAGGTGTTATTCCTCATGGACACCCAAGGAGATACCTTGTAACCCCACTGTTTAAAACTTAAAATTACTGACTATTTCACTGGTAAATTATTGGTACCCAATGCTACTGTCTATGAGATAGTTAAGATAGATATATGTTCCCTATTAGATAACATCCCAGAAAAAATTAAATAAAAAATGTTGTTGGGTTTGCATGTCATGCTGCCTGAGTGGTTGCTAATGGAGACTTACGAGGACCTATGTATTCAAAAGAAATTACAGTCCACTGGCTGGTATCTTTGCCCCCAAAACCAACAGCCAGCCTCTGATTATAGGTGTTCACAATCCGTACAGATGAAATATTTTTGTACACATTGGGGTTGTAAATTTGTATCTCCTTGACAGGAAAATAAATGGGGTCTTTAACTTTTTCTTCACTCTTGAGACCCAATCTTCTGTTCTCCACTAGACTTCCTGCTCCTGAGACCTTTTTGCCCTCTGCGATTTCTGTGACATCTCTAGCCCCTTCTTGCCTCTGGACATTGCTTATGGCAAATCAACTTTTAAATTCCTGTACAGATGACACCTTTGTTGGTGGGATGCTAAGCCCCTGCTCACACTGGACAATGTACAGGGTGCTCCAGGAATCTGTGTTTACTCTGCCTCCTACTCCTTTCACACTTTCCCTAATGCTGCACTCTGTAATCCTACCCCTTCAGCTTTGATTTATACTTTTCCTATCCTGCTAATCAACACCTTGTTGCTCCCAATGGAGCCTTGTTTGCCTGTACGTCTAATATAACCCCTTGTTCCATGCATCACCTGTTCACCCAGTGTCCTGAGCTTTACATATTAGTCCATATCTTTCCCCAAGTGTATTGGTACTCTAGAGATAATGATAGGAGTCACTTGTTCCCTAGCTTTGACTTAAAGAGTCCAGTAAGACAAAAAAAAATCCTGAATTATTACCTGTATTACTAAAAATTGAGATAACAAGGTCAATAGGTTTAAGAGTGTCCAGCCTAATAGTCAAAATACCAAAATTATGGACACTTACATGTACTCATTGACCAAGATTTAGTGACTTTGTCTCCAAATTAGACGATTCTTTATGTTCACTGACTGAGATGGTTTTACAAAACCGGCAGGGTCTAGATCTCCTGTCCATAAAAAAAGAGGCTTTTGTCTGGCATTCGGAAAAAAATTGTTGTTTGTATGCCAATCATTCTGGGGTTATCAGACAAAGTATGGCCAGCCTTAAAAGGCAGCTACAGGATCAAGAACAAGCCAGACAAGCTGAACAGGATTGGTTTGAGCGATGGTTTTCTCTATCTCCCTGGTTGACAACGTTAATCATAGCAGCCTCCAGACCTCTGTTAATCTTACTTACTTGTTTAACAATTGGACCTTGCATTATACACAGATTAGTATTGTTATACTAAGATGCTAAAAATTAAAATAATTGATTAAAAGATAATTAACAAAAATAGTTACTTAAAATATATTTATTAGTAATATTGTCATTCTGTACTTAGCTCATTACCCTAGTAACCAAGCACCAACCACATAGTTATAAATTAACTGACCACGTCATTCTGCTGTTCTGTAATGTGTCATCCCCCCCACCTTAGTGACCTGTATGCTGTGTCAATTTTGTTCCCCTTGTAAGAGACAAATGATGCTGCGTCAACCACTGTTCCCTTTATGAGAGACAAATGTTCCTGAAATTGGCAGACCAAGGGCTATGAGTTGGCTAACCACCCACTGTGAAATGCCTCTGACCTCAAGCAAAAGGGAACAAAGGCCCACCTTATTTCTGTTTCTCATCACTATGTACTTAATGATCAACGAGCTAATCATAAATGAACTATAAAAATCAGTCAAAACTCTAACTCAGTTGCACAGCTTTGCAAATTCCATCTGCACTGTGTCACTGGGCCAGCTAAAATAAAAGTGCTTCTTTTAAAAAAGATGTCTTGCCCCGTTTGTCATCTTGGGGTCTTGCCCCATTTTTCATCATGGGGCCCTGTTTTTTGAGTAGAGTACAACAAGTATATTATGTCAAAGACCAGGTTCAAACAATAAAACTCATGGTTTTAAGGACCTAAGTTTATGAACAAATACCACTGCTTGAAAATTCCATGAGCCAATGATTTGGATCGCTTACAAAATCAGTGGGGAATGTTATACTAAGATGCTAAAAATTAAAATAATTGATTAAAAGATAACAAAATAATCACTTAAAAAGATAGTTATTAGTAATATTGTCATTCTGTACTGAGCTAATTACCCTAGTAACCAAGCACAAACCACATAGTTATAAATTAACTGACCACATCGTTCTGCTGTTCTGTAATGCGTCATCCCCCCCACCTTAGTGACCTGTGTGCTATGTCAACTTTTGTTCCCCTTGTAAGAGACAAATGATGCTGTGTCAACCACTGTTCCCTTTATGAGAGACAAATGTTCCTGGAATTGACAGACCAAGGGCTATGAATTGGCAAACCACGCACTGTGAAATGCCTCTGACCTCAAGCAAAGGGAAACAAAGGCCAACCTTATTTCTGTTTCTCATCACTATGTACTTAATGATCAATGAAATAATCATAAATGAACTATAAAAATCAGTCAAACCTCTAACTCAGTTGCACAGCTTTGCAAATTCCATCTGCACTGTGTCACTGGGCCAGCTAAAATAAAGGCACTTCTTTTAAAAAAGACATCTTGCCCCATTTTTCATCTTGGAGTCTTGCTCTGTTTCTTCATCATGGGGCCCTGCTTTTTTTGAGTAGAGTACAACAAAGAGCTGAGTGCCAATTAGTGACAAGGGAACTATATGGCAAGGGAAACTTAGAGTGTGAAGTCCTTGGGTGTCCCCGCCTCACCAGAAGGAAATTTTTAATTGGATTAGGAATTTGTTCCATTTCAGCAATAATTGTCACCCCCATGCTTGGCAATATGATCACTTTCAGAATTCTGCATTTATATGAGTCTGAATGAGTAGCAAACTTGTCTTGGAGAACTGATGCATGCTTTTATTACATCCTTACTCTGTTGCAGACCATTACTATCATTTAAATGCAATGTCTTCACTTTACATGGTAACTGTGCTCCTTTGGTGTTCACATACTGGGTTTCTAGGTGGAAAATTAATAGAAACGAGTGAAAGTCATGAAAATGAAGTCTGCTGCCTCTAACACAGACTTCCAACTCTCTGTTCTGTTGTGTCCCACCCTGGCCTGTTCTCAGAATATTTTCTGACATCAGTGGATATTTATTCCTGGAGGATTGAACCTGAATCCTGAAAACATTTGCAGCCCATTATGGAAAGAGTCCACTGATCCTTGAAAGAAATCAGGGTAGCCATGAATTGGCAGGGATAAATAAGAAATTTAGAGAAGAGCTAACACCACCACTTCTCAAAATTTAATGAAATCGAATGGTAAATGGTACTTCCCAATTCATTCCTGGAAGCAAGCATTACCCTGATACCAAAACCAGAGAACAATCCAAATAAGAAAGAGAATTACAGACCATTCTGGCTAGTGAACGTTGAAGTAAAAATCCTCAGTAAGATACTGGCAAACAGACTGCAGAATATCATCAAGAAGGTTTTACACCACGATCAAGTGGAATTATTCCCTGGGACACAGGGGTGGCTCAATATACATAAAACCATACCTATAATACACCATATTGACAAATCCAAAAGCAAATATCATTTGATCACTTCAATACATGCTGAAAAGATTTTGCCAAAGTCCATCACCCATTCATAATAAAAAACCTACAAAAATTGGACAGATGATCTTTATCTCAATGTGATAAAAGCCTTTTATTACAAACCAACAGTCAACCTCATACTAAGTGGACAAAAACTGAAAGCTTTCACTCTAAAATCAGGAACAAAACAAGGATGTTTACTGCCTCCAATCTTATTCAATATAGTCCTGGAAACTAGCTGGAGCAATTAGACAAGAGAAAGAAATAAAAGGAATAATGATGGAAAGGAAAATGTTAAACTATCATTATTTGCAGAAGACATGATACTCTAATTAGAAGACCCTAAAAATTCCACCAAAATACTTCTAGTTTGAGAAGCAAATTCAGTAATATAGCTGGTTACAAAGGCAACACTCAACAATCCATAGACTTCATAAACAAGAATAAAAAAACTCATGGAAAGAGAATTCAAGGAAACAAAAACTTTTACAATAGCATCCAACAAAATGAAATACTTAGGAATCAATCTAACAAAGGATGTAAATGACCTCTACATTGTAAACTACAGGACTCTCAACAAGGAGACTGAAGATATTCTAAAATTAAGAGCTATCCCATAGTCTTGGGTAGGGAAATTCAATGTAGTGAAAATGACCATACTTCCAAAGCTATTGTACACATTCAGTGCAATCCCAATCAAAACCCCATAGCATATCTCAAAGAATTACACAAAATAAATCCTAAAATTCATCTGGAACCAGAAGAGACATAGAGTAGCAAAGGTGATCCTGGCCAACAAAGAAAAGATAGGGTTCATCAAAATCCCTGAGTTGCAATTGTACTATAAAGGTATTGTGATTAAAAAAAAAAAAAACAGGTGTGGTACTGACAAAAAACAAAACAAACAAAACCAGACCCAAAGATCAAAGGAACAAATTAGAAGATGGAGAAACCACCCCAGACCACTAAATCATCTTATCTTTGACAAAGGTGCCAAACAGAATCACTGGAAAAAGAGCAGCCTCTTTAATAAATGGTGCTGGAAAAACTGGCTCTATACATTCTGAATATTATCTTTCAATGTGTATTAAGCTAAGATCAGAATAGATGAAAGATCTTATATTAAAACAGAAACATTAAATCTGCTTCAAGATAAAGTAAAACTCTTGAAGTCATGGATGTAAGCAAAGACTTTATGAAGAAAACATGGATTGAAGAGCAAAAATCAAAGATAATTGAGAATCTCACCATACTGAAAAACTTTTTAACAGCAAGTGAAATCACTAACACAGTGAAGAGAAAACCCACAACATGGGAGAAAATGTTTGCCAACTGTTCCTCAGACAAAGTATTACTATTGAGAGCACGGAAAACTAAAATATTTCAGTCTTCCCAGATTTAAAGACCCAATCCAAAAAAGTGCATCTGAAGTGAAATACACAGTTCTCAGATGAAGAAATAGAAACAGCAAATAAATATGTGACAAAATGTTCTGCATCACTCGTCATTTAACAATTGGAAATTAAATAACACTGATATGTCACCTTGCCCCAGAAAAAATGCCTACTGTCAAGAAATCAAGCAATAAGGAATGCCGGAGGGGTTGTGGGGAGAAAAGCAACCCTTTTCCATTGTTGGTGGTAAAGCAACCACTGTGAAAATCAGTGTGGGAATTCCACACCAACTAGGTCTACAGGTCCCACTCAACTCAGGTATTCTACTTCTGGGTATCTACCCAAAAGAATAAAAATCATCATACCACAGTGATATATGTGCACCCATGTTTATAGCAGCACAGTTTGTGGTAGCCAGATCTTGGATGGAATGTAGGACCTCTAGCTTGCCAGACAGGTGCTTAAGCTAAATCCCTGGACCACTTTTTTACTTTTTAACTTTCAAATAAAATGGGTTTGGGAGAAAAAACAAGGACTGAGGTAAAGACTTTCAGTGCAAATACTCATCAGATGAGCTGAGATCAACATTCCAGAAAACAGCCAGCTCCAGAAGCCTCCACCATGTTTCATTGGGGACCCTCAGTTACAGGGTGGATTTTTTTTCTGTCATTATTCTTGGTGGGGAAGGCAGGCAGGAGAGCGGGAGCCAATCAGTGATGAAGAGGCCGGCTGTAAGAACTGTCCAATCAGGCAGGCCAAGGTAGGCGGTCTCTTCCGGTGTCATGGTGTCAATTGCAAGGCCAGGGCAAAAAAGGGAGCACTAGATGTTTGCTAGACCACTATTTTTTGCTTCTGTTCTCCGTGGACTGCTTAGAAAGAACCTGGGAGATCTCCAAACTACACAATGGTGATGTTATGGGATGGGCGCAGTAAAATGGGGTGGAATCCGTTTGAGACTAGTTAGAAGTGGTGAGAAGGGGCTGGGGGTTTAGCTCAGCGGCATAAGTGCCTGCCTTAAAAGCAGGCAGTCATGAGTTTGATCTCCCCTACCGAAAAAAAGGAAAAAGAACAACAACAACAAAAAAAAGAAGTGGTGAGAAGCAGCTGTGCTGTCTAGAGCCTGTGTACTTAGCCTCAGATCCTGAGGTCCTCTAGTGCTAGCAGTGAGTCATCCTCTGTCCCTTTTACCTCTCTCTGGGTCCAGGACAGTTCTGGGTCCCTAGAACACTGTTGCAACTGTGATACCACCAGGCCACAATGCCATTTTTGAAATCGCCTGCTGCCCTTGTTCCTCCAACAGTCTGGGCCCAGGAAGGGGCATGAGGAGACCCTGATTCCAATGTGGTTTCAAGCTGGGTGCAGGTGTAATAAGCTGGGTCTCTGCCCTCATTTCTGTCAGCAACAAATGTGGAAGCCAGAAGTTTATAAATGTCTGTGATGCAGGACCTCATAGCCACAACTGCTCTCCTTAAACTTATGCAGTTATGTATTTTGTGATCGCCTAAATTTATATTACGTTCTCATATTTCCATGCACATGAAAGGTGGAGGCAAAGGTTCTGAGAATTCAGAGATGTGTAGTGATGTGCCTCAGTGGAGGAAGGCCTCCCAAACACCGGATGAACTGCTGTGTATTATACAGAACAATGCAAAGAATTTCTGAACATACTTTATGTGACACATGTGCTCATAAACTATGTTTGTGAGATCAGCCATAGAGGTTTAAATTTTGAGAAAAATGAAGCAGATATAAAAGTGTCATCAAGGGCAGGGTAAAGTGTGTTTGCTAAGGACAAATTCCAGAAAGGGCTGCCTGTTAAATTCTCTTTGAAAAATGCCTAAATTTAGTCATTTGCATGAACTTATACACATGATATCCTTCTGAATGGAAAGGAATATGGGTGTCATCTCTGAATTAAGAGGCGATTTAATAGCTTGGTTGATCATATACATTGTTTAAATATGGAAATGCTCTGAATGGACTTTGCTAAGTGGTGTAAAAGAGATGCCATAAATTGAAATTGTGCAGGGATATCAATAGCTTAGTCGTGAATGGTTATCTGCTTAGGGTGGATCAGAGGAGCATGGAAAGGATGTGGAATTGACTGGCAGGACTCAGTGTGCCAATAGCAGGACATACAACAGAGAGTCTTTTCCCTGAAAGTCAGGTAGTTCTTAGGGTAAGCATGAAGTTAAAGTTGGATTCTGATTTCTTCCTTGAGGTGAAAAACACCAGCTCTGGTAAGAATCATTATTCCACATCCTTGTCAACCCATGAATTCTGTGTTCTTCACTTGAGATCTAATTTTGATTATCTCTAATTATGACCCAGTGTCATGAAGGTGAAATTTGAATTTTTTTTGTAACAGGAATCAAACTCATGATCTCAAGCTTGCTAGGTAGGTGTTCATGCTGCTGAGCTAAATACCCCACTCTGAAAGTGTTTTCTGTATACTATGTATGATATCAACACTGTTCCTTAAGAAATTGTTGAATATTGTGGAATTTTTCTATATTGTATGGATATAATTTTTAAAGCAAACCAAAGGTGTCGTATGCAGTCACTTTTCAAGTTTCACGTTGTCTGTGGGGTGTCTCAGTCAGGGTTTCTCTATTTCAGACAGCTCTGTAAATTAGGCTAGCCCCAAACTCAAGGAAGTTCTCCTGCATCAGCCTCCCAAGATATATTTCTTGTATCTGAATGGAGAGTCATCACTTGGTGACACTGAGCTCTAATTTGAAACTTGTACCTGGTTTCATTGTTTATACATTTTTTTACATACAGCAGTTTTCCATGAACATTTGAGTTATTATTTATGTATCATATTTGATGTTATTTATGTTTTGTTCTATGAAACCAAATTTAAATATCAAAATGCTGCTTAAGTATAGTAAGAACAAAGGACTCAGTGGCCTAAATGAGATTTGAAGAGATATCATTGTTAGTACATCAAAGTGATTGATGAGATATTTGTCTGCCTCTGTGCTTTATGGATGCTGGTCCTGCAGGCTCTCACTATGAGCTCTGCTTTAGAGACAGCGCACAGGGACTCTTGCAGTGACTCAGCATAAGAATGAGTGCTCCTATTTGGCTGTTACATTAGCTGTGAGTTGCAATAGAGCATTAAATTTGCTGTCTCAAATAATGTGTATATACCAAAAATTAATCCCCAAGATGTGGAATTAAGATTGAAGAAATCAGTCTCCATTCAGCTGTTTTGTTTGATTTTATTTGTTTAGTTTATGTTATAACGTGGGCCCCGGTATAAAGTCCATGGAAACAAGAGTCCAAAACTTAAGTGGCAAAGGCTTTATTGAGCCAGTCCTGGCAGCACAGTCTCTCCTAGATCAATCCAAAGACTGCGCGCCCAAGACTGGGGAAAGGGGTTTTTAAAAGTAAGGGAAAGTGGGGAGGAAACCTGTAAGGCCATTAAACCTGTTGACCCGCATCTGGAAACTGTATTGCTGTCCACTTAGCTCTGACAGTCCCGGGAGTTCCTGGTGTTGCTCAAATTATTCCCATCCTGCAGACTGACATTATCTCAGAGTGGCACATCTGCAGCAATATTTGGGGAAGAAAGTGGAGAGTTAATTATCCCAGGACAGCTTGTCTTCGCCAGTGAGTGCGAAGGGGTCACGAGTTATGAGATGCTGGAACTTAAGTTTTACAAAGATCTGATATCTAACCCATTGGTACATACAGAACAAAAGGAAAGCACCGATCGGGGTTTGGGCCACAGTATTTCCCGGTAATTTCTTTGAAGCTAAACAGTTCTTAAAATTGGGGCAGGCTCATTTTATGACAGATCATCACCAGGTCGGGGAGAGGTCACCAGAAACCCAAATTCTTTATGGCCCAGATAGGTGGGTGGGGGGGAGGCAATAAGGCGCGCTACAGAACAGGAAAACGGCGAGTATCTATCTTGTGGGAAGAGTAACTAAGGTTAGGTAAAAAGGTTAAACTCATGGGCAAATCTCCCTGCATATAAACACACTACTTTAAACAATGTGTAAATTAGTGGGCCTTCTTGTCTTCTTTAGTTCTTTAGCGAAGACTAGAGGCGCCTACCCGTGATTAACAGCCCTTGTTAGCTTGTTTTAGCACCACTCTTCTTGTTTGTAGAGGGCCGCTCCGTGATTAACATTTTAATTAAGTGAAATTCTTGCAATTCTTTACAGGGGAGAGTATTGCTCAACATATCAATTGGGTCACTTAACATATCAGTTAAGAAAAGAAAACATTTAGTAAGCCGCGGTACAGGTTTGCTATAATACACAAAATGATGAAGCTACTTTCTTAGAGTACAACATTCCCCTCTGATGTTGTGACTTCTGGGCCAAATCCTTGGCCGTACTTAAGGTCTGCTGGGGACAAGCTCATACGCTTGTTGCCTGACCATCATTAATTTTATACTTTGTACCTGACGCTTGACATATGCAGTCAGCCTATTTACTATGCAGGGGCCCAAAGTGGCTAGCACTAGAATCACAATGATAGGACCGGCTACGGTCGCTATTATGTTGGTTATCCACGGTGGGAAGGAGAACATTTGCTCCGCCCACCCTAGAGCTCCTTGTCTTAGTCTCTCTCTTTTTTGTATGCCTCTTTGGAGTTCCGCTAAGTTTTGTCTAACTACCCCAGACTTATTGGCGTACAAGCAGCATTGTTCTCCCAGGGCCAAGCACAGTCCTCCTTTTTCAGCAAGCAAGAGGTCTAGTCCTCTGCGATTTTGGAGAGCTACTTCAGCTAATGAGTCTATTGAACTCTCTAAGGCCTCAATAGCATTTTGGACTCTTTTTATTTTTTTATCTACCTGTTGAGATAGCATATTGTATTGGTGTATGCTAACTCCCATGGACGCAGCACTCATCCCGAGGGCTGAGAATACACTGATCCCAGCCATAATAGGGAGGGCTGGACTTTTCTTATTGATCTGGTGACTGGCTGAGATGAGAGCCCGGTTCCCTTCTTCCTCGGAGTGCCAGTAGATTTTAGGCAGAACCTGGGTTAGTACACACACCTCATCCTGGTCAACAACGAACTTTTTTGAAATCATACAAGGGAACCATCCTGAAGTACAAGCCCACCAATGGCTGGCCGGGGCTATTAGGGGAGTAGCGTCACCAGCTCCTGTGATGCGATAAGAGTGAGAAAGGTCGCAATACTCAGGGGCTGTGTGGCTAAAATGATATATGCAGGTACCAGTTATCCCCTCTAAACTGGTGCCTTTCCATAGCGATTGGGGAAGGAGCATTTTGCATCTAGAGGGATCGGAGGCTAGTTTATCAGTGACCGTGATGTAGCCCTCATAGAAGGGGGGCTCTGGGGACATGCACAGCCAGCATGGGATTTTTAAATCGCTATCAAGGGAACTGTTAAGTAGCTCAGCTGCTACTTCCAAAGGTTGGAATATTTCCGCTATCATTGAAGGTGGGGCGGAGGCTTTGGGCTCAGTCTGTGCCCGTCTAGACCTTTTCAAACCAGTTTTTGTAGTCCTTGTTGAAGGTTGCATCGAGGTTGGATCGAGGCTAGGCACTCTAATCTCTATCCAGTATGGGATGCCCCCTTTCCCCCTCCATTTACACAGCTTTATCTGGGGCTGGTCTGTGTGGTAAATGCTCCCATTGTATGTGGCCTCAGTCACTTTAGTCATCGGAGTGTGCCTCCGGGGTCGACTGAGTGGGAAATTAATGGGTGCCTTCTGAGTGGGGGCTGTCACTGGGCGGCGTCTTCTCCTGTAAATGACTACAGGAGGCTTTTTAGGTGGCTTGTATAAGATATTGATACTAATTCCAGGATCATGTCCAGATTTATAAATTTTAACAGCGTAAGTAAGTCCCTGCCCCAGCCACCTAAAATCCGTTGGATTTAGAAAGGTCAGCTGGACTGGGTTACAAGTATAAACATCATAACAGTTTTTGTTTTTTATGTACTTGACAGCGAGATACTTTTTAGAGTTATAGTATCCATCTAGGCCTCCTGTGACACATGACCACGAATAACAATATTGATGTTTTGGATCGGAGGCACAGTACACATTATAATTGGGGTCAGGCTGGTTTTTAGGACATACATACAGGGATGCCTGCTTGAGTTGGAACATAACTTGCAGAGCTTTAGGCCCACGGCCCGAGCAGAGGTTACGGTGGACCGACCCACCTACCCTGCCAGTTGGGCTGTCATCATTAATTATTATCCCATTGAAAAGTATACATAGGTCAATGGTGACTTGATTTATCGTGCCTTTAGCTCTCCCTAGTTCCCTTTTAGTTTTCTCGTCTGAAACAATCCAGTCCCCATTCCCGGGGTTTACAATTATAATCGAGCACCAAGCCAAATACCATAGTACAGACATAATTTTATGGCTGAGAGTCCTTTACAAACTTTAACTTTAATGGGTTACCAGTCCGTTGTACTGTCCATCGGGGACCCTTTTCGTCGTCTGTAGCTTCCAGTGGTTTGACTTGTGTGTGGTGGATCCACGCAGTCTTTCTTGCTACCTTGACGGAGGTGGGAGTGCTGAGCACCACGGTGAACGGTCCCTCCCAGCGCGGCTCAAGCGAATCCCGGTGGTGTCATCGCACCAGGACCGACGTTCCTGGCTCAATTGACGCTTGGGGCAGCGTTCCCAAGGGGGGGTTCGGATGTTTTTGTCTGAACAGCCGGTGAATTGAGGTCAGTACAGGCTGGAGACTCTGTAAGGACTTAATGAGATCTTGGTTAGTTACTTCGGCTAATTTGTCTTCTGACAACTTAGGAACTATAGGTGGGGGTCTCCCGAACATAGCCTCAAAGGGGGAGATCCCAGAAATATATGGGGTGCATCTGGCCCTCAGCAATGCAAAGGGAAGAAGGCTCACCCAATTGTCACCAGTTTCTAAAGACAGCTTAGTCAAAGCGTCCTTAATGGTCCGGTTCATGCACTCTACTTGTCCCGAGCTTTGTGGCCGATAGGCACAATGGAGTTTTCAACTGATTTTTAATACTTGGGCTAACTTTTGAGTAACTTGGGCTATAAAAGCCGGGCCATTGTCGGACCCCATTGATAATGGGAGGCCAAATCGGGGTATAATCTCATGTAGTAGCTTTTTAACTATAACCAGGGCTGACTCAGACTTAGTGGGGAAGGCCTCTACCCAGCCAGTGAATGTGTCTACCATCACCAGGAGATAGCGGTGTCCCTGCAAGCCAGGTTTTACCATATCCATGAAGTCCACTTTCCAGTGTTCTCCTGGGGAGGTTCCTCGATACCGGGTGGTTTCCAGTGGAGGTTTCCTGGTTGGGTTGACCAACAAACACTGTGGACATCTAGAGCTCAGAGAGGCAGTTAGTTTGGAGAGCTTTGGAATGAAAAATCGATCTCTGAACAATTCTGCTAGTTTAGTTCCTCCTAAATGAGTAGCCTGATGAGCTTGCTGCAAAAGCTCTCGTCCTAGTGCTTCGGGTAACAGCACTCGCTTGTCGGGCAGCTGATACCAGCCCCCTGGAGTGCGGGGTTTGGCTCCAAGTTGAGATGCTAGCTGTAAATCTGTCTTCGAATAAACAGGCTCTGACAAGGCTTGAGGGACTAGCATCAGGGCAGTCATTTCCTCTGCAGGCCCCTCTGATGTGGTTGCTATTTTTCGGGCAGCCTGATCGGCCAAATTGTTTCCTATGATGATGGGGTCATCTCCCACTTGGTGTGCCTTGCAATGAATAATAGCGACTCGCTGAGGTAGCCAGACAGCTGCTAGCAAGTCTAGGATCTGTGGGGCATTTTTAATCTTAGTCCCGGCCGAGGTCAAGAGACCGCGTTCATGGTAAATAGCTCCATGTACATGTACAGTAGCAAAAGCATATCTGCTGTCTGTGTAGATGTTTACCCTCTTTCCTGAGGCTAGCTTTAATGCCTCTGTCAGAGCAATGAGCTCTGCCTTTTGGGCAGAAGTGCCAGGCTCTAACTGCTTAGCCCAGAGTACCTCTTTCTCGGTGGTCACTGCTGCGCCGGCCACTCGCCTCCCGTCCTGAATGAAACTGCTTCCGTCGGTGAAATAATTGTAAGCGTCCTTAAAAGGCTGGTCGGTTAGATCAGCTCGCAAGTTCTGCTGTAACTCGAGAATGTCAGCACACTCATGGAGAGGCATCTGTTGGTTTTCTGGGTTATCGTCGGGCATGAGAGTGGCTGGGTTTAGAGCTGAGGAGGTCTTGAAAACTACTGATTCTGGGTCTAGAAGCAAGGCCTGATAGTGTAGAATTCTGGCATTTGAAAGCCATTTTTCTGGGGGGGTTTTAATAAGAGTCTCTAGGCTGTGGGAGGTTACCACAGAAATCTTTTGTCCAAAAGTGAGCTTCTTAGCCTCTTTGAGTAGCATTGCCACGGCGGCCAAAATTTTCAGGCACGGAGGCCACCCTCCTGCCACTGGGTCGAGTCTTTTAGAAAGATAGGCTATAGGTCTCTTTCAAGGGCCAATATCTTGAGTCAGAACCCCTTTTGCTATGCCTCTGAGTTCATCTACGAACAAGGTGAAGGGTTTAGTAACATCAGGGAGCCCCAGGGCTGGAGCCTCAGTCAGAGCTCGCTTGAGCTGTTGGAAAGCCTGCTCGCACTCATCTGTCCAGTCGAGCGACTTTTGAGTCTCTCCCTTTAAAGAGTCATACAATGGGCGAGCGATTTCAGTAAAGTTTAGAATCCATAGTCTGCAGTATCCGACAGCTCCCAGAAACTCCCGCACCTGTTTCTTAGTTTCTGGGGATGGGATTTGTAATATGGCCTGGATTCTTTCTTTTGATAAAGTCCTCTTTTCTTTTTGTAATTTATAGCCCAGGTAAGTCACGGCCTGGCGACACAGTTGAGCCTTTTTAGCCGAGACTTTATAGCCTAATCGTCCCAAAGTCTTTAACAACTCCTCAGTTGCCTCTTGACATGTTTCTAGGGACGTTGAGGCTATCAACAAATCATCTACATATTGAAGGAGCACTATCTCGGGGTGTTCCTCTCTAAATCCTAAGAGATCTCTTGCTAACGCCTCGTCAAAAAGGGTGGGAGAGTTCTTGTAGCCCTGAGGTAAACGTGTCCAGGTCAGCTGTTCCTTTACCCCTGTATCTGGGTCAGTCCACTCGAAGGCAAATAGGGGTTGACTCACCGGAGCAAGAGGCAGGGTGAAGAAGGCATCCTTCAAGTCCAGGACAGAGTACCAGGTGTTCTCCGGATTAAGGAGGCTGAGCAGGGTGTAAGGATTTGGCACTGTTGGGTGTAGAGTCAGCACTCGTCTATTAACCTCTCGGAGATCCTGTACAGGGCGATAGTCATTCGTCCCCGGTTTCTGAACTGGGAGCAAGGGCGAGTTCCAGGGAGAGACACAAGGAATGAGAATATCATTGTCTCTTAGTCTCTGTATGTGGACTTTAATTCCTTTCCGGGCTTGCAGGCTTATTGGGTATTGCCTTAAGCAGATGGGGCGTGCCTGAGGCAAGAGTTCTACCACATGGGGGACTTGGTTGACTGCTAGCCCTGGAGGGTTGTTTTCTGCCCAGACTTCTGGAATCTCCTGTTTCCATTTGTTCAGCAGTTCTAATTCTAAGTCAGTCCGTGACAACTCGGGTGCACCAGACAAACTTCCCAGCAGGCGGTAACTTTCTCCTTCTGGGACAAGAGCCAACACTCTAATACTCTCTGATTTTGAGGGGGTATCAGTCCCTAGCTTCAGTCTAGGTTTATTCGTAACAAAGTCAATTTGCACCTGTAATTTATGTAGAAGGTCCCGCCCTAAAAGGGGATCCGGGCACTCAGGGACCCAGAGAAAATCATGTTGGACCAGTCTACGTCCAGGTCGAGCCAGACTAGCTGTCACCTTTGGGTACGATTTTCGGCCCCCTGTAGCTCCTATCACATTGACAGATTGCTTGGTCAGTTTTCCTAATGGTTGAGTCAGCACAGAATAGGTAGCTCCTGTATCGACTAGGAAGTCCACCGGTTGCCCCCCCACTTGGAGAGTTATCCGGGGCTCGGGGGGTGGCGGCGAGCCCTGACCTCCTCATTTCTGAGACAACAGGGCCTTAGTCTCTCGTTCTGTCTTAGGCTTTAACTTTGGACAATCCTTACGCCAATGTCCCATCTCCTTACAGTACGCACATTGCTCTTTGTCTAGAGGAGGTCGCTTACCTCGAGCTTTCTTTTTCCTAGGGTTAGCTGACCTCTTGGCTTCTTTTTCGCAAAGTAATTCCAGTACTTTAGTCATCCTTTTGGTTGTTGTTTCTTGCAAGGTTTCCCTATTGTTGAAAACCTTTTGTGCGACCTCGACCAACTGGCTGAGAGGCATTCCCTCGAATCCCTCAAGCTTTTGTAACTTTCTCCTAATATCAGGGGCCGACTGGGACACGAAAGCAATATTAATTGCTCGTGCGTTCTCGGGTGCCATCGGATTGATTGGAGTATATAATCTATAGGTCTCTAAAAGGCGCTCTAAGAACACCGCTGGAGACTCATCGGCTAACTGCTGCACTGCACTCACTCGGGAAAGGTTGGTGGGCTTCTTAGCAGCCGCACGAAGTGCATCTAAGAGCCTCAGGCGATACTCATCGAGAGCCTTCTTACCTGCATCCGTGTTAGGGTCCCACTCGGGTCGGGAGGAGGGGAACAAGTGCTCAATTCGTTGCCGATCAGTGGATGGAGATCCATCCGGTTCTCGGACTCCCTTTTGCCCCAAAGCGCAGATTCGCATCCTTTCCTCAGCCGTGAAAAGGATGCGTAAGATCTGCTGGCAGTCATCTCAAGTGGGAAGGTGGGTGGAGAAAACAGACTCTATAAGGCTAATCAGAGATTCTGGGTCCTTCGAGAAAGGGGGGTTCTGACTTTTCCAGTTATAGAGGTCAGAGAAAGAAAAGGGGGTGTACACAAACATGGAGCCCCCACTCGGGGCTGGGACCTCCCGCAGAGGGCACAGTGGCGCTGCATCGTGGCCCTGTTCCAGAGGTCCCTCTGGTCGAGCGTGGCGGCGGGTTCGAATGGGCCGAGGCGGGGAGGGCGAGGTGGAGTCAGGTTGTGGCTCAGGGGCAGGATACGGGGGAGGGGGTAAGGGAAGGATGTCTAGCGGGTCGGAGAAGTCTTCGCTCGGAGGTAAGACTGGAGGTGCGTTGGGCTTGGAGGTCTCCTCTTCAGCCTTGGATTTCGGTTTGAGGGCTGCTAGGACTCCATTCGGAAGTGGCTCAATCCAAGGGGGAGCATCATAGATTGTATCTATCCAAGCCTGGATATAGACAATCTGATCGGGGTGAGCGGGGGGCCCAAATACATACTGGCGGACCGCTCGAGCTGTCTCCATATCAAAGGACCCAAAAGGGGGCCAGACTCCTTGGGTCCCCAGGGGCCACTCCTGTGTGACAAAGGTTGTTAGTCTGGCTTTGCGAACCCTTTCCCCATATCTCCCACCTCGCCTCTGGAATTCTTTAAAGTGGTCAATGACAAGGCTAAGGGGAGTGCTGGGAACAGATTCGTTCCGACCCATAATGGACTCGTTCTGACCCATAGCTGGTGGTGTCGCTGGTTTTGCTGGAAAAAAACTTAAAAGGCAAAGTTAGGGTTAAACAGAAAAACTACAGAGACTAGGCAAACGGTCGGAATCACCTTTGCCCACTCCGAATTCCAGGAAGGAGCTCCTAAGAAAGAAGGCTCTGTTAGAGTTAGGTGACCAAAAAGGGGAACAATTAGAACAAATGAACACACAGACCGACACACAAGACGAGACAGGACAAGACAAGCTGCAGCAGAATGGCCTTTGCTCAAAAATTAGTCAAATTTTGGGATCTGGAGGAATTAACAAATTTAACTAATGAAGTGGTTCCCCACCCAGGCGGAGTCACAAATGGCAAAAACCAATTGACTTCGTCCTCGGGGGCTTCACTTCCCAAATTAAGGGCGTCCCCTTCCGAACGGAGTGGTTCCTCACCCGGGGCAGATTCACAGATGGACAGAATTTGTCCGACAAACCAACTGACTCTGTCCTCGGGTGGTTCCCACTCCCAAATTGAGGGCGTCCCCTCAAAATTACAAATTGACCGCGGCCCAAACAAAACCTCCAGAGCACTTACTTTCAGATGTTCGGAAATGAGTCTGGAGTCTTGCTTCCATCCCGGACGAGCCCCCAAATGTTATAACGTGGGCCCCGGTATAAAGTCCACGGAAACAAGAGTCCAAAACTTAAGTGGCAAAGGCTTTATTGAGCCAGTCCTGGCGGCACAGTCTCTCCTAGATCAATCCAAAGACTGCGCGCCCAAGACTGGGGAAAGGGGTTTTTAAAAGTAAGGGAAAGTGGGGAGGAAACCTGTAAGGCCATTAAACCTGTTGACCCGCATCTGGAAACTGTATTGCTGTCCACTTAGCTCTGACAGTCCCGGGAGTTCCTGGTGTTGCTCAAATTATTCCCATCCTGCAGACTGACATTATCTCAGAGTGGCACATCTGCAGCAATATTTGGGGAAGAAAGTGGAGAGTTAATTATCCCAGGACAGCTTGTCTTCGCCAGTGAGTGCGAAGGGGTCACGAGTTATGAGATGCTGGAACTTAAGTTTTACAAAGATCTGATATCTAACCCATTGGTACATACAGAACAAAAGGAAAGCACCGATCAGGGTTTGGGCCACAGTATTTCCCGGTAATTTCTTTGAAGCTAAACAGTTCTTAAAATTGGGGCAGGCTCATTTTATGACAGATCATCACCAGGTCGGGGAGAGGTCACCAGAAACCCAAATTCTTTATGGCCCAGATAGGTGGGTGGGGGGGAGGCAATAAGGCGCGCTACAGAACAGGAAAACGGCGAGTATCTATCTTGTGGGAAGAGTAACTAAGGTTAGGTAAAAAGGTTAAACTCATGGGCAAATCTCCCTGCATATAAACACACTACTTCAAACAATGTGTAAATTAGTGGGCCTTCTTGTCTTCTTTAGTTCTTTAGCGAAGACTAGAGGCGCCTACCCGTGATTAACAGCCCTTGTTAGCTTGTTTTAGCACCACTCTTCTTGTTTGTAGAGGGCCGCTCCGTGATTAACATTTTAATTAAGTGAAATTCTTGCAATTCTTTACAGGGGAGAGTATTGCTCAACATATCAATTGGGTCACTTAACATATCAGTTAAGAAAAGAAAACATTTAGTAAGCCGCGGTACAGGTTTGCTATAATACACAAAATGATGAAGCTACTTTCTTAGAGTACAACAGTTTAGTTTTGTTTTATTGAGACAAGTGTTCTCTATGTATATCAGCTAGATTTGAACCCTATATGGAGAACAGAATTGCCCTAACCTCAAAGCAGCACTCCTGCCTCAGCCTCTTGAGTGTTCAGATTATAGATATGTGTGTTTTTACCCTAGAAAATATTGAGGCTTGTAACTTAGCTGTGTTGTAGCTTGGCATAATAGATGCCATCTTGAGCTTTAGTACCCTGTATTTCACCCAGAAAAATGGAAAATTACTCAGTGTTGAAGTCCCAAGAGAAAAGCAAAATGAGCTGTACCCAAAGAAAAAAAATTAACCTGCTCAACAAAAGAAGCAGAATACAGTTGTCATCCAACCATTATTATAAGATTCTAGCTAAATTATTTCCAACAGGATCTTTTTGTGATTTTATCTTTTAAAACATCTGTAACTTTCCAGTTCAGAGCCTCTTGTTTAGATCCTGATATGGGGGTGGGGGTTCTGTATACAGGTGGTCCTGAGACCAGCTATGAAATTCCACATTTCTCAATTGGGTTCCTATATTGGCTTCCTATATTATTGTTCACAAACTCACCTCAAGCTGCAGAAACCTTTACTGACACAAGCAAAACTCAGGATTAAATGACAGTGTCACTGAAATGAAAGAATAATTGTGAAAAAGAAAGGAGAAAAAAGACAAACACCATGTGCTATAATGCCCACCTATTTTCCCAAACAATGAAGAAGCTGAAACAGGAGAATGGGCTTGTATTCAATGACAGCCTAACCTGCATAGTGAGTGCAAGGCTGGCCAGAACTCCAAAGTGAGACTATGTCTTTAAATCAAAAAACTAAAATGAAAAAAAAGAACAACAAATTAGACAGAAAGACTATTGAAAACAAACAAAAATAGAGCTGAGTGAAATTTGACTTATGTAAAATGGGAATTATTGAATGATGCTGGCAGAGGAAAGAAGGCCAGGTAGTGGCATGCAGTGGCATTCAGGAGGTAGTGACAAACACAGGCTTAGGAATGGCACCTATTGTGCTACAGCACAGCAGTGACCTCCTTCCTCCAATACATTTACAGTTCACTAGAATGAGGACTTCTAAAAGCTCATGGAAATGTTAAACTCAGGGCAAACAAACAGCTTGAAATTCAGGCTTTGGAACAATGCCTTTAGCAGACATTTCATATTTAAATTGAGATAATAGAAATATAATCCTGCCCTGCTTGATATCAAATGCACCCTTTAATGGCTGACAATATTGAGAAATGAAGTCACAAACCAAAAAAGTTCAAAAATTGTCTTAGAAAAAAAGAGAGAATAGCTCTGAATTTTCAGGAGTGGTCTTCAGTGTTTTGGCCACAGTCATATTGTCAGCGATCATTTATACAGGATAGTCACAATGTGGGCAAACTGTGGGTCTCAAACTACAATCAATCTATAAGCTTATAGGTGCTTAACTAATATTATTCATCAGGGGAACAAGTTAGCCAGAAAAGGTATGTGGAAAGAGCCAAGGCATTTTGTGGGAACAATAGTCCAGTTGTTCTGGTCATTGAGTATGGTAATTGATGCCTATCTGCACTTCCTGGAGGAGGTGGTGGTAACTGTAGTACATTTCAAGCTGTTGTTTTTCTCTTCAGGAGCATGTAGACATGGTCACTGCATCTTCACCTTCAGGTCTGGCTTTCTTCAGCTGTGCCTGTAGCAGTGATTGTTGTATTTATTTTTTTGCATTGACTCTTTGAGGTTCCTGTTCCTCTCTGATTGTATATCAATTTTTGTCTACATTGAAAACCTTTGCTAAAATCACAGTACTATTTGAATGAATAAAGTGAAATATTCATTAATACACGCCAAGGATTTAGCTCAGCAGACAGAAACGCCTGCCTGGATAGTGGTAGATTGTAACTTTGATCCCTAGTACCTAAAAAAAAAAGTAATTTAAACTGCAAGGAAAGAAAATAATTGCATTTGTGAAAATGTAGGTTTACAAAATTTATACTAAATATGTCAATGGCAAATTAAACATTGTTAATAGTCATATTTTGTATCTAAAGCTGTTTGGGCAGGGGATTGAGCTCAGTGATACAATGAGCTGCCTGGAGAGCAGAAGGTCATGAGTTCAATCCCTCATACAGAAAAAAAATTCACAGTTGTCATTGATGCAGTGCTATGAGCACATTTATTGAAAGTGATACTTGGTATTTAATACGCTCAATGTTTCTTTTGTGATCTATGAAATACCTGCAGATAACATGGCAACTACAATGAATGATATTCTGTCCCCTATAGGATTGCTATTTTCTGAGTTGTTTTTATTTTTTGTTTTCCCACAAACTTGAAAATTGAAAATGTTGGCTGATGCTAGCTAGAAACACTGTGTTAATCATTTTTTCAATTTAATGTTATATTTCCCTATATCCATTAAGAATATTTTATTTGCTACAATTGGTCCAAGTCAAATTGATAAACAATTCTTAAAGTTACAGGCAGCTGAGTTAGTTAGAAATACAGGCAGCCATACCGTGATAAAGTGGAATGAAATTCCTGACCTTCTATGTCTGCGATGAGTTTGTGTTCTCTAAAGTGCAAGAATGAATTTTAGGAACAACAGAGTTGAAGAGCAGAATATATTTATTGAGAGAAAGAAAGTGATAATATTTTGCTCTAAATAGGATATTTTGGAAGTTGAGGTGGAAGCAGGGGACTTTTACCTTGAAGTGACTTTCCTTTTCCCTATTCAAGCTACTTGTGGCAAGGAAGGAATCTCAATCAGCTACTTGCATATCAGCAATGACAACTTTAACCACCAACCAAGTCAAAAACTACTTGTATGCCACCCATACTTTTCCAGAAGAAAAAGCCAGACCCCCAGTGGTCATGAGGTTCTCTCCATATTCTTAGAATAAATGCCATTTTGACTTTATATTCTCTTCTTTATTACACCAAAAATCCTATCAGAAAGCTTCTGTCTGGGAGAAACAGGAGGGGTTCTGAGCTGGTAGCAAAGGACTCTGTCTTTTCTAGGAATTTTATAGAATAAAATTGTGTAGTGAGATAGGTTTAAAATGGATTAGATTAGTGAAGTTACTGAGGAGATAAATTAGCACAGTAGAGAAGCAGAATATAAGAAATGTAAAAGTGGCCTTTTACTTAAAGAATGTGGAGAGGAGCCCACAGGCCCCAAGGGTTTGGCTTTTGTTTTTTTCCAACTGACTCTGGGGTTATGGGGTATATGTGAATTTTGACTGGATGTGGTGCTTGAGGGGAGATTGATGTCATGTGAGAGCTGATGGGAATTTTCATTAGGCCCCTGGGGAAGAAAGAGGAAGTTGTAATTAAGGAGAATAGAGGAAGTGGCCATATGAGTAAGCATCCCTGATTTCACATTCTTCCACTTTGAACTACCACCATGAGGTCTTGTAATTGTTTCTAGGGTAAAACACTTTGAAGTACATCCTTTGATTGGAATGAAGAAATCAAAATACAGAATGTACTTATTGAGAGAAAGAAAGCTGCCTGAGAGTGATAAGGGGTCCTGAGCAGGTTGCTAAACACTGTCCTTTCTAGGGACCTTTATAGAGTAAAATCATGTGGTGAAATGAGTTTAAGGTGGGGAAAACTAGGAACTCACAATGCAGATGGGCATAAGATGGGAGAGAGCTATGGTAGCCAATAGGATTATTAAGTTCAGGTAAAGCTGATTAAATTGGGAACAAAGGGGGAAGGGAGTCACATAGAAAGCGGACATTCTTAGGCAGCTGTGACTCTTCCTTTAGGGGTTTGGGAGGGTGACTTCTGAGTTCCTCAGTATGACAGGAACTATTTAGAATGTCAGTCTTTAGGATAAGGATACATTTCTTTGAATGGTGACTCCTAACTTCCTCAGAGTGCTAGGGAACTATTTAGAATATCTATCCTTAGAATATGGATGAATTTGTTTATCATTGTCTTGAGCCTTGGCCCATAGCATGAGGTGTCAGTCTTCCCCATAGTTGCAAGGTATCTGGTTTCCTGCATTAGCTCCTTGGAGGACCTAGACTTGGTCCATGTGAAGAGTATTTAAGTAACTCAGGTGCCTGTAACAGTACTTTTTTGAAAATTGATTAGAGATGTCTTGTGCTCTGGGTGAATGATATGGGGATGACAATGTGCAATGTATATACCAGTGTTGCCCTCTGATTGACATATATTGAAATTCAATTTTAGTTGATGTGCTCTTTTTTCAATGAAATAAAATGGATTTGAAAATTAAAAGCCTGAGCTAACGCTCTTCAGTACAAACACTCCTCTGTCTAGCTCAGTTCACCACTGTAGAAGAATGGCAGCTCCAGAAGTCTCTGCACTACAGTCTATCATTTGGGATCCTCTCTTGCAGGAAGGGGTTCCTTTCCCTGTATATTGTTGACTCAGAAGGAAGGCAGTAGAGCAGGAGTCAATCAGTGATGAAGGGGCAGGCTATATGAACTGTCCAATCAGGTGGGCCATTGCTGGCTGTGACTTCGGTCTCTTCCAGTGTCTCAGGATGATTTATCTGTTCTGAGTATAATGCTGGTACCAAAATGCTTGCTGGATCTCATTTAGTACTTTGATGTCCTGTGGCCTGATTAGCAAAGATCCTGAGAGATCCTAGAACCATGGAATAGTGAGTTTGTGGATGGGAGCCCAGAAGTAGGGTGGAATGGGTGAAACAAGTTACAAGTGTTTAGGAGTAGTTCAGGTGTCTGGAGCCACAGGTATTTAGTTAGCTTCAGCTCCTGAGGTCCTCCAGCATTGACCATGGGTCATTCACTGTCCCTTTTGTCTCTTGCTGTTGGCAAGGGTGATTTGGGGTCCCCAGTACCCTGGCTTCACTATGACAGCAGTAGACTCAAGTATCATCTTTGAAATTCATTGCTAGCCTGGTAACTCCACCATCTTAGGTACTGGAAGGAGCTTGGGAAGACCCTGACTATGATGCTTTTTGTAGCTTGTAGAGCAGTAATGAGCTAGGTCTCTGCTCCCTTTCCTCAGAGTAGCAGATCTAGAGTGTCCGGAGTTTATTAATGTCTGTAATGCAGGGCCTCATAGCCACAATGGCTCAACTTAAACTTGGGTTTTTTTGTATTTATAGTGATCTCCTCAATTTATACTATGTTCTCATATTTCCATCCTCATGACAGATAGTGGCAAAGTTCCTGAGAATGCAGAGATGTGTAGTAGTGTGCCTCAGTGGAAAAATGCTTCCCAAACAAGTCATGAACTCCTGTGTGTTATACAGATCAGTGCAAAATAATTTCTGAACATACTTAATTATTTAGGTGGCACCCTTGCTCACAGACTAGGTTTGTAAGAACAGCCATAGAGTTTTGAAGTCTGAGAAAAATGAAGCAAATATGAAAGTGTTATCAAGGACGGGGTAAAAATTTGTGAAGTACAAATTCCAGAAAGGGCTACCTGTTAAATTCTCATCAAAAATGCTGAAATTTAGGCATTTGCATGGACATATACACGTGATTTCCTTCTGAATGGAAAGAAAAAGGTGTGTCATCTCTGAATTAAGAGCTGATTTAGTGGCTTGGTTGTTCATAGTTTAAATATGAAAATGCTCTGCAATGGAATTTACTGAGTGGTGTAAAGAAGAAGCACTAAACAGAAATTTTGCAGTGGTATCAATAGTTAGGCATGAAGGGGTTCCTGCTGAGGATGGAACAGAGGAGTGTGGAAAGGATGTGCAAGTGACTGACAGAGTGCAGGAAGCCAATAGCAGGACATACAACAGAGAGGGTCTTCACTGAAATTCAGGTAGTTCGTAGAGTAAGTGTGAAGTTAAAGTTGGGTTCTGATTGCTTCCTTGAGGTGATCAACACCAGCTCTGGCAACAATCAGTATTTCACATCCTTGCCAACCCATGAATTTTCTGTTCCATACTTGAGATCTAATTTGGATTATCTCTAATTATGCCCCAGTGTCATGAAGGTAAAATGTGGATTTTTTTGTACCAAGGATTGAGCACATGACCTATGCTTTCCAGGGAGGCATTCATGCCACTGAGCTAAATAGCCAACTATGAAAGTGTTTTCTTTGTTGAAATGGAAGATATCCACATTGTTTCCCAGAAAGTGTTGAATATTTTTGGAATTTTTCCATATTATATGGCTATAATTTTAAAAAACAAACCAAAGGTGTCTTATGCAGTCTCTTTTCAAGTTTCACTTTGTCTTTGGGGTGTCACAGTCAGGGTTTCTCTATTTTAGACAGCTCTGTAACTTAGGATAGCCCCAAATTCAAGGAAGAAGTCCTTCACCAGCCTCACAAGATATATTCCTTATATCTGAATTGAAAGTGAATGCTTGGTGACAGTGAGCTATAAATTACAGCTTGGGCCTGGTTCCATTTTATATACTTATTTTTTAAAAACAGCATTTTCCACTAACGTTTGAGTTATTGGATGTTATTTATGTTTTGTTCTATGAAAGCAAATTCATGTTTCAAAGTGCTGCTGAAGTATATTAAGAACAAAGTACTCACTGGCCTAAATGAGATTTGAAGAGACATTATCTGCAGCCTATTAAAGTGATTGATGAGGTTTTTTTTAAATTTTGAAAGTGGTAAAATACAACAGAACAAGGCAGAATAAGGCCAACTAAGATCATACAGTGAAACTGGTACACAACTTCACAACTGGTTACTGCAATAACAGTAATAGGTATCACAGTATATTTTATTATCTTTATAATAGTTGTTCTTTTTTTTTTTTGTCTTTTTCCTTTTTATCAGTACCGGGGATCGAGCCCACGACTGTCTGCTTGCAAGGCAGGTGCTTATGCCACTGAGCTAAATCCCCAGCTCCAATAGTTGTTCTTTCAAACACGTATATCAAAATGAGATGAAATACAGAACATTATAGTACTTACCAAAACAGAATATTGAATAGAGCAATACCATTAATCAGAAAAGAGCAAAACAGTAATAAAAATATTTGCCTTCAAAGAGACAGTAGAAGGAAGTCCCCCTTATTTATTATCATCTGCTTCCCAGGATTCGCTCAGATTTCTGGTTCCCATTTGCTAACGGGGGGTGTGTGTGACAGGAGAAGAGGGGTAGGGAAGTGGGATGTTTGATTCTAGGCCGTGCATCAGTAGGTTCACTATTGCTTAGTAGGGAGACAGGCCTGTTGTTTTGTTTCACAGCGTCCTAAGTTCCCACATGGCGTGGATCTCAGGAGCTGCTGCTAGTTCTCCCACTGGAAGGGCCGCATTCTGCCAGACCTCCACCACTTACCAGGGAGAAGTGGTGATTGCTTGCCTTCCAAGTGTCCTAAATTCCAGCATGGCATGGATCTCAGGAGCTGCTGCTGGTTTGCCCCCTTGATGGGCCACAGTCTGCCACACTGCCACCACTTACCAGGGAAGGGAGGTGCTTGCTTGGGTTCCCAGTTGATTCATGGAATATTTATCTACCTCTGTGCTTTATGGATGCTGGTCCTGCAGGCTTCTCACTGTGAGCTCTGCATTAGAGACAGTACACAGGGAATTTTGCAGTGACTCAGCACAAGAATTAGTGCTCCTATTTCACTGTTACATTAGCAGTGGGTTGCAATCTATCATCAAATTTGCTGTCTTCAAAAATGTGTATATACACAAAATTAATGACCAAGACATGGATTTAAATTTGAAGAAATCAGTCTTCATTCAGCTGTTTTGTTTGGTTGTATTTGTTTAGTTTAGTTTTGTTTTATTGAGACAAGCTTTCTATATGTATATCAGCTAGATTTGAACACCCTAGAATTGCCCTGAATTCACTGAAACCATCTTGCCTCAGCCTTTTGAGTTCAGGGCCTAGAATTGACCTGAACTCACTGAAACCATCCTGCCTCAGCCTTTTGAGTGCTGGCATTATAGATATATACCACCACATTTTGCTTTTGATTCAGATTTGTAGGAGAGAATTTAAGGTATCCCAAACCTGGTGTCTCAACCTTCATGTGAAAAATCTATGTATGATCCTTTAGGACGTGGTGACCTTTGAGGATGTGGTTGTGAACTTCAGCAATGAGGAGTGGACTTTGCTGAGTCCATCCCAAAAGAACCTCTACAGAGATGTGATGGGCGAAACCTTTAGGAACATGACTGTGATAGGTAAGGATGAAATATTTTTGTTACTCATGCTGTCAGAATGTTGTATGTCGCTGTTTCATTAAAAACAATGTGAAAATATTTTTAAAAATAGCTCAGACCTGGATACATTATATCATAACTCTAAACAAAATCTATTAATTTGTATGTATTATTCTAATGAGCACGTGTATTTCTATGTCTACAATTCAGGAGGACTTGGGGATATCCAGGAAGCTGAAAAAGAATGCAAAATTTACTGGAGATACTTAAGGTAATTCACACTCATAAGGAGAAGGAATGTTCCTAAGTAATTAGTGAGTCAGCAGAAAAATACCACCAAAGAAATGAGGCACCATTCAATTTATTGTCAGTAATATTCTCCGAAGACGTATAAGCTAGGGTATGTATAATGAGTGGATTAAATCAAGAAAATTTATGACATTTCATATAGATGTGTATGAAAGGCATACACTTTGAGTTATGACATTCTCTCTTCAGTTTTTCTACCCATATATACATGTGAATACAACACATTCATCATCTAAAAGTTGCTTAGATTGCAATAGAACTTGAAATAAAATGGAGTTCTTGTGTTTTCAAACCATGCTCTAAAGAATCAGCCATTCTGACTAAAATTCTTAGAAGGCTGGTAGAATGTTAAGTGCACTCATTCTGAATATCAGTCTGCAGTTATCTCTAGAAATTGATGCCCTAATACTTGTCCTGGATATATTTTTAAAAATTCAAAATGCACATAAAATACTGATACATGCTTACTCATACAAAGCAGATCAAGTTATAATAGATCAGGCCTTGAAGAAGCTTAGCTATCTATTACTGGATTTGTGGAGAAGGAAAACGTTAATACACTCTTTGTGATTGTGCATTCTTGTAAATCCAGCACACTAGGAATCAGATTTTGCAGAATTGCAAATTCAAGTTCAAACTTCAAAGTTTAATGATCAGTGAAAATCTCTTAAAACAGATTTAAAAAGCTATAGATTTTACGCTAATAGCTGTTGTTCATTCCAAGCATGGAAAAGAAAAAGATGTGTTATATAATGTCAAAAAAATAAAGAATATAATGTTATTTGCCATAAGAAATAGGTGGTTCTTTCTCACATCAATTCGGTGAAATAGCTCAGCTATAAAACCTAAAAGTTCACAGGGTTTCTCTTAGATGAGAAACCAAAATATAAATTGTGGAATGAAATGAAATAGTTAATAGAGAAAAGTAAGACTGATTATATGGAAAAGGGAACTACAGGTTAAGGACAGAAGGGAGATTGTGATGGGGAAACATATCATAGTGATCTGTATATGATACACAGATGTACCCATACCCAAAGTGAAGCTAAAGATTCTGCATTTCAAAAGGTACCAAATTTTAAGATTTCCAAGTGTGTACCAGTCTTTTGGGAATGGTTGTTTTCAACATGTCTTACAAGGCCATCTGTTACTTCATGGTCAGAGTTTCTTAGCAGGCATTAAAAACAGAACTTGACATTAATGCAGTCATTAAACTGAGACCCATTTCACTGTGAATGTTTCTTTTTTTTTTGTTTAATGTAAGGAAAGACTAAAAAAAAACAAAATAAGTAGAAATGATACCACTTTCAAAGTGAAAATAAACAGTAAGAAATCTAAAGACACTGATTACATATGCTGCTCATAGAAATAGTTAATGAAATACAAAAGTGAAACCTATGATGTGGGGATTCAAACAGCGAGACTGCAAACAATTTTGTTCAAATCTTCAATAAAAACTTAGTAATATGGTTATCAATCCAATATGTGATTTTTTTTTTTTTTACAGAAATGACAAGCTAGGGAAATCCTATGGACATACATCTTGGAATCAGTGTAAAGAAGTATTCCCTTGTACTGCAGAAGGTAATGTGAATGTGAAAGAAGCAGAAACACACCACAATGTTCAGATCCATGAAAAATATTGCAGTGGAGAGAAATCCTATGTATGTCAGCAGTGTGGAAAAGGGTTCACCAAATCTGGATACTGTAAGCAACATGAAATAATTCACACTGGAGTGAAACCATATGTATGTAAGAAATGTGGGAAAGCTTTTAACACACGGGCAAATTGTAAAATACATGAAAGAATTCACACTGGAGAGAAACCCTATGTATGTAAGCAATGTGGGAAAGCTTTTAACACACGGGCAAACTGTAAAATACATGAAAGAATTCACACTGGAGAGAAACCATATGTATGTAAGCAATGTGGGAGAGGTTTTACCCAACATGGAGCTTGTAAGCAACATGAAAGAATTCACACTGGCGAGAAACCATATGTATGTAAGCAATGTGGGAAAGCTTTTACCCGACATGGACTTTGTAAGCAACATGAAAGAATTCACAATGGAGAGAAACCATATATATGTAAGCAATGTGGGAAAGCTTTTAACACATGGGGAATTTTAAAGAAACATGAAAGAATTCACACTGGAGAGAAACCCTATGTATGTAAGGAATGTGGGAAAGGTTTTTTTTTTTTTTTTTTTTTTTTTTTTTTTTTTTTTTTTTTTTATCGGTACCGGGGATCGAACTCACGACTGCCTGCTTGCAAGGCAGGCGCTTATGCCGCTGAGCTAAACCCCCAGCCCCCTGGGAAAGGTTTTACCCGACATGGAAATTGTAAGCAACATGAAAGAATTCACACTGGAGAGAAACCATATGTATGTGAGCAATGTGGGAAAGCTTTTAACACACGTGCATATTGTAAGGTTCATGAAAGAATTCACACTGGAGAGAAACCATATGTATGTAAGCAATGTGGGAAAGCCTTTAACACATGGGCAAATTGTAAAATACATGAAAGAATTCACACTGGAGAGAAACCCTATGTATGTAAGCAATGTGGGAAAGCTTTTACCCAACCTGGACATCGTAAGCAACATGAAAGTTCACACTCAAGGTAGAACTAGTGTATACAAGCATCATGAGAATTTTTTGAGCAAAAGTACATATTGCATAATGCATGAAAAATTTCACCCTGGGCAGAAAACTTATATATGTAAGGAATGTGGGAAAGGTTTCAGCAGAAATGCTCATTGTCCAATACATGAAAAAATTTAAAATGTTGAGAAACCCTGTTTATGTGAAGAATGTGGGAAAGATTTCACCACACATGGGTTTTGTAAAATACATCAATGACTCCACTATGTATATAACAATGTGGCAAAGTTTTTACCACATACAGTCATTGCAAAACAAATGAAAGAATTCACACTGGGAAGAACCACTGGCTACGTAAGCAAGTGGAGACACTTTCATCAGCCAGATTATAAGTGAAATACGTGAAGAAGCTCACACAAGAGATAAATCCTATGTGTTATGGGAATATTCTCAGCACACATGATCATTGTTACATATCTGAAAGAACTCACTGGATCCTATGTGCATGAACAATGTGAGAAATATGGCAATCCATGTTTGTTGTTAAATATATAGAAAAATCAGCACTCTTCCGACAGTTTAAATCTAAGTTTACTTTAAAAAGTCCAAGTAGACCTGAAGAAATAATCAATACAGAAGTTTGATGTCAATATTTCTTCACAAATTTTCCAGAAATGACAAATCTGAAGTGGAGCTCTACTCAAGTACATATTTTGTATGGTTTTCAGTTAATCAGTTATACCTCTTTGGATTTTTTAAAGTATCTTTGTGCTTCAACATGGCATCTTGTAATTAAACATGGTAAACTAAAATGGGCTTTTCACTTTCAAGTATGGATAGTGTCTATGTACTTAATATTTTGTCTTTAAACCTTAATTTTTATATTTTTGGTGAATTATTTTTATTTAAAGAAAAAAATCAAAAAGTGTAGAAATAATACAGAAGTCTGAAAAATAAACAATAAGAAATCACGAGTTGATTAGTTACATATTGTCATCTTAGAAGTAATTGTTCAAGTTACAAAATTAAAGCATACAAAGTGATATTCAAATAATGACATTGCAAACAGTTCACCTCAGTGATCCAACAAAAACTTATTAATATGCTTATCTGTTCTACAAACTTGTTTTTTATCTTAAAGACGATAAGATTAAACATGACAAAACAGAACAGAACAGTTCATAAGGAAACAAGTTAAGGAAACACAGGTTTCAAAGCAAGTCCACTGAGATGTTCATTTTCTATCTTACTGTCTCTAGTTTTGTTCAAAATAGTTGTTCGCAGCTTCACAAGCATTGCATATATACTGAACATTATGGAGCTAATCAAATAATTACAGGATGATGCAGGCTTTTTTGATCTTCAAGACTGATTTTGGGGAAGTTGATAATGATTACCATAATGTGTCTCATTCTTTTCGTAGTAGACATCTTTATTTTTATGTATGCTGAAATTGAACATAAGAGACTAAACTAATATCACTCTGAACAGTGAATAATAGTATCCTTTGAAGGAGAAAGGTGAGGAACTGCCTAAAAAAAGAAGGCAGAGCACATTGTTAAAAGTGTATCAGGATTTAAAAGCTACAGTAGTTCTGTTGCTCTGTTTAGTTTGATTATATTTTGTTCTGGTCTGTCTACTCATATTAGATTTGCGGGCACAGAGAGATAACCCAAAAATGGCAGGTTATACCATGATGGTAATTGTCCTTAATTTCCTATTAACTAAAACTGAAACCCTGTATTACTAACATTGTCTTACTATGACTGAACTTATTTTAAGCTGGTTTGTTTGAATGTTATTTGGCCTTGACTGATTTTATTCACATTTGGTATGCTTGCTGGTATCAAGTCCAAGAGTAGAGGCCACTAGTCTGAAGATGATAAGATGTAAAAGATATATATTGCGGGGCTGGGGATTTAGCTTAGTGGCTTAAGCACCTGCCTGGCAAGTGTGAGGTCATCAGTTTGATCCCCAGTACCAAAAAATAAATACAAGATATAAATTCCAGGTTTAATTTTTTTATTTAAAGAGAAAAAAGAACATAAAAAAACAAAGCAGGAAAGGGTACAAATCATACAGAATTTCAAGAAAAAAATACAGTAAGAAATCACTAGTTAATAGGATACATATTGTCTTCTTAGAAACAGTTGTCCAAATTATAAAATTAAAGCGTATAAAGTGAACATTCCTACAGCGAGATTGCAGACAGTTCCGTTCAATGATGCAACAAAGCTCAGTAATATGGTTTTCCTCCCTACACACTCAAACAGGCACTTATATCTCTTAGACCACCTTACTTTCCTCTCTTCTTCACAATAACAATTACACTTTTGGGGTTTTTTTTTTTTTACTCCCATAGTTCTTATTACTCTTTTTGAAGAGAATAAAACCTCAAGTGAGTTAACAAAACAGAGTTGGTTAGAACATAAGGATGGGCATTGTACTTGATGCAAAAATAGAATATCAGGTGATCAAAAATGGTTACATTGTGCCTCTTGCTATTTTTAAAAAGAGTTGCTATATAATCAGGTATAATACAATTGATCAAAACAGTACAGAACAAGAACAATAAAATCTACACTGAAGGCCTTACAGGATTTCAAAAGAAGATAATAGTCAAACCATAATGGGCATCATAGTAAATTTTATTGCCTACAGAATGGTTGCCTATACCCTCAAACTTGATACTATCAAACAAAAATAGAATATAGTAAAATCCGGCAGAACAAGATGGGGAGGTTAATAGGAAAACAAAAATTACTATAATATATCCCGCTACTTTTTAATTTAGTTTTCCTTTAAGTGAAAAAAAAATAAGAAAAAATAGAATTTTTTTTAAAAAGCATGGAGATCAAGATAAAAGACATTGTAATAGAACAACACAGGTCAGAACTGAACAATTAAAGCATCTTTTTATTCACCACCAGATAATCTAACATAATATTAGTCACCATAGTGCCTCTTTGCTTGAATTGTTTGAGTATCATTTCGTATACTATAGAATCAATCATATCAAGACAGTGTGAAGCCATTCAAGAAAATGATAGAATTACAGGGTATTTAGAGCCAGTTAACAGAAAATGAACAACAATTTCTATATTATCTCTATCTATGTATCTAGGCTGTCTTTCAGTACTCTTTATGGGCTTGGCTTGGTGATCATGAAGTTTTTCAGCTTTTCTTTGTCATAGAAGTATCTTATTTCTCCATTGATTTTGAAGGACAGTTTTGCAGGGTACATCAGTCTAGGTTGGAAATCATTTTCCTTTAGGATCTGAAATACTTCACTGCCTGCTCTTCTTGACTTTATTGTTTGTGCTGAGAAGTCTGCTGTGATTCTGATACATTTTCCTTTATAGGTGATCTGTCTCTTCTCTCTGACAGCTTTTAATATTCTATTCTTTTGCTCAGTTTCTGGGATGGTCATTATTATATGTCTGGGTGTAGATTTATTTTGGTTATGGCTATTTGGATTTCTATATGCTTCATTGACCTTGATATCAGTTTCCAATCTTGTGTTAGGGAACTTTTCAGCTATAAATTCTCTAAATATCCTCTTGACATCCTTTACGATGTCCCCTTCTTTTTCATTTATCCCTATCAACCTTATATTGTTCTGCTTTGCGTCATATTGCAGGTGTTGAATAATTATTTCCTGATTTCTTGTTATTTTTAAAAGATCTTTCCTATCCTGTTCACTGGCTGCAATCTTGTCTTCAAGGTCTGAGATTCTATCTTCACATTCATTGAAGCAGTTTTTACAACTTTCAATGGAGTTTTTTATTTCCTGTATATCACTTTGCATCTGCTTTATGTATTCTGTTTGTTTCTTATAGAGTTCATCCAGGGATTCTATCTTTTTGTTTAGTTCCTCCAATTTTTTAACGGTGTCTTCTTTAGATATGTTCAGAATCTCCTTCATTTCTTTTTTTTTTTACCTACAAGATTATTTCTAGTTTGAATTTCTTTAATGCTTCCCAAAGTTGCTTCTTTATTTCAGTTACTATTATTTCAGGGATTTCAGTGGAATGTGTTTTCTTCTATGCACATGGTTCCTAGGCTTCTTGGGGATGGGATGAATGTTTGAGATTGCATTTTGGTCTTTCATTTTGTCATTTTGCTGTATTTTCAAGCTTCAAGTGTTGTTCCAAGTGAGGGAGTGAGTTCACTAGATTGGGACGGGATTCCATGCCTCGGCCGAACTTGGTGGCAATGTAGGGAGTTCCCCCAGACTGGAATTGGAATCTGTTCCTTGGCCCCACTTGCTGGTCCCAGCAGGAATCTGTGGGCTGGTCCCCAGGTGAGGGAGAGAGTTACCCCAAACTGGGAAAGGATTCTGTGCCTTGGCCCGACTCCCTGGTTCTGACTCGCTGGTCCCAAATCACTTTTCCCAGTGGGCAACCACGGGCTGGTCCCCAGTTGAGGAAGGCAGTTCCTTCAGACTGGGATAAAATTCCGTGCCTTGGCCTGACTTGCTGGTCCTGGCAGCAAACCACAGGTTCTACATCAGGTTTGATTATTAACTGCTTTCACATCCTAAAACGTCTTCAAATTTGTGTTTTTATAAAAATAGCTATATAATGTTATGCTTAATTGTATAGTCCCTGATGAGGTGGACAATTCTATTGAAAATAACAAGAGAAAGCATAGTAAGTACTGTATATCAAGTAATATTGTGGTCTTATATGTCTCTTTCATATCATGATTTTCTAGGAACTTGTTTTGTTGTCCTATTTTGATCTGTTTTCCGCCATAACACAGAAAGGATAGATATACACATAGAGATTCACACATCGGAAGAATTTCTAACCTATTTTTTAAACAAATAATATAATGCATAATGTAATGAACAGATACTCTGAAGAATTGACACTAAGAAACCCAATGCTAATTCTGTAGCATTATGATATGAAATTGAGCAATACTATTATTCACTGTTCAGAGTGATATTAGTCTAGTCTCTTATTTTTTTGGGAATTGTAATTTTAACATGGTGTTGTTTTAATATTTTATGCACATGCTTCATTTTCTCTTTCATAAATGATGTTTCTGAAGTTGAGGCAATATTTGGAATTAAGATATACATTTGTAGATGCTTGGAGTATGTGTTTTTGACAAAGTTGTGTTCTTTTCACGTAACTTGTACATTAATGAATGTTATGTTTTCCAAGTTGTGACAAGACATCTGCTGATTTCCTAACATCACTGGATATCATACCATGTAAACTATGTTGCCTGATTTTGTTTCTCAGTGGAGCCAATATTGGTCATTTAAGTAAACCTTTGTTTTTCTAACCATCAGAATTTTACTTGTTATGTTTATATTACCTCTGTATTTGCTAGTAAGGTTTCCCCACATGTACCAAATATAAACCATACTACTGTGAATTTCTGATTGTGCCATACTGACAGAATCATAAGTTGTCTCCAATAGCACATCACAATATATATATCAATATCTCCAGAAATTATAAAATTTGGCATGATTTATGAGTAACCATACTTTGAAATCAATTTTTCTTAAATGTGGAGTTGTTTTGGGGAAAATGTTGTTATTGGATGTATCACGCAAATGCCTTTATTTTATACCTTGATGCTGTGAATGCATTATATATTTTGTAATTATTACTGTTTTTTCCTAAAATACTGAAGTAATGGCATGAAGGGAAACCTAAATTTTGAGCAGTGAACACAGTAAAAAGTAAATTTGCGAAATTACGTTTCAGATTGTGTTCTGTTGTACTGAATTGTGAATTTATACAATGGCATATCACTTTATTTATAAGGACCAGTGCATCATGTTTGTGGTGTGTACTGATTATCTTTAAACACATACACTGGGCCATGAGTCCCAGTTGGTTTCCTGTGGCCTGTGGTTTTCACACTCATTTTAACATTCATGTAATTTGCAACATGTTTAATGCCATGTTGTTGAATACAAAATCTGCTTAGGAATTATGTTGTTAAAAACTGTGGTGTTATGAAAACACAAGTGAACATTGCATTAAATAACTCTAATCCAGTGAAGATAGCTTGCCCAAGTCTGGATTATCCCTGAGAAAATAAATTACTCACCTCTTATGTAATCACCACTAAAACTATATCTATTTTGAACCTGAAGAACTTGATATACTTCACAAAGTAAAAGACACTGTGAAGTACATTGTCAGCCTCTATGCACTACATCATGTGGTCAGATCTCCTGCAGCATATTTCTGCTTACCATCAATCGGAATATTTGGAGTTTGTATTACAGCTGATAATAGAATACTGAATCTATGAGACATATATCCTGAGTACATGCACTTTCTCATTTTACCATGGAAGTAAATCTTGCTGGTCCTGTTGATGCATGCTTGTAATTCTAGCACCTCAGTGGGCTTAAATTAGTGGAAGAGGAAGTTGAGTCTAACCTACACAATTAGAGTGACCTTGTCTCAAAATATATCTTCAAGTTCTGCAGATGTTGCTTAATGCTTTAGATCTCCTCCCTTTCTTCCCAAGCATCAACATTTTTTTTTTGGTCTTTTTCATTTTTATCAGTACCAGGGATTGAACTAATGACTGCCTGCTTGCAAGGCAGGCACTTGTGCCGCTGAGCTAAATCCCCAGCCCCACATCAACATTTTTTAATACTCATAATTGCACATCAGTAGTTGTCCTTTTATCAGTTGGCCAACTAGCAGTTATCCCGGAGAATCACTTGGGAAACACATTTGTTTATGCAGTGACCATCCTGAGCATCATTTGGGCAGTTGTCAATTTAACACATTCATTCTTGTATTGAATACAGTAGAATTGTCACTTTTATATTCCTTGTTATTTAAAAAAAACTAACAAAAAGTGTGCAATTTTTGATCATTTTGTATTTATATAATTGCATTGGTAAGGAGTTACCTATAAAGATTAGGCTAAAGATGATTTCTTTAGTTCAAGCATCAGGAGAGAATGAGATGGGATGATAATGGCTTTGAAGCTGACTTTGGGAGGCAATTGCTAGATGGTTTAGCAGAGTGTGAAACAGTTGTTTTTATGCCTGCATTTGAAGTTTAACGAAACAAGTACATTGAGATCAAGAATATAAATGTACGATAGGGTAAAAGAATCACTACTGAAAATTGTGATTTTTCTTTTACTCAGGAAGTGTACTTTTTTGGTAATTTGTGCAGCAGTCTCAAATATGCCTCTATTGGAGTAAAACATAGTGAAACATGAAAGAGCCAGACATTCCGTGTTCTGAATGTAGAGGTATTAAAAACATTTTTTTAGTACTATTGCTGTTGTTTTGTGTAGAAAATAAGATAGGGTGACAAAACAAGCAAAAAGGACTTTGTAAGATTTTAATCCTCCTGCTTAAACAAAGAAGCCACAAATAAGTCAAACCAAAAGGATGAAGGAATAAACTAGAGAAGGAGAGAAATTTTGCCTATTACTCCCTGACAGCTAACATGTAAAACCAATAGGAACATGAAAGGAACACACATTTTTCAGAATATGTACAAATTGCCAAGAAATACCTGAAGAACTATTGAGCATTTTTGCACAATAGAGAAATGCAAATAGGGACATCATGTCATTTCAGAGAAAACAAATCACCATAAGATCTAAAGAACATTCAGGAGACTACAGGAGAAAAGGAACTATTTAATGTTGTTGGTGGAAATGTAGGTAAGTAGTTCAACTATTACTGAAGTCAGTTTTTAAAGTATTCAAAAGACTAAAATCAGTAATTGTCATTAGTGCAGTGCTTCCTTTAGTGGGTCTCTTCCCCAAAGAGTTAAAGACATATTGCAGTGATTCATGCAGATTCCTGTTACTGCAGCAATAGTCATTTTTCTGTGGAGAGCAGCAGCAAGCACTGCTCCATCACCACCAAATACCAATGACGAACAACAAATACTCACTAGTGTACTCCATTTGATAAACGGTGTTATAATTTATTGTGAAGTCGGCTGTGACTTAGGTTTTCCAGTAGACTACAGGTCAGTGTAAATATGATAGTGATGCTAATGTCACAAGGGCATCACTAGTACACTATTACGTTCATTAGATTTGATGTATTTATCTTTTTGAGGAAGCATGTTGCTATGAAGTTCAGACTGGTTTTGAGGTCACATTATAACCCAGACTAGTCTCAAACAATTCTCCTTCCTTAGTGTCTCAAGTACTGGGCTCCACACAAGAGCCACCAGGCCTACTTATATTTGGTATATTAAGTGCATATTCAGGATATTTTATTTCAACTGTTTTTGTTGTTAAAGTATTTCCATATTTTACCTCCAGTATTTGTAGAAATTTTGGCCTTATTGAGGTGGTGATGTGCATATCACCAGCCTCATGACATTGTCTGCTGGGTTCAGAGCTGTCAGTGTACTGCAGTGAAACATAGCTGTACATAACTGTTTCTTTTTCTACTTTCCTTAGAAAACATTTTTAAAATTTCCATGGATAATCAGAGGGTCAGTAATCCTGGCTAGAGTTTCATGCAAATGCTGACAGTTAAGTACAGTGTAGCATGACCCGAAGATACTCTCTGTCATCTGAGAGTCTCTATAGTCCTTTCTGTACACACACTTTGTGCCTGAGCCAGCACCTGTTGTGGGTCCCAGAGTCTGCTGCAAGGCCATGAAACACATAGCTTTGTGACCACCTCTAGACTGGTGTCCTATATGCCACTCTGCTGAGGCAGAGCACAGCTTCTGGCAGGAAGCCAGAGGCTCTGAGACAACACAGGTTTTACTTTGTGAACACAGATAATCTTATATTTCTGTAAGACAGACAACTCTGTCCCATATTTATACTCAGGCAGACAGAAGATGAATCTGGAGATTGTGGATTAAACAAGGGTGCCGCCCTTCTGCTCTGCCAGCCTGGTTTTGGGTGGGAACCTGACAGTGGCCCAGGCTTGCATCCTCCCAGCACCTGCACCTGCCCAGGAGGATCTGCCTTCAGGGCATGTCAGACCCAGTCACACATGACTTAGGGCAGGAATTGTGTAGGGGGACTCACAGTGGTGGTCAGGCCTTAATGTTACTCTGCTGAACTCAGTCAGTCTGAGTGGCTTGTGGCTGAGTCTAGTGACACCTGTCCTGGTCTCTCTCCTGCCTCTAGGTGCCAGAAGGCTGGGTACAGTGAGCCCTGTCCTTTAATGCCCTTGTCATTTGGCATTTGCCAGCAATCATCCTGAAGAGTGGGATGAGTGAACCATTTTTTCAGCCATTCCCACATGGTCTACCTATGCGGGATCCTGAGGCTGGGGTCTTGTGTCCTGGGAAAGCAGCATAACCTGCTCCCTGCTCACTGTCTTGAGCCAACTGTCTGTAAAGACCAACTGTCACCAGACCAAGGTGCCTGGTGACCTGAGCCTTCAGAGGTCTGTTTGGACCTATCGCCAAGGAAGTGAGGTCATGCACTGGGGTGCACAATTTGGCCTTCCTCTGTGATCTCACCTTGCTTTTTGTTGTGGAACAAATCTACGTCCTCCTTAGAAACAACAAGTTAAAATGCTAGAAAAATGAGCCTACTTTTAGACTTTGTTGCACTTTGAAGATTTTAATGCAGGAAACATGTAGATACTTCAGATGTGTTAGGCTGGGTGCCAAACACAAATGTCCATCCAAAGGGTCCATTATCTCGGAGGATGAAAGACACATTGTCTTCTGTTAAAGATTTGTCAAATGTTAGGATGACTTCCTTTCTTGGGCTTATCTTACTTTCATTACAGTTCCATTAGGAAGCTGAATACCCATAATAATTTTACCAAACAATGTGAAGGTCTCATGTTATAAACCCCATATATCCAGGGTAGGAGGATTCATAGCCAGTTTTACTCTCATGTGCTTAGGAATGATTATTTATTCATCCTTAGATGTTCAACTCAGCTATACACTGTAGTGCTCCAAACTCTGACCTCCAGGGAGGGGGGACATCAGGTGGTGAGTACAAGGGGAGGTGATATCATCACCCAGTACAGATGAAGGACACATGTGCATCACTCCTGGGGAACTTGTCTCCTAGCTGCTGCTGTCACTTCCTTTCCTCCGATCCCAATCAGACCATGGGCTTTGTGTCCCTGATGGGTAGTTTCCCTTTCCTAGAGGTGATGGTGCTGAGCCTTTTCAGTTGTAATACTCTTTGGTTGGTCTCCTTGAAGCAGTGTTTCCATGCTGGGCTCTCTCTGTGCTTCCACCACCCACTATTATGTGGCTGAACCAAGCACATGCACCTGTCACCCATCTTGTGATGGCCATTTTTTATGTTTTTGGGTCAGACTTCAAAAGGAAGCTGCCACACTCATTCTTACACAAGCATTTGAGTGGATACTGACTTTATTTCAAAGAAAATGCATCATATAGCTGGTGTATGGATAACTTAGAAATTCTTACTGTATCTTTGGAAGCAGATGTTTAAAGCAGAGTTATGTGGTTCCTTTTTTATTTTGTTTTGTGTTATTATGCTATACTATATTATGCTCTGTTATCTTATATTATGTTATATGTTGGTGAGGATTTTGAAAGTGCTTCAGGGTGTTTTCAGTACTTTCTGATTTGGTTTTGTATAACCAACCTAATGAACTTTGAGAATATCAAAAACTTTGCATACTGCAAAAATCCCATAAACACATGGAAACTGAATAACACACTCTTGAGTAATCAGTGGGTCACAGAGGAAATTAAAGAGGAAATTAAACAATACCTACAAACAAATGAGAACACAAATACAACTTACCAGAATCTGTAGGATGCAATGAAAGCTGTCCTCAAAGGGAAATTTGTTGCACTGAGTTCCCACATCAGGGAAAACGAACAAATACAAATAAATAACTTGATGCTACACCTCAAACAACTATAAAAAGAAGAGCAAGTCAATCCCAAAGCCAAAAGAAAAGAGGAAATTATAAAAATCAGAGCAGAAATCAATGCAATAGAGACTAAGAAAACAATACAAAGAATCAATGAATCAAAGAGTTGGTTCTTTGAAAGAATAAATAAAATTGATAAGCCCCTATCAAACTTTATTTAAAAAAAGGAAAGTAAAAGCTCAAATGCATGCAATAAGGAATGAAAAAGGTGAAATCAGTACAGACTCAATAGAAATACAGAAGATCATCAACACCTATATCAAAAACTTCTACTCTCAAAGGTTAGATAACACAGAAGAAATAGACAGATTTCTAGAAGCATATGAAGTACCAAAGCTAAGTCAAGAAGAAGTAAAACTGCTGAATAACCCAATTTCTATTCATGAAATCAAAAATGTAATTAAGTCATTACCTACAAAGAAGAGCCCAGGCCCAGATGGATTCACTGCAGAATTCTACAAGAAATACAAAGAGGACTTAATGGCGACACTCCTCAAACTCTTCAATGAAATTGAAAGGGAAACAATCCTTCTTAAGTCATTCCTGGAAACAAATATTACTATAGTACCAAAACCTGAGAAAGACCCAACTGAAAAAGAGAACTACAGACCAATCTCCTTAATGAACACGGATGCAAAGATCCTCAATAAAATATTCGCAAATAGGATGCAGCAAGTCATCAAGAAGATTATACACCATGACCAAGTGGGATTCATTCCAGGTATGCAGGGATGGTTCAATATACATAAATCAATAAATGTAATCCATCTTATCAATAGAGTCAAATGTAAGAATCACATGATCATTTCTATAGATGCAGAAAAAGCATTTGATACGGTACAAAATTCATTTATGATAAGAACCTTACAGAAAATTGGAATAGATGGTCTTTACCTCAACATAATAAAGGCCATCTATGACAAACCAACAGCCAGTATCAAACTAAATGGCCAAAAATTGAAGGCCTTTACTTTAAAATCAGGCACAAGACAAGGATGTCCCCTGTCACCGCTCCTATTTAACATTGTACTGGAAATACTAGCCAGAGCAATTAGACATGAAAGAAAAATAAAAGACATAACGATAGGAAAAGAAGAAGTTAAATTATCACTATTTGCAGATGATATGATACTCTACATAGAAGACCCCCAAAATTCCATTGAAAGACTCCTAGATATAATAAATAAATTCAGCAATGTGGCTGGATACAAAATCAACACTCAAAAATCAATAGCATTCGTATATACTAACAACAAAACCACAGAGAGAGAAATAAGAGAAGCCACACCCTTTACACTAGCAACCAAGAAAATGAAATATTTAGGAATTACTCTCATGAAAGAAGTGAAAGACCTATACGGGGAAAATCACAATGCATTGAAAAATGAAATTGAAGATGATCTCAGGAAATGGAAAGACATCCCTTGCTCATGGATAGGAAGAATAAATATTGTGAAAATGGCAATTCTCCCAAAACTGTTATACATATTCAATGCAATCCCGATAAAAATACCATCAACATACCTCATAGATCTCGAGAAATCAATCCTAAAATTCGTATGGAACCAGAAGAGACCTAGAATAGCAAGGACAGTTCTAAGCAGCAAAGGCAAGGCAGGAGGCATCACAATCCCTGACTTGAAGTTTTACTACAAAGCATCTGTAGTAAAATCAACATGGTACTGGAATCAAAACAGAGCCAAAAATCGCTGGAATAGATTAGAAGTTACAACCACAACTACTAAAACACTCCACCACCTTATCTTCAAAAAAGGAGCCAAACATATTCACTGGAAGAATGACAGTCTCTTTAATAAATGGTGGTGGAAAAACTGGCTCTCCATATGCCAAAAACTAAAACTAGACCCATGCCTGTCACCATATACTAAAATAAAATCTAAATGGATCAAAGATCTAAATATTAAAACAGAAACACTAAATCTATTGGAAGACAAATTGGGAAAAAACCTTAAAGACATAGGGGTAGGTAGAGAATTCATGAACAAGACTCAAACTGCATGGGAAATTCTTCCCAGAGTCAATAACTGGGATCACATCTTATTAAAAAGTTTCTGCACATCAGAAGAAATCTCTAACATAGTGAAAAGAAAACCCACAAACTGGGAAAAAAATCCTAGTGAACTATCCCTCAGACAAAGGACTTCTGTCTAAAACATACAAAGAATTTAAAAAAAATTAGACCCCCAAAATTCAAAGACCCCATCCAAAAATGGGCATTGGAGATGAATAAACAATTTTCAGATGAAGAAATACAAACAGCAAATAAATATATGAAAAAAATTTCAGCATCGCTAGTCATTAGAGAAATGCAAATTAAAACCACACTAAGATTTCATCTCACTCCTGAAATAATGGCCAAGATCAAGAAAACCACCAATAACAAATGCTGGAGAGGCTGTGGGGAAAAAGGAACTCTCCCACACTGTTGGTGAGAGTGTAGACTGGTGCAAGCATTGTGGAGATCCTTCTGGAGATTTCTCAGAAAGCTGGGACTGGAAGCACAATTTGACCCACCTATTCCACTCCGAGGCATATTCCCAGAAGAACTGAAAGCATCATACCACAGTGATATATGTGCACCCATGTTTATAGCAGCACAATTTGTAATAGCTAGATCTTGGAAACAACCTAAATGTCCATCAACTGAGGAATGGATAAAAAAGTTGTGGTATTTTTATACAATGGAGTACTACTCAGCTATAAAGAATGATCACATTGAGACATTTATAAATAAGTGGACGCAGCTCGCGATTATACTTATAAGTGAAATAAATCAAACTCACCTGTATAAATACCAAATAGTTTCCCGAGTATAAGAAACGATAAGAATACATGAAAGCATGTGGTAATCATGATTCCCAGTCACACTGGTTTGAAGCCATATAATGTTTTCACTCATTACTTGGAATGGTTTTAGTTTGGGTGTTTTTATTTTATTGTCTGTGATACTACAAATTTAACCTAATCATTAGTTATTTCTGATTATTTGTGAAATGAGTTGTGTTCTTTGTATTTGAGGCTACAATTTGTAGTACATAGTAATGAATTGATTAGGGCATGTTGCTCATCTATCCTGTAAATTAAGTGATTTGTGAATTTGTTCTATAAGGTTGTCAATGGAGTTTAAATTTCTTATATACAATGCTGCACCCTCAGGAGAACTGCAACAACAGTTAATTCTTCCTTTCTGATTTGGAATGCTTTGCTTTCTCTTTCTGGATTAAATTCTATGGCCAGGTCTTCAAGTACAGTATGTTGAAAAGAGTTGCAAGCCTTGTCTGCTTCCTGACCCTAGAAGCTAAGCTTGCAGCTTGTCAGCCTTTGAGCACCATGTCAAGGATGGAGCTTGCCATGCTGTGCTGAGGTCCATTCCTCCTACTTATAGTCTATGAATGATTTTTATCATGAAAAAATGGTGAACTTTCCAGGTTCTCAAAGCTGTTTTTCCAAATCTCTTCAGGGGTTAGCTGTGCCTTATGCTGTGAATGTGTGAAGCAACACTTACTATTTTTTGCGAGAGGAAATATTCTTGCACCACTGAGATTGAGCCCAGTGTTGATCGTGTTGGTTAATTTTGAACATGCTGATGAGTTAATGTTGCAAACAGTTAGCTGAATACTTTTGTGTATGTTTGTTAGGAATATTAGCCAACAGAGTGTTTTCATTTATTTTATTTTTAACACATTATTGTCTGGCTTCATTCTCAGGATGACTTGTCACTTAAAAGAAGTTGGTGGTGGTTTTTTCTTCAACTTGATGGAAGAATTGAAAAACAATCAGTATTCATTCTTTATCACATACTGGATAAAAGTCACCAGTGCACTTATTGTATCCCAGCTTTGTTGCTGTTTTTAAGCAGCTGTGATGTTTACCCATTGCCTGTGCTCCTTATTGCTCTGTTCAGCAGATGGTTTCCTTCTGATGCATGTGGTTCGGGGATATCAATGGACACCACATATCCTTTAAGGGTCACATCTCATGTTATTTACGGATGCTACCATTTACTTTTGTATCTTCAAACTATCTCCATGATATATAATTTTGTGAGTAACTCCTTTCAGTTACTCAGTTTTTAATGCATACTCTTGCAGGGTTTGGTTACTGCTGGAGGAAACTGGGGCTGGTGAGGGCCTGGTCTCTTATTTAAAGCTTTGTACCCTGACCTGCCTGCAGTGCCTACATCTCCTGGCCTGCACCCTGTAACACCTGTCCTGTTCCATAGCTATGGTGAGTCAATACGTGGCAGATCAGATCTGTACCTGTGTGGAAAACATTCAGTCAATTTGAGCTCTGTAGCAGACTGGCCTTCTCCTACAGAACTCCCCTGAGTGAGACAGGTGGCCTCAGGCATGTAGGGAGGAGCTCTGGAACCATTCCAGCTCTCTCCTGTCCAGTGTGGAGTGTGTGATACTTTCCTTAGAACTCACTGATGGATGAGGCAGCCTGGACTGGGCCTTTTTTAGCCATGGTTCCTGCTAGGTGTCATGGTGTCCTGCACCTCTGCCTGGACCATCTCCCTGACTTCAGATCTCCACTGAGCAGACTCAGTCTTCCTCTACCAGGCTCTAACTCTATGCTGAGGCTTCAGGTGAAATATCTGTGACCCTCAAATTCATCTTATATACTTTTAACCTGGAAATTCCACTTCTCAGGTTCATTATAAAAATGAGATTGATAGACACCATATTCTCTTCTTAATCAGTTAAGGTGTGGACAGTTAGAAACCAGGAATGTTCCACAGCACAGCTGCTGAATTTTTTATAAATGGCAGCCACTGAAAATGCTGAAAGAAGGCCATGTCCTAGGCCATGTCCCTGATCTTTCCTGAGATGGAAGAGAGCTTGTGTCCTGGCTCTCTCTCCACTCAGCAGTGAAGAGACACAGACCTGCACAGCAGGTGAGGACAGGAGAGAGGAGCTGGTCAATGGCAGACCTCTCATCCTGGGAGGGATGCCTTTGCGGTTTTTCCATTTTATTTTCCACTGCATTATTTATAGTGCTCCCTTCAATATTACTTCTCTCCTGTTCAATTCACTTAAGAATAAATAGTCGGTATTTTCTTGAATAGGTGAGTAGAAATGGATGACTTAATTTTCTTTTATCTGTAATGTAGGATAAGCATATAGAAGAACATTCAAGCTTCACTTTATAGTTACATAAAATAAGGAGTCTTTTTATTCAGAAAGGCAACACATCATTGATGACTAACTTTTAAACTCCCAACACATGAAGCCATGCAGATCCCGCTGTGGTGGGTGTCCTGCCCTCCCTACCTGAGAAGTCACTGTGCCCATCTGTGTCTGGTACAGGACACCCAGAATCTTCTTCAGAGTCTCTTTTTCCAGCAAGGAGGACTTGAATCTTCCTGTGCTCAGGCCAAGCAGGGAGTGTGCAGCATGCAGAGGAGCCCAGCACCTCCTGCCTTACACCCTTTTCCACCACTGCATCCATGCTGCAGCCCTGCAGGCCCAATAAGGCAGAGCCACGAGGGTGCAGCAAATACTCTGCCACCTCAGCCCCAGGGGCCTCAACTCCTGGGTCCTGGCCTCAGCCTCCACCAGGCTCCAGGCTCTGCCCTGGGTTGGACTTACATAGTGGGCCAGACCATCAGTGCCTTGGGGGCCAAGTCCATTTTCCACAGTGACACTTCCATTTCACAAATTTTAATCCTTTCCTTTCTAAATGAGGCTGAGGCATTGAAGACAAAACCCCACACATTAGCATTACTTTTTTTTTTCTTTTTTTTTTTTCCTTCTTGTTTCTTATATTGTTCACCCAGAGATTCTATCCTTTTGTTTAGTTCCTCCAATTTTTTTGCTGTGTCTTCTTTAGATATGTTCAGCATCTCTTTCATTTCTTTTATTATTTCTTCTTTTACCTGATATATTATTTCCAGTTTGAATTCCTCCCCTCCTGGTAAGCGATGGTAGTGTGGCCCACTGCAGCCCTTCCAGGGCGAGAACTAGCAATGTCTCCTGAGATGCATGCCATGTTGGAACTTAGGACCTGCCTTGGAATTCCACCAGACCCGGTATCTGCCCTTTTATTTTCAGGTTGATCCCAGAGCTGGTGAGGTCATTGGGGGTGGAGTTGGCACAAGATCTGTAAGTAGACCTTGAGCTCAGTCTGGTACCAGCCCTGCTTTAGAAAAATCACCAACTGTCCTTGCTCCTTGCAGGCCCCAAAACCTCCCAGGGCCTGTCAGGGACAGCTATGTGCACAAATGCACCCCAGGAAAGCTTCCCATTCTCCTTCACCCCACTCACTTCTGCATGCCTCTGTGTTGCAGGAGGCCCCAAGTCTGAGCGTATTTCTCCCTCTAATGTGCCCCGTGTCCTCCTCAGAAACCAACAGACCCAGGCCAATTCCTTCTCACTGTAGTTCTCATTTTCAGTGAGCTTGGCCAAAATCAATCAAATTAGGTTGGGCTGATTGTACCACCTTGCTTAGCAGCACCTGCCAGGAGCCAAGAAGAGAAACTCTGATCCTGAGGACAGGTGTAAGCAGCACTACATGTCTGGCCTCCCTCCCAAACTGCCCCCCCAGAGTATCCTGTGTGCTAACCATAATCAGCCCTCACTTCCTGTCAGAGGTCCCTGGACAGTGCTGTTACCATCTGTCCTTCACTCTGTAGGAAGCCTGAAATGCAACTCCCTTTTCCACCCTTGTGGCCTGTTGCCTCTGTGAGAAAGCAAGTGGAGTCTGCAGTGTTACTCTAATCATGGGTGCTCCACAGGGTGCTGCTCTATAACTATCCAAGAAGTGAGTGGACAGTGGGAGTGCATCCTCCCTGCCTTTCCTCCACCTTCAGTTCATATACTGATGCATCCCCCCATTCTGTGTGCCTTTGTGAGTCTCTCTTTCCCCTATTTTATGTCCATATGTACAGAGGCCAAGAAGTTAGGCACATTCACCATAATGTGGGTGGTACATGGTCTGCTCTCTAGGGTGACTGTGTGGCCTTCATAACATGGAATTACAAGAGACCAGTGTTTGTATCTGCTCTGGTCATTGCATCATGTTCAATGCCTGGTACACTGATGATTTAAGGCACCCATCAGCTCCCTCCATGATGTCTGTGTGGAAGTGGGTCATCTGGCATCCCGCAGAGATTCTTGCTCTGGATACCATGGAAGCACATGGAATGACTGCCCAGTGTCCTTCAGAGTGAAGACAACTGCTCCACCCAAGTGATGGATCCTTGGCAGGAGGCAAAGCTTCCCCACGGGAAAGGAAAAATTGCAATGAAGCCAGGGTCCCTGGTCTGAGAAGACCTTGTTTTATACCCACATCCTCCTTCCAACTTCCCTTGTCAACTTAGAAAAGACACCATGCCTCTCAGGTCTTTTCCAGTGTGTCCCCCTGAACTGTGGAAGTCATTTTGGCATCTGCTTCCCCGGGACATCATCAGAGGTGAGAGATGACACTTTTAAAGCTTGTGAGCTGATGTCATGTGTACACAGTGTACAGAATTAGAGGTGAAATCCATGAAGGGTTGGGAGGGAGGTGAACACATTGCAAATAGGCCTAGATCTTTCTGTATGGTGGTGTAAATGACACTCACCTCCTGGACATGTTTCCCTGGTGGCATCATGAGGGGGCAGAAGTTCATCAGATCAGCCATCATTATGTTCCCTAAACATCTCAATTTCTTCTATGTATTGGTGCTGTGGCCTCAAGTCAAGACCTCACACAGGCTAAGCAAGCACTATGGATGGAGATACACCCCCAAATCTACCAGCACTGTGCCTACATTCACACCTGTGTGAGTCACCCCACCCATGGCCAGCGTGCTCAACTGCTGACAGCTCATCTTCTGATGGCCACATCATGAGTAGCCCATTCCTTGAGAATGGGTCACAGGTAGTGAATTTTGTCCTGGTTTGTATTAGCCAGGCTGAAATTGAGCCCAGGTCCTCATGCAAGGTAGGCAAGTGCTCTATCCTGAGCTCTCTCCCCAATTCCTTACTTGTTCTTAATAACAGAACATGGCAGACGTGATGGGATGTGACTATCAAGGTTCACACATAAAAAGACTGGCTAATCTCCTGCTGTGTCCCTCCTCTGTTCTTCCTTCCTTCCTCTCTGTTTTGTTCTGTTTTCCTCTCTATATCTCTGACTGTCTCTGCATCTTCCTTGAAGAGAGGCTCACTCTTTGCAGAGAAAAAGGGTAACAGACAGAACAGACATCAGACCTCCATCCTAACTGTGTTCCTACCTATTAGCAAGAGAGAGAGCCTGAGAACAGATTCTGCCACAGTTGTGCTTCCACTGAGCCTGCAGCCTTGTCAGGAGAAACTATGGTGGATCCTGCAGCAGCACCTCCTGAATTCCTAACCCATAGAACCTGAGAGAACTGAAGTTTACCTGTTGTACCTAAGTTTGCAGGCATGCAATCATCAGTGGTCACTGACGAGCTATAGCAGATGTGAGGTTCTGCCCCCACCCCTGTCCCACGCCCACTCCTCCCCTCCCTTATTCTCCCCAGGCCCCCTGTTCTCGCTTCTCATCTTTCTTGACTTTGAATCTCTAAATGGTTGGTCCTCTGTCTTCTGCCACACAGACTCAACTCTGTACAGCATTAGGGCCTGCATGTCTCAGGTTCAGGCATCAGTTCCATCTCAGTGAGGCTGTTCAGATGCCCTCATGTGGTGACCTTGACCTCTGTACCTTTGCTTTATTGGGATATAGTGCTGAGTCTTCTCTTCTACTACATTCTGCAGTGGTTTGTCCCTCTCCTCCAGCCTTCCAGCTTCTGGGTGGCCAGTGACATATTGTACTTTTCTGTGTTGGTGCCAGCCTAGTTCAGCCCAGGAATAAGGTGCGAATTTGAGGCATGTAGCTTGAATAAATCAGATCACTTTTCTTCTAAGCAACCCAGTGTGTGCCCATGGCATCACTGTGTGTTCGTGTGTGTGTGTGTGTGTGTGTGTGTGTGTGTGTGTGTGTGTGTGTCTGTGTGTCTGTGTGTGTGTATGTGTGTGTGCACTTGGGATGCTGCTTGAAATCAGTCCCACATGTTTATGCTCAGGTCCCAGGAGCTTGGGAGCTGCCTTTCTAACGCCTTTGGGAGTGGGCTGGGTCCTGTGCTAAGAGGTCCTTCTCCTTTGGATTTCTCCCCCATCCTTTTCACTCTGCCCATGTCCTGTGACTTGGGACTGGCATTGTCCCTCTCTGGGCACTGGTTCTCAAATGTCCATTGGGAGTGGAATAACATGCATAGTCCTTTACTGTGGAGATTCTAGCATGCTTGGGGGTGAGGCACTAGGGGGTCACAAGGGGTTCTCTTCACCTGGGCACTGTCCCCATCCACACCTGCCTGTAATTTGATACCATCTCTAATAAGGCCATTATCTTCAGGTTACCTCACTTTGCCATTGTCACATGCAGTTCATTGAGCAGGGCAAGGCCTGGACTTAGAACTCACCACTCACTGTCCCTGATACCTTGCCCCAAACCTGTGACTCTTTATAGGATCACTTGGTTCAAAGACCATAGGAAAACTTTCTATATTTCCATGGAATTCAGGAGCCACATCTTAGTTCACACTGGGGAACCCACATGCTCAGCTATTTCTTTGTGGGAAACCCAGGGGCTGCTGAATAAGTGACCTAATCTCTCCTGCTGCCCAGCCCCCAGTGGCAGCACAGTGCAGCCAGGACTTGGGGGAATTAACTTCAGCCTGGAGCATTTATAGCTTGGAGCAACCAATCACCTGGCCTTTGTGAAGGCTGCAGGGGTTTATGCCATGTCACAGCAGATCTGTGATTGAAGACTGCACCCCAGCTCCTGAGGAGTCATGGAGAGCTCTTGGGTCCCCCCATCTACCCCAGCCCTGCCAGGATCCTGGTGGATTCGAGTTCTGGGCTGGCTTTTACTACCTGGGACCTGATGCCACTGCTGTTTCCCAGTGCTCATTTCTCCCACTTGTTTGCCTCCTTGACCATTATGTTTCTTTTCTTATGTAAATAAGGCCTCATTATTTTTAATTGGGCTGGGCTCACGTGTCTTGTTCTTTGACTGAACTACTGGGTAAGAACTGAAATTTGTAGGTGGTGACATGTTGACCCAGACATTATGAAAATTTACTCTGTCTAGAGAAGAGGACATAGGCAGCCATATTAATGACATTGTATGGAAATAAACCACAGGGGAATTCAATGGACATGCTGCCTGCGACACTGCAGTTTCTATACTGGGTTATAGACTTTCCTTGGAACCACACAGTGCCTCACATTTTATTGGTTGTATTACAACTACAATACTTTACTTTTGTGATTTTTTTCCTGTTAAGCACTCATAAATTAAAATTAATAATTTATCATTAAAAATATCTAAAGTATAAACATGAGTGTGACTCTCCCATGGTGCTGCTCTGTAACAAAAGAAAATGTGTTAATTTCCTTCATATGAAATAGACATGAAATGACCTACATGTAATTAAACATGGAGCAATTTTGATGTCTATATGTCTATAAATCCAGGAACATAATTAAGAAAACAAAGAAGCCTAAGAATTCCAAAAAATTCCTGAATTCTTTTTTTTTTTGCCGTGCCAAGAGTCCATGAATACACAAATGAGAAATTGATGTAATCTGTCTGGATTAACATACCTTGCAGATCAAGAGAAAATATTCTGACAATTCATCTGGAAACAGAAGAAATGTAGAATAGCAAAGGTGATTTTGGGTAACAAAGGCAAGACAGGAGGGATCTCAATTCCTAAGTTAAAACTATACTACAGAGTCACAGTAATAAAAATCAACATACTACTGGCAGAGACCTGAGGATCAATGGAATAAATTAGAAGATGCAAACACTACCAGCCACCTTACATTTGACAAATGGGCTAAATATGTTCCCTAGAAGAAAGATAGCCTCCATAATAAATGGTTTTGGAAAAATCGGCTTTCCACATTCTGAACACTAAACTACACTCATGTTTGTCACCATACACTAAACTAAAATCCAAATGGATCAAGAATCTAAATATTAAAAAAGAAACACTAAATCAACTGTAGAACAAGGTAGGTAGAAATCTTGGGGACATTGGGGTTGGCAGAGAATTTGTGAATAAAATGCAAACCACATAGGAAATACTTCAAAGAATCAACAACTGGGATCTCATATAATTAAAACATTTTTCACTTCAAAAGAAATCAACAACTAAGTGAAAAGTAAACCTACAAAATGGGAAAGAATTTTAGCAAACAGCCACTCAGACAAGGACTTATATCCAGAACATGTAAAGAACTGAAAAACATCAAGCCCCCCAGATTCGAAGACCATCTCCACAAATGGGCATCAAAAATAAACACACAGTTCTCAGATGAAGATATATAAATGGCAAATAAATACATGAAAAAATGTTCACCATTAATGATCATTTGAGAAATGCACATTAAGACAGCATTGAGATTTCCTCTCACTCCAGAAAGAATGGCTACCATCAAGAAATCAACTGATAATAAATGTGGGTGAAAGTGTGGGGAAAAGGAACATCAAGAATTACCCCGGTGTTCCTGGCATAAATCCCACTTGGTCATGGTGTATAATCTTCTTGATGATTTGATGGGCGTGCAGATTGGTGCAACCACTGTGGAAATAAGTATTGAGATTCCTCAAAAAACTAGGATTGTAAGTTCCATTCAATCCAGTTATTCCTTTCCTGGGTATTTTCACAGAAAAACTGAAAATGTCATGTCACAGTGATATATGTGCACCCATGTTCATAGCAACACAATAGGTGATAGCCAAATCTTGAAAACAACCAAAATGGTCATCAGCTGAAGAGTGGATGAAAAATGTATTTTTATACATTTTTACTACTACTCAGATATAGAAAAGTATGGTCTTGAGTTCTTTATAGGTAAATGGAGGCAACTTGAGAATATCCTCCCAAGTGAAATAACACTCACAGTAGTAAATATCATATTGTGTCTATGGTGTAAAACATATTAAAAAATAACAAAGTAATATGATCCAAAATGTATAATACATATTGTAAAGGAGAAAGGAAACTGCTCTAAAGGGTATAATGATATGTATAGTGTGTAAGATAGATGTCCACATTACTAAATTTCTGTTAATCATTGATAAGAAAGGTTTGCACTGTAAATGTTTGAGTGTTTTGCCACTTTTTATGCTTTTTTGTAACTTTCACAATTATTTTTAAGATGACAATATGTAATGTATCAACTAGTGATTTTATGATGTTAATTTTATTGCATTCCGTATGATACCTTTTTTATTGTTTCTTTGAATAAAAAATTTTTAAAAGAATTGGATGTGGAGTTCTCTGCCCTCCACGCCTTGCAGCAAGACCTGTACATGCAGTGGAGATAATCCTTGGGATCCACTTCACTCTGGGTGGCCATAAGCTGCACTGTGGTGGGATTAGTGGTATTATTCTTTACATTTCTTGTGGTTGTGGTCTTTGTGTGCATGAGTACACCATATGGGTCACTTACAATAAGCATATTTTCCCTGATATTTGAGATGGTGGAATGTGGGAAACCACTTCACATTTTTTCAAGCCAAAGGCTTTGAGGACTGTATGGAACTGACCCAACTGAATGGCATATGCACAGCATGCACACAAGTCTATAAGCAGAACTTAGCATAGACTGCCATGGATGCGCTAAGGTTTGTGACAGTATGCAAGAATGTAATGCCTAATGATGGATGATATATCCAGGCTCCATAAAAAAGATACTTGTTTATTGCTGTTGCTAATGTTGGCTCTGTGTGGTTTCTTCTCCTTTTACCCACTAAAATATCCATTCACCACCCTGTCTCTGAGAAAATCTCATACCACAGACACAGGGAACTTTAGTACCCCACAAAAGTAAAGTCTCTGTCCCCTGTTCCAAGGCACACATAACATCCTACAGCCCAAATCTCTTTTGGGGTACAGCTTTAGAAAAGGACCGTGTTTCAAGCCTGCACCTTGAAGATCAATTCCTAAGCCCTGTGACAAACATCTGCCTCACTTGCATCCCTCCTCTCTATGCACAGAGCATTAATGTTCTAAAATGACCTTGACCTGGAACGCAGCTTCCCAAGCAACAGATGTGCAGCCTTCAAGCAGACTGGTCAGACAATGGCTCAGATGAGTCAATCCCAAGGCTGAAGGCCAAGGACAGTGTTATCTGTTGACCCAACTGTAACACAGTGGAGTTACTTACCAGAATATCTTAGCCTCCCCTGATTCCTGAACCCATGGGGACTCACATTTCCTGTGGTTCATAGTGTGTTAAAGCCAGGCACAGCATTAATGTGTGGTAGGGAGAACCCATGCTCATCACAACCCCTACTGAAATCAGCTCCTTATGTACTCTGCAAGGCACCTGTTCTTATTGTGTCACATATAAAAGTATGTTGATAAAACGTATGTTGAATGCCCTGCTAGCCATCTCCAACCAGCCCGATTGGCAGCAGCTCAGCCTTCGAACTTCCACTGGGCAGGCAGGGGAGGAAAGTAGAGGAAGACAAGGGGCTTTCTCTGCCAAGACAGAAAATAGAGAAGGACAAGGGGCACTTTCAGCTGTAAGTGTTACACCCACTTCTGAGCCTGTATCCTGAGGCCAGAGAGGAGACAGCTATTTTGATCACTTTGCTAGAAATCAGGAGTCTGAGCAGAGCTACAAAGGCTGGACTTGGGAGCCCAACTGAGGACTCCTCCAGAAGATTTGCCTGCATTTTGTTTTCACTTGCTGTTCCATGACTTAGTCATCACCAGCTGTTGGCAGTGTGGGTTCACCTGTCTTCCCAAGTGAGCTGCTTCTGGGGATCTTGGGTAGTCAGCACACAGTGAGATCTCTATGCATCTCTGTTAGATTTTGCATAGAGCAAAGTATAAAAGTGCACTTCCCATGATAGTAAGGTTGGCCCCAAAATTCCATTAGTGAGGTCTTAGTTTGAGGACAGCTGATGCTTTGATCTTCAGGTTTGCATGTGCATGAAGGACTCAGTGCTGACCAGGTAGAGTGTGTCCTTCCTGCATGAGATTTTTCATCAGTAGTGCTTTTATTCCCACATATCAGAAGTGGATTTTCTTGCTGTGTGTTTTGCTTATAAATTATCATATTTTATTACTACTTATTTACAGTGTGTACTGATTATGTTTTTGGTAGGTCCATGGCACATGTGATGCATAGAATGGAAGTTAGGCCCTACCTTGTGCACAATGGTGCAGTCCATCAACTCATCACTGTTCTTAATGTTGCAGACATTGAGAACCTAGCTCAGGGCCAAGCCATTGCCAGCACAAAGCACTGCTTTGTCTGGATTTTTCTTTCTTTATGATCATTGCAGTGGGCATAATGCAATATTTGGAAGCTTAGTCCAGCCCTAACCCTAACTCTAACCTGAACCCTAAATCTAACTAAAACTAAAAAGTCACTACCAGCATTCTCTGGGCAAAGAAAACTTGATTGCATTGATGTGGGAAATTTAGCATAAGTTAATTATAAGGACATAAGATCACTGGTGGCTGGGGTGCTGCATCAGGGGAAAGTAAAAAAAAAAGCATTGTGTAAAAATTTGAAGAACATTCTGGAATAGGATAGCCGGAAAATCCGCACAACATTGAGAATACACTGAATGCCAACAAGCTGATTACTTTAAACTTCATTAAAATGTTAAATTTGATTTATTTTGTTCTGTCACTAACAAATCTCTGAGAAATAAGAGTAGTGATGAATACAATGATAAATAAAACTGGAAGAGAGGGAAATGGCAGGTTTGGGTCAAGAGCTGCCCACAGTTAAAACTCAAGAGATGACTCCTGCTATGGAGCATCCAGGAGGTCCAGCTCTGCAGCTGATGGACAAGGGAATCCAGGTGCTGGCTCTTGCTGTGGGGCCAGAGCTGGTGAGGGAGCTGCAGGCAGAGCTGGCACAAGGTCAGGAGGTGCAACTTATGCATGGACTGAAACTGGCCCTGTGATTTCAGGAAGAGAAAATATCACCAACTGCTCATGGATTTTGTGGGGTAAAACCTTCCCACTGCCTGTCAGAGGCAGCTGTGTGCACCAGCTCAGCCCTAGCAAAGCCTCCCTGACTACATCCTCACACTGACTGCTGAGGATCTCATGCTCCTGGGTCACACAGCATTTGGGCACTTTGCTGAGTTCCAAGGCATATCCACTCCCCACAAGCCCACAAATTCTGGAGCTCAGGCCTGGGAGGTTCAGGATGCTCTAGCTGTTCCTGAAGAAGCTTAGCCTGGGGATCTACATGGAAGTACAGTTCCAATGAAGAGTCAAGCACAGAAGATGTGGACCTGGGGCAGAAGGGAGCCAGCTGAGTGAGAGGCCTGATATACCTGGGCATCTCATCTGTAGGGAGGGGTGTGTAGACCTTCTGCCCAGTCTGTACAGCATCCAGCCACAGCCTCCCCCATGCACAGTGGGGCACTTTGGGCACAAGAAGACCTTAGTGGCTAAAAGAAATCTCTGTGAGAGGGAGACCTTGCATAGTTGTATCACACTTGTACTTTCTGACACATTGTCTCCCTGCCCCTCTCCAGTGCAGTCAGCTTGGTGAAGGCAGTGACTGCTATATGCCATGTCATGGCACTCAGTGGATCAGGGCTGCTGCTCCATGAATATCTGAGAAGTGAGAGGTCAGTCGGTATCTGTTTTGCCTCTGTGCAGTCTCTGCTTAGGCAGTGATCCATTGCTGTACCCACTTATGCATGGTCTATACCCACACCAAGGGAGGCCTGGGGTCCAGAAAATGGCTTTTAGGTGAGCAATACCTGTTCTGCTGCAAATAGTGACTCTGTGGCCTCCAAAGAACATTGTAACTCAAAAGGGCAGGAGTTGCATCTGCTCTGCTTACAAGGTCACGGCCAATACCCAGAAATGTGTCTGCACACAATGTGTCTTCATGTGTATTTGTAGCATGATTACACCTATTTGCTCTTCCATGATATGTGACAGTCATGGATTCTTTGCTGTCCTCAGGGTTTCCTGCACTGAACAAACCCTGAGGCCCATATAGTGACTCTCCAATCTCATTTCCAAAGAATAGAACAGCTTCCCCAAAGTAAGGGGGATGGAAGATCATTCATGGGAATCAGCACAGCCTCTACTGTATGTCTTCATGGGGCCAAGGCCACAGCTAACCACTTTGCCTGGAGCCCCCATTTCATCCCCAGTGACCCTGAGTTCTCAATTCACTCAGCACCTCATCATTCAGCATTTTAAACTGGGATTGAGTGATCAACTTGCACATGACCAGGACCTGAATCTGCAGGTGGCAAAGTTTTGCTGGGCTGCTAAGGTAAGAACTCACCTTCTCAGCTTTGGTGCCTGTAGGGTTGAGATGTCAGCCATGGAGGAAGCCAGAGAGGAATGGCCAGAGCTGGGGCAGCTGTCCAGGAAGGCTAAGTCCAGAGTCTCTTTCAGGCTGTGAGGTCATTCTGCCTGCACCTGGCTTGCTGTACAGACCTCTGCCAGGCTCTCTGCTGGCTGACTTCCAATCTGTGATGAGAGAGTGGGGAGACATGGAATTGATGTTGTGCACATGACTTCTCAGAAGGTTTGGAGCTGAAGCAAAGCCCACATGCCAAATGGCCCACAGAGGCTTGTGGTATAGGGCTCACTAAGGAATACTACCATGCTCACATCACTTCAATAGAGGAGAGGCAGAATAGAAATCTATGCATTAACAAAACCTATGAGTCTTAAGACAGCCTCCAATTTTATAGATAAGAAAATGGAGGATCATTCTGGATTTCCAGATCCATTATTGAGGCCCCACAGAATGTTCCCCAGTTTCCTGATAGAATGTCCACAGGAAGGAATTAAGTTACCCTTCCATAGCCATGGAAGGTGAGCAGCTGTGTTCACTGCTCTTTTCTTGTGCTTATTTAGCCCTGAGGTTCCTATGATAGGAACTGTGGTGCCTGAAAAATTCCTGTAAGACAAGTGCCAGAGAAATGGACAGAGTGGACTGACATTTGAGGTGAGCACATCTGTGGTGAGTTGATGATGTGTAATAGCTGGAGATAGGGTGGAGAGGCAGCCAGCTAATGGTGCATGGACACCAGGCCTAGGTCTGAATATGAGATACAATGGCAGAATTCAATCATGCCAAGAAATGAAGTGACTTTGTGTTTGTGTCCCATTTCCCCTTCTCCCACCAATGTGTGTACAATGACCTTGCCTGTGACAAGGTAGAAGCTGAGTAGAGAGCATACGGTATTTGAGCACTTGGAGTCTAGATTCCTTGAGAGCAGGACCACAGGTGCAGTGTTTGACAAGTCCTGGATGGATGTGCTTAAAGGGTTAATCTGACCCTAAACTCCCCTCAGTACTCTATGGGCCGCTATACAGTCCCTTCTGCTGACATATCCTGCATCAGAGCAGATATTTATTGTTATTGTGGGTACCGTGTCGGGAGCAGGGACATGTCACACAGGGCCCAGTTGCCAACTCCATGCCAGTGTCCTGTGTACAGCTCTGTTGGGCCAGAGCCAGAAAACCTGGAGAAAGCCTGAGGCTCTGAGAAACCACAGGATTCACTTTGATAAACAACATAAACTTATGTTCCTCAAAGACAAAAAGCACTGTCCCAGACTTCTACCCAGGAGGACAGGAGATGACTCTAGAGGCTGTGGATAAACATGGCCCTGCCCTTCTCCACCTGACAACCCTGTCCTAGGTGGGAGCGGGAACATAACAGTGGCCCAGGCTCAGTTTCCCTGACCCTGCCCGGGAGCATCTGCCCTCAGTGCCTGTCCTCAGACCCCCTCACACTGATGACCTAGGGAGGGAATTGTTTATGCAGACTTACAGTGGAGGCCAGGCCTAAATAGCCTTGTCATGGAGTCTGTGTCTCTGAGTGGCTGGGGCAGAGCCTAGGGACATATGGCCTAGGCTCCCTCTTCTGTCTGGATGCCTGAGGACTAGGCCTGGTGAATCCTGTCCTGTTCTGCCTTTGATGGTTGGGCAGTTCCCTGTGAGCATCCTGAAGTATCTTGGCTGAACTAACCACCCTCTCACTTGTCCCAAGGTAGCTTTCCCATGGCGGGTCTGAGGCTGGGGTTTTGAGGCCTGGGAATGCAGCATAACATATTGACTTATCACTCTCTCTAGCCAAGTGCCTGTGAAGGCCAACTGTCACCAGATCAAGGTGCTTGATGACCAGAGCCTTCAGAGTTCTGTTTAGATCTGTTGCCAAGCAAATGAGGTCATACCCTAGGGTCCATAGTTGGGCTGCCACCTCTAATGCCCAATTTATTTTTATTGTGGAATAAATCTGTTCTCCTTAGAAAGAGTAGGTGAAAAACTGGAAAACTGAGTGTGGTTTTACACTTTGCTACACTTTGAAAATTTAAATGCAGCAAACATGTAGATGCTTCAGATGTGGCAGGCATGGTGCCAATTACACAATTCCATCCAAAGGGTCCCTTGTCTCTGAAGATGAGGTATTTAGTGTCTTCACTTAGAGATCTGTCACATTTTCAGGTGACTTGCTTTCCTGGGCATATGTTAGTTTCATTTCAGTTCCATAAGGGAGTATGGAGATGTTCCCAGATTGCCCATAATATTTTTCCTTGAAGAATGTGAATGTTTCATGCTAAAACACCACATGTCTAGGGGAGGAGGATTCCTAGCAAGTCTTGCTCTCATATGTCTATGAATGATTACTTATGAGTCCTTGGATGTTTACCTCAGCCACACACTGTAGTGCTCCCTACTCTGACAGCCTGTGGGTGGGGGACAGCAGGTGGTGAGAACAAGGGAAGGCTTTGCAAGGCCATGAACATCATTGCCCCATGTGGATGAAGGACACATGCGTGTCACTCCTGGGGAACTTATCTCCTAGTAGCTGCTATCACTTCCTGTCCTCCCATCCCAAACAGACCATGAGTTTTGTGTCCCTCCTGGGTAGTTTGCCTTTCCTGTAGGTGATGGTGCTGAGCCTGTTTAGTGGCCGTGCTCTTTGCTTGGTATACTTCAAGCAGTGTCTCCATGCTGGGGTCCACCTGTGCTGTCACTACCTGCTATTATGGGGCTGAACCAAACAACTGTGACTTGTTCATGCATGTGTCACCTATGTGCTGATGGGGATTTGTTCTGTTTATGGCTTGATTCTTGAAAACAGGGTACGATAGCCATTTTTATTCATATTCTTGTGTGTATGTATGTTTTTATTTCAAAGAAAAGTGCTTGAATGTGAAATTACTGGATCATATTTCTGTTGTATGGCTACCTTAGAAATTCTTAAAGTATCTTTGGAAGTAGTTGATTCAAGCAGAGTTGAGTGGTTGGTTTTTGTTTTGTTTTATTATGCTATAGTATGCCATGCTATGTTATGTTCCACTATGTTATGTGTTGGTTACAATTTTGAAACTCCTTCAACGTGTTTTCAGTGTTTTCTGATTTGACTTTGAATAATCAACCTGAGAAAATATAAGAATATAACATAATCTGACTAATTTTGCTTTGGAGAACATTTAAAAAGGAAAACCCAGTCAGGGATGTTGGTGCACACCTGTCATTCCAGTACTCAGAAGGTTGAGGCAGGGGGATTGTAGTGAGTTTGAGGTCATCCTGGGCTACAAGGTAAGAAGACCAGCCTGAACTGCATAGCAAAGCCTTTTCTAAAAACAAAATGAAAGAAAGAAAGAAAGATGAAATAAGATAATGAAAAGTCAAAAGTCACCTGTCAATTGAGAAATCAAATCTTTGTGAGGTTTTCTTGAATATGTGTTTTAGTCAACACAATTATCATAAGATTTACCATCATGTAGGCATTGATGTTCTACCTGGTGTTTGTATTGTTTTAATATTTTAAAGTTTTTACTGAAATGAGTGCAGATATGCTACTGAATATACCCTCTAAGTATATGAGTAGCTCAGTATGAAGAGAATTTGTTCATTCTTATTTTTTCTGTCCTAAATTTATATTTTGAACAAGAATTTGATCAAGGGATTACTATCTTTTTTGAAATAATGATAAGAATCTTATAAAGATACTCTTTTTGAGTGTATAAAATGGTAAAAATGATTATAGATTAATAGTGGTTAACATATTAACCACTGGGATTTCTGGAATTTCTAAATGATGGATATTTTCATACATTTGTAAAATTATTTACAAATTTTAATACATGGTCTTACTAACTTTCTAAGTTTCCCAGGCTAGGCTTAAACCTTTCCTCATTCTTTCTCACCCTCCCAGAGTGCTGGGATTACAGGTGTACATTATCCTACATTGGCAATTGATAGCAATGTTGTGTATTCATGGAATAAACTGTTCAGCTTTGTTTTTTAGACACTTTGCAGAAAGAGTCGATCTACTTAAGCTATGTGCTCCCTTCCTCGCCTGCAGTTTCTTTCACAGAGAGTAAGACTGAAAATCCCATTAATACTGTTTTGGATTCTCTGCTTTTTAACTGTGGTCAGCATGTGCTTCAGAGCATCACTCTAATTGCCTTCTGCACTGGGACTGAGGTTTGGTGTTATTGAAGCACATTCTCTTTTTATTTGATCCCTCCTGGAATTTGATTATTGTTTGAATTCAGACCCCCATAAAGGTGTGAAAGTTAAAGCTACTTGGGGCACGCTGCCCTCCAGAAGGCCAGGCCAGGGTAAAACATTATTTTCCCTGCAGTCCTACTTTCCAAGGGTTTGTTTTGGTTTTGGATGTTGATTTTTGTTTCTAATTTTTGCTCTGTTCACCAGTGTGTCTGTCCCTGATGTCTGTGGGTCAGTGACATCAAAGGAAACCACACATCCATTAAGGGTCATATTTCATTTTACTTAGGGATGCAGCCATTTTCTTTGGTATCCTCAAACTAACCCTACAGTGTATATTATTGTGAGTAACTACTTTCAGTTATTTAGCCTTTTAAGCAAAATATTCTCATCATGTTGCTTCTACTGAAGGAAACTGTAGCAGTTCTGAGCCCACCTCTTATTTCAGGCTCCATACCTTGACCAGCCTGCAGTGTCCCCATTTTCTGAACTGCTCCACAGCTGTGGTGAGTCCACATGTGGCAGTTGAGATCTGCACCTGAGTGGAAGACATTCAGTCAAGGTGGGCTCTGTAACAGGATGACCTTCTTGAAGAAAGGTCCCCTGAGGGAGACAGGGGGCCTTATGCCTGCAGGCAGGAGCTCTGGCAGCAGGGCCATTCCAGCCATCTCCTGTCCAGCCTGCAAGCTGTGCTGTTTTCTGAGAAGCTCATTCATGGGTCAGCAGGCCTGAATCTGGGCCTTTCTTGCCATGGTTCCTGCTAGGTGTCACGGTGTCCAGTACCTCTGCCTGGTCCATCTTCCCCACCTTTAGATCTCAACAGAGGTCTGCACAGCTTTGGGCTTCCTCTTCCAGGCTGCCACTCTATGTAGAAACTTGAGGTGTGAAATCTGTGACTATGAAACTCAACCTGTATACATTTAAACTGGGAATTCAGCATCTATGGCTTCATTATAAAGAATGAGGCTGACCACACCCATATTCTCTTCTTACTCAGCTTAGCTGTGAATAGTTAGAAACCACTGAATGTACCACAACACATATAAAGTTCAAATATCTATCTATCTATATGTGTGTGTGTGTAAAGGAGTATTGATATTCAGAAAGGTAACACTCTGTTTATCACTATCTCTTACACATGAGGTCATGCAGAGCCCTTCCATGGTGCAGTGGTTCTAGAAAACACCCTAGAAGCCACCATGCACATCTGTGCCTGCTACTGCCAGAGGACAGCAAGAGATTTGGTTCAGTGTTTATATTTCCAGCAAGGAAGGCCTGAATCATCTGGCTGCCAGGCAGCCTAGGGAGTGAGCAGCATGCAGAGGAGACCAGCACTGCCTGCCTTACACCCCTTTCCCCCACTGTATCCATGCTGCAGCCCTGCCAGGGTGCAGCCAAGACTCTGCCTCCTCAGCCCCAGGATCCTCAGTTCCTAGGTCCTGGAATCAGCCTCCACCAGGCTTCAGGTGCTGCCATGTGTTCAGCTGGCATAGTGGGTGGGGCACAATGTTAGCCCCACATGCACAAATATCACTGACCACATTGACACTGCCAGTCTGCAAATTTTGCCCCTCTAATTTCTGACTGAGGCTTTGGCATTGGAACAATACACAAAATTGTCATTACTTTTTCTTTTTGTTCTTTTTCTGTGGTTTCTTTAGTTATTTAAACATATATTTAGAATTGCATTTTGCAAAAAACATTTATTTGTCTTTTCATACCCCAGTTAACTAAAGTTCTTACAAATTTCTACTGCACTTCAAACCCATATGCTTGAATGCTCAGAATCCTATCTGCAGCTTCATAGCATGGGGAAACAAAGCAGAAACTGAATTTGGGGATATTTCTTTGCCTTCTAGCACCTTGAAAAGAAAACCTTGACTCGTGTGTTTTTACCTCCAAAGTATAGGCTTCAGTACCAACTGAATCTGCCACTGACAAAATGAGTTTCCTGCATTTGTTTCAAACAATCTCATTTCCCCTCAACTGGATAAGCACATTGTCTAAGATTTCTTATGCCCAAACTTGAAAAATAAGTTCCAGTAGACAAGAGCCTGCTACCCATCCTGAAATCATGATGGGATTTTATGTAAACATATAGTCCAGCCCACACCCCGGCAGTCATGAGCTGAGAGAGGGGCAGATGGCTTGTGCAGATAGAATCACCTAGAAATAGTCAACCAGCAGCTGCAACAAGCATGGAGCAGAGCTGCTGAGCCTTCACTGCTGGGTGATGGAATGGTATGGTAGGTTTTGCCCTGGGTTTACTGATGTGACTTGGTAAATCCAGGTGGTTGCAGGGATTATCCTTCCAAAGGAAAATCATGTAAATGTATCATTTATTTGCCATTTTCTTTTGCATTTATGGAATCTGCATGATGAGATTTTATGCCTCTGCCATTGCACACCTATTCATGGGCATTAGTCCTATGTCTTGTCAAGGGCTAGTTTATTTACACAACATGCAGAGCACTTTTCTCAGCCTTGTTTCACCAGACCTGTGCATTTTCAATCATTTCTTCAAAGGAAGCTAAACAATTTATTTTGAGAAAACTTCAACTGTGTTGCTGTGTTTCTGTGTGACTTCCTTGCTGCCAGACTTGAAAAAGACAGTGAGTTGGACCTGCTGGAGGGTTATCCCCAGAGGGACATGCTTTGCACAGCTGTGCCAGGAAGGGCTGCTCATTAGTTGACTGGCCCCACTGACATCCAAATGTCCTTTCCCCAATCTGGCCTTGGTTTTTGGAAGCATTGGATTGCTGTAGAGACTCCCTGTGCACTGGCTGGCTCTTGGAAAGCCTTGTGCTGCCATGAGGTTGTCGGTCCCTTGACTTTCACCTCTGTGGCCCTGTGGTCACTTAGTTCCAGCAACCATGCACAGCATCCTCCAGGTAGCTCTCCTGTACACCCTCTATGTGGAGGCTAGGGAGGGTCCCGGTTCCTTTCTGCTTCAAACAGTACTGTGAATCAAACTCTTGAACAGAAATCTTGAAAAGTTTTGCAAGTTTCTCTCTGGGAGAAATCTCTGTTCTTAGCCCTGCATGCTGCAGGGACACCAGTGTATAGCTCTGATGGGAGCTGCATGTCAAGGTTCTGCTTTGCACCCCATAATTTCATGTGTGCTGTTCAGCATCTGCCTTAGAACCTGCCATCGAATGGGGACACAGCACATCTCAGGGATCTGTCCCCTCCGTGCTTCAGCTTTGGGAGGCTCAGCATTTTCTGTACTTCTTGGCCATGTGTGGTGATTGCTTTTGAGTTACAATAATTTGTCAGTTCTCTCAGAAAGTGGACTCTTGAGACATCTGTCACACCTGTAATAACAATCATCTATCTGAATATTGGTTGTACAGAAAGATTTCCTGCTGTGGTCTCTACATTAGTCTTGTTTCTGTTTTTCAAATGAGATGTATCAGAACTTTCAGTCTCTGTTCTGTCACTGAAATCATGGGAAAGATTTTCCAACATGAAAAGATAAATATATACACAATGGTCTCTACATTCTCCCTGCAGACTTTGTCTATCTGGTATTTTTTCTTCTATCAAAGAGCAATAGCAGCCAGTCTCCTCCAGTAATGTTTGGCCAAACAGAATCTGATGCACTGACATGAAAGATTCAGAGTAGCAAATAACATTGAGAGAAATGTTAGAAGAACATGGGGACTAGCAGGAGAGTACAGGCCTATGGATGGGTCCAAAACTGAGTAGAAAGCTAGAACTCGACAGATGTGAATATTGTACAAATTGGCGATGCGCTTATGATAGGGCTACTGAGTTGAAACTAATAAAATCTTCACTGTTAATTTATATTAACTTAGAATGTAATGTTTAGAGGAATTACATAAGAGTAGAAATGCAAACTGAAAGAAATACAAGGGGTACAAGGGGAGGGAAGGGAAAGGCAATACTTTTAAGGATTTGGCCCTATGCACAGCTCAGGATGTCTACCATGGTGCCAGCAACAGCCCCAGCTCTGAAATTCATGAAGTCCTGGTACTGAACTGGGCATAGCTTTCACACTGATCCCAGAGCTGGTGAGGTCACTGGAGTTGGAGCTCGAATAAGCTCAGCAAGTAGGACTTGAGCTCAGTCAGGTACCAGCCCTGCCTCAGAGGACGGAGCAAAATCACCAACTGTCCTTCATCCTCGCAGGCCCCAAAGCCTCCCAAGGCCTCTCAAAGACAATTCTGTGCACAAATCCACCCCAGAAAAGCTTCCTGTTCTGCCTCGCCCCATTCACTTGTGCATGCCTCATTGTTGCAGGAGGCCCTAAGTTTGAGAGACTTTCTCCATGTAAAGTTACATATGCCCTACCCAGAGAATAAAAGAACAAGGCCAAACCTTGCTCTCTGTAGTTCTTGTCTTCAGTGAGTTCAGGTTTTTCCAAAAGACTCAGTTTAGTTTGGACTGGGTGTCCCAACTTGGCAAGCAGCACCTACCAGGAGTCGGTAAAGGAAGCACTGGTCCTAGGGAGGACAGCTGTAAGCAGCAGTACAGGTCTGGCCTCCCTCCCAAACTGCCCTCCCAAGGCATCCTGTGGAGTTGGACACCAGCCTCTTGCTCCAGCTACAGAGAGCCCAGCCCCAGCCATCACTGTGCCCTGAATGGGGCAATGCTGACCCAGGCAGCCCTCACATGCTAATGGAAGTCCCTGGACAGTGCTGTGACCATCTGTCCTCCATTCTTCAGGAAGCCTGAAATGCATCTCCATTTCCCGACCTCATGGCATGTTGCCTCTGTGAGAAAGAGAGTGGTGTATTCAGTGTTACTCTACTCATGGGTACTCTACAGGGTGCTGCTCTCTAACTATCTGAGAAGTGCAGTTGGAGTGTGTCCTGCCTGCCTTTTATTCATCTTCAGTTCATATAGTGATGCATCACCCCATTCTGTGTGTCTTCCCATGACATCCGTCCTCTATTTTGTGTCCCCATGTACAGAGGCCAGGAACGTAGTCTATAATATTGGTAGTATTTGGTCCAAGTTGATTGTGTGCCTGGACAAAATGGAAGCACAGAAGATCAATGGTTGCATCTGCTCTTGGTATTACTTCATGGTCAGTACCTGGTACACTCATGATTTAAAGCAACATCCAGCTCCTTCCATGATGTCTGTGTGGACCTGTGTCCTCTGGTATCCCCCAGAGATTACTGCTCTGCATACCATAGAAGCCCATGGAATAACTCTCTGGTGTCCTTCACAGTGAAGAGAACAGCTTGACCAAGGCAAGGTCTCCTTGGTAGGAGGCAAAGCTTCCACATAGGAAAGAATAAACAGCAGTGTAGCCAGGGTGCCATTTCTGAGGAAAAAGACCTGCATTTAGACCCAACTGCTCCTTCTGACTTCCTATGTAAACTTAGGTAAAACATCATGCACTATAGAGGTTACATTGTCATCTGCTTACTAGGGACATCATCAGAGGTGTGAGATGACATTTGTGAAAATTGGCAGCTGGTATCCCAGGTACATACTGTATAGAATTAGAGGAGAAATCTGAGAAGGGTTGGGATGGAGGTGAATACAGTGCACGCTGGGATGGTACCTCCTGCCTGGTCGTGGAAATGACACTCACCTCTGGACATGTTTCCCTGGTGGCATCCTGAGGAGACAGAAGTTCATCAGTTTGGCCATCCTTATGTTCCCTAAGCAGTGCAATTGCTTCTATGTATTGGTATCTTAGCCTCAAGTGCATCTCGTAGAATGACCCCTGGGTACTGCCTGGAGAGAGACAGCAATCAACCATGTCCTAAAGGTGGTCAGCCAGACTATAGCAGTAGATTTCGAGTTGGTTTTTAAAAAACACCTAGGGAAATGGGTTGATGTTTGAGTCTCTGTAATCCCCATGCTCTACCAGACTAGGGTGAGAGGGTCACATATTTGAACCCAGACTAAACAACTTAGCTGTACAGTGAGACTCAGTGTCAAATTTAAATTTCAAAAACTAAAAGGGGCTGGGGATGTTGCTCTGTGGGAAGGCCCTCAGTTCAACCCTTTTATATTAAAACAAAACTTATTACCTTGTGAAGAAGCAGAATCAAGATGACTCTACAGCTTCCTTGGGGCAATATGGAACAAAATTCCCCTAGGAATGTTAAGCCATGATTGTCCAAAATGGTCTGAGATTCAGTAATTTTTAAGAGAAAGTGAGTCAAGTTGTAGGCAATGTTCATCCATCTTCAAGAAGCAGAGGTGAGGCCACATCATGATGTTGTGCTGTCTGCTGAGACGTCATGGGGATGCAGTGTCCACATGGTAACAATACAGCTTGTAGAGCTGCATTTGCCAGGGGTCACCATGAAGCTCTGTGCCTGGACACTGTATATGCAGACCCATGGACAGTAACTGGTCCTACCCAAGGTTCTATGACCATGACTGAAAAATTCCACTGCTAAGAATCTAACACACAAAATGAGATTTACAAAGGTGGTTGCTTCCTATGGGATAGAGCCTGACAGGACTCTGTCTCCACATCCTAGATGCAATCCATGAGGAGCTGTTCCCTGAGACACACTCCCCACCCAACAGTTAAAACACTCAGGCTGACCCTAAAATGAGACTGAAAGAGTAGCACCTAGGAGGGAGGCCACTGTTCCTGGGTGGAACAACAGCCACTATGTCCTATATTATTCACTCATATTGCATGTGTATTTAACCATAATATGTATTTATTGCCCCAGAAAAGAATACTGGATAATTTACTGAATCTGTGATTGACTAACCAAGGACATTAGCTTAAGATTCTGCCTTCTCACAAAAAAGCAACGTTAAAAATTCACATCCAGCACCCTCTGGCTGAAGAGAAACTTGATGGCATTGATGTGGAAAATGTAGCAGAGGTAAGTTATGAGGACATAAGATGAGTGGTGGCTGGGATGGAGCAGGATGGTAAAAAAAAAGAAAACACCTTTCTGTACAAAATTGAGGAGGAAAATGTTCTGGAAGTGCACAGTGGTGAAATTTGCAAAACATTGAGAATACACAGAATGCTACCAGGCTGATTATTTTAAACATGACTGAAATCTTAAACTTTATTTATATTACTTCCATCACTGCCATACCTCTGGGAAATAAGGGTAGCAATGAATACACTGATAAGTAAATCTGTAAGAGAGGGGGATGGTGGGTGTGGGTCAAGAGTTCCCTGCAGGTAGAACTCAAGAGATGACTCATGCTGGGGAGCTACCAGGAGGTCCAGCTCTGCAGCTGGTGGAAAACTGAATTCAGGTCATGGCTCTTGCTGTGGGGCCAGAGCTGGTGAGGGAGCTGCAGGTGGAGCTGTCACCAGTTCTGCGGGTGCAACTTCAGCATGCACTGGAATTGCCTCTGCAGTTGCAGGAGGAGAAAACATCACTGACATTCCAGGGACCTCTCAGGAACAAACCTTGCCACTGCCTCTCAGAGGCAGCTGTGCGCATGAACACAGCCCCAGTAAAGCCTCCCAGACTGCATCCCTAAAATGACTGCTGAGGGGCTCATGTTCCTGGGTCTCCCATCATCTGGGCACATTGCTGAGTTCCCTAGCACATTCCCTGCCCTCAGGGCCATAGCCCACATCCCAGGGCTCCTTACCCTGTGAATTAGGCTCCAGGGTCATAGGAGGCTCCAGGTGGTCCATGAGAAGGTTGGCCTGAGGAACCACCTTGGAGTTCAGCTCCAGTAAGGAGTCAAGGACAACAGATGTGGACCTGGGGCAGACAGGGAGGCAGCAGAGTCTTGCCTGTCTTCACACACTACCTACAAAGGTAACCTTAGGGAGGTCACATGGACCTCTAGCCCAGCAAGGGCAGGATCCTCCCCCACTGTCTCCCAACTACAGTGTGGCACTGTGGGCCTAGTGAGCTCTGATAGGCTGACAGAATGCTCCATAGGAGGCAGTCCTTGCTTAGTGGTATGACACCACGCCCTTCCTCAGGGAAGCCTGACACAGTGTCTCCCTGTCCTTCCCCACTTCATGTCAACTCAGCAAAGGCAAAGACAGATATCTGCCATGTATTTGCACTCAAGGGCTCAGGGCTGGTGCTCCATAAATATTTAAGAGGTGAGGGGTCATAAGTGTCTGTACTGCTTTTCTGCAGTGTCTAGGTCAGGCAAACATCTCTTGCCTAGTTCTCTTTGCCTCTGTACAACGCCTCCTGCATGGTCTGTACCCACATCTAGGGAGGCCCGGGACCCAGAAAAACTGCTTTGAGGTGAACAATGTCTATTCTACTGCCAATGCTGACTTGTGACCTCCAAAGAACATTAAAACGCAAAAGAGCAGTGTTTGTACCTGTTCTACTTACAGGACCATGGACAATACCCGGAAAAGTGTGTTCACACAGGGTGTATTCATGTGTATTTGTGGCTTGATGACATCAGCCCACTTTCCAATGATACATGTGGGCCATGAACACTTTGCCATCCCCAAGAATTCATATCCTGAGCACACCCCGATCTCCAATCTCCTTTCCAATGAATAGAACAGCTTTCCACAAGTGTGGGTCAGTGGGAGGGGGTGGAAGGTCATCCCTGGGAATCAGCATAGCCTCTGGTCTTCATGGTGCTAAGACCACAGTTGTCCCCTTGCCATGGAGCAACCATTTCCTCCTCAGTTACTCTGCACTCTGCATCCACTTAGCACCCTCTTTCAGTGTTGTAAACTGAGGCTCAGCTGCTTGCTCATGGCCATGACTTGAATGCACAGGAGGCCAAGTTCCAAAGGCCTGCTCAGGTAAGAAGTTACTTTCCCAGTATCTGAACTTTTCCTGGACTCAGTGTCTGTGAGTGGCTGGTGGTTGAGCTTAGGGATAACTGTCCTGGGCTCCCTCTTATCTCTGGGAGCCTCTGGCCTGGGGCTGGTGAGTCCTGGCCTGAGCTGCCCATGATGGTTGGGTGTTTCCAGGTGAGCTTTCTGAAGCATCTGGGACAGGTGAACCATCCTCCCATACGTTCGTAAATCATGTCCATATTTTCCTTATGACTCCTTACAATTGCTTCCTTCTATCCTAAGCAATGCACCTGCTTTTTGTCTCTGGCAATCACTTTGTATTTTCTAGAGGTGACAGGTCTGTAACCACCCACTATACAGAGTGTTTTTGTTTTTGTTTGGGGGGGAGCTAATAGAGTTTTTCAATCCCCATAACTATGTGAGTTTTCCCAAGTGCTGCTCCCTGTCAGTGGCTGAGCCATCACATCCCACTGTGTGAATGAACCACAGATCCTCATGCGTCCATCAGCTGAGGCCTTGTGTATTGTTTCCAGTTTTAGTCTTAAAAATAAGTTTGCTGCAGTCATTCTTGTGTTTGTATAGCTGTAGCACTCATTTCCCTGCGGAAGATACTTAGTGTGAAGTTGAATAGTACGTGCCTTGAATGTTTAACTGTCTTTCAGAGTAGTTCTTCAAAACAGCATTAAGATTTCTGGATCTTCCTGTGAGTATTTTTAAACCCTCCTCTTATGTTTTTCAGTCTTTATGGGTTGATTTTATAAAATTTACCTAAGGAAAGATTATTTCTATTACACAAAATTCACCATTTTTTGACTTTGGTTAGAATTTTAAAGGTGGAAATAACCTCAAAATACTGTATATATGCATATATGTAAATCACATATAATGTTAATATCACAAAATTTCTGCAATGTGATGATTAATATTCATGGTCACCTTGATGGGCTTGAGAGCTGTCCAAGGGATTAGTAAAGTGTACTTCTGGGCTCATCGGTACGGGTCATGGAGGAATGATTCTAGGTACTCCCTCTGGTCTCTTGCCCCTTCCTCCCTGGCACTGTCCCTCCACTCTGCTTCCTGGCCACCAGGAACTGTGCAGCTTTGCTCCATCACATCCTCCTGCTGTGGTGTCCGTGTCTTGGAACCAGTCAGGACTGACTCCCCTGAAACTATAAGCCAGATTTAAGTTCTCCTCTTCTCAGCTGTGGGTCTTGGATTCTGTGTCCTATTAATGGAAAAGCTTGACGAAGACAATTGTTTTTATGTTTACATATGTGCTTCAACCTACATAGCTTCTATAGAATTTACCATAGTTTCACCCTTACTTTCTGGTCAGATGTTGGAATTGTTTTCAATTTTTTTACCCTTTTAAATGAGATGTTCACAAATATGCTGTTAAATGTATTTTTTCCTGATTTAGAGATTTTGTGACTAATGGAACTGTATTATTCTAAAATGTAATTATTTACTTATTTTTATAATTCCATTTATATAAATACACAGAATAGGCAAAACCTTAGAAAGCATGGTAGTGGTCTGTGGCTGAGTGTGGACAATGGAGAATGACAGTTTAACGAACCTAGGTTACCACTCGGGATGGTGGTAGTCTTCTTTAACAGGCATAGTGAAGGTCTCACAGCCCTGAGTGCATGAAATGCCACTGAGCTGTGTGCTCCAGGACAGATGCTGAATTTTAGATTGACTTTTACCTTAATAAAGAAAGAACCACAGATGAGGAGTCTCCCTACCCCTGACTACAGACCTTTAGAGTGGGAGACCCCTGAGGACAGAACTGGTCATGGAAACATTTCCCAAATGCTTCTTCTTCTCCCTCCTCTGCCCAGAATGAAGGGATCAGAGATGTGTTACTGAGTGAAGGTGAAAAAACAAGTGTGCACTGTCAGGACCCTGGAGGCTTCAACTGAAAATTTTGTCCTTTGAGTGATATATGGGATGTGTGTTATGATCAGGACCTGGGAGCACACTACTCATCAAAAAGTCAACAGAGAGTCACAGAAATGTCCCTGAATCCACTCATCTCTTCTGTCCTCTTTATCTTATCCTATCTATTGTCTAAAATATGTTAAAACCAGGCACAACTGACTCTGCTGAAACCATAAGCTAGATTAAACATCTCTTCCCAGTTGTGGGTTTTGGATTCTGCGTCCTACTAATGGGAAACCTTGACCAAGACAATTGTTTTTTATGTTTACATATGTGCTTCAACCTACACAGCTTTTGTAGAATTTACCATAATTTCACACTTACTTTCAGGTCAGATGTGGGAATGTTTTCAATTTTTTAATGCATTTAAATACTGAGCTGTGTACAAACCTACTGTTAAATATCTTCTTCATGATTTAGAACTCTTGTGAGTAATAAAATTAATTTTTGTCAAATGTAAATATTTACTTATTTTTATGCTTCCATTTGTATAAATATCCAGAACAGGCAAATCCTTAGGAAGCACAATAGTGATTCACGGCTCAGCATGCAGAATGGAGAATGACAGTTTAAAGAACCTAGGTTACCACCTGGGATGGTGAAGGTATTCTTTACCAGGCATGGTGAGGTTCTCACAGCTCTGAGTGCATGGAGTTCCTCTGAGCTGTTTGCTCCAGGACAGATGCTGAATTTTAGATTGAATTTTGTCTTAATAAAGAAAGAAGAGCAGATGAGGAGTGGCCCTAACCCCACTACAGACCTGTAGAGTGGGAGCCTCCTGAGGACGTCACTGGTCATGGAGATCTTTCACAAATGCTTCTTCTCCTACCTCTGCTTAGAATGAAGCCATCAGAGACATGTTACTGAGTGTAGGTGAAGAATCTGATGTGCACAGTCAGGAGATGGGAAGTTTTAACTGTAAGTTCTGTCTTTTGAGTGATGTATAGGGTGTGTGTTATGATCAGGATCCGGGAGAGTATTACTTCTCAAAATGTGAACAGGGTGTCAAAAAATTGTCCCTGAGTTCACTCATCTCTTCTGTCCAATTTATCATCTCCTATCTACTATTGAAAATATGTTAAAATATGCACAACACAAAATCCACTCATTTTGTCAGTGAGTTAAGAACATTTACCTTGTGCAATTATCAGCACCTTCCTGCTCCAAAACTCTGTTTCTGAGCAGAAACTGTGAACCCTCCCAACAATAGCATCATTTCGCTACCTTCAACTCCTAGAAATACCATTATACTGTCTGTCTCCATGAAATGGACTCTTCTGGGCCATGACATATTTGGAATCATATAACATTTCTTTTTTCTCTCTGTTTTATTTCCCTTAACCTAATATTGCAGGATATATACATAGCACCTTTTGTTCATCCACCATTTGGGGTTTTTTCCCCATGTTTTGGCTCTTAGGAATAGTCCTATTGTGAACATGGGAATGCATATATCTGCTTGAGCTCCTGATTTCCGTTAAGCTGTATAAACACATTTAGAATTGTTGAATCATAGAACGATTTTATAGAATTTGGAGAGGACGCCTATGTTGTACTCTACAGCAGTCAGTCCATTTTACAACCCCATGAACAGGACATGTGGTTTGGGTTTCTCACTGAGATCCTCTGGGCCAGGGAGCAGTCACAGAATCTAATCAAGCTGCTGTCCCTGATCCTTGGTCTGGGGAGCCTCAGACTACACTCCACCTGATGGGTTTGTGTGGCACATGAGGCAGTAGGAACAAAGAGGGACTGGATCCAAGCCACACCCAATTTAGGGTCAGTTCTGCAGTGATGTGAACTCTTTAGAGACCGTCCCCTTCTACACCATGGAAACCAGTAGCCTAGTGACCCACACCTTGTAGCTTCCCACTCCTCAATGAAGCCCAGATGCCCCAAAAGCTGACTCTTTGCAGGGTGAATGTGTGGATGCTCCACTTTCTGTGTTTTAGGGGAAAGAGCTAGATGAATCAGCTATTGCTACTACAAGTCCAGCAGAACTCTGATTGGCTGTGTCCCAAACTTAGTTGCTGACTCTCACAGTTTCCAGTGAACTGATGTTCAGGCTGGGATCTGCCTTGCGTGAGCTGAGGAATCAGACCCTGTTTGAAGGCTCTGTCCATGCCTGGGACACCAGTGAGTGCCAGAGGCCAGACAGGAGACCTGGGCAAGGAATCCTCACCCCTCAGGCCTCCTGGATCAGTTAGGGGAAAACTTTTAGAGAACAAGGGCCCATACTGCAAGCCAAAACCCCCTTATTTATTGCACTGCCTACACTGCAACTAGATCTGAATACTGAACTGAAGTTTTAGTTTAGGAAAAACTGCTCATCCATTGACATATTTTGCTTGAGAGAAAAACACAATCACAAAGCTTTCAATGATACAACCTTTTATTGAAAAGTGAAGGTTTGCATTTGTTATGCTTTCACATAATTAATGTTATCTTGGCTGTTGCACGCACACTGATAGTTTGTCAAAGGTTGGCTCATACTGAATTCATTTCAGAGCAACACATGCAATACTCAAGTCATCTGTTGGTCTCTTTCATGTATCAGATTTAATATAATTCAAAGCTGAAAACAGTGGCCCAAAAGCATAAGATGATCCACAGTAACAAATGCAATCCCCAGTGTTTTCATTGACTTTATGGTTTTTTTATCTTTTTGAGACAGAGTCTCACTATACAGTTCAACATGGTAATCAACCTGTGAGTGGAAGAGACCAGCCAGGAGAAGGAACAAATGAAGGTGAGAAACATGGAGCCATGAGAAGAAAGATGTCTACAACTACATGAAGCAGGTCATAATGTAATGGCTTTGTGAAGGAGTCAGTGTGTAAATCTCGCAAACATAAAGATAAATGAAAAAGTCAGACTCTCAAAAAACACAAGCTATAACAGTACATATATGGATATAAATGAACATGCATATGTATAACTGATAAAAACAGGACAAACTAATCTCTGGATAGGATTTATCTTGGGGGAGGAGAGGAGAAGCAGCCAGAAAAGAGCATAAAAGGTGAATGTTCATTTCATTTATGAAAATTTATTGAATTCAACATTTTCCTTTATTATTCCTTGTTACCAAAGCTGCACTTTCCTTGCTGCCTTCCTACAAAACTTGTCAAAGTTGATTCGCTGCTCCGCCGCCGCCTCCTGGCCATTCTGTGAACTACAATGCTGGACTAGAGAGGGCTCCTGGTACAGTTGGGCTGAGTGAGAGGGCTGCTGGTTAATGCTTTTTGCAGAAGACAAAGCCAGCCAACCAACCAAGCCCTGTCACCGTGCAAATATCACTTTAGAGACCTTGTGCAAACAGCATCTCTCTGACCCAACCTGCATGTGCACACAAATGGAGTGGGACAAAGTTATCAACCTAATCACCTTCCTCTGGTTGCCATCTCTCCTATGTACCCCAGATCTCACCTACGACTGTAGTTTAGAGTCATCAATACAATAAGATGTCTTTCTCAGATGCTGTATCATATAAAACCCTACATTCTTGATAAAAGAAATGTATTTGATATACTGTGAGGTTAGCAATAATTATTTCCATGCCATATAAAAACTTTGTGTACATTTACTTAGATTTAACACTTTAGGCAAAATTTAGATTTTTTAACAGACATCTGTAGAAATCTAATAAATTTAGGATAGAGCATTAACGACTATATATATATATATATATATATATATATATATATATACAGCTATTAACCAATACAATTATATATTATTTATGCAATAACAAATTCTTATTTAATAAATTCCTGTAGATGTAGATCAAACTTTAAGTAGCATGACCAACTTTAAAGAGATGTTGAAATATTTTACTGCTGTTTAACCTTTAGATGTTCACTGTGTGACAGAGAGCACTTGTTATTTTTGTATGCTCTAAATATATGCAATCATAACTCTGTACCTGAGATTCTCCTGTACTTGACAAAAATTATCCTGGGACAGGGACAATACAACTAATCATGGAAGCAGTAGGCAGCTACATCCAGGGCATTTCTTGACTTAGTTCATTCAGGAAGTTGCCACAGTCTTCTGTGCCACCACCTTGGGCCCCGTTTGTGTTGTCAAGAAGTTTCTCACAATATACGGACCTTCCTGAAAGCGGTAGGCGCCACTGTGAGGGGTTCACCAGTGGAGGACAGATAACTCCACATGCACCTAGGCAAATTAGGGAGTACAGCTGCAGGCCAGGGTCAGGTCAGGGAGCTGACAACACTAAGAGTGAGCAGCAAATGGAAGGGAGCTGTTTCCTGACAGCCTAATGGAATGCTTGCAGAGGGCAGGCCAGGCTGAACAGGCATGAGCTGCATGATGGTGGAGGATGAGGAGCCAATCGGATGTTAAGGGTGATCAGACATCAGGGATGGAGACTTTTGGCCAATTGCATTAGCAAGACACTGGCTAAAACTGGATAATGTAGATATGAACACAGAAGCTAAAAATGAACTGAGAGTGAGAAATATGAAATAAATATAGGTGAAAAATTAAAACAACACTGAGATTCCACCTCACTCGGAAAAGAATGTTTATGTCAAGAAATCAACCAATAAGAAATGCTAGAGGTGTTGTGGGCAAAAAGGAAGCTTCTCCACTGCTGGTGGGAGCATAGACTGGTGCATCCACTGTGGAAATCAGTGTGGAGATTCCTCAAAAAACTAGGATTGCTGGTCCCGTTTGACCCAGATATGGATAACAGATTAACTTAAACTAGATTAACTTCTGGTCACCCCAGGGACTTTGAGCTATACTAGGCCATATGAGTGTTTGTTCTGGAGGAATGTTTACAAATGCATTGTGTTTAAGGTAAAGAATGCAGAACCCAGAGTCTCAGTGGAATGCTGCTGGGACAGCACAATTTGGTTTGCGAAGATGTGTCCAGAGGACTGGTAAATGTGAAGGCCAGGTATAGCCAGAGATGGTTCCTGGGAAATCCCAGCTTCAGGATACAAATGTATCCAAAGTTATAATGTCTTTTTTTCCTTCCAAGAAACTCACTGAGAAAAAAATCCACTGTCTTCAAGATAAAATAAGGCCTTAAACTGGGCCTTCTTTTGACTTTTACCTACAAAATGTGCCATTGCCTGTTGCCTGTAACTTGAGCCCCTGCCTTCTATAGATTCACAAATTCCACATATTTCCATCCCCCATAACACAGAAGCTGCCCAGCCCTAGACCACAATGGGCCTCATTCTCTGAGCACCTGCACTCTGTTCTGACTGCCTACATCTTTGAATCTGCTTACTAAATTTACCTGAGCCTCTCATAGGGATACATAGCAATTATCCTCCATGACAAGACAGGAACCTCTGAACCAGGACAAGGATGAGTGGAGGTCCCCATCTCCTCTTTGTGGAGACTTCTCAGACACTGTCAAGTGACCAGAGGATCCTGACTAGGGTTTGGGCAAGGAGAGAATAGTTGTGAGATGGAAGTGACACATGTCACTACCCACTAGAAGCCTTAAGAGTCAGGGCTGTGAAAGACAATAAAACAAAATCAGGAAAGCTAAGACTTTCTGAGGTAAGTCAGGAAATGGCTACAGGACAGTATGCAAACCCGCTGAAGGTGAAACTGAAGGGTGTTCCCTAGACTTACAGAACAAATGAACATCTTCACCTCCTCCTCCAACAGCTCTCACCCAGGAACATCCTTGTTAACTAACAGTCAGATGCACATGTGACTCCAGAGTCTGTATAATCATGGAGCTGTCTCTGAAAATAACTCTGGGAATCCTCTACAACAAACTTCACTGAATTTGTTTTATGGGGCTGTCTTGAGGGTGTGCAACTGAATTGCAACACAGTTTCCCATGTAACATTTCTTTAGACATCTATTTTTTGTAGTTGACATTGAATAATTAGTAAAAATTCTTTTTCCTCTGCTGTAAGAAGTGCAGTGTCCCACTGAGGGGAAGGAAGTGCAGGCGATGTGAGTTGGACACCAGTGTTGGCGCCTGAGTGATACACACATGAGAAACGCTTCTTGTTTGTGTGTATGAGTTTTTGGATTGTAATTGTCCCTCAGTGATCCTTGTGGTAGAGGCTTGGTCATCAGCCTGTGGCACCACTGGGAGGCCAGCATGCAAGAATGTAAACATAACAACATATACAGAGGCTGTACAATAAAGACACAACTCTCCCTGCCTGCTGCCTGGTGCTGCTGATGTGCTGAGGTCTGCCTCCCTGCTGTCTTTGGAGACTTCACAAGCAATTTACCCCTTATCCTCCTCCTCTCTAATAGATGTAAAGGCAAAGGAGTAAAGTTCCCACCAGCAAGGAGTGGGTTCTGAGTAGGATACCCATGAGGGAGCCTTTATCTAGAAGTTGTTAATGGGTTTAGAAAAGAGCTACCCTATGGAAAACTGACTACTTTTCAGGGTTCAATCTAGGTAGTGTTGTGGGGAACCACTCAGACTGCTTCACAGTTCAGGGACATCTAAAGACAACTGAGAACATGACCCTGCTTGTCTGCACAGGCACACAGTGGGGTACAGTTATGTAATCATGACTTGGCACAGATGAACTCATATGAACAAGATAGAGCACTGCACAAGAATGTAAACATGATATAACAACCTGTGTAAGAATTATACATCAAGAACAGTGGTTTTCTGCTCCGTTCCACTCTGCCTACCACTGTTGCTGATGTCTTCAACATGTACATTCTCTAATTTTGTGATCTCACCCAACAAAATCTTCATTGAGTCCACAAAATAGGCCAACAAGTGTTCACACATTGCCCATGCACAGCCCATGTACCCTTCAGCCAATGTCCTGCATGATCATGCTCTTGACAGGTCCCAAAAAACTGCAGGAGGGTCAGCAGATGTTTGTGTAAGGTCCCTGGAAGGTCACAACTCAGCAGGCTCCATTTTGGACTTCCTGAACTCCATTTTGGGGCTGCTGTCCTTAATGCCTGGTAGAATTCTAATTCCTATTTCAATGATTCCTGTTACAGTGATGTAAACCTAAATTAATCACCCTGGAACCACATCTACAATAAATCATTGATAGGAAAAGAGAGGCTAAAAAATGTACCAAAGATAGTTACCTCTCTACATAGAAAAAGAGCAAATATTTCTAATTTTATCTCCTTGTTTGTTGTACTTTTTGAAATATGTAAATATTACCATAATTACCAAAACAATGATTGAGAGACAAACAGAAAAAGAAAAATTAGAGGATTCAATGATGAAACTTCAAAGCCCCCCAGCATGGTGACCTGATTTAGGCCTCTGCTGACTCCTACTGCAAGACCACCCATTGTCCTCTTGTTTTCCTTAGGGAAACAAGAGCCTTGTTCTTCATCCTTGATGGCCAAAGATGCAAGGCTGAAGAAGATGCTGCAAAACACTTTCCTCTGGCCACCTCTAACTCATGAACACCATGGAAATGCTGTTTCTAACCTCCAGTCTCTATACTGCTGCTAACATAAGTGATCATTTGTAAGTGAGAAAACTAAGTGTGGAAAAGTGACCAGATCTGTTCAAGGTCATTTATACAATAGGAGAGTCAGCATGCAGTCTCTGTTCCTGGTGTCTGGCAGCTACCTCCCTGCCATATGAAGGCAGGGGATCTTTTTGCTATAGTACATGTCTTGGGGCAAGGGGACCTTCTATCATTTAGCTTCTTAGCCTTGGGCCTCTTGATTCATGTTCCACATGCATGTGTCTGAGCCTTGAATATGGCCAATGATGTTTCCCCAGCAATCACAGCACTCCTTTACCTGCAAAGCCCCCCCCCACCCAGGTGCATGTGATTAGCAAGGCATTAAGCAAAATATGCATTAGCATGTACCTGCCCACATGCTTTAAAATTTGTTCCATCTCTTTTTCTTTTTACACATTATAATTATTGATGCATACTAGTTGTACAGAGTACAGGGATTCACTATGATATTTTCATATATACATATACTGTGTGTTGGTCAAGTTTGTCAACCCCTCTCCTATCTTCACCCTCTCTCCTAACTCTCCACCCAGGCCTGTATAGCCCTCTTCTACTTTATTTTTTAGTTTTTACATATGAGAGAAAACAAGCAATATTTGTCTGTGTGAATTATTTTGTTTAACATGATATCCTCTACTTCCCTGAATTTTTCTGCATATGACTGGATTTCATTGTTTTTTATGGTTGAATAGGGTGTGTGTATGTGTCTGTATGTGCGTGTGTGTCTGTGCCTGCATGTGTGCACATGTGCATGCCACGTTTGCTTTGCCCATTCTCTTGCTGACACATACCTAGACTGATTGCTTCTCTTGGTTATTGTGAATAGTGCCTCTCTTGCTCCTATCTTGCTCATTAGCCATTGTTGTATAACAAAGCATTCCCAAACTCAGTGCCTTATTGCAAAATTTTATAACTGGCACTCAATTTTCTGGTTTTTCTAGGCTCAGTTGAGTAGTTACAGTATCCTGTCAAATAACTTCAGTCAGGTTGGGGCTAAAACTGCAGTACATTCCCATGGCCTAAAGTCCAGCAATAAGAAAGGGAGGACGGGAACATATCTTGAGGGTAGAGTACTTGCCTAGCATGCAGGAGGTCCTGACGTCCATGCCCAGCATGAGATTGTATAACAGCTTACAATTGATTTTTAAGACCACAGGGAGAATGGAACATGGATAGAGGAGCATTATTTGCTATCATAAAGCAAAAGAAATGACAAGCTTAGTGCCTACAGAGAGGAAAACTGATGAGACCTCATTTCACTGCAGAGCCTTGGAAGCAGTGAAATTCTGTGTGATACAAATCTATAATTGTGTGCTACTGCTGGTTTTCTTTCTGTCAACAAGAGCGTACCATTCTTGTGTCAGGCATTGAGTTGGGTACTGAGAAACACTGATTACCAGTTGTGTGAGTTACTTTTCATTGGTTGTAGAGACAAAATACCTGACACTCAACATGCAAGAAGGAAAGGTTTATTTCTTACAGGACAGAAGTTTCAGTCCATACTCAGTTGGCTCCAAGGCAAAGTGACATGGTTGAGGGAAAGCAGTTAATTGTGGCTGCAAACAGGAAGCATGAACAGCAAAAGAGAGATACACGCCTTCTTCCCTCTGGTACACTGTATGCTGGCTACACTCCTGGGCAGGTTTAGCACACATACCACCAATCTGAGTGCTAGACAATGAACCAATCAGAAATACTGGAGTTGTCCACATTCATTATTGTATGATGCTTGGGAGGGGCACTGACATAAACTGTGACACCAGTAGAGGCCAAGAGACTGCTCTCATACTCTCAGCATGAAGCTTATGGTCTACTGAGGTAGGGGGATATTTATCAAGTCACTATCCAAGTATAGGCTGAAAATTCCTAATCTGAAATCTGAAGTCTGAAATGCTTCAAAATCCAAAATTTTTGAGTAGTGATGTAGTGCTAAATTGAGAAATTCCACAAAAAGAAATTTTGTTTCAAACACAAAATGTTATTTAATTGAGATTATTGGTACATTTTAGATGAAAATAATGATCATGTTAATTGTTGGAAATTTATACCATACATGATATGAATCTTTTTTCTCCATTCCCCTACCTTTCCTTCAACTCCCTTCCCCTCCTTATTTATGGAAGGCTTGTTTCCTTCTTTTGTCATCATTTTTTATTCATTTCCCTTCTTCCTTTCTCCCTCCTCCATCCATAATTCCCCTTCTCATTAGAAAATGTTCAAATATCTATTTTATTTTAGTCCTTATCTACATTTTCAGTTTCCCACACCAGAGAAACAACACAATACACATGTTAACCACAAAATTAATTCAAATATTGTATAAAATTATCTTCAGGGTCAGAGTATGAAGTATATATGAACTATAAATAAATTTCATGTTTAGAATTGGGTCCCATCCTAAAGACAACTTATTATGTCTATGCAAGTTCTCCAATAGATAAAAAAATCAGAAATTCAAAACACTTCTTGTTCCAATCATTTTGTATAAATGACACTGAATATGCAGAATTTTGATTAATAACCTCAAGGAAGAAGTACAAGGGCTGATGAAAATATACAGCTAACATTCAAATTCTTTAAATTTACTACAATAAGAGATACATACTCATTAATCCTCCTTAAAAACACATTCTGAAAATAAATTAAATAAAATACACCTTGCTTCAAACACACTTCTCCATTTAATCTTGAAATCTTTGGAGCAGTTTGGAAGTCCTCTTTTTCAAGTGTCTTTACAAATTGAGATAAAAATATAGTGAGTGCTGCTGCTGAGTGCCATCCAATGGGAAGAACAGTTCATAAATATATTATGGTGTGTCTTCATCCACCTCATTCACCAGATCTGAACCCTTGTGACTTCTGTCTCTTCTCTGAAATCAAAATGATCTTTGAAAGGTAAATAGTTTGAACTGATTCAAGACCGTGAGGCAGCCACAACAGCAAAACTAAAGATCCTTATAAGAGGACTTCCAGAATTGATTCAGAAGAAAATGACAAGAATGATTGAATAAGTGCATTCAAATGAAAGGAGGAACTGGGTGTGGTGGTGCACACCTGTAAACTCAGCACTTGGAGGCTGAGGCAGCAAAATCTGAGTTTGAGACTAGCTTGAGCAACACAGTGAGTTCAAGCCCAGCCTGAACTCCAAAGAAAATCCTGTCTCAAAAAACTAACAACCAACAAGCAAAGAACACCTAGGTGAATGTTTTATCACAGTTTTGTGTTTGTGTGTAGATTACTGACTCACTGAAAGTGGAAGACCTTCCCTCTGTGTAGTGGGCAACCAACAGTCCTGCATCCTGGAGGCAATAAAAAGGGAAAGGAGAAAGTCTGGCTTCTGCCTCTTCAGAAGAGTTTAAGTCCTTGCCATGAACTTAGGTGTCATTTCCAGGATCCTAGCACAGATTCTTCTGCTTTCTGCCACAGACTCTCCCAGGACTCTGCTGTGAGCCCCAGGTCTTAGACTTATGTGTTGATCTTTTGCATCTCCAATGAGCACCTGGCCCTTTTGTGTTCTTCTCCACCAGGCTCTGCAGATGGCCTTCCTAATCCTCCTTTGTAAATCCTTATCTGTCACACACACACACACACACACACACACACACACACACACACACAAATTAAATCTGATCCTCTAGTGCACCCTAACACAAAATGCCTCTAGCTACCTGTGCAACCTCCCATGAACAATTTCATGCCTCAGTGATGTGAAAAATCAAAGCAGAACTGCAGTGGTGCTGTGCTAATTATGGGTTAGGTAACAGAGATGTTGGTGTTGGGCCCATTGTGTTAAAATTCTGTCCACTGCTTTGTTATTGGAAAACATATTTAATGTTGGTATCTAGGCTCACACAGCTATGAAAATGAAGATAATTCCTAACTCACACTGTTGTAAGAATTAACATATGTAAAGCATCTCAAAGGGGCCCTGGTCTGACACCTATAAGTGTTACATATTAATATGTTATATTAACATGTAAAGATACTTTTTTTTTATCGGTACCAGGGATCGAACTCACGACCGCCTACTTGGAAGGCAGGTGCTTATGCCGCTGAGCTAAATTCCCAACCCCCATGTAAAGATACTTTTAAGATATAAAGAAATCAGATGATGGATACCGAAAGCACTCATTTCTCTGTAATAAAAGAAGGGCAACAACACAAATAACAATTGTATCTGAGCACTTGCTATATGATAGGAACCATGGGAAGAGCTCTTCATTGGATCTTCACAGAAGTGCCAAAAGATGAGTATTCCCATTCATACCGGTTTGTTTTTTTAATGGAAAAAACCCCACAATATTGCAAAGCGAAAAATAATAGGAGAATAGCAATAGTGAAAATTGATGCTCCCAGAAGAGAAGCAGTGTGCCTAAGGTCAGGCCAGGGAAGATGTCTGAGTCCAGACATCCATAAATTCCAAGCCTCAGACTCAGTCCACTCCTCTGCTTCCTGTCCTAGCAGGCCTGGGGCTCAGAGTCTCCCACATGCCTCATCAGAGACCTAAAACCACACCTCCCTTCAGTCTGACCCAAGCCCCCAGTGCCACGCCCCCTTCCTCATTCTCCCCCACAGGAGGACTACATACCTATTGGGTCCCAACTTTCTGGCCACGCCCCCTGCCCAGCCTCCCAAGACCCTGAGCCCCACCACTGGCCTCAAGGGAAGATTACACTCCACCTGGCCCAACCTGCATGTCCCGCGCCCACGGACTGTCCCTCGCCTTGCGCCTGCACATCCCACTAAGTCCCGCGCCGGACCTGGCCTCGCCCTCACGGTGGGTGCTGGTATTGTGCACGGAGTCGCCATTTTGCCGCTAGAGAAGCCCTCTGGAGACCTGAACGCTCTTTCTTCAGTGGCCTAGCCTGCGGCAAGGCGGGTTCTGGGGTCTGGGCCAGGTAAGCGGGCGGGAGCCGGCTGTGAGCGGCAGCGCGGCCCAGTGGCCCCGATGTTAGCGGGCGTAGGTGCCTCGGCGAGGAGTCCTGCTGGCGGGGTCGCGGGCCCAGGGCAGCGCGCATGGCTCTGGGGGCGACCCAGCCTCATGCAGCAAGGCCCCTCTCTCCCTTCCTCCCTCCTCTCCTTCAGGGGTTGGCACAGCCAGGCCTGGCGCGCCGCCCGGAGTCCCTGGCCCCCGCCAGGCGCTGCTGGGAGCCCAGCCCTGGTGTGGGACCTGCAGGAGGCGGCTCAGGTCTCACATGGCCTCTGCTGTCACTGAGCCTGGCTGTGCTGAGCCGGGGACATTTACCCCCAAAACGACGATTTCATTCCATTCCGAGCTCCTCCCTGCAGAGACTGAGAGAGGACCGAGATATTACAGTAAGATAGCAGTTATTATTCTACCTGCACATGCTTTGGCTCAAGTCCCTTCCATTGATAAGGGGTTTCTGCTTCTTTTAATATTGGTGCCTCTTGGGTGTTTAGGTTTTGTGAGGAGACTGAATGCAGCATGGGGCTTTGACAACAAGGCAAAGTGTGATCACTAGGGTTTAAAATTTTAAATCCACAAATAAAAATAATTCACCCACATAATTGAACCTTGCTACAGAATACCCATCTTGCCCATATTCGGCTGTCTCTAACCACTACTACCCAGTTCTGCTCATATCATTTATATATTTGCATAGTGTTGAATATTTATATTATATGCATAGGTAGAGGTTTACTTAGTTATCCTGTTACTGACCATGTACAAAAGTCTAGTTCCTCTTAGAAAAATTGCATTGAGCATATATCATTTTTTCTTGGGATAAATTCCAGAATTTGGAAATACTAATTCAGAGTTCTCTGTTCTTTCCCTGACACTTGACACGAGCTGGTGCCTAAACAAGCCATGTTTACATCTTTCAAAATCTAGGTATTTGTCCAATTGTCTTGGAAAATTTGGAGTTCAGCAAGATGTTGAGTCATTTTCTGTGCAGACTGAGAGACAGGCCACACAACCTACTGTTGGATTTTGTTTTTAAGTCATGTACCATGTTCATCTTTTTATTTTTATTGACTCTGTTCTGCTTTGTTTCATTTGGCTTCATTCTCTTTAAAATAAAATAAAAGAACATTTTCTTGCTGAGCATGGTGGTTCATGCCTGTAATCCCAGCACTCTGGAGGGTTAGACAGGTGCCTAACCCTCCAAGGAATGCCAAGTTAGCCTGAAATACTTGGTGAGTTCAAGGTAAGGCTGCAGTACATAGCAAGACCTTATCTCAGAACAAAATGAACAAACCCTTTTTCCTCTTATCTTACTTTAATGTAGCACAAATAGATACTAATAAAGAAATTATGAAAACCCTTATAAATAGATTAAAGTTTTCATACTATGCAGTTTATATACTATGAAACTATAGTATATTTATGTACTATAGTATACTTTATATAACTATATACTCTAAAACTGCATAGTATGAAACTAGTATGAGGTATGCAGTTTCATATTATGCAGTTTATATTCTATGTTTAATGATCCTGGGGATTTCTGCATGAGCTACATGCCCCTGCACTTTTAAAATTTGTTTTATGTTATTTTATTTTTTATTTTTGAGACAGGGTCTAAATAATTCACTCAGTTCCACAGGTTGGGTTTAAACTTGTGGTCTTCCCAGAGTGCTGGGAGTACAGGTACAGGCTATCCTTATGTATGTTTATGGGATAAAAATGTGCCTTTAATCTATGGCTCCTTTGTAGAAAGAATCAATCTAGTTAATGTACCTACCACATTACTAATCTACAAATTCTTTCACAGTGACTAGGACTGCAAATCCCATTGTTTAGCAGTTTTGAAAGCTATTCTTCTTATTAACTGTGGTTACCATAATGTTTAGTAGAGAATTCAAAATTTCTTCTCCACCGTGACTGAGATTTTGTATTCTTGGGTGAACATCCTCCTTTCATCAGCTCTCATGTAACTGATCATTTTTTAAAATTCAGACTGCCAAAGAAAGGTGTGAAGCCTCAAGGTACTTGGGGCACATTGCTCTTCAGAAAGCCCAAGCAGTGGTACTCTGCAGGCCTTCCCCTTGCTCCCAGTTTTTTGGTTTTTTTTTTTGTTGTTGTTTGTTTTTTCCTTAACTGAATTCTAGGAATTGAATGCAGGGCTGTCTTAGTTACTTTATACTGGTTGCTGAGACAAAATACCTGATGCCAAAAGTTGGGAAAGGAAAGGTTTATTTCTTACAATTTTTGGAAGTTTCAGTCCATACTCAGTTGGCTTTAAGGCAGGCTGGCATGGCAGGGCCAAGGTTCATGGCTGCTGCAAACAGCAAGGAGGAAACAGGCAAAAGAGCAAGACAGGCCTTCTTTCTGCCATTACATCACATCCTGGCTCCACCCCTAGGTCAGTGTAGCACTCACACCCTCAGTGCAAGGGATAAACAATGAACCTGTCACAAACGTGTAATATAAATGCATGAATCCTGGGGGCCACAGACATAAACAATGACAAGGGCCTTGCACTGAACTAGACTAACTTCTGTTTTAAAATTCTTTTTTATTTTGAGCCAGGGTCACCACAAGGAACTACAGTGCTGGGACACCATTCGTGGACATAGATTCTTACATGTCTATGTGTGGATACACCTTGATGTCATGTTGGAAAACACTAGGAGGTGAAGTGAGCAGGATTTAAATTTTACTAATGGACTTTCTGTGTTTAGCTGTCAATCTGTCCTAGGCCCAGGCCCCTTGCCTGGAGACGGGAGTTGATTCATAGTAAGTGAACCTCTATGAATCACAGATCCTGGCTGAGGCCTGTAGTGGCTTGTGAGGCCAGAGATAACTCAAAATGCAAGATAAGGCTACAGTTGTGGACAGTCTGGCTCCAACACCAATTAACTAGGTAGAGACTGCAGATGCAAAGATTACTCCTACAGTCTCACTTCTACCATGTCTTCATGATAAGACAGTGCTACTGAATTGACTTGATTCATTACTTGGAGGCATCCTTGAAGTGACTCCCAAGGTCCTGCTCATTGATTGTACTTTTCCTCAGTTTATCTGCCCTTTGTCCTTGGTCCTAATATAAGTGGACTGACACAGAGAATCCTTTCTTCTTTACCCTCAAATTGGAGGCTTACAAATTATATAATTTCTCACTTTTTATTTAACCTCCACCATAAACTTTTTTGGGAGATCTGGGATCTAGGACAGAACCCCAAAATGTAAGAGACATTTCACTTTGAAAAGCGAGATCCTTATTCTCACACCCATGTATTATTTCATGATCAGATTCCTTGGCTTCTTTTCCTGTGGACCCAGGGAGACCAATCTCAGCATTCCCCCAGCTTTCCCTGCATCCTGTGGCCCACACTGATGCCCTATACCCTTTACATGGAAGATAGGGATGGTCCCAGTTTCTTCCTGCTTCAAACAGCTGTGAATCAAACTCCTGAAAAGAAATCTTGCAAAGTTGTGCAGCTCTCTGTAAGTCAGAAACCTCTGTAAGTCATAGCATTCTGATGGAGCTGCAAGATGGGGCTCTGCTCTGCACCCCATGTTCTCCCCAGTGCTGTTCAGCACCTACCTTAAAACCTGCCATCAGATGGAGACACAGCACAACTCAGGGATGTGTGCCTGCATGAATCAGCTTTGGAAGCTCAGCGTTTTCTGCCCTTGTTGGTCACCTGTGGTGATTCTCTTTTGATTTGTAAGAATTTTTCATCTCTCACAGAATGAACTTATGACACCTGTTTTACACCTGTATTACAAACTATCTGTCTGACTATGGCTTGTAAGGAAAGGTTTCTAGCTGTAGTTTTTACATTATACTTGTTTCTGTTTTTCAAATGCAATGAATCAGACCTTTCTAGCTCCCTTATATCACTGAAGTCATGGGAACATTTTCCAAAATGAAAAGATGAGTAAATACACAATGGTCTCTACATTTTCCTGATAGAATTGTCTATCTGGGGTTTTCTCTTCTATCAAAGGGCAACAGCAGCCAGTGTCTTCCAGTAAAATTTGACTGAACAGAATCTGATAAACTATTACTAAAGACCCAGAGTACTAAATTGCAGTGAGAAAAAGGTCAGGGGTGGGTGGGGTATAGCAGGAGAGGACAGGGGTATGGGTGGGTCCAAAACTGAGTAGAGAGCTAGAAATCAACAGATGTGGAAATTGTACAAATAGATGATGTACTCACATGCTACTGAATTGAACATGATGAAACAAATGGTATCTTGTCTTTAAAGGTAAATTGTACTAAAATTAAATGTGCAGAAGTATTACAGACTTAATTGTAGAAATGTAAACTGAAAAGAATACAAGGTGTACAAGGAGAGGGGAAAGGAAAGGCAGGTGCTTTGTAGGAGTGGCCCTGACTGGAGGTCAGGATGCTTGCTGTGAAGCCAATAAAAGCCTCAGCTCTAGAATTTCTCAACACAGGCTGCCTGGCCATAGTTTTCACTTTGATCCCAAAGTTGGTGAGGTCACTGGAGATGGATCTAGCATAAACTCTGCATGTGGGACTTGAGCTCAGTTAGGTACTACCCTGTGTCAGCAAAAGGAGAAAAATCACCAACTATACTTGTTCCTTGCAGGCCCTAGAACTCCCCAGTGCCTGTCTCAGACAGTTCTGTGCACAAATCCACCCCAGGAAAGCTTCCCATTCTTCTTTGACCCACTCATTTCTGCATGTCTCAGTACTGAAGGAGGCCCCAAATCTTGGAGTCTTTGTCTGTCTAAAGTGTCCCATGCACTCCCCAGAGGCCCATAGACCCAGGCCAAACCCTTCTGACTTCAGTTCTCATTTTCAGTGAGCTCAGGTTGGCCTAACTCAACTGGGCATCTTATAGATTTGGACATCAACCTCCTGCTGCAGTTGCAGAGCCCTGCCCCAGCCTTTTCTTTGCCTTGAATGGGGTAGTGCTGGCCCAGGTGGTCCTCACGTGGTGATAGAAGTCCCTAATAGTGCTGTGACCACCTGTCCTCTCTTCTTCAGGGAAGCCTGACATACACCTCCCTTTTCCAACCATTGTGCCCTATTGTCTCTGAGCAAGAGCGGTGTCTGCAGTGTTACTCTACTCATAGTCACTCTACAGGGGTGCTGTACTATAAATATCTGCAAAGTGAGTGGACACAGTGTGTGGGTTCTGCCTGCCTTTCCTCCATCTTCAGTTTATATAATGATGCATCACCTCATTCTGTGTGCCTTAGAGGAACCCCCCTTACCCTATTATATGTTCACATGTACAGAGGCCAGGAATTTAGGCACATTCACAGTAATGTGGGTATTACATGGTGTTCTCTCCAGGGTGACTGTGTGGCCTGCACAACAATAAAGCACAAGACAACAGTGTTTATGTTTAATCTGGTTATTACATCTATCAGAGCATAGTAAATTGATAATTAAATGCATCCACCAGCTTCCTGCATAATTTCTATGTGGACCATGATATCTCACAGAAATTCCTGCTCTGGATAATAGGGAATCCCAAAGAATGACTCTCCATTGTCCTTCACAATAAACAACAGATTCTTCACCCAAGTGATGGACCCTTGGCAGGATGCAAATATTTCTCATGGCTAAGAAAAAACAGCAGTGCAGGCAGGGTCTCAGCTCTGATGCAAAAGTCAGGGATTTGGATAAAACTTCTTTTTCTGGTTTCTTATGTCAACCTAGACAAGACACCATGCCTCTCAGGAGCTTCCCAAGGTGCTAGTGTTCTCTATGGATGTCATCCTGGCATCTGCCACCTGGAAGCATGATCAGTGACGTGAGATAACATTTGTAAAATCTGTGGGCTGGTGTCAAATATACATAGAGCACAGAATTAGAAGTGAAATCCAGGAAAGGGTAGGATGGAGGTGGAACACAGTGCACACAATGCTGGCTCCTGCTGTGTGGTGGTAGAAATGACACTCACCTCCTAGACGTGTTTCACTGGTGGCTTCATGAGGGTGTAGAAATGCATTGATTCAGCCATCCACATTTTCCTTAAGCATCTACATTTCTTCTATGTATTAGTGCTGTGGACTCAAATCAGGACCTCACACAGGCTGAGCAAGCACTGTGGATGAAGCTACATCCCCTTATCCAAGTCCATAGCTCCTAAATTCACACTTGTGTGAGCCACCAGGCCTAGGGCCTGTGCTCCTACTCAGTAGCTGAAAGTTCATCTTTTGATAGCTGTATCCTGAGTAGCCTGTTCCCTATATTATGGTCCTAACTTTTTTTTTGTCTTTTTCCTTTATATTGGTACTGGGGATCGAACTCACAACTGCCTGCTTGCAAGGCAGGTGCTTATGCCACTGAGCTAAATCCCCAGCCCTATGGTCCTAACTTTGTGGCTTATTGTTATTATTATTATTTTAATTTTGCATTAGCAGTGCTGAAATTGAGCCCAGGGCCTCATGCCTAGTAAGCAAGTATTGTATCATGAGCTCTCTCCCCAGTTCCTGACTCACTCTTAAATAACTGAATATGGCAGAGGTTATGTGATGGTACTACTAAGGTTCACACAAAATAACTGTGACCAATCTCCTGATCTTTTCATTTGTTCTCCCCAGTATGGTGGGTTTCTTTCTTTCTTTCTTTTTTTTTTTTTTTTTTTTTTTTTTTTTGGTCCCTGTCTGGATCTCTGGCTCCAAAGAAGTCACTTCTATCTCTGCAGCTTCCCTGAGGAGAGGCTAATTAATCTTGAGTGAGAAAAGGGAAAACAGACATAGGAGATTTAGGCTTTGTCCTGAGTCCTTCCTCTAGACAAAGGACAAAGCCTGAGAGCAAATTCTGCCCGAGTGGCATGTTCACTGAGTATGTAGCTCTATGCACCAAACTATTGTGGTAGCAGCCTCAGAAAAGCCTCCTGGATTCCTGATCCACAGCAACTCTTATTAGAACAGAGTATTATCTCATGTATCAGATAGGCACAGACAGACCTGTCTTGTATCTTTTAATATTTTGCAAATGTATGTTATGACTGGACAAAATTTGTCCTCTCTGCCTTCTTTCACCAATCAATCATTCTGAGGTTACTGTACAGTGTTTTTATATTTTTAATTAGAATTTCAATTCATAGCTTGCTGTAGTTACTTTATTCATTTAGATATTATTGGATATTCACATTGTAGTTTTCAGTTCTGAAAACAAAGCTGATGTGAGTATCTTGTGAAATTCTCTTCATGACATAGGAATGGGTGCACAGAATGTTAAGGTAGTCAGATCGGCTACTGTTAAATTAATTACCAAAATGATTTCTGAAGTAAATATACCACTAGCAATGCAAAAGGAGTCTCCTTCCTCACCAACACGAGTACTCTGACCTAAAAAACAAAGTTGGCTCTTAGTGCTCTTCAATACATGAGCAGGGTTTTTCCTTGTGACATGAATATTCACTTATCTGATTACTGATAATGTTAAGAGACATGTATAGACTGGAAAGGGTCCATATGACTCCCAAGGGCATGTTGAAGGCCTTTAGAAGTGATAGACATGTGAATCCCACAGACGCCTTCTAATCACTGCAGGCTAGTGCTGAAATCACACTGCATGACCCAGGGAGCTCCGCCTAGTTCTGAGGTTAAGGCCCCATGACCAGGACAGTCTCTGTGAGTTCCCTCACACCTGCTACTTGACAGAAGGTAGAGGTGGAGGAGCCCCTATCCCAAGGAGGGGGACTTGAGTGACTGCTCCTCTCTACCCATGATATACATATACAATCTGTATAGCCCTGGAATATGGGAGCTGGTGAAACATTTGAATTAAAATGTGAGGGAAAATGTCCCAACATGGGTGTTATAGCTATGGGAAAATGGGCCTGATAACACAAAGTTGAGCCCACAGCAGATGTGCCAAATTTATTCCAGCCAGCACTGCCTCTATGTGTGACAAGTTCTACAGAAAAGGACAACCTGTGAGCAGATAAGCAGACTTTGATAAACTTGTTGACAGCAGCAGCTGGGATCAGAGATGCCAGACCAGCAAGGTGCTGATATGGAGAGCATGACCGCACCACAGGGCCTGGGGTCTGTTATGTACAGTGTCTGGGGTTGGATAACAGGGAACTAAGAAGCATAACTGGATGCAGCCCCACTTTTATTCAACAGGTAAATGCAGCATTTGGGCACCCCATTGTGGTGTGGATATGTCTTCACCTGTGTAACTGTGTATCACTGAAAAATGATACAGACATTTGGGGTGGCAACAAGCTCATCGGAGTGATGCCCACTGATTGGCTTACTGTGGAAGTCTGTGTCAGCTAGGGCTGACATTAACTCTCCCTACACTGACCAGGACACCACCTGGGTATATATATCCACGACATCATCAAATCCATTATTATGGACACACTGCAATATTGTGAAACTGTTCTATAGGTGCCACCATATTGTACAGATGGCCTGGTGGTTTTCTCTTGTGGCTGTGTTGCTACCAAGGATAAAAATCATGGATCTAAACCCTTGTTAATGCAGGGCCCATGTCATTAACTTTACTTGCTAGGCTTGGTGTTGTTCATGGATGAAACTTCTCAAATATGAAAGTTGGTTTTGCAAAACCACATGAGCCTTGATTTGGGAACCACAGCCCAAACAAGGTACATGCACTTTATTTCATGTGGAAAGTGGCATTTATATTTCTGACCAAAAAGAGATAGGAATAAGAGTCCCTCCAATAAATGTATGTTCACCAGAGACCCCCAGACTGCCACCATGGATCTGCCCCACAACCTGGCAACCAAGGACACACTGGACTGCCAGTCAGGCCCACACAATCGGAAACTCCCCAACCTCCTGGACCTAGTATTACAGTTGATCTTTGGCTCTGACCCTTTCTCCTAAAACCTTGGACTACAGTGCATTACCATGCTGGCTCAATGAGAGACTCAGGAACCCCTCATGCAAACAGAAGGTATCAGCAGGCTCCAGTCAGTGTGGTGAGTGTACCCCTAAAATAGAGGTCTACAGTTGGTAAATAGGAGCAGTAATGAAGCTCCCCCCACCTACAAGCCCTTGGCAAACCTGGCAAGAGAGTGAGTAACACTCCACACAGAGAACATAAGACAAGTTGAGTTGTACACCAATAAGGCCTCCCCTCGCTTGGAGAAAATTAAAAGAGCTTATAAAACACACCATGACACAATAGGGCCTCCGCTGACACAAACACTATAGACAGGGAGATCTGGTGACCTGCAACAACCTGAAGACATAGCAATAGCAAGAAAAAGATCTATTCTTTTAGGCTAGTTAGTTCAGGAAGAATATAGGACTCACAAAACAGGCCCTGCAGGAGGAATTCAGGTGACGGGCTCTCTTCTTCGTTTTGGTACCCAGCAATTGCACAAACATGAACCACACAAAAGGACCCTAAAATCCACACTGTTTTGGGATTGGAATACCAAATATATACCCAAAGGATGAAAATGACAAGGTGAATTGGCAAAATGCAATCTCAAACATCTAGTCCGTCAGGAGCAAGTACAGGTAACACTGAAATAGAGGATCTTAAAAGTCATATACCAGAAATCTCTGGAAAGATAGCAACTGAAGTAAAGAGAGAAATCCATGAGGCTATAGCAGAAATCAAATTAGAAAAAATGTCCCATGTAAAGACAGAAATACTACTCTTATTAAACTAGTTGCACAACATAGCTAGAGAAGAAATAGATTTTAAAAAACACAAGAGCATGGGAAATTGATTGAAACTTTGAATGAATAATGTAGAAAATAAGCAGAATCCATGAAACAAGTGCAAGGAGATATCTAAGACAAAAAACTATTGAAACCTGGTAAAGCTATTTATTAGAAGCTGAGGATAGCTTGAGGACAGTGTCATACATAGTGATCATGATAGGGTAGAACTTCTAAAAACAACAGAGCAACATGAAATAACAATTCAGTAGCTTCAAGATGATGTGAAGAAAATCATAACAGTAGTAGACATCAGTGAAGTTACAGGAGTTCATACTAATGACATAACTAAACTATTCAGAGAAATAATAGTAGTACATTTACCAAAGGCAGTAAAAGTCTGATATACAAGAAAGTGATGCATACAGACTGTCAAACAGTCACAACCAACATAAATCTACACCCAGATATATAATAATTAAGATTGAGACACACAGCATAGAAACACAATACTGAAAACTGTTAGAAAAAAAGACACAACTCTTCTATCAAGGAAAGCCTATTGGAATCACAGCAGAATTTTCAGCACAAGTCTTCAGGTTAAGGATAGGCTTCGTGTGAAGTACTTCATGCCCTACAAGAAAACAACTTTCAGCCCAGAATGACATATCCAGCAAAACTTTCATTCAAATTTAATGGAGAAACAAGATAGTTCCATGATAAAGAACAACTGAAGAAATTCAGGTCCACCAAACCAACCCTAGAAAGAATACTGAAAGACATGTTAGATAGAGATAAAAATGACCACAATCTCCAGAACAACAGAAAGAAGCCACCAGGCTGGAAAGAAAACTAAACAGTGGAGGAAAGCAGGAGACCAAAGACAGGAACAAAATATGGCAAATTCAAGCCAGTATATATCAGTGATATACATAAATGTAAATGGGCTCAAATCACCCATCAAAAGAAACAAGTTGACAGAATGGATCAAGAAATAGAATCCCACAGTATGCTGCATAAAAGAAACACATCTGACTCAAAAAGAAACTCAATTTAAAAATCAAAGCATGGAAAACAGTTTCCATGCAATAGGAAACCAGAAAAGAGCAGAGGTAGCTATTCTGTTTGCAGACAAAGTGAAGTTCAAACCTAAAATGATTAAAAGAGTTAATGAAGGCCACTACAAACTTGTATATTGAAAAATACAACAGGAAGTATTAACAATTATAAGTATATATACACCAAATATAGAAGCACCAAACTATGTAAGACAAATCCTAATGGAAAATAAGAACTAAACAAACAAGAACACAATTGCAAAAGGAAACCTTAACACCCCACTGTCACAAAGAGATCAGTCAACTAGACAAAAAGTTAGCAAAGAAATAACAGAACTGAATTGTACCTATGAGTGAATGGACTTAGTGAATGTTTACATAGTATTGCACTCAACTACATCAGAACATACATTCTTCTCAGCTCTATATAGGCTATTCTCCAAAACAGACCATATATTATCCCATAAAATATTTTTAAGTAAATACAAATGGAGCAAAATTATCCCATGTGTATTATGGGACCATAGTGCACTAAAATTGGAAATCAGTGGTAAAAAGTCTGCAAAACCTGCATAAATACATGGATATTAAATAACAAACTTCTGAACAACCAGTGGGTTACAGATGAAATTAAAGAAGAAATAAAACTATGCTTATAATACAATAAAAATGCAGAATAACATATCACAGCCTATGGAACACAAAGCAGTCCTAAGTGGGAAATACATAGTAATAAGTAGTCACATCAAAAAATGGAATGAACACAAATACATAACCTAATGCTACATCTCAAGCTTCTAGAAAAGGAAGAGCAAATCAAACCCAAAATTCATAGAAGAGTGGAAATTCTAAAGATTAGAGAAGAAATTAATGAAATTGAAACAAAAAAAACCGTACAAAAAATAAATGAATCAATGAATTGGTTTTTTGAGAGAATAAAATTGATAAAATTCTAGCCAAGCTTATCAAGAAAAAAAAACACACAATAAGGACTGAAAGGGAAATCGCCATAGATTCCATGGAAATTCAAAACAACATGAACACCTACTTTGAACATCTCTACTCATATAGGGTGGAAAACAGAAGAAATAGACTTCTAGAAACATGTGACCTATCAATGTTCAATGAAGGATATATACCAATTTTTAATAACCCAATATCAACTACTTTAATCAAAAGCATGATTAAAAACTTACCAACAAAGAAAAGCCCAGATCCTGCTGGATTCAGGGCTGAATTCCATAAGAAATTCACAGAAGATCTGACTCCAATACTCCTTAAACTCTTCAATGAAACTGAAAGAGGAGCAATCCTCCCTAACTCATTCTTGGAAGCAAGTGTCACTCTGATACCAAAACCAGAGAGAGATCCAACCAAATAGCGAACTATAGACTAATCCCACTAATAAAAATTGATGTAAAGATTCTCAATAAAATATAGGCAAATAGACTGCAGCAAATCATCAAGAAGATTATACAACATAACCAAGTAGCATTTATTCCAGGAATGCAGGGATGTTTCCACATAAACAAACCAGTGAATGTAATACACCACATCAACAGAGCCAAAAATACAAATCATGTAATAATTGCAATGCAAGCAGAAAAAGCTTCTGATAACATACAACACCTGTTCATGATAAAAAAAACCCTACAGTAACTCAGAATAGACGCTATATTCCTCAATGTCATAAAGACCATTTATTACAAAACTACAGCCAATGTTATACTAAATGGACAAAAACTGAAAGGCTTCATACTAAAATCAGGACCAAGACAATGATGTCCACTGCCACCACTCCTAGTCAATATAGTTCTGGAAAAATTAGCCAGAGCAATCAGACAAGAGCGAGAAATAAAAGGAATAAAAATAGGGAAAGAAGAAGTTAAATAATCATTATTTGCAGATGACATGATACTCTACATAGAAGACCCCAAAACTCAATTGAAAGACTACAGAGGTAACAAACAAATTAAACAAATTAAGCAGAATAGCTGGATACAAAGTCAACATTCACAAAACAATAACATCCCTGTACACAAAAACTCCATGAGAGAGAAATTATGGAAATGTAGCCTTACACAATAGCATCTAAAAAAATGAAATACTTAGAAATCAACCTAAGAATGTAAAAGTCCTGTATGCTGAAAATTATACTACTCTGAAAATGGAGATTCAAGGGGATATTGGAAAATGGAAGCATATTTCTTGCTCTTGATTAGGAAGAGTCAATGTTGTGAAAATAGTCATACATCCAAAACTGTTATACATATTCAATGCAATCCCAATCAAAATATCATTAACATAACATCAGATCTAAAGAAAATATTTCTGAAATTCATCTGGTAACAGAAGAAACCTGAATAACAAAAGCATTTCTGGGCAACAATGGAAAGACAGGAGGCATCTCAATTCCTGACTTGAAATTAAATTACAAAGCCACAGTAATAAAATCAGCATGGTACTGGCAAAGAAATAGACCTGAGGATCAATGGAACAGATTAGAAGATGCAAATAATACTACAAAGACACAGAGCCACCTTACATTTGTCAAAAAGGCTAAACATTTTCACTGGAAAAAGATAGCCTCAAACATAAATGCTATTGGAAACATTGAGTTTACTTGCCAAAGACTGAAACTAGACCCATACCTATCACCATACACTAAACTAAAGTCAAAATGGATCAAGGATCTTAATATTAAAAAAGAAACAAAATTTAACTGGAGGACATGGTAGGTAGAAATCCTGAAGACATAGGACTAGGCAGAGAATTCATGAATAAAACACAACCACATGAGAAATACTTCAAAAAATCAACAACTGGGATCTCATATTACTAAAAAGTTTTTGTACTTAAACATATATCAAACAAAGTGAAAAAAACCCCACAGAGTCAGAAAGAATCTGGACATAAGACAAAGGACTTGTATGCAGAACATATAAAGAATTGAAAAATGTCAAGCCACCAAATTCAAAGACCCCTTCCAAAAGTGGGCATCACAGGTGAGCACTCAGTTCTCAGATGAAGATATACAAATGGAAAATAAATACATACAACACCTGTTCATGATAATGCCCTACAGTAACTCAGAATAGACACTATGTACCTCAATTTCATAAAGACAATGTATGACAAACCTACAGCCAATTTTATACTAAATGGACAAAAATGAAAGGCTTCACACTAAAATCAGGAACAAGACAAGGAAGTCCACTATCACCACTCTTATTCAATATACTTTTGGAAATACTAGCCAGAGCAATCAGACAAGAGTGAGAAATAAAACGAGTAAAATGTAGGAAAACAAGAAGTTATCATTATTTGAAGACAACATGATACTCTGCATAGAAGACACCAAAAACTTCATTGAAAGACTACTAGAGGTAATAAACAAATTCAGCAGCATAGTTGGATAAAAGTCAACGCTCAAAGATCAATAGCATTCCTACACACAAGCAAAAAACTCCATGAGAGAAAAATTATGGAAATATAGCCTTTCATAGTAGCATCTGAAAAAATGAAATACTTAGGAATCAACTTAACTAAGAATGTAAAGTAACTATATGCTGAAAATTATACTACTCTGAAAATGGAGATTCAAGAGAATTTAGAAAATGAAAGGATATTTCTTCCTGTTGGTTAGGAAGAACCAACATTAAGAAAATGGACATACTTCCAAAACTCTTACACAGATTCAATGCAACCCCAAGCAAAATACCATTAATATAATTACAGATCTAGAGAAAATATTTCTAAAACTCATCTGATAACAGAAGAAAACTAGAATAACAAAGACGATTATTGGCAACAAGAGCAAGACAGAAGGAATCTCAATTCCTGACTTGAAACTATAGTACAAAGCCACAGTAATAAAATCAGCATGGTACTGGCAAAGAAATAGACCTGAGGATCAATGGAACAAATTAGAAGATGCAAACACCACTACTACAAAGACACAGAGCCACCTTACATTTGTCAAAGGGGCTAAACATCTTCACTGCTAAAAGATAGCCTCATTAATAAATGCTGTTGGAAACATTGAGTTTACATGCCAAAGACTGAAATTAGACCCATAACTATCACCATACACTAAACTTAAGTCCAAGTGGATCAAGGATCTAAATATTTAAAAAGAAACAAAAATCTACTGGAGGACAAGGTAGGTAGAAATCTTGGAGATATAAGAGTAGACAGAATTCATGAATAAAATGCAAAGTGCATAGGAAATATTTCAAAGAATCAACAACTGGGATCTCATATTACCAAAAGTTTTTATACTTCAAAAGAAATCAGACAAGTAAAAAAACTCACAGACTGAGAAAGCATCTGGATATAAGACCCAGGACTTAAATGCAGAACATATAAAGAATTGAAAAACATCAAAGACCCTTTCCAAAAATGAACATCAGAGATGAGCACACAGTTCTAAGATGAAGATATACAAATGGCAAACAAATATACGAAGAAATGTTCACCATAACTGGTCATTTGATAAATGCAAATTAAGACAGCACTGAGGTTTCATCTTACTCTGGGAAGAATAGCTGCCATCCAAAATAAACTGAAACAAACATTGGCGAACATGAAGGGAAAAAGGAACTTCTCCACTGTTGGTGGGAATGCAGACTGGTGAAAGCACTATCAAAATCAATGTGGAAATTCCTCAAAAACCTAGGATGGAAGTTTCATTTAATCCAGCTATTCCACTCCTGGTTATTTTCCCAGAAAAATTGAAAATATCATGTCACAGTGATATATGTGCACCCATATGTGGAGCACAGTTGTGATAGCTAAATCTTGGAAACAACCAAACTGCCCATCAACCACTAGTGGATGAAAAAATTGTATTTTTACACAATGGAATACTACTCAGCTATAGAAAAGGATGATCCTGAGGCCTTTATAGGTAAATGAAGGTAACAAGAATATTCTCATTAGTAAAATAAATAAGACTCACATTAGAAAATATCACATTGTATCTCTAGTGTAAAAAATAATAAAAACTGACAAAGTAATGGTACCCCAAAATGTATAATAGATATTATAAAAAAGAAAGGGAAGAAAAGTGCTCTAAAAGATATACTGGTATGTATAATTTGTAGGATAGATGACCATATTACTAAATTTCTGTTAGATCATTAGACAGGAGGGTTTGCACTGTCAATGTTTCAGTGTTCAGCGACTTTTTATGCTTTGTTTTTGTAACTATAACAACTATTTTTAAGACAACAATACATAATGTATCAACTAGTAATTTTATGATGTTAATTTTTTTGAATTCTATATTCTATACCTTTTTGCTTTTTTGTATTTTGTTTCTTTTAATTTTGTTTTCTTTCTTTAAATAAAAAAAATTAAAAATGAAAAAAAAAAAGTAATGGACCTGGAGTTTTGTGCCTTTGATTCCTTGAAGCAGGACCTGCTCATGCAGTGGTAGGAATCCTTGGGATCCATCTAGCTGTGCATGGCCATAACCTGCACTGCGATGGGATTAGTGGTACTGTGCTGTACCTTTACTGTTGTCAAGTTCTTTGCATATGTGAATCCACCCTATGAGTCACTTACAATAAGCACATTTTCCCTGATTTTTGAGTTGGTGGAATGAGAAAAAACAATGCATATTGTTTCAATATCAAAGGGTATGAGGACCTGTATGGACCTCACCCAACCGATTGGCATGTGCACACCATGGACACAGTTATATAAGCATGAGTTAACATAGACAGCCATGAATGTGCTCAGGTTTATGACAGTATACAAGAAATAATGCCTGAGGATGACTGATATATACAGGCTGGATAACAAAGATGCTTGCTTACTACCATTGCCAATGTTGGCTGTGTGTGGTTTCTTCTCCCTGGGGTTCTTACACACTAAAATACCCACTCACCTCCCTAACTCTGAGAAATTATCATACCACAGACACAGGGCACTTTAATACCCCACAAAACTAAACTCCCTGTGCCCTGTTCCAAGACAATCATCACATCCAAAGGCTCAATTCTCTGTTGGGATACAGCTTAAGAATGTAGACCGAGTTTTATGCCTGTGTCTTGGTGATCACTTCCTAAGCCCTGTGATGGACATTTGCCCCACTTCCATCCCTCCTCTGTACCCCACAGGGCATTAATATTCCCAAATGTTCTGACCTGGAAGTGGAACAAAGCTCCCCTAGCAGCAGACGTGCAGTTCTCGAGCAGTTTGGTCGGACCATGGTCTGAGGTGAGTCAGTCCCAGGCTGTAGGACAGGGCAATACGGTCCATTGGCCCCTCTCTCACATGGGTGGAGCTACTTGCCAGCATATCTTAGCCTCCCCTGATCCCTGAACACATGGAGACTCATTTTTCCTGTGTATCATAGTGTGTTAAACCCAGGCACAGTATTAACGCATGGTAGGGAGAACCCATGTCCAGCACAAACCCTCCTGAAGGCAGATCCCCATGTACACTGCAAGACATCTGTTCTTAATATGTGGCACCACATTGTAGCTGAGTGCTCGGAGGGAGAGCACAAAGCAAGGGCAGGATCGGGTGCTATGGAACCCATAGAGTTGGGCAGCCCTTCTCAGATATGTGTAGACCCCAGTGTCTGTCAAGATATAGGGATGGCCCTCTTGAATAGCTAGGGATATCCCTGACTGGGGGTGTTGGGTCAGGGTGGCAGTGAACACTGGCTATGTCTGGCAGCCACGTTGGGCAACACAGAGTGTGTACCACTGCCCCATGCCCAGGACATCCTCCCACAAGGTCATTCTTTTGTCATTCCCCTACCAGACTCTGTATACCCAGGATCCCCATTTCCACTCCAATCTTCACTGGACCTTTGAATGCAGTCACAGGAGGAGGCAATGCACATGTAGCTTCCCAAAATCCAGTGTCAGTGGTGTCTGCTGTCACCCAAAAGTTATTGTGGGTAACAAAATCACTGAGTGGTGTCCATCACTGAGTAACTTAGGGCCTTTTTCTAATCTTCCTTCTTCCATTCCCTCATTCCTCAGGCATCCCTCCCTCCTCCTTCTATACTCTGTTCTCCTAAGAGCACACAGCTGCGCTTGTGCTAGCCCTGGCTGGCCTAGGAGCTGCTCTATGCCCCTTCCATCCTTTTTTGTCCCAGAGAGAATCCTGTTCCCACAAGTATTGGTTATCACCTAGAACAAGCTTAATCCAACCTGTGTTGCACTTGGCCCAAGGCCTAAGATTGAGGTTCCTAAAAGTCCTTAATGTTGGCTCACAGCTCTAGAAGTTCACAGAATATGGTGGTTAGCATAGAGGTCTGAATGTCAGTCTGGAAAGTCCAATCTGTGGAGCATCTAAGGAGCTGATCTAAACTGTGAGTTGCCATGTGATGCATGTGTATCTGGATATGTGGGGAGACAAATGCAGATGCTCCTGTCTGGCAGAATCCAAGTAGAAACAGTAACTTTGAAATAGCTCCTGTAGGATGAGCAGAATTGGATCTGGCCAGTGAACAAAATCTGTGTGCACCAGACCTTGAAGCAGGATCCTGAGATCTGGACCGCACACTGGAAGGAAGGGAAATATGGGTGCCCAAGCCAAACTGTGTCTGGGGACAAATTCTTCCCAACTGTTACAGTACATCTCTGTTCTGTCCCAAGACCAAATGATCATGGTATAAGGCCTGGAATTGTCATCACCCTGTTATTGGTATATCTCTGGGCCCCTCAGGAGTGGACAGCACCTGGAAAGGAGAAGGCCCAAGGCTCAAATGTTCATAATGTACCTCTCAGTGACCGACCCTCAAGTAAGGTGGTCATGGCCATTGTCATCTCTTTTTTTTTCTGGCCAGCTAGTTGCCAGGCACTGCTCTGTTCTCACTTTCCTGCTCATTGGATCATGAGGGAAATACCTAGTGTTCCATTCCTGGTGTCCATGAGAATTTAGTCAAGTGTGGTGGGGTGTGATCAGCAATGGGGCAGCTGAGTTTTGAGTGGCCACGGAGTTGGGCAAGAATCCCAGACATTTCCTTCCCCACCACATTGATGTGGGTATCTTGGTGTATAAAGCAGGGTTCCTTTCAATTAACTGGCACATTTTACTACATCTTTCCATCTCATGATAATTTACTGAAAACTGTCTATATGTGACACAGTATGTCACATATAAAAGTATGTTGATAAAAGTGTATTGAAGGCCCTGCTGAGCATCTCTTCCCAGACTGCTGGGCAGCAGCTCAGCCTTCAAATCTTAGTGGGAGAGACAGGGGAGGAAGGAGGAGGAAGACAAGTGGCTTTCTCCTCAAAGACAGCAGTTACAGAGATGTAAGGATCACCTCCAGCTGTCACTGTTAGACCCACTTTTGAGCCTGTATCCTGAGGCTAGAAAGGAGACAGCAGTTTTGACCACTTTGCTAGAAATCAGGGGTCTGAGCTGAGTTACAAAGGCAGGACATGGGAACCAGACTGAAGGCTCCTACAGAAGACTTTTCTGTGTTTGGTTTTCACTTTCTGATCCATGACTCAGTCAACACCAGCTGTTGGCAGTGTGGGTTAACTTGTCTCCCCAAGATTGAGCTGCTTCTGTAGATCTCTGGTACTCAGCACAGTTAGTCCTCTATGTGTCTCTGTTAGGTAGTGCATAGACAAAAGTATAAAAGTGCATATTCCTATGATAGGAAGGTTAGCCCCAGAAATTCCATTAGCAAGGATGTAGACTGAGGACAGCTGATGCTTTGCTCTACAGGTTTGCATCCGCATGATGGACCTATTGCTGGCCAGTTAGAGCATGTCCTTCCTGTGTGAGGTTTTTCATCAGTTGCTCTTTTTTTCCCACATGTCTGAATAGATTTTCTTGCTTTCTGTTTTGCTTACAGATTATTGTATATTTTTATTAGTACCTATATACCGTGTATGCTGATTACACTGGTGATAGGTCCATTGCAAATGTGATGCATAGAATGGAAATTAGGCCCCATCTTGTGCACAGTGGTACAATCCAAAAACCAGTGACTGTTCTCAAAGTTTTGTGCATTGAGCACACATCTCAGGACTAAGACTTTGGCAAAACAAGGTGCTGCTTTGTCTTGATTGTCCTTTCTTTATGAACAATACAGTATGTAATGATACAATATTTAGGAGCTTAGCCCAACCCTAACCTTAAAAGTCTTGCCAAACCCTAAACCTTACTCTAACCATAGAAAGTCATTACCAGCATTCTCTGGCCAAATTGAACTTTATGGCCCTGATTTTGGAAATGTAATATAGGTTACTTATGAGAATATACAATCTATGGTGGCTGGGATGGTGCAAGAGGGGAAAGAAAAGAAAACACCGTTGTGTAAACATTTGAAGAATATATTCTGGAAGTGGAGCTTGGGGAAATTAGCTTCAAATTGCAATGCACTGAATGCCAGCAAGCTGATTATTTTAAACAACATTAAAATCTTAAATTTTATCTATGTTTGTCCTATCACTAACATCTCTGGTAAATAAGTGTAGCAGTGAATACAGTAATAAATAAATCTGGAAAAGAGGGGAATGGAAGGTGTGGGTCAAGAGCTGCCCACAGGTAGACCTCAAGAAATGACTCCTGAGTGGAGGCACCAGGAGGCTTAGATCTCCAGCTGCTGGACAAAGGAATCCAGGTGCTGGCTCTTGCTCTGGGATCACAGGTGAGGGAGTTGCAGGTGAAGCTGGCACAAGATCTGGAGGTGCCACTTCTGCATGGGCTGAACCTGGCCCTGTAGTTGCAGGAAGTGAAAAGATTGCCAACTGTCCATGGCTTCCTGAGCAAAAAAGTCCCACTGTCTGTCAGGGGCAGCCATGTGCCCCAATACAGCCCAAGAAAGCCTCCCTGACTGTATTCATACAGTGACTGCTGAGTGTGTCACGCTCCTGGGTCACCAAGCATATGGGTGCTTTGTTGAGTTCCAAGGCCATCACCTCCCACAAGTCCACATCCCACACTCCAGGGCTAATTATTTTAGGGCTCAGTCCCTGGTGGTTCAGGAGGATCCAGCTGTTCCAGGACAAGCTCAGCCTGGGGATCCACATGGGCATACATTTCCAATGGGGCATCAAGCACAGAAGACCTGGGGAGACAGGGAGCTAGCAGAGTGAGAGACCTGGCCTTTCCTGCCACAATGTCTGCACACAGTGTGTCTTCATGTACATTTGTGGGTTGATGATATCTATCTGCTCTTCCATGACATCTGACATCCATGGAAAATTTGCTGTTCTCAAGATTTCCTGTGTTGAACAAATCCTGAAGCCACAAAGTGACTCTCTAATCTCCTTTCCAATGAAAAAAACTGCAACCACCAAGTATTGGTCAGTGAATGAGATGGAAGATCATCCATCAGAATCATCACTGCCTCCACAGTAGGTCTTCATGGGGCCATGGCCACACTTGGCATGGAGCCCCCATTTCATCCTTAGTGACCCTAAGGTCTGAATCCACTCAGGCCCCACCCATTCAGCACTGTAAACTAGGGTTGATTGAGGCCCTTGCATATGGCCAGGACCTGAATCTAAAGGTGGCCAAGTCCCACTGGGCTGCTAAGGTAAGAACTCCCCTTCTCAGCCTTGGTGCTTGTGGGGTAGAGATGTGATCCTTGGAGGAGTCCAGGGATCTGGATAGATCTAGAGGATCTATCCAGAAGGCCAGCTCCTTAGGCTCCTTCAGGCTGTGAGGCCCATCTGCCTGCACCGTGCTTCCTGTACAGACCTCTGCCAGGCTCTCTTCTGCCTGACTTCTGAGAATGTGGTGAGACTGTGGCTGGATATGGAATTGGTGTCCTGCATGTGGCTTCTCAGGAGGGTTTGGGGATGAGGCAAAGCCCACACTCCAATTGATCCAACAGAGGCTCATGGTAATGGGCTCACAGGATGGTCCTTGCAGAAAAGGAATTCTCATATTAAAAGTTACATTTCACAAGGGACACTTAGGAATACTAGTATGCTCAGATCACCTCGATAGAAGTTGAAAAGAAGTCTATGCATGAACAAATGCTATGAGTCCTAAGATGGGCCCCCATTTTCGAGATGGGAAAACGAGGCTCATTCTGGATGTCCAGGTCCACTAATGAGACCCCACAGAATATTCTCAGTTTTCTGGTGAAAAGTTCCCAGGAAGGAGTTAAGTTTCTCTTCCATTGCCACAGGAGGCTGAGCAGCTGTGTTCACTGATCTCTTCTTCTGCTCATTTTGCCCAGAGGCTCCTGCAATAGTAATTTCAGAGTCTGACAACTCCCATGAGACAAGTGCCAGAGAAATAGACAGAGTGGACTGACATTTGAGGTGAGCACATCTCTAGCGAGGTGATGATGTGTAAGAGCTGGAGATATCGGGGGAAAGACAGCTCACTAATTGTCCTTGGATACCAGGGCCAGGGCTGACAATAAGGTGCAATGGCAGAATTCAATCCTGACAAGAAATGAAATGACTTTCTTCTGTCCCCTTTCTCCTGCTCCCACAGATAGGTGTACAGTGACCTTGCCTATGACAAGGTAGAAACAGAGTTGAGAGTGTGTGGTAGTTGAGCACTTGGAGTCAAGGTTCCTTTGGAGCAGGACCATGGGCCCAGTGTTTGAAAAGCCCTGGAGGGAGGTGCTGGAAGGATTAATCTGACACAAAGTTCCTCTTGGTCATCTGGGGGTCTCCATATAGTCCCTTCTGCTCACACACCCTCCACCAGAGCTGATATATGTTGTTACTGTGGGTACCATGTCTGAATCAGGGATGTGGCACACAGGTTCCAGGGTCCATCTCCATGTCAGTGTCCTGTATGCAGCTTGGGTGGGGCAGTGCCCAGCCACCAACAGGAAGCCTGAGACTCAGACACCACAGGTTTCACTTTGTGAACCCAAATAACCTTATGTTCATTAAAGCCAGACAGATCTGTGCCAGACGTCTACCCAGAAGGACAGGAGATGACTCTGGAGCCTGTGGATAAACATGAGCTCTGCCCTTCTCCTCGAGGCTGCCCTGTCCTGGGTGGGAACATGACAGGAGCACAGGCTGATGCGTCCCAGCACCTGCCCCTTCTGCAGAGCTTCTGCCCTTGGTGTCTGTCCTCAGAGCCCTTTCACTGATGATCTAGAATGGGAAAAGTTTAGGAGAACTCACAGAGGTGGCCAGGCCTTAATGTACCTGTCCTGTACTTGGTGTCTCTGAGTGGCAGGTGGCTGAGCCTAGGGACACTTGTCCGGGACTCCTTCTTATCTCTGGTCTCTTGGGAAGCCTATGCTGCCCTTGACATTTGGGCAGTTCCTGGTAAGCATCCTGAAGCATCTTGGCCCAGTGAACCATCCTTTCCTTCATTCCCATGTGTTTTTCCCATGCGGGATCTTGAGGCTGGGGCATCAAGGCCTTGGAAAGCAGTACAGTATATTCACTGGCCACTCTCTTGAACCAAGTGCCTGTTGCCAGAAAAAGGTGCCTGGTGACCAAAGCCTTCAGAGTTCTGTTTGGACCTGTCACCAAGGAAGTTATGTCATGCGCTGGGGTCCATAGCTGTGCTGCCCACTCAGATGCCCCCTTTCTTTTTATTGTGTTCCTTAGAAATGGCAAGTCAAAAACTAGAAAATTGAGTGTGATTTTATACTTTTCTTCACTTTGAAATTTTTAATACAACAAACATGTAGATGCTTCAGTTGTGGCAGGTTGGATGCCAAGTGCACATTTCCATCCAAAAGCACTTTTCATTGAGAATTAGGTTTCACTTAGAGATCTGTCCAGTTTTAGGATGAGATTCTTTCCTGGCTTCATGTTAGTTTCATTTCAATTCCATTAGAGAGTATGGAGAAGTTTCCAGAATACCCATAATAATTTTCTCAAAGGATGTAACTGTTTCATGTGATTACCCACATATGTCCAGGGGAGGATTCCTAGCAAGTTTTACTCTCACGTGCATATGAATGATTACTTATCCTTAGATGTTTAAATTGGCCACACACTGTAGTGCTCTGCCCTCTCACATCCTGTGGAGGGGTCAGCAGGTGGTAATTGCAAGGGGTGGCTTTCCAAGTCCATGGACATCATCATCCCGTGCTGAGGAAAGACACATGCACATGCCTCCTGAGGAACTTGTCTCATAGCAACTGGTATAACTTCCTGTCCTCCCATCCCATATAGACCATGGGCTTTGTGTCCCTGCTAGGTAGTTTACCTTTCCTAGAGCTGATGGCCCTGAGGTTGATCAGGCGCAATGCTCTTTGGTTGGTCTCCTTCAAGCAGTGTCTCCATGCTGGGCTCCCAGTGTGCTGCCCACTGGGAGGCTGAACGAAAACCAGCTGTGACTTGTTCTTGCACCCCTCACCCATCTGCTGATGGCCATTTCTTCTGTTTCTGGGTAAACCGGTGAAAACAAGCTGCCATAGCCATTCTTATACATGGGCTTGAGTCGATGCAGACTTTTATTTTAAAGAAAAACTACTTTAATGTGAAATTACTGGATCATATTGCTGGTTTATGGCTAACTTAGAAATTCTTAAAGTATCATTGGAAGCAGTTGTTTAGCAGAGTTAGGTGGTTGCTTTTCATTTTATTTTGATTTGTTTTATTATGGCATACTGTGCTATGCTATGTTATTTTACATTATGTTATATGTTGGTGAGGATTTTGAAACTGTATTTTCTGTGGTTTCTGATTTGATTTTGTATAATCAACCTGATAAAATATAAGAATATCACATAACACTGAGTAAGTATTTTTTGTAGAAAATTTAATAAGGAAGACACAGTCAGCAATGTTGGTAAACACCTGTCATTCCAGTACCCAGAGGTTGAGGCAGAGGAATTGTTATAAGTTTGAGGTCATCCTGAGCTACAAGAGAAGATCAAGGCCAGCCTCAAATGCATAGTAGAACCCTGTCTCAAACAAAGAATCAAAGAAAGAAAGAAAGAGTGAAAGAAAGAAGAAAAAAACAATTAAAAATACAAAGTCAAATATTGCCTGTGAATTCAGAATAAAAACATATGTGAGTTTTTCTAGCAAAGGTACTTTAGTCAGCACAACTAGCGTAAGCTTTACCATTATGTAGACATTGATGTGTTACCAGGTTTGCATTGTTTCAATTTTTCTGAATGTTTTACTGAGATGAATGCAGATATGAAAATGAATATACCATGTTAGGATTTGGGTAGCTCAGTACTAAGAGAATATGATCATTGCTTTTTTTCATCTCCTAAATTTATATTTAGAATCAGAAGGTGATCAAGCAATTGCTATTTTTTAAAATAAAAATGAGGACCATATAAAAGATACTCTTTTTAAGTCTATGCAAAGATAAAAATAATTGTAGAATAACAGTGGTTAAAGTACCTTGCACAGTGATTTCCAGGATTTCTTAATGATCAATAATTTCATACATTTGTAAGTTTTTAAAAAAGATTTTAAGACATGGTATCACCAGTTTTCTGAGTTTCCCAGGCTAGGCTTAAACTCTTCCTCATCCTTCCTCTCACTCCCAGAGGGCTGGAATTACAGGTGTACATTATCCTGAGTTGACAATTGGCAGTAATTTTGTGTATTCATGAAATAAAATACTTGGCTTTGATCTTTAGACTCTTTGTAGAAAGAATTCATCTAAGCTATCTCCTACCTTCCTAATCCACAGTTTCTTTCATAGTGAGCAAGACTCAAAATCCCATTAACAATATTAGTAGAGTCACTGCTTTTTAACTGTAACAGTGGTCAGCCTGGGATTCAGGAGATCACACAAATGCCTTCTGCTGAGGGACTGAGGCTTGGTATCCATGAAGCACAGTTTCTATTTCTCTGAACACTCATGGAAATTGATGACCGACATCAAATCCCAAGAAAGATGTGAACGTTAAAGCTACTTGGGGCCCACTGCCCTCCAGAAGGTCAGGCCAGGGTAAAACATTTTTGCCTTCCTCTTCTACTTTCCAAAAAATTTTTTTGGTTGTGGTTTTGGTTTTACACTTAGTTTCTAGAATTGAATACAGAGGTTTTGTGTTTAGTTCCATTGCCTTCCACTTTTAAAAGTCTTCCTTTTTTGAGGAGTTTCTTAATAAGTTGATAAGTTGGTGAGTCTCTCCTTGAATTTATGATGTTCCTGTTTTAGTCTTCCAGAGTGGTAAGCTTACAAGCCACACCACCAGATGTGATTTCATCATGGTGTTCTTAAAAACTCATTGGCTGTGTAGGGAATGGTGAAAGTGCCTGTCATGTCAGCATTCAGGCCACTGAGGCAGCAGGATTCCTTCGAGTTCCAGACAAGCCTGCAACACACTCTGATTTCAGATTAGACCAGATAGACAGAGGCAGTCCCTGACCAGAAAAAGAAAAGGTAAATACAGGAAAGGTCAGGAATGGAAGGAAGACACAATACCAAATTCCTGGTGATTCTATGAGTTCTTTTGTATCTGGGCTAGGACCTTAATCTGAGGTCCTGTTGCAGTATAAGACCTTTTGGACTGTTGTCACTTTAAAATATACCTTGACACCAGGGATTGTGGTACTTCTAAGTTTAATGTTATTTGCATGGCCAGAAGATGTTGCACTTCATTGTGAATTTTCATATTGGTTTTTTCGATTTCTAGGAAAATATCAGTGGTATTTTGACAGGAACGGTTTGAAATGGCTGGTTGCTCTTAGATGCACATATATTATAACAACATGAATTCTTCCTATCCACCATCACGCTATGTGTTTTCTTCTGTTAGTGCTATTTCACTGATTGCATCAATTTCTACAAATTTTAAACAACAGGTGAGTTTCATTAAATTTATCCTGTGTTAATTCTATTTGATGAATTATGAAGTGAATGGTGTTCTTTGTATTTGAGGCTGTAGTTTGTTTGAATCACATAGATATGAATTGTTTAAGACACATGGATCTTTTACCCTGCACCCTATATGATTTGTGAATTGTTCTAAAAGGTTTTCAGTGAGCTATAAGTTTCTTATATGAAAGGTTGTGTCCTCAGGAAACAGAGACCATGCTTAATTCTTCCTTTCTGATGGAAGCCTTTGATTTCTTATTCTTGAATAATTCTAGGGATACGACTTGGAGTACTGTGTTGAAAGGCATTGCAAGCCTTGTCTGGTTCCTGATCTGAGAAGAAAATTTTGCAGCTTGTCAGCCTCTGAGCACAATGTCTGGGATGGGCTTCTCATGCATGATCTTTGATGTGTTGAGGTCCATTCTTCCAATACATGGTGTGTGGGTAGTTTTTACAATGAGAAAATGTTGAAACTCAGTATTTTTCAAAGCTATTTTTCCAAATCTATTGAGAGGTTACTTCTGTCTCATTCTGTGAGAGTGACAAGTGACACTGAATGGTTTTGCATCACTGAGATTGTGCCGAGTGTTGGTCGTGGTGCTTAACTTTTGCATGTGCTGGCAAATTTAGCTGACAAATATTTAGCGGAATAATTATGCTTATGTTCATTAGGAATATTGGTCAGTAGGGTGCTTTCATTTATTTTATTTTTCAATACATTATTGTCTGGCTTCATTCTCAGGGTGACTTTGTCATCTAAAAGAATTTGGTGTTGGATTTTTCCCTTCAATTTTCTGGAAGCATCCAAAAATGATTATTATTTAATTTTTATTATACACTTGAAAAAATTCACTGAGTCATTTGCCTTATCCTGGTTTTGTTGTTGTTATTAATGAGTTTTGATTGTTGACCCATTGCCTATATTAATTTTTGCTCTGTTCATCAGCGTGTTTGTTCCTTATGGGTGTGGGTCAGTGACACCAAAGGAGACCACATTCGCATTAAGGGTCACATCTCATTTCACTTAGGGATGCAGCCATTTACTTTTGTATTTTATATATTTTTGTCAGTAACTCCTTTCAGTTAATTAGTCTTTAATGCATACTGTTCTTGTCGGGATTTTACTGCTGAATGAAACTGGAGCTGGTCAGGTGCCCGTATCTTATTTCAGGCTTCATACTCTGGCCTGCCTGCAGTGTCCCCATCTCCTGATTTGCTCCCTGTAAACACCTGTCCTGTTCCATAGCTGTGGTGAGTCCACATGCGGCAGTTGAAATCTGCACCTGGGCGGAAGACATTCTGTCAAGGTGGGCTCTGTAACAGGCTGACCTTCTCGTTCAGTGCTTCCCTGAGTCAGCCAAGGGGCCTAGGGCCTTCAGGAAGGAGTTTTGGGAGCAGGGCCACATCAGCCCTCTTCTGTCCAGCGTGCAGTGTATGCTGTTTTGCTGGAAGCTGACTTGTGGATCAGGAGGCCTGGACCTGGGCCTTTCTTGCCCCTGGTGCCACAGCGTCCTCTATATCTGCCTGGACCATTTTCCACTGACATCAGATCTCCACAGGGATCTGAGGACCCCCTAGACTTGCTCTTCCAGGCTCCAACTCAATGTGGAGACCTCAGCAGTGAAATCTGTCACTATGAAATTCAACATGTATACATTTTTCCTGGAACACCCAGTGCTAAGTATTCATAACAAAAAGTGAGATTTACAGTTTACCATATTCTATTCTTACCCAGTTAAGTTGTGAAAAGTTAGAAGCCATGAACCTATGATAGCAAAGCTGCTGAGTGAATTATAAACTTACAGGCACTGAAAATGCTGAAAGAACGCCATTTCCTAGGCCATGTCCCCAGTCTTACTTGAGATGACAGGAGCTTGTGGCCTGGCCCTCTCTCCCCCCAGAAGTGAAGAGCCACAGGCCAGGACAGCAGGTGAGGACAGGAGAGAGAAGCTGGTCAGTGGCAGACAACTCATCCTCGGAGGGATGCTTTTGTGATTTTTCAATTTTTAATTTCCATTGAATTATTTGCTAGTGTCCAACTCACTATTTCTTCTCTTGTACCTAACCTAGTTAGGAAAAAAAAATAGTATGTAATTTCTCAAACAGATGAGTGAAAATGGATGACTTAATTGTCATTTATGTAAAATGAAGGATATGCACAGAACAGAAACTTCAAACGTCATCTTATAGAGAGATAAAATAAGGAGTTTTGTTATTCAGAAAAACAACACATCATTTATGACTAATTTTTAAAACCTTAACACATGCAGAGCCCTTCCATGGTGGGGTGGTGCTGCCCTCCTACCCTAGAAAGCACTGGTTCACCGGTGCCAATAACTCTCAGAGGACAACAAGAGTTTTTCTTCAGAGTCTCTTTTACCAGTGAGGAGGACCTGAATCTTCCTGCTGCCAGGCTGAACAAGGAGTGTGCAGTGTGCAGAGGAGCCCAGCCCCGCCTGCTTTACACTCCTCTTCCCCACCACATCCATGCTGCAGCCCTGCAGGGACAGCAAGGCAGAGCTGCCAGGATGCAGCCAAGACTCTGCCACATCAGTCCTAAGTCCGCCCCACCAGGTGCCTGATACTGCCTGGGTGTTGCTCACATAGTGGGTCTACACACCCTCAGCCTCCGAGGCCAAGTGCGTTTACCACAGTGACCCAGTCTGCAAATTTCACTCCTCTCCTTTCTAACTATGGCTGCAGCATTGGAACAAAACACAGCATTAACATTACCTTTTCTTCTTCTTTGTTCTTTTTCATTTTGGGTTTTTTTTAAATTTATTTAACCATATATTTAAAACTGCATTTTGCCAAAAAAGCTTTTCTTTTGTTTTTACTCTCCACTTGCCTGAGTTTTTACAGATTTCTACTGCAGTTCAAACCTTAAGTTCTTGGATGCTCAGAATGTACTCTGTAGCTTGGTAGAATAAGTGAAGTGAAGCAGAAAGTGAACTTGGGCACATTTCTGTGCCTCCCAGCATCTTGTACAGCAAACCCTGACTCATGTCTTTTTATCCCCAAAATATGGGCTTCAGTAGATTCAGTAGCTTGAATCAGCCACTGCAAAATGTGTTTCCTAGATTTTTCCAAATAATGTCATTTCTGCCCAACTGGCTAAGCACATTGTCTAAGGCTTTTTATGCCCAAACTTGAAAAATAATTTCCAGTAGACAAGAGCCTGCCACCCATCCTGAAATCATGATGGGATTTTATGTAAACACATAGTGCAATCCGTAGTCTGAGAGCATGGTGCCAGGGCAGGGTTCTCTCCAGCAAACGTGCACAGCATGCTCCACACACTCTCCTACTTCCACCTTACCTGTGGTCTGTGACTTGTGGGAGGGGCCACCCTGACACCTCACTGTAGGAGTCCTGAGGCTGGTAGACATTCCCAGAGCTGCTAATGACACAATCTTCAAGTTCTCTTCCTTTCTAGGAGAAGAGGAGACACTGTCTCTCCCCTGTGTCAACGCCATTATCTCAGTGACTGTATTCAGCTTAAGTCTTCATATTTCTACACTGAAGGATTTTTAATGAGGGGAACCTACAGCAAGACCATTCGTATCTGTGGAGCAGCTGAGTGGTACACGGCTTCCCACCTTTCCTACAGAACTAGCCAATGTCCAAACAGCTGACATGTAAATACTTTTTAAAAATTTATCATGGTTCTATTGCTCATGTCTCTGGCGGCTCCTTTTTCAGAAACTATTCTCACCTGGTAATTGGGTTGTTTTCTTGTTAGTTTTTAACTGCAGAAGAAAAGCAGATACATGGTGTCCCTGTAGGCATACTGTGATCCCCTCTCCCACAGCTGAGCCCTGGTCATCTTCCAAGCCAGCCTTGTACTCTGTGCTGCGTCCCCGCCCTCCCCCCTACACACTGGGAAGTGGTGGCATCTCACTTTGATTTAAGTAAGGAGTTTCAGGTGACATTTTTTTCAACTAAGGTCCATTTTCCCCTTTATATGGACCTCCCTTCCCTTCCCTCACCCTTCTGTCTTCTGAGTCTGCCTAAGACAAGCCCATGGATGACACTGCTACTGGAGAACTATTTGTATGTCATTAATATATTTTCTCTTATTGTAAATGCTGTATTTAGAAAAAGCAAAACCTCATTGTTGCTGGAGTCATGATGTACAGAGCAAAATTCCTGCCACTCAGATCTCACTTTTTACTGTAACTTTCTTTCCCATGATAAGTAACTCAGAAGCTGTGTACCAGATAAATATATGTTCAAGGCCCTGCTAAGCATCTCCACCCAGACTGTCTGGTAGCCGCTCAGCCTTCAAAGCTGGGTGGGAGAGGTGGGGATGGAGGTTGAGGAGGACAAGGGGCTTTGTCCTCCAAGACAACAGCTACAGAGGGGCAGGGGGCATCTTCAGCTGTCACTGTTACATCCACTTCTGAGCCTGTAGCCTGTGGTCAGAGAGTAGACAGCAGTTTTGAACACTTTGGTAGAATCAGTGATCTGAACAGAGCTACAAAGGCAGGACATTGGAGCCAGACTGAGGGCTCCACCAGAAGATTTGCCTGCTTTTCGTTTTCGCTTTCTGTTCCATGACTCAGTCATCACCAGATAGTGTCAGTGTGGATTCAATTGTCTCCAAAAGAGTGGGCTGTTTCTGGGGATCTGGGGCAGTCAACACACAGTGAGATCTCCATGTGTCTCTGTTAGGTGTGTATTCAGCAAAGTATAAATGTGCATGTTCCTATGATAGAAAGATTGGTCCCAGAAACTCCATTTAGTGAGGTTTTAACTTGAGGACAGTTGATGCTTTTTCTTGAGCCTGCATTTGCCTGAAGGACCCCTTGCCTGATGCAATATACACTTATTTGCAGTGTATATTGATTATACTGATGATAGGCACATGGTTTATTTGTGATGCAGAATGCATATTAGATCCTATGTGGTGCATGACAGTGCAACCCATCAGCTAGAGACTGTTCTCAAAATTGTTTGCATTGATCACCCAGAATTGAAAAAAAGTGGAAAAGTTTACAGAGAAAATCTTTCAGATACAAAAACATAATTTAAGTCAAATATATTAGAGAACACCCAAATAAAAGAATAGATGAACATAGCAAAACAATGAAAAACAAAGGTTGACCAATATAGCGAAGAAATGGAATACATGTAAGAGATCCAAACAAGAGTTCAGCAAGTTCAATGCTATATGAAAGATATATAAAGCCTATAAGAGATAAAAATTATATGCACAGACTGAACAAAAGTTTGGTTTAGAGTTTCAGGTCTTGAAGACAAAATTGTAGCTAGTTGTCATGAAAACAATGCTATCTTAAAAGTAGCAAGGGACTATGAGAGATCAATCCAACAAGTACAAAATGCATCAAAGAAGAATTGCATGAGATCGATTGGGGTCAATGAGAAAGCCAGAGACAACACAAATACCATAAAAAAAACTTCACAAAATAATGGAATAAAATTTCCCAAGCATGATTAAAGAACTTGCCATACAAATAAGTGAAGCATGTAGAACTCCAAACAGACATAACCAAAATAAAACTACACCAAGGTATATAATATTCAGAATTCCAGAAATAGAGCACAAGAACACAGTATAAAATGCTGTTAAGGGAAAGTCACAGATCACTTATAATTGAAAGCACATCAAATTCTTAGCAGTCTTTGTTGTAGCTTGGAATAACTGACATCATCTTGAGCCCTGCTTTTAACTGGTGCCCTATATTTAACCCAAGAGAATGGAAAATGACTCAGAGTACAAGTCCTATGAGAAAAGCAGAATGAGCTGCAACACCTGGAGAAAAATTACCCTGCTCAACAAAAGAAACATGATACAGGTGTAAACTAAAAATTAATGTAAGATTCTAGCTTAAATGTTTCCAATAGGATATCACTTTGTTGTTCTCTCTTTAAAAGCTTTGTAAGTCTCGAGTTCAGCCACTTGTTTGGACTCTGAAATTGGCAGGTAATCTATATAATCAGTCCTGAACTCTATTAATCAAATTCCAAATTTATCAATTTGTATGATTTGATTCCTTTATTTTTGTTCATGAACCTACTTCAGTCTTCTCAACACAAATGTCCAAGTAAAGAAGAAAGCTGTAGTTGAAACAGAAGAACAAGTCCTGAAGTTGGACAGAAGTACAAGTCCTGAAAGGAAAGAACATCCAACCCAGATTGATGTATCCTGCAAAACTTTCAAAATTAATGGAAACATAAGATACTTCCATGACAAAGAAAAACTGAAGAAATATATGACTGCAAAACTGACCGTAGAAAAAGTAATGAAAGTTATACTAGACAGAAGTAAAAATGGCCACAATTCCAAGAAAAACACAGAAACAACCAGGCAGGACAAGTAATTAAACAGAGGAGAAAAGCAGAGAATCAACAGCAGAACAATATTACAACAAAGACAAAACAATGCATATAATTGTTAATGGTCACACCTATCAACCGAAAGAAATAGATGGGTGAAATGTATCAAGAAACAAGATACAAAAATATTCTGTATACAGAAAAAGATGTTTAATTCAAAAAGAAATTCAGAGACTGAGAGTCAAAGGACAGAAAAGAATCTTCCATGCAATAGAGGCCCAGAAAAAAGCATGAGTAGCTATTCTCTTTGCAGACAGTATGAACTTCAAACCAAGAATGACCAAAAAAGTAAAGAGCCTCACTACATACATGTTAATGGAAAGTTTTAAAAGGATAAGATAACAATCATAAATATGTGTGCATCTAATACAAGAGCACCCAACAATATAAGGCAATTGTTAAAAGACATGAAAATAATGCAAACAAAAAACAACACAAATGACCTAAGAGACTTCAATATCCCACTCTCACAAACACATGAACTAGACTAATAATCAGCAAAGAAATAAGAAAGTAGAACTGAATCTGTGAACAAATGAACTGAATAGATGTTTACCAAGTATGTGACCCAACATATTCAGAATAAACATTCTTCTCAGCTGTGCAGGGGAGGTTCTCTAAAACATGCCATATAAACTAGTCCACAGAACATGCTGAAGTATATGCAAAGAAACTGAAGTTACCCCATGCATTTTACCTGACCATAGTGCAATACAATTGGGAAATAATTGTAAAAGAAAGTACAAAAACTTCATAAATATGTAGAAATTAAGTAACACTCAGCCAAACAATCAATGAGTCGCAGATGAAATAAAGGAAGAAACCTGAAAGTATCTACAACACAACAAAAACATAGATGCAAACCTTGGTTCTCATGGGATTTAATGAAAACAGTTCAAAGTGGGAAATTAATAATACTCAAATTTCACTTCAGGGAATAGAAAGAGTGTAAATAAAGATATACTGTTGCACCTCACACTTCCAGAAAAAAAAATGGCATGGAAACACCAAAGCCAATAAAAGGGAGGAAACCATAGTGATCAGAAAAGAAAGTAATGCAGTACAGAACATAAAACAATAAAAAGATATAATGAGTCAAAGAGTTGGTTCATTGAAAGAATAAATAAAATTGATAAGCCTTTAACCAACCACATCAAAAGAAGAAAAGAACCACTCAAAACCATTCATTGAGGAATGAAAACAGTAAGATAACTACAGATCATGTGAAAATTAGAAGATCATCAGTATCTACTTCAAAAACTCATGCTTCCATAGGTTGCATAACATAGAAAAGAATCAAGTCCTAGATTCATATGAATTGCCAAGGCTGACTCAAGAAGATATAAAAATTCTAGATAATGCAGTATCTGTCACTGAGACTGAACATCTAATTAAATTTAATTGGGTACTGGCTGGGTGGTGCATGCCTATAACCCTAGAACTTGGGAGGCTGAGGTAGAAGGATTGTTGTGAGTTTGAAACTAACCAGGGCTACAATGTGAGCTCAAGGCCACTCCAGTTCATAATAAGACCCTCTGAAAAACACATTAAAATGAAGCAAACAATGACAACAAAAAGGCAACTGACCAACATATAGAAGTCCAAGTCTTCAGGGATTTACTGCTGAATTTTATAAGAAATGTATAGAAAATTGAAGACACCTACTCTTTAATGAAATTGAAAGAGAAGCAGTTCTCCCTATCTCTTTCCTGGAGGCCAGCATTACACTGATAGTAATAGCAGAGAAAGACACAACCAGAAAAAGAAAACTACAGGGAAGTTTTCCTAATGAACATAGTTGCAAAAATCCTTAATAAGATACTAGTAAAGTGAATGTAGCAAATTATCAAAAAGATTTTAAAACCTGACAACTTGGATTCATCCCAGGAAGGCAGGGATGTTTCAGTACATGCAAATCAACAAATTTAAATGTTATATCAACTCAGGCAAAAACAAAAGTCACATGGTGATCATCTCAATAAATGCATGATAAGCTTTTGAGGAAATCAAGCTCTGATCTGTAATAAAATCCTGCAGTATGTAACAATAGGGAGCCTTTACCTCAATCTGATAAAACAAGCAAAGACAAAAATATACCCAGATTCATACTAAATGGTGAAAAACTAAAAACTTTCACACTACAATTAAGAACAAGAAAAGGATGATTACTATCACCACTCATATTCAATATAGCTCTGGAAACATTAGGCAGAACAATTAGAGATAAGAGACAAATAAGAATAATCATATAACAGAAAGTAGGCAAACTATCATTATTCACAGATGACATGATATTCTATGTAGAAGATGCCAATTACTCCACCAAAAGACTTCTGGACTTAACCAAATTCAATAATGTAGCTGGAGACAAAGTTGACAATCAAAAATCAAGAGCATTCCTGTACACAATAAACTCACTAAGAGAAAAGTTACAGAAATCGCACCCTTAACAATACCCTCCAAGAAAATGAAATACTTAGAATGAACCTAACAAAGAAAGTCAAGGACTTAGATATTGAATATTATAGTACTTTGTAAAAGGATACTGAAGACATTATCAGAAAATAGAAAGATATCCCTTGCCCAAACTGTGCATTGCCTTTTCACTGCATTAGTGATTTCTTTTGATGTACAAATACTTTTTAATAAGATGGAGTCCTAGTGATTGATTCTTTGAAGTTGATTCTTCAAATTTTGTGTTTTGTTCATGAAGCCTCATTAGCCTGTTGTAATATTTAGATCTCCAAGCTAGTTTGACTTTAGTCTATTGTATGGTGATAGGCATGGACCCACTTTAAGTCTTCAGTATGGTGAATGTCATTTTCTTCAGCATTATTGAAGAGGCTATCTCTCTTCCAGTGAACATATGTGGCTCCTTCATCAAAGACAAGGTAGCAGAGTGTGTTTGTAGTTGTGTCTCCATCTCCAGTCTGTTTAGATTATTGGGTCTGTTTTTCTTGTAAGACTCTGGTGATTTTCTGACAGTAGCTTTCTAGTATTATGGCAAGTGAAGAATTGTGATACCTCCTGACTTGCCTCTGTTGCCCAGGAATGTCTTTGGTATTCTAGATCTTTTCTGTTTCCAAATGAATTTTAGAAGAATTTTCTCTATATTTGTGAGCTATACTAATAGTATTTGGATGAGCATTGCATTAAATCTGTACAAGACTTCGCAATATTATATATTTTGAATTTTCCATATCCTTAAACATAGTCTTACTGGTTTTTATACCTACCTGATATATCCTAAAAGGTAAGATCCTAAGAGTTTCAAACTACTGAATTCTTCTTCTCAAGGATATCAGCAATAATAGATACTTATTTTCCTATTTGTTTGAGACAGGGTTTCCCTATGCAGTTCAGGCTGACTGTGGACTCACATCTTAGTCCAGTAAATTCACACTGGTAATCCTACCTCAGCGTTCCAAGTTTGGGATTACAGGTGTGCACCTGACACCTGAAAGAATTCCTGGTGTTATTTGAAAGATGAGAAAACAGTCATGAGATACAAATGTATTCATTAACTGTCATTTCCTTAAAGGAAAAGTGTTCAAATTAACACATAATACCATTGGAGGGTAGGGAATCAGAAGACGTGTTTCTATCTCTTACGGTCTGAGGATAACAGACTACACTCCAAAAATGGGAGACATCACAGCTAGGAGTATGTGTCAAATTTGAGCACCAATATTATGAATTAAGAGAGTATTTATGGAAGATGAGCGAAAAGGCCAGTGAAAAATCATGAGAGACCTGGTGACTTTCATGACTCTATTTAAGGCTTTATTATAATGCTGAATGTCACAAATATTGAAATAGTCAAATATTATGTGTGTTTTTACCTATAAAATCTTAAGGCTTGGCACTGTATCCTAGCTGTGTTGTAGCCTGGCATAAATCATACAATCTTGAGCCCTGCATTTAACTAGTGCCTTGCATTTGAGCCAGGAAAATGGAAAGTGACTCAGCATGTAAGTACAATGAGAAAAGCAAATTAGATGTACCCAAGGAAAAAATTTAACCTGCTCAACAACAACAACAACAACAAAAACAGGACACAGGTGTCAACCAAAAATTAACATAAGATTCTAGCTACATTTTTTCCAATAGGTTGTTCTTTGTGATTCTCTCTTTTAAAAAGTCTTAACATTCCAGTCCAGGATCACTTGCTTAGATTTTGAAATGGGGGGGGGGGGTAAAATGGGAGAAGTGGTTCTGAGCGCAGCTACTTAAATTCCAAATTTATCCTTTGTCTGTGTGGTTTCATATATTGTTGTTCACAAACTGACCTCAAGCTCCAGAAAGGTTTACTGACACAAGCAAGAACCTAGATTAAATACAGTGTCAACTTAATGAAAGAATAATAGTGAAAAGGAGGGAAGAAAAAAGACAAACACCATGTGTTATGATACCTTTAGCTGGCATTAAAGAGGCTGAAACAGGAGAATGGCCATGTATTCAAGGACAGACTACCCTATATAGTGAGTGCAAGGTGAGCCAGAACTATAAAGTGGGACTATGTCTTTAAAAACAAATATGAAAAAATATAAAAACTGGGAAATGGAGAAGACTATTAAAAGAAAACAAAAATATTAGAGCTGAATGAAAGTTGACTTAACTAAAATGGGAATTATGGAATGATGTTGCAGAGGAAAGCTGGTCCTGAAGTGTTACCCACGAGGCAGTGAAAAATATAGTTATGAATGGGACCTATTGTGCTACATCACAATTGTGACCTCCTTCCTCCAATACATCTGCAGTCTACTAGACAGGAGGCCCAAAAGTTCATGGAAATGTCAAACTCAGAGCAAATAAGCAGCTTGAAATCAAGGCTTTGAATCATGAGCTTTAGCAGATGTTTGATATTCAAGTTGAAATAAAAGAAATATAATCCTACCTGGTTTGATGGCAAATTCAGCAAGTTGGTTGGCTCACAGCATTGAAGAATGAAGTCACAAATCACAAGAAGTTCAAGAAGTTTTCTTGGAAAAAAAGACAGAATATCCCTGTCTTTGCAGGAGGGTTCTTCAGTGTTTAGCCCACAGATCTATTGTCACGGGTCATTTATACAGCAAAGTCAGAATGTGAGTTCAGTGTGGGTCTCAAACTACAATCTACCTATAAGTGTATAGCTGCTTAACTAATATTATTCAGAAGGGCAGCAAGTCACCCAGAAAAGGTATACAGAAAGAGCCAAGGAATTTTGTGGGAACAATAGCCCAGGTCTTCTTTTCATTGAGTATGGTAATAGATGCCTACCTGGACTTCCTGGGGAAAGTGGTGGTAACTGTAGTACATTTCAAGCTATTGTTTTTCTCTTTAAGAGGCATGTAGACCTGGTCACTGCATCTTCACCTTCAGGTCTGTCTTTCTTCAGCTGTGCCTCTAGCAGGGATTGTTGTATTTAGTTGTTTACATTGATTACTTTGAGGTTCCATTTCCTCTCTTAATGTATATCAATTTCTGTCTACCTTGGCCTCCTGTAGTAAAATCACAATACTATTTGAATGGATAAAGTGATATTTATACATTTAAGAAAATATTATTTAATAGGGGCCTGGGTTTTAGCTCAGCAGGCAAAAGTACCTGCCTGGCAAGAGCCAGGTTGTGAGTTTGATCCACAGTACCAAAAAAGAAATGATTTAAAATGCAAGGAAAGAAAATTATTTCATTTGTGAAGCTGTAGATGAACAAAATTTTCAAATCTAAATCTGTCAATGGCAAATTAAAGAGTGGTAATAGTCATATTTAGAATCTAAGGTTGTTCAGGCTGGGGATTGACCTCAGTGGTACAAGACCAGCCAGGCAAGCACAAGGTCATGAGTTCAATCCCTGGTACAAAAAATAAAATTTCTACAGTTGTCAAGCATGTAGTGCAAGAGCACAATTATTGAAATTGACAGTTGTTCATTCAGTGGCTCAATTTTTCTTCTGTGTTCTACAAAATATCTACAGATAACATGGTTAATACAGTGAATGATATACTGTGCCCTATACTCGGGGTATTTGCTGAGAGTTGTTTTTAGTTTTTATTTTTTCACATACTTGAAACCTGAAAATATTTGGTGATGCTAGATAGAGAAACTGTGATAATTATTTTTTCATTTTAATCATATATTTCACTATATCTATTATGTATATTTTATTTGCTACAATTATGCTAAGAGAAGTTGATAAATGATTCCTAATGTTATAGGCAGCTGAGTTAGTTAGAAATATAAGCAGTCAGACAGTGATATAGGGGAATGCAACTCCTGACCTACTATGTTGGGTATGAGTTTAGGTTCTCTAAAACTGAAGAATGAATAATTAGGAACAATGAAGGTAAGAGCAGAATATATTTTTTGAGAGAAATAAATTGACAGGATTTTGATCTAGATGGGACGTTTCAGCACTGGGAGGTGAGACCAGGGAACATTTACCTTGAGGTCACTTTCCCCTCTCCTATGCAACTTACCTGTGGCATGAAAAAAGTCCCAATCAGCTACTTGCACATCAGCAATGCCACCTTTAAGCACCACCCCAATGGAAACTATATGTATGCCCCTACATGACATTTTTACTGTGTATTCTCTCTTTTACCATGCCAAAAATCCTATCATTTGGTTCCCTAAGGCAGATTGAGTGCCTCCTGGGAATCCCTCCCATTTTGAGTCCCTTTGCTTTAAAACCACCAGTTTCTTCCTCCTGGATTGTTACTTGCCACTGCTAATATGCATGCAACAGCAACCTTACTCACTGACATGGGTGAGATACCGTCTGTTTTTCTTTTTTGTTTGTTTGTTTGTTTCTGTTCTTTAGCAAGCTTGTGTCAGAAAGCACATCCTGCCATCCCCAAACAGGGTTACTAGTTTCCACACCCCTTAGGCCACACAGCTGGAGGTAACATGGAGATTTTTATGTGCTGGGACCCCATCCTGCTCTCTTTGGTTACCTGCCAAGACGAATGGATGTTGGGACTCTGCCTAACACACTTTCAAAATAGATTATGATCTCTTCTGTTGTGTGTGATCAAGCACAGCTTACACGTTCCTTGGGGGAGCTACAGCTCTTAGTCCCTGAGGTGAAATTGTTCTCTCAGCTCCCTTATAATTCGGTCATGGGGACCTCTTCCTGTCCTCCAGAAAACACACCTCTTGGTGCCTGCTTTATAACCTTGGTGCTTTTGGCCTCTAAAAGGCTACAACAACCAAAAAGCTGGTCTTTTATTTATGCTTTTGTCAAAATGGTGAGAAGTTGGCAAAAACCCTTCTTTTTTAGGCCTTCTTCACTTTGAGGACGTGGTTTTCTCTCACTCTGTCTTCTGTGATGGCCCAAGTACTCCTGGATCACTCTGCTCCACCAGGATCTCCCCTTCCCCAAATTTATGGTGTGGCTCCTGTCTTTACAGCTTCTCCCCAAATTTCTCATACCAAATCCCGCTGCTTTCTCAGCCAAAAGTTTCTATTATCCCTGCGTCATCCTCTCCTCCTCCTTCACTCCCAAGGGTCTCCAATCCTCCTCCTAGGGTCTCCAATCCTTCCCCTAGGGTCTCTCATCCTTCCCCTAGCATTTCTCACAAGGCTCTGACTTCTCAATCCCCCTGCTCTAGCCATCTGTCCCATCTGAAGGTTCTTTTTCTCCTTCCCCTGCATCACCATTTTCTCTCCCTGCCCAGCATACTCAGTCTCAGGCATTGCAGCCTTCTGGCAGGCCACATGGTTGCCAGCAGCCATGATGATTACACACATGCACCTGCTGGGCTCATCTCTACTGCTGCTTTGGGAACAGGCTGGACCTAAAAGATTAACTAATATTTGTGTTCCTTCTTTTTAACTTTCTGAGCTACCTCAGGTTAACCATCAATTAGATTCCTTTTCTGGTATTCTTATTTCACGAGATGTCTATTAATTGATCTATAAGAAGGTTCACTCTATTATAGTTCAAATTGGCCAAATATACTTGAGGGCATTCTAATTTTATAAGATGATTGTCAGTTCATATATATCTGTTGTCCATTTGTCCAATTGTCTGCTCTGTTAGCAGCTTTTTCTTTTTATTTGATCTCTACAACTTTTTCCTCAACGTTTATATTTTCAGATCATGTAATAAAGGTTTATTTGGATAACAGATTTAAAAGACATGCTTCCACCTAAGTTGCCAGCTGGTCAAAATGATGCTATATGTGGTTAAACAAAATCCATTGGGGTGAGGCAAAATTAGACAGCACTTCAATTGGTAGACAAGAAAGTGGCACCTGGTAAAGTTTTTTAAAAATTTATTTTAATTTTAAAGAGATTAAAATAAAAGAGCACTTAACAAATGTGATTGGAGCACAACAGTTTAAGCAACACAGTATTTCAACACAATACAACCTGACATATCAGTAGCTACCATAAAGTCTCTTTCCTTGAAGTAGTTGAGTATATTTTCATACACAATAGGATCAAACATAACAAAATATTATAAAACCATTAAAGAGCATGAAATTATTACAGATTATACAGAACCAAATAACACAAAATGAACAATGGTTACTATATTATCTCATCGTCCATAAAATATTTGTTTATACTACCACACAAAATACAATCCAATAAGATACAACAAAATAGAACCAATGGAAACAGAAGACTAAAAGCATGTTTGCACTTCAAAACAAGATGATATTAAATTAGCACTGACAATTATAATGTTTTGTTTTTTTCAAAATAACTGTTCAAATAATCATAGATAATAAAATCAAACAACCCAGGATGAAACCATTCTGAGTAATGAATGGGAACATTATAAGGCTCCAAAGCAATGTAATGGGGAAGCAGGATTACCACAAACTCTTATGTACTCTTACCATTTCTCACACTAGGGAGACTATATGGTATTTACACATGAACAACCAGTTACTTTAACCAGGTCAGGTTCACTGATGGGAAGTCCAAATAAACTCTTTAGCCTCATTGGAAAAAGTTCCAGTAAAGTTCATATTACTAAGACATATTACTAAGTTCATATTCATTGTTGCTGATCTCATGGTATATTCATTCCTTCAAATATAAAATTGTGATTGCTTATGATGACAAATGTTTTCTTTCCTATCTAGATGTCTTATGCCTTTTTCTTGTGTTCCAGCCTGGTGATTAGGATCAGGCAAATACAAGGTCACCTGTCAAATAATAATTTTTAACAAAAATTTATGTAATGTAATAGTGAGCAGTCCAAAATATGTCACAAATTTTTTCAGTGCTCAAATGTTAAAACACCCATGGTTAATAGAAAATAACACTCCCATTTAACGTTCTATATTAAGTTTACTGCTTGTCCTGTACTGTGTGGTATTAATCTGCCTGATGTTTAAAAGCCACAGTTAGGAGATAATTATAAATTCCCTTTGGATTCCTTGTGCTATGATCCACCAGATATTTTCTAGAAAAAAAAGGTTCTATGATGCAGGGGGCAACAGAACAATGAGACCAGGCGTGGGGCTGAGACTGGGGCAGCAGCCAGGTCAGAGCCAGTCCAAGATTGTCGGTCACCTCTGGCTCAGCCGTTAGGATAGGGATGCATTTGCTTGATGTTTTGTCTTGAGGCCTGATCCACAACCAGAGGTATCCGTCTCCCCCATAGTTTCAAGGTATCTGGGTTTTTGCATTGGCAATTTCTAGGACCTAGTCCTGTCTCACTGCCTATATATTTCTAACTAAGTCAGCTGCCTGTAACAACAGGGCTGGGACTTCAAAGGAGCAAGAGAATAAATTCAGATTTCTTATAGCCTTGGAAGAGACCATGACCTCCTGCTCTGGGCCAAATCTCAAGACAAATGCCAACAGAAATACAATCAAGTGCTAAGAACCAATAGTCCAAATAGTTCCGTATCACCCTGAAGAAGTCAAGACTCATCATCCCAACCCCCTACAGGAAGACTCCCTGCTGTTAAGCAAGCCCATTTATTATGGGACATGCTCCCCCATTTGTTCCTAATTGAATCAATTTTACCTGAGCAGTTGACACTATTAGTTGAACACAGCTCTATCCTGCCTTATGCTCACCTTGCAAATTCCCATTCTTCCCCTCTTTTGACCCATCTAACCTCCTGTTTTTACTCAATAAATACAGAGTCCTTGGCAACCCACTCAGGACCCCTTCTGTCTCTCAGACAGAAGCTTTTTTTCCCTTAATAAATATATTCCATTCTTAAACTCCACCATTCTAAATATCATTCTTCTATTTTAGAGAACACAAACTCATCCCAGACATATAGTAGGTCAGGAGTTTCATTCCTCTCTATCATTAAAATGAGCCAAATTAACATAAATATCTTTATGATTGGTCTGAATGCTTTTCCCTTTTCATGCAGTTTTAAGTGATCAATACAACTCACAGTGGTTGTATTCCTGGCAACGTATAAAGTTGTATATATCAGTCATTATAAATGTAAAATAATTGTTTTGAGTGTATAGTTTAGCAAGAACTAGATATTGCCATGGCAGTAGGTTATCTCATATAAAAGTGAATGTTCAACTAAAATTGTTCAGAACAATTTCTACATTACTGGCTCCTTCAACAATTTTAAGATACATGAAATGTGTATTTTTGCCTTTTTGTAGAAGGCTTCTATTATGTTATTGAAAGAAGTCTGTACATCTGTAGGATCCTGTTTATATTTTGATGCTTTTTCTGCATTGAAGTTTATATGAAGATTTATTTTTATGTTAGGCTTAAACTCACTGCATTGACACTGATGGAGTGAAGCAACAGTCCACTACATTAATTTCAATTATATATTCATGGCATTGATCTTATGAATTACTAAGGAGGTAAATTAGCCACATACATAGACAAGAATCACTACTGTTAGCATTTTGGGGGGCAATAGAGAAGCAGAATATAAGGAAAAGTAAAAGTGGCCTTTCTATGTAAGGAATGTGAGGAGGAGCCAAAAAAAACCAAGGTTGTTTTTGGTTTGTTTTGTTTTTTTACTATGTGGTTAGGGGTATATCTGACTTTTGACTAGATGTGGAGATTGGAGCAGACATTTCTGTCATGTGAGGAGCTGACTGGAATTTTCCTCAGGCCCCTGGGAAAGGAATGAGAAGGTTGTAATCATGGAAAAGAGGAAGTGGCCGTATGGTTAGCATCCCTGATTGGACCTTCCACCATGTTCAACTACCACCAGGAGGTCCTGTAACTCATTCTAGGGCAAAACTCTTTCAAGTACATCCCTCAGTTTGAATGACGAAATGAAAATAAAGAGTTTTGCTATGTGTCTTCCTCCAATGCTGGTGGTAACCATTCACAAGAAATATTTTGAGTCATATCCTTAATAAATTGTAGATACCATAACCAAAATTACAGATCAGTTCTCTTTCAGCAAACAGAAGCAGCACTTCAATGCAGGCATAAAGGCCTTCAATGAGAGTATCCCTGAAGAGGTGAGATCAACTTTATAGAACACAAACTACTACTCATTTATCTGAGTTCATGAAAGAGAAAAATTTATAATGGTGTTGCTACAGGGGAAAGAAACTCCTGATCTACTATGTCTGGTGTGAGTTTGTGCTCTCTAAAATTAAAGCATAAATTTTAGGAACAACAGAATTTAAGAGTAGAATATGTTTATTGGGAGAAAGAAAGCTGTCTGAGAGAGAGAAGGGGTCCTGAGTGGGTTGCCAAAGACTGTCTTTTCTAGGGACTTCTATAGAGTAAAATCATTTTGTGAGATGGATTTAAGGTGGGAATACTGGGAGCTCACAAGGCAGATATGCATAAGATGGGACAGAAATATGGGAGCCAATAAAATTAATAGTTCAGGTAAAAGTGATTAAATTGGGATCACATGGGGAAGCCTTTCACAGAGAAAGTAGGCATTTTTATGCAGTATTGACTTTTCAATTAAGGGGTTCAGAAGGTGACTCATGACTTCACCAGGATGATAGGACTTATTTGGAATATCAGGCTTTAGTTGAATGGTAACTGCTGACTTCCTCAGAGTGCTGGAGAACCGTTTCAAATATCAATCCTTACAATATTAATACATTTGCTTAATCTTTTGTCGTGAAGTCTGATGCTTAGCAGGAAGTGTCTGCCTTCCCTATAGTTGAAGGTATCTGGGCTTCTGCATGGGATCCTTGGAGAACCTAGCCCCGTCTCACTGCCAACATTATTTGACTAACTCAGCTGCCCATTACAGTATTATTTGGAAAATTGAATACAAGTATCTTGTGCTCTGGGTGAATGATCGGGGGATGACAGTGTGCAAAGTATTTACCATTGTTGTCCCCTGATTGACATGTCTTGAAATTTAGTTTTAGTTTATTTTTACCATTGAAATCAAATGGAATTGGAAATAAAAAGACTGAGGTAAATCTCTTTGGTACAAGCACTCCACTGTGGATATCAGGACTGTAGAAGACAGTCAGCTCCAGAAGTCTGCACTACAGTCTATCATTTGGGATCCAATCTTGCAGGAAGGGGTTCCTTTCCCTGTTTATTCTTGATTCAGGAGGAAAGCAGTAAAGAAAGACTGAATCACTGATGAAGAGGTGGGCTATATGAACTGTCCAATCAGATGGGCCACAGCAGGCGGTCTCTTAGGTGTTCCTATCTGGGCATTATTTACCGGTTGTGAGCACAATACTGGAGCAGAATGTTTGCTGGATCTCATTTAGTGGTTTCAGTGTCATGTGGCCTGGTTAGGAAAGAACCTGGGAGATCTTCAAGCCACAGAATGCTGAGGTTGTGGACGGGAGCCCAGAAATAGGGTGCAAATGGGCTAAACCAGTTACAAGTGGTTAGAAGCAGTTCCGGTGTCTCGATCTCAGGTATTTAGTTAGCTTCAGCTCCTGAGGTCCTCCAGCATTGGCTGTGGGTCATCCATTGTGCATTTTGCCTCTTTCTGGTGGCAAGAGTGACTCTATCTTCTCTTTGACAGGAGCAGATTCCAGTATCATCTTTGAAATTCTCTGCTGCCTTGGCACCTCCACAAGCTCAGCGAGGGAAGGAGCTTGGGGACACCCTGACTCTGATGCATTTTGTAGCTGCTAAAAAAGTACTGAGGTAGGTCTCTGCCCTCGTTGCTGTGAGAAGCAGACCTGGAGGGTCTGATGTTTATAAATGTCTGTGATACAAGGTCTCATAGCAACTGCTCCCCTTAAAATTGTGGGGTTTTTTGTATTTAGAATGATCTCCTAAATTTATAGCATGTTCTTCTATTTCCATCCTCATGCCAGGTGTTGGCCAAGGTACTGAGTATTTGAAGATGTGTAGTGATGTGACTCAGTTGAGGAAGGCTTCTCAAACACCTGGTGAACTCCTGTGCATCACAGAGAACAATGCAAAAGAATTTTGAACGTAATTATTTAGGTGACACCTCTGCTCACAGACTTTGAGAAAAGCCATGTATTTTTGAATTCTGAGAAAAATGAAGCAGATATGAAAGTGTTATCAAGGGCAGGGTAAAGTGTGCTTGCTAAGGACAAATTCCAGAATCACCTGCCTGTTAAACCCTCATTGAAAAATGCCAAAATTTATGCATTTGCATGGACTCATACACATGATATCTTTCTGAATGGAAAGGAATAGGCATGTCATCTCTAAATTAACAGCTGATTTAACAGCTTGACTGATAATACACATTGTTTACATATAGAAATTTTCTGCAATGGACTTTGCTAAGTAGTGTAAAATAGAATCCTTAAATAGAAGTTGTTCTGCAGGGATATCCAGAGTTAGGCATGAAGGGTTTTCTGTGTAGTGTGGATCAGAGGAGAATGGAAAGATTGTGCAAGTGATTGGCATGATACACGGTGCCAATAGCAGGATTTACAACTGAGAAGATCTTCACTGATAATCGAGTAGTTCTTAGGGTAAGCATGAAGTTAAAGTTGGCTTCTGATTTCTTACTTGAGATGAATAACACCAACTCTGTCAATATTCAATATTCCACATACCTGTTAACCCATGAATTCTGTGTTCCATACTTCAGATCTAATTTTGATTTTCTCTAATTATTTGGCAGTGTCTTGATGCAGGAATTTGAATCTTTTTTTTTTGTACCAGGGATTGAACACATTAGCTCATGTTTGCCAGACAGGTGTTTATGCCACTGAGAGAAATACCCAAACATGAATGTGTTTTCTGTATATTATGGAAAGTATCAACATTCTTCCTTAGAACATTATTGCTATATTGTATGGATATAATTTTTAAAACAAACAAATGGTGTTTTATGCAGTCAATTTTCAAGTTTCATTTTATGTGGGGTTTTTCAGTCAAGGTTTTTCTATTTCAGACAGCTCTGTAACTGAGGCTGGCCTCTAACTCAAGGCAGTTCTCTTGCATCAGCCTCCCAAGATATATTTCTTATTTCTGAGTGAAAGATGATCACTTCGTGACACTGAGCTATAATTTGCAACTTGTGCCTTGTTTCATTGCTTATACATTGTTTACATACACAGTTTTCCATTATCATTTGAGTTATTATTTATGTACCGTATTTGATGTTATTTATGTTTTGTTATATGAAACTAAATTCAAATTTCAAAATGCTGCTTAAGTATATTAAGAACAAAGGACTCAGTGACCTAAAAGAGATTTGAAGAGATATCATCTGTAGTCTATCAAAGTGATTCACGAGATATTTGCCTACCCCTTTGCTTTGTGGATGCTGGTCATGCAGGACCCCACTGTGAGCTCTGCTTTAGAGACAGTGGGGACACAGGGACCATTGCAGTGACTCAGCACAAACATCAGTGCTCCCTTTTGGCTGTGAGTTGCAATCTAGCACCCAAATTGCTTTTTCAAAAAATGTATCTATACATAAAATTAATCACCAAGACATGGAATTAGGTTTGAAGAATTCAGTCTCCATTCAGCTGTGATGTTTGGTTCTGCTTTGTTTAGTTTAGTTTTGGTTTATTGGGACAGGATTTCACTATGTATATCACTGGATTTGAAACCTGTATGGTGCCTACAATTTCCTTGACTTCACAACAGCCCTCCTCTCTCAGCCTCTTGAGTCCTGGGATTATAAATATTCACCAACTCTGCTTTTGATTCAGATTCTTATGAGAGAATTTAAGATATCCCAGGCCGTGAGTCTCAATCTTCCTTTGAGAAATATATGTATGAATTTTTTGGATCATACTTTTATCACTTGGCCACTCAGCAGTTATCCCCCTAACATCACTTGAGAAGCAAATTTGTTTATGTACTGACTCTACTGAGCGTCACCGGGGCAGTTGTCATTTTAACCAGTTGATTCTTGTATTGAACACATTATAAAGTCACTTTTATATTTGCTGTTATTTTAGAAAAACTAACAAATGTATGCAATTTTAAATTATCTTTTATTTAAATAATTGCACTGGTAAGGACTTATGTATAAAACCTTAGGCTAAGTGTGATTCCTTTAGTCCCAGCATCAGCAGAGGATGAGATGGAACAATCATGGCTTTGAAGCTCACTTTGGGAGGCAATTTTGCTAGATGATGTGTGATAGTTGTTTTTATACCTGCATTTGGAGTTTAAGGAAACAGGTAAGTTTAGGTCAAGAATATAAATGTAACATAGGATAGCTGAATCATGAAAATCATGATTTCTTTTTTTTTTTTTTTTTGGCCCAGGAAATGTGTGTTTTATGGTAAATTGTGCAGCAGTCTTAAATATGCTTGTATTAGAGTAAAACAGAGTGAAACATGAATGAGGCAGACATTCTAGGTTCTGAAAGTAGAGGCATTATCAAAACATTTTTACTCAATGATATTGCTTGTGCTTTTTATAGAAAATAAGATAGGCAACAAAACACAAAAAATGATTATATAATATTTTAATACTTGTTCACAAATGAAGAGGCCAAAAAACAAACAAACAAAAGAAAATCAAATAAAAAAGGATGAAGAAACCGTCTACAGGATAGGAGAAGATTGCATGTTACTCCCTGACAGCTAACATGTAAATCCAATAGAAATGTGAAATGAATACACATTTTTCAGAACAGGTACAAATTGTCAAGAAATACCTGAAGAACTATTGAGCACTTATGCACAATAGAGATATGCAAATCAGTACACCATCTCATTGCACAGACAAATCACCACAAGATCAATAGAACACTCATGAGACAGCAGGAGAAAAGAAACTGTATAACTTTGTTGGTGAAAATGTTAGCAAGTACTTCAACCACTACTGAAGTCAGTGTTCAAAGTATCCAAATGATTAAACATAGTAAGTCCACTAAGTGCAGTGCTTCCTTTAGTGGGTCTCATACTCAAAGATCTAAGTACTCATTGCAGTGATTCATGCATACTCCTGTTTACTGCAGCAATAGTCACTTTTCTGTGGAGAGCAGCAGCAAGCACTGCTCCATCACCACCAAATGCCAATGATGAAGAACAAATACTCATCAGTGTACTCTGCTTAGTAAATGATATGGTATTTTATTATGAAATGGGCTCTGAGTTAGGTTTTTATAGTGTGATAAGCATGATATAAGCATGATAGTCATGCTAATGTAACAAGGCCATCACTATTACACTCTTGTGTTCATTAGATTTGAACTGTTTATCTTTTGGAGGCAACATCTTGGTATGAAGTTCAGGTTGGCTTTGAGATCACTTTATAACCCAGAGTGCTCTCAAACAATTCTCCTGCCTCAGCCTCTCAAGTACGTGGCTTACACACACATGCCATCAGGCCCAGTTTTGATTTGGTATGTTAAATGCATATTCAGTATTTTTTATCTCAACTGTTTTGGTTGTTAAATTATTTCCACTTTTTACCTCCAGCATCTATAACCACTGTGACCTTATTGAGGTGGCGATGTGCATACCACCAGCCTCATGGCATTCTCTCTTGTATTCAGTGCTGTCAATGTACTACAGTGAGACTTATGTATACAAATGTATATAACTGTTTGTTTTTCCTTCAAAAAGATTTTAAAATTGCCTTATATAATCAATGACTTTGTCTAGAGTTTGATGCAAATGTCCATGATTAAGCAGAGTGTAGCACACACACACAGGAAAGAGACCACATAGTTCCCATGAGAGGTTTGTCAAGGAACATGAGAAGCAAACTCCCTGGACGTATGTGTTCCTGATTATTACAGTTGAATTCACCTCAGGTTTTCTCACTGTTGTTTATGTGAGGTAGACCAGATGACTACTTTAAGATATGGAGTTATATAATGTCCTTTTTTTTTAGTACAGAGGATCAAACTCATGACCTTAAGCTTACTAAGCAGATGTTTATGCCACTGAGATCAATCCTCAGCACCCTATAAAGTCTGTTTTGGAATTTAAGTATCTAAAGAACTGCTTTGGTGGTGTGGCCCACTTAGTAATGTCAACTTGGATCACCCAGTGCACTGAGGCACCATGGTTTTGGGCATAGAGCATCCATTGAAGGATTGTTGCAAACACCGTCAAAGGAGAAATGGAGGGGAAGGTGCTGGGCTGTTGATTCTCATGGAGAAGCTGGTTTCAGTTTTCCAGATATGAACACAGACATCATCATCAGAGGAGGAGGAGCTCAGGACCTCATTAGTACTGTGCATGGCTACTGTTTTCTTTTGCAGATCTCTGGCCCTCATCCTGAGCTTTTTGTCTTGGCTCCAGTATTGATCACTCAGTCTGATGGCACACATGCTGTGCCCAAGTGCACAGACTTTGTAGGTTCCAACACTGAACTTTGAATCTTCCTAGTACACAACCTTGATAGAGACTTGCATGAGACACTGGCAGTGCCTCTAGTTCTTCAGGTAAACTTGTGGTGGTCCTTGCCATGGGCTCTAGATGTTCAGCAGGACTTAAGAAGTATATTGTCATAGGATTCAGATTCTCAGCTGGATTCTTTAGGTATCTAGTATGTGGACAGATCTACACCTGTCTAAATCTGACTTTTTGGGAGTAAATATTTTAATACAATCTTATCAATTATAAGTTGCATATTAGATCTCTTTCCTTGAAAACCCTGACTACAACAGATGGGAAAGGGTAAGAGGTAACATTTTTCAGACATGACAAAGTTCCTTAGTTAGCTAATGTTCCATGCCAATTTTCTCATGTGGAGAAGCCCAGCTATATCAATAGCTTGGTTTTGAAGACTGTTGTAGATTCTCTATGGATATTAAGCCATTACATTCTGTGTTGCATGATCAAGAAGCACATGGTTGAGGAATCCACATGGTGCTTCCTGTCACCTAAACCTACCTTTCTGGCCTATGCTGTCTGGCCTTTGTGTGCCTGAATTGCCAATAAAGGATGCACTCACAGATGCAGTCATTTTATATTGACAATTAATTTGCAAGTCTAATGACATGTTATATCCTCCTGTTGCATCTTTAACTTTCATGACAAAGAACATCTAAAGAAATTTATGACCACCAAGCTAACCCTGCAAAGAATACTGAAAGACAGTTTGGATACTCATGAATAAAACTACTAAGCAAGCCAGACAATTAACCAGTATGGAAAGATAACATGTCAACAGTAAACCAATATATAACAGTTATAAACTTTAATGTGAGTGGCCTCAATTCACAAATTAAAAGAAACAGACTGGTAGAGTGGATCAAGAAGCAATGAACAATCACATGCTGTCTACAAGAAACCCATCTAACCCAAAATGAAACTCACAGACAGAAATTCAAAGGATGGAAAACAATGCATCAGGCAACAGAAAGTGAAAAAAAAAAAAAACAAGGGTAGCTATTTTTTGGCAGACAATGTGAACTTCAAACCAGGAATGATTCTAAGACATAAAGAAGGTCACTACATACTGGTTAGGGGAAAAATTCAAGAGGAAGAGATAACTATCTTAAATATTTATGCACCAAATTTCAAAACACAAAGTTATCCAAAGCAAGTATGTATAGAAATGAAAAATCAAATAAGCAATAACACAATTCTAACAGGAGAACTTAACACACCATGGACACCAAGAGACAGATCAACCAGACATAAGTCAGCAAAGCAATAACAGAACTGAATCATACCTGAAAATTAATGTACCTGATGGATATATAAAGAGTGTTCCACATGACAAAATCAGAATATATATTCTTATTAGCATTACATGGGATATTGTCTAAAATAGACCAAATACTAGCCCACAGAACATTTTTAAATAAATGCAAAAAAGTTGAAATTATCTCATGCCTGTTATCAGATCACAGTGCCATAAATCTACTAACTAATGATAAAAGAAACTGCAAAAATCACACAAACACATGGAAGTTGAATAACACACTCTTGAGCAATCTGTGCATCACAGGGGAAATTAAAGAACAAATTAAACAATACCTAAAAGCAAACAAAAATACAGATACAACTTACTGGAATGTGTGGGATGCAATAAAGCAGTCCTCAGAGGAAAATGTATTGCACTGACTTCCCACAATGTAATGAATACAAATAAACAACCTGATGGTACACCTCAATCTCTAGAAAGACAAAAGAAGTGAAGCCCAAAGTCAAAAGAAAGGAAGAAATTATAAACACCAGAGCAGAAATTAATGCTATAGAGACTAAGACTGCAACCCAAAGAATCAATGAATGAAACAGTTGGTTTTGTGAATGAATAAACAAAATTGATAAGCACCTAAACTACCCTATTTAAAAAAGGGAAGAAAAAGCTCAAATTCATGAAATAAGGAATGCAAATGACAAAATCACACCAGACTCTTGGGAAATACAGAAGATCAACATCTATTTTAAAATTGGCTACTTTCATTGGTTTAATAACACAGAAGCAATGGACAGATTCCTAGAAACATATGAAGTACCAAAGCTTGATCAACAAGATGTAAAACTACTGAATAACTCAATCTCTATTAATGAAATTGAAAATGTAATAATTCTCCTTACCCACCAAGAAGAGCCCAGGCCCAGATGGATTCACTGTGGAATTCTACAAGAAATACAAAGATATTTAATGCCAGCACTCCTCAAACACTTCAATGAAATCAAAAGGAAAGCAATTTTTCCTTAATCATTCCTGGAAATCAAATATTATTCTAGTTGCAAAACATGAGAAAGACCCAACTAAAAGAGAGATCTATAGGCCAATCTCCCTAATGAACACAGATGCAAAAATCCTCAATAAAACATTGGCAAACAGGATGGAGCAAATCATCAAGATGATACACCACAACCAAGTGTGATTCATCCCAGGCCTGCAGGGATGTTTCACCATATGTAAATCAATCAATGTAATGTACCATATCAATAAAACCAAAGGTAAGAATCACAAGAACATTTCTATAGATGCAGAAGAAGCTTTTCGTAAGGTGCAACTTCCATTCCTGAAGAGAACCTTACAGAACATTGGAATAGATGATCTTTACCTCAATATGATAATGGTCATCTATGACAAACCAACAGCCAGCATCATATTAAATGGTCAAAAGCTAAAGGCCTTTACCTTAAAATAAGGCACAAGACAAGGATGCCCCTCATTACTGATCCTAGTCAAAATAGTACTGGGAATACTAGCCAGAGCAGTGAGATAATAGATATTAAAGGGGTAAAGACAGGAAAAGAGAAGTTTAAATTATTATTATTTGCAGATGACATGATACTCTACATAGAAGACACTCAAAATTCCATTGGAAGTCTCCTAGATACAATAAATTCAGCAAAGTAGCTGGATACAAAGTCCATACTAAAAAATCAATAGCATTCCTATATACTAACAACAAAATTATTGACAGAGAAATAGGAGAAGCCACACCCTTCACACTATCACCCCAAAAACTGAAATACTATGAAATTAATCTCACAAAAGAAGTAAAAAAATATATTTAAGGAAAATTAATATCCTGAAAAATACATCAAAGAGAATCTCAGAAAATGGCAAGACATTGCTTGTTCATGCATATTAAGACTATATATTTTGTCTTTTTTTTTATTTAAGGAGAAAAGAAAAAAAACAGAGAAAGGGTACAAGTTATACAGATTTGCAGAAAAAAAATGAACAGTAGGAAATCACTAGTTAATGGATTACATATTGTCATCTTAGAAATAATTGTTCAAGTCACAAAATTAAAGCTTGTAGAGTGGACATTCCATCAATGATACTGCAAACAGTTCTGTTCAATGATCCAATAAAACTCTGTGATATCATTTTTTATCTTATACACTTAAATATACATGCAGTTATATAGTTTAGAGCACTTTCTTTTCCTCTCTTTTGTACAATGACTATTACACATTTTGGGTTTCATTGCTTCCACGGTTCTTATTACTTTTTTGGAAGAGAGTAAAACCAAATGTGACATAACAGAACAGAATCGGTCAAGTCAAAAGGGTGGACATAACAGATAATGTGAAAACATAATACAAGGTGATCAACAATGGTTACCATAATGCCTCCCACTATCTCTAATAGAATTGCCTGTATCGTTAGTTATAATACAATTGAACAAAACAGTAAAGAATAAAACCGACAAAACCAAAACATTGGAGACATTGTAGGTCTTCAAAAGTAGATAAATGTCAACGAGAATGAGCGTTATAATGAATCTCATTATCTTCACAGCTGATGCCTAAATTTTCGAACCTGATACTATCCAGCAAAACAGAATAGGGGAACATCAGTTAAAAACCAGATGGTGAGAGTAATACAGGGCTTTAAATTGAGGTAATGGAAAGTCAAAGTGGGTTACTATAATATACCCTGCTATTTTTTCCCTTTAATTAAAAGGATAAAAATAAAAAAGTAAATAATGGAGTGGAGATTGAGATAAAAGAGGGCATAACAACGAAACAGCACAGATCAAAACATAACCATTTAAGCAGAATAGTGTTTCACCACCAGATAATCCTGACCTAAAAGTAGTTACCATATTGTCTCTTTCCTTGAAATCCTTGAGTACAACTTCGTATACTGTAGCATTAAGTATATCAAAACAATGTAGAACCATTTAAGAGAATGACAGCATTACAGAGTATTTCGAATCGACTAACAGAAAATGAACAATGGTTTCTGTATAATCTCCTTGACTTTAAAAGGTTTTTGCTTATACTATCGTACATAATAAAATCCAGTAAGATACAACCTATTTAGACCATTGGAGACAGAAGGACAAAAGCTAGATGAGACTTCAAAACAAGATGATACTAAATCAGTATTACCTATTAAGATGTCATTTTCTCCAAAAGAGCTGTTCCTATCATCCAATCTTCTCTGTCTCATTTCTGTTGAGCTCTTATTCTGTCAGTAGCTGTCAGTTTGTCTTCTTCACTTTGTTCTCTGCTCCATTCGTTGTGGCCTCTCTGCCATTATTTCTGGATTCTTTGTATTTTTCTTTTTTTAGAATATCCTGCAATACTCTCTGTAGAGTTGAATTGGTGGTTGCAAATTCCCCCAGTTCCTCTTTATCCTGGAAGCACCTTGTTTTTCCATCAATTTCCAGGGACAGTTGTGCAGGATATCTCAATCTTGGCTGGAGATTATTATCTTTCAAAGCTTGAATTATTTCCCCCCACGCTCTTCGTGATTTGATGGTTTGTGCAGAGAAATCTGCTGTAATTCTGATGGGTGTTCCCTTGTAAGTGGTCTGTTTCTTGTCTCTGACAGCTTCTAATATTCTGTTCTTGTATTGAATTTCTGGAATTTTTATTATTATATGCCTGGGTGTAGTTCTGTTTGGGTTGTAGGTGGCTGGGGTCCTGTATGCCTCATACATCTGAGTATCTTTACCTTTTGCTAAATTAGGAAAATTCTCCTGGATTATTTCTGTGAGTAGCTTTTGTAGTTCACTTGTTTGTGTCCCTACTTCTTCTTTTATGTTCTTAATCCTTAAGTTATGGATCCTCTTATCATCTTCTTGTCTTTGTATTATTGCTGTTTGTTTCTTTGTTATTTTTAAGAAGTTTTTCATTTCATTCTCCCATATTATAAGTCTGCCCTCCAGTTCAGATAGTCTGACCTTAGTTTCTTTCAAGCTGTTATGCCAGTCTTTGATAGACTTCTTAGTATCTTGGTAGTCCCTTTGAACCTGCTTCACGTATTCTATGCTTTCTCTGTTTTCTCCATCAAACAATTCTCCCCTTTTTTTCTGTTCTTCCATTCCACCACGTTTTTTCTTGGGTGGTACTTAGCATTTCTCTAACTATTCTGCCTACTTCTAGCTTCAGGTCGTTGATAACTTCATTCCTGAATTGGTGGTCTATGAGGCTCTCTATATGGCGCCTTATGTGTATTGGTGCGGTGTCTGCTATTGCCTGTTTCTCAGAATTGGGGGCCAAGGAGCCTTTCTTGTTGCTGCCTCTTCCCATGCTGCCTCTTCTTCTCTGTTCCTTATATATGCAAGCTTATATAAGAGGCCCAGCTTCTCTCCCAGTCAGCCACAGCCTGATCGAATTGCGCCAGTTAGGTGTTCCAGCTCACCGCTGCGCACCAGGGAGTTACGGACCAGGCAGCCTACGCGTCTCCCCTCCCGGCCACTGTCAGGCTCTGGGATCTGGGTTGGGACAGCCTACGGGATCTGCCAGCAGCGTCACGCAGGCCAGGCACTTTTCACCAATCCCGCCCGAGAGGGGAATGTGTGGCTGGAGTCGCCACCGCGCCCTGCTCCTGCAGGACTGCTCGGGCCCAGAAAGTCCGCTGGAGTCAAACTGTGACTCAAACTGTGGTGGAGTGTCAGCCTCTCTCACTCACCTCGCCACAGGTCAGAACATGCCTCCCTGCCCGTCCTGTTTTTGACTCCATTCGCAGACTCCCGCTCCCAGAGTTTCCGCGCGTCTCTGTCCTTGCCGAGCCGATGTAGAGGCAGCCAGCCACCTCGTGGCGGGAAACCCAAATCGCGGCTTCCAATGGCGCGGGGTCCAGCCTCGGCAGCGAGGCTTTTCTGTTCCTGTTTTAGCACCAGGACTGCATTCCAAGTTGGTTTCTCTCAGCCGAGTTCGTTCCTGAGTCAGCAGAGCATAACTCCACCAGCTTATGTCTCTTTAGTCCACACCATACCTGGCTTCTGAGCCTAGTTTTTCAGAGATCCTCCGGAAGTTGCTGTTATCTGTCCGCCATGTTCTCCCGGAACAAGACTATATATTTTGAAAATGGCTTTTCTCTCAAAACTGTTATATAGATTCACTGCAATCCCAATGAACTAACATAGATCGAGAAAATCAACATAGATCAAGAAAATCAACATACCTCATAGATCTAGAGAAATCACTCCTAAAATTAATCTGGAACCAGACGAGACCTAGAATAGCAAAGACAATTCTAAACAGCAAAGGAAAGTCAGGAGGCATCACAATCCTTGAGTCGAACTTTATGGCTAAGCAATTATAGTAAAATCATCGTGGTGTTGGAATAAAAACAGATCTGAAGAACAATGGAATAAATTAGAAGATATGACCACAACTACAAACAAACTCAATCATCTTATCTTTGATAAAGGGGTCAAACATGTTCACTGGAAGAACCAGTCTCTTTAATGAATTGTGCTTGAAAAACTGGCTCACCATAGGCCAAAAACTAAAAATAGACCCATGCCTATCAAAATGTACTAAACTAAAATGTAAGTGGGTCAAAGATATGAATATTATAACAGAAACACTACATCTGTTGGAAGATAAATAGGGTACAATTCTTGAAGACATAGGAGTAGATAGAGAATTCATGAACAGGAATCAAACCACACGGAAAATACTTCCCAGAATCAACAACTGGGATCACATCTTATTAAAAAGTTTGTGCATGTCAAAAGAAATCTCCAGCATAGTGAAAAAAATAAGAAACCACAAACTGGGAAAAAATCTTAGTGAACCACCCCACAGACAATGGATTTCTGTCTAAAACATATAAAGAATTTTAAAAAATCAGACTCCCAGAATTCAAAGCTCTAATCCAAAAATAACATTTGAGATGAATACAAAATTCTCAGATGAAGAAATACAAATGGCAAATAAATACATGAAAAAATGTTCATCATCATTACTCATTAGAGAAATGCAAATTAAAACCACTCTGTGATTCCATCTCACTACAGAAAGAATGGCCAAAACCAAGAAAACTACCAACAACAAATGCTGGAGACGCCATGGGGAAAATGAAGCTCTCCTGCACCTTTCATGGGAGTTTAGCCTAGTGAAACCATTATGGGGTCAGTATGGAGATTCTCAAAAAAATGGGATAAGAAGGCCTACTTGATCCAGCTATTCCACTTCTAGGAATATTCCCAGAAGAACTGAAATCATCATACCTCAGTGATATATGTACACCCATTTTTATAGCAGCACAAATTTTAAAGCACCTGGATCTTGGAAATGGCCTAAGTGTCTGTAAACTGAGGAATGGATAAAAATCTGTGGTATTTTTATTCAGTGGAGTAGTACTCAGCTATAAAGAATGATCATATTGATATACTTATGAATAAATAAATGCAACTTGAGACCTTACTCATACATGAAATAAATCAAACTCACGTGTATAAATACTGTATACTCTCCCTAGTGTAAGAATCGGTAAGAGTACATAGAGTTTATGGTAATTATGATTACTCATTACATTGCTTTGGAAACTTATAATGTTCCCATTCATTAGTTGGAATGGTTTTATCCTGGGTTGTTTGATTTTATTATTTGTGATGGTATGAACAGCTATATTTAAAAAAACAAGACATTATAATAGCCACTGCTAATTTAATATCATCTTGTTTGAAGTGCTGCCATGCTTTTGTTCTTCTGTTTCCATTGGTTACATCATGTTTTATCTTATTGGATTTTATTATGTGTGATGGTATAAACAAATCTTTTATAAATAGTGAGATAATATGGTAACAGTTTTCCATTTTCTGTTATTTGGTTTTGAATGCCCTGTAATAATTTCATTCTCTTTAATGGTTTTATACTACTTTGTTATGTTTGATACTATTGTATATGAAGGTATCCTCAACTATTTCAAGTAAAGACAAATTATGGTAGCTCCTGATATATCGGGTTGTCTTGTGGTGAAATACTGTGTTGCTTAAATTGTTCTGTTCTGAAAAACTATAATTTGCAAGTCTCCCAAATCTTTTACTGATTTTGCTGATGTGAAAAAAAATGTAGGATGCACAATCTGAGTTCCCAATAATCAATTATCACAACTCTATAGACCTATCTGAACTCACAGAAATTCAACTATAGGCTCCCCTTATTCCATCTAAAATCGACCTTGAACTTAAGTAGTTCTGCAACATGTTACTAGACTTTTACAAGCACAAGAGGGATAAGTTTCTCAGAGCCTCCCTTCTCATTTTTAGTTTACATTTACACAGTGTGTAACAATGCCATGTCTCTATGGTCCAGAGACCCTCATGTCTTTCCTTCAAACTACTGTTTTTGCAATCAATGCTATTTTTACATTGTCTGGGGGAACCTATTTGTGTTAATTCAAGCAACTCTAGGTAAAATGCAATTTTACTCTTCATTTGCACTAGTGAGTTTCACACTGCTTTTTCTCATTTTCTTTCAGCATCTTGCACTTTTAATTTTTCCTTATCACCACTGTGAGTTTCATACTCACTTGGTCTAAAAATATTATGCACACTGAGAAATAGTATTTATAAAAAAAAGTGTTACTCTGTCATCAGCATCTCATGGCTCAGACTGACAAATTCTCTCCTGTTGAGCATGGTGACTAAGCATAAATGTGATGAGATAGGGCAAATGTCTATCAGCATTCAGTAAAACTGAAAGGCCATGTCTGTGAGTGAAAGTGTCAGTGACGAATGAGACCTGAGTGATGTGCATTTGTGATTGATGTAATTATATGCAAAAATTTTGGAGCCATTGAAGCTGAATACACATGCAAGCCTGTGGCATGGCCTGGGCATGATTGAACTGAGAATGAGGAGACATTACAGGGGGCAAGATAGGACAAAATAGTTTTCCTAAATTAGCATCATTTGTTGCTCTGAGGGATCTTTGAAATCCTGCCAAGATCCTGCTCAGGTTTCCTCTATTGTCCACTAAACTCCTTTCTGGTTCTGGTTAAATACTTGCTACCCAGCATCATTCAGCCAGGTGGCTAGCAGACTTATGAGCTCTGCCAAGAATTTTACTTCTCTTGCAGCCCTAAAGACTGTGTCACTTGTTTCATTGTTTTGGGCCTTTGCCATGAACCTGTTTGAGGGGCTGGGGATCCAGGAATGGAACCCAAAATCTTGGTGGCAGAAAAGGGACTCTACAGTGGAGATGTCTGATGTAGAGTGTAACTTACTGTTGCTGAGTTCCTGGAGTGGAATACAGCACACAGAACATGTGTATTTCACTTTCTTCGGAAAATCCTTTCATTTTCTTTGAAAAAAATCCCTTCTCCCATTAAATCATGCAGAATTCTGTGTCTGAAGTGCAACAGAAACATAATGCAGAACTGCACTTCCTTAGGAAGGCAGGCCATGTGACTTCTAAGGATAGTTTGATGCACCTCTTGTGGGAAATTCATGATCATTCTCCTTGTTATTCTGAGGTTGGTGTGGTCATTGTGGCAGACTGGGAGAAACATATATAAACTGCTGCATTGAGGAACCTTGAGCTCTGATCTCTGTCTTGTACACTTGGTATCTTTGCTGGGATGCGGTGACAATTGGCAGGCAGGCACATGGAACAACACACGGTTGACTTCCCAGTTTTCCTGGATGCCTCACTTGTGCTGCTTCCTCACCTCCTCTTGCTGCTGCCTCCAAAATATGCAAACCCTGTAAAACCTCTGGGCTACTCTTCACCTCTTGGTACTCCCAGGCAAAAAATGGCGCAAGAAGGTAAACAACATGGCAAATTAATTGCTTGACCTGTTTTGTATCAACAGGAAAAGAGCCTCACTTTGAAAGTTTGCAGCACTCTATTTAAAGAGTTAAAAGGAGAAGGGGTAATCTTCGAGGCCTAAGTAGCTGCCTGACACACTCAGGTTTGTGAGTTCAATCCCATGTTTAAAAAAAAAAAAAAACCAAGAAAGATCAAGTGTTTAAAATGGCTGTCAAGGAATATGGATTTAAAAGTACTTTTGTAATTGACATTATTGAGGGTATCCTTCATGGTTGTGAAATGACACCTTTGGACTGGAAAGTCTCAGTGCGTACTATTATCACTCCAGCCCAACATCAGGTGTGGCTTAAGAACATACTGGTGCTGAGAACAAGCAAGCTATAAATAATATTGATTGCTATCTCCCTATAGGAGCTGCTGAATTATGAGGGGAGAGAGATTTTTCAGACATTCCTCAACAAGTTCATTGCCACCCTCAGGCTATTATCCTCAAATTGCTTTAAAAGCTTGAAAAAGAATCCCTGAAGCAGTGGACACACAAGGTTTTTAGTACTATCAAACAGGAGAACACTGAACCTTGCCTTGCCTTTATAGAAGTTTAAATAAAGCTATTGAATGCCAGGTGAACAACAAGGCAGTCGCCCCTATCTTTTTTTTTTTTTTTTTGTCTTTTTCCTTTTTATCAATACCAGGGATCGAACTCAGGACTGCCTGCTTGCAAGGCAGGCGCTTATGCCACTGAGCTAAATACCCAGCCCCAGTAGCCTCTAGCTTGTTAAAACAATTAACATTCAAAAATTTAAACCAAGGCTACAAAAATGCTTTAAGAGATGTTTCTGTGATACCTGACACTAGCTTGGAATTCCCTGGTATGTTCTAGAAGGTTCCTACTACTTTTCATGATCCTTTACCTCCTAGGACAGCTCTCCAGGTCTTTGCTGTTCACCTACATCAAGAAAGAGGCACTTTTCCATCCTTGGCATCATTGTTGCTGGGTATACTTTTTTTTAATGTGTAGCCCAGCTAATTGTCTTGCCTTGTTTCCTCTAAAACGTGTGATGTTACTCATGGAAATCAAGCATTTGGCTCTACTGTGGTGGCTACTGCTATTCCCCTGGGAGGTGAATGCTGAAGCCTCTCTGTAACTATTGACAACCTTTCCTTTTCAGGTTTGCTACACACTGGAGATGACGGTTTTGTTTTACTCCACTCACCTGGAAATACTTTGTTTCCCATTGCCAATGCTATTCCCTCTCATCACTTGAGGATGTACTGGAACACCTATAGTCCTTGGAATTGATTTAATCAATACTGTCTTACCACTTACCAAAGCTGACTTTTCCTTTTTGCTGTCATCTGCTGTTCACTCGGCAAGACACAGGTCTGGGAATTTAGCTTAGTGGCGTGAGTGCCTGCCTTACAAGTGCACAGTCATGAGTTTGATCCCTGGGACCAAAAAAAAATCCTCTGCAAGTGACTTTGGCTGTCTATTTGCATTCCATTTTTATTGATATGACCCATGATCACATTTTGTCTCTATTAACCCCACTTCCCTTTATCTTCAAACTTTTTTTGGTTAGCACCGCTTTAAATAGTGCCCTCACTGTCTTCACTGATGGGACCCTCCATCATGAAGTTGTAACATATGTTTTTATAATACTTGGAAACACCTGTGTTCACTACCACAAACCTCTTGTCAATGCAGTGAGCTCTCTGTGTTATCCTTGCTTTGCAATTTTTTTTTCATACCAAGTCCTTAACTTAGTTACTACCTGTTTTTGTGTACATAATGCTATCCCACACTGATCTTCTATTGTTATCTCTCCTGTAGCAATAGACTCACACTTAATGTCTCATTTTTGCATCTACAGGCTCCCCTTTGCTTTCCCCATGCCCCTCATTTTCTTTGACATGTAGGTAGTCATTAAGCCCTACCTGTTGTTTGATATGATAATGCTATTACTTATTATCAAGCACTGAATATTCTGTTACCTCTTTTTTTGGGCAGGGTCTTTTTGACACAGTGTCTCTATATGTAGCTTGGGCTGCTCTTGAGATTAATTTGTAGTCTACCCTCATTTGATAACACTAAAGAAAGCCCCACCTTTTTTCACAAAGCAACATGTTCCTTGCACAAATTGTTTCACATTCCACCTTCTGCAGCTGGAGCTTTTATTTCCACTGGTTTCCATTGTGCTGCCATGCCTCCCCTTTTTCCTGTGCTGCTGTCAACTCTTGTGGCCTCTGCTCGAATGACTCATGGTAACATGCTACACACAGTGTTCCTACTTAAAACTTTTTCATTTCTTCAAGTTTTTGTTGATACATTTTCTGTTTTTATTTGTGCTTCAGGACTTCTTGGTGAATCTGCCTGGCATGTAATTCAACACCTCCTGGCTGCATTAGCTTTCAAGGGTGTATCTTCCTTTTTTAAACTGACAATGGTCCAGCCTACACCTCACAGCCTTTTGCTTCCTGTTGTTCCACATGGCAAATTTGTTATGTAACTTGTATCCCCTCTAATCCCAGTGGCCACACTGTCATTGAACAAGCTCCTTATTCACTCAAATCTCTTCTCTTGAAACAATTAAAGGAGAAAAATGCTCTTCCTGCACAAGTTTTACTATTCTGTCCATGGCGCTATTTGCTTTCAGTTACTTGTCTTTCCCTACAAGGCTTTCTTCTTCTCTGATTCAAATACATTTTCATGAGGGTATACCTCTAACAAAGCATTTTATATTATATAAAACACCCCAAGAGCCACGTAGGCAGGGTCAGGTGCCCCTACTGAACTGGGTAAGATGGGATGCTTCTATGTTACTGCATTGTGTGGATTTCTGCTTATTGTGTTTTCCCTACACGGAATGAGTTGGTACCACAGGCTACTCAACATAATTCCACCATTTCTCCTCTCCCAGAATCAAGCCTTGGATTCTTTTGTACCAGATCTTTGCTAGTTGCTGTGTAACAAATCCACCTGGTTTATTTGTAGTTGTAAATTCTAAATTTGTAAGAAGGTATTATAATTTGGCTTGATTAATGATATGCTCAAGTTTACTCTGATTTTATATTTGTCAGTCTGTCCACATATCAGTTGCTTGTTTGTTCAGTCGGCTTGAAAAAAGATGCTGAAATTTGCTGAGCTTGTGATTGTTCATACCTGAAAAACTGCCCATACAGGAGTGCTCAAGGTGCACAGAACATCTGGGAAATGTCCTGAGGGCATGGAATGCGGGAGGTGAACAGGTGTTCCAGCACTGGGGGCACGGATTTTAAGAAGTGAGCTAGTTTTCTTCTGTTTTATTTCTTCTGTTTTCATCTAAGTTATCTTCTGTTTTTATCTCTCCTGTGGAAATGGACTCACACTTAGTGTCTTTTTTTACATCTACAGATTCTTCTTTGCCCTCAAAATGCTGCTGTTTTTCCTTTACATATATGCAGTCATTTACACCTACCTGGATTTTACAAGATAATGCTATTTCTGATCAAGGATTGCATATACTCTACAGCCCCCACTACTTTTTTTGGCCTTTTTGAGGCAGGTTCTCCCTATGAAGTTCAGTCTGGCCTTGGGCTTACTCTGTATTCTACCCTCTTTTTGATAACACTAAGCAAAGCCATGCCTTTTTTCAACAATAAGCTTGTTCCTTGCATAAATTGTTTCACATTCCATCTTCTGAAGCTAAAGCTTTTATTTCCACTGGTTTCCATTGTGCTGCCATGCCTCACCATTTTCCCTGTAATGCTGTCAACTCTCATGGCCTCTGTTCCAATGACACTTGGTAAGCATGCCACACACTGTTCCTTGATTTCTTTTTCATTTCTTCATGTTTCTGTTGATACAATTTCTGGTCTTATTTTGGCTTCACCACTGCACAGTGAATCTGCCCAACATGTAGTTCAACATCTCCTGACTACATTTGCAATCATGGGTGTATTTTCCTTCCTTAAAACTGACAATGGTCCAGCTTATACCTCACAGGCTTTGGCTTCCTTTTTTTCCACATGGAACATTTTTCATGTAACTTGTATCCCCTATAATGCCACTGGACAAGCAATCATTGAACAAGCACATTATACTCTCAAATAAGCTTACTGCCTCTAATATACTGTGTTGTTATCAGTCCTTTCTTCTGGATGTCCAACAGCTAAGGTTTAGAGACCAAAAATGAGAGACACAGATGGGCTAAATGGATAGCCAATATTTTGGCCCCAGTGCTTAAATCTTGGAGGAGACCCAAGATGTAAAAGAAATTCTGCTTACCCTGCTTGCCCTATCAAAAGATACTCAGTGAGTACCTAGTATTCTGATGAGGAAGATGATGAGACCACAGTGGAAAGTGAACTTTGATGCAAGGTGTGCCTAAGGAGAGTCATGAGTCACCAGAAGAATCTCCTAAGCTTTCCCAGAAATCAACATGGTTAAGCAATGGCCCTAACTCTTCCAGGTGGCTGACACTGACAGAAGAGATATGAGCAGCTATGCATGGTTATAAGATTGTTCTTGTGTAGACTTAACCGGCCTTGATAGGAAGTAATGAACCAATTGTCCTTAGGGCAGTCTTCATGTTAGCTTGGTATTGAACCTTCTGCAGAAAAGTCTGGCCCCTGGAGGTACAGTGCAATGTAAAATGCAATTAATCACGGATCACATACATCCTCTGACAATTGCTGGCTATGCTGGTAACTGACTACCATTATGAACATATGGACTGTGCAGTGGTGGGAGCTCTAATACAGCCTCTGATCTCTGCTGGTCACCCATCTGTGTATCAACCAAACAAAAAGGAGGGATTTTTTGGAGCCATTGAAGCTGAATACTCATACAGGGCTGTGATGTGGCACACGCATGATTGAACTGAGAATGAAGAGATGCCTCAGGGGGCAAGATAGGCCACAGCTGAGGCCACGTAGACACTTTGTGTGGGATAGTTCTCTGCATTTGGAAACATCTGTTGCTCTGAGGGGGTCTTGAACCTCTCCCAAGATCCTGACCAGGTTTCCTCCATTGTCCACTCAACTCCTGCCAGAATGAGTTGGCCAGCTGGCTAGAAGAGTGATGAGCTCTGCCAAGGATCTCTCTCCTCCTGCAATCCTGAAGACCATGCTGTGTTTCTCATTTCTTAGAGCTTTTTTGGTACACCATTTTGGTGTCTTGGTTTCTAGGAAAAAACCCCAACATGAAACATAAAATGTATCTGTTTTAAAGACTCAGCACTGAAATATGGTATTGTTGGATGATGACAAGACCAAGTATCAAACCTGTTTAAGACAATTTCAGTATACAGACGCTCTTCTATTCCACTGTACATTTTTGGTTCACCAATGCCAAATCCTCTTACATGACACAACTTTCCTCAAGACATTTCCACTCCAATCAATGACCTACATATGAATTATTTCCTGTAGGACACACACATAAATATGCAGGTTTTATGATATGTCTCCACTAAGTCATGCTCATGACAAACTTAACAATCCTGAGCCATTCCAGGCCTGAGAGGAGAAATAGACAGCTAATCTGCCCTTCATGTGAGCTGGTGGAAGTCATGTGGGGAATAGTAGGGGAAACCAGCCAATGTGTCCATGTTGTGATTCTGTGGAAGTGATTCTGGTTCTCAGAAGAAAAGCAAGAAAATAACTTACACTTCCTGTGAGCTAACCACTGCATTGGCTGGGAGAGGAGCACCACAATCAACTCCTCCCACCACCAACCATCTGACTGGCTTAGAGGACATGCTGAGTTGATAGCAATGGAGGTATCAAAACAACTTAATCCTTGTATTACTTGATTGACTTTGCAGCCTAAGGCTAGTATTCTTAAGCATGCATTTAAATTGGTAAATAATGGTAAAAGAAGTTGCAAAAACTTCATACATATATGGAAATTAAATAAAACTCTCCTAAAAAACCAATGGGTGACAGGTGAGATAAAGGAAGAAACTTAAAAATACCTACAACCTAACAAGAATATAGATGCAAAATCCTGTACCTAATGGGATTCAATGAAAGTAGTCCAAATAGGGAAATTTATAGTAGTCAAATCTCACATCAGGAAATAGAAAGAACACAAACAAATAATGAAATGTTGCATCTCAATCTTCCAGAAGAAGAATGGCAAGACAAACACAAATCCCATACAAGAGAGGAAATTATAAGACCAGACAAGAAATTCATGCAAAGAAAACAATTCAAACAATTAATGAATCAAAGAGGTGGTTCACTTAAAGAATAAACAAATTGGTAAACCCTTGGACAACCATATCATAAAAGAAAAAAATAAAGACTGAAAACCATGCATTGATGAATCAGAAGAATAAAATAACTACAGATCCTGTGAAAATTTAGAAGATCATCAATATCTACTTGAAAAGCTTATGCTTTCATAGGTTAGAAAATATAGAAATGCACTGATTCCTAGATACATATGAAATGCCAAATCTGATTCAAGAAGATATAAAAATTCTAGAAAACATAGTATCAGTTAATGAGAATGAAGATCTAATTAAAAATGTATCAGCTGCTGGGCACGGAGATGCATTGCTGTAATCCCAGAGCTTGGGAGGCTGAGGTACAAGGATTGTTGTGAGTTTGAAAGTAAACAAGGCTACAAACTGAGCTCAAGGCCAGCCTGACCTGAATAATGAGAGCCTGTCTCATGAGCACATTAAAAAAAAAGAAAAACAATGTGAACAGAAAAGCAAATGACCAACATAAAAAAGTCTAGTTCCTGATGGATTTACTGCTGAATTCTACAATAAATGTAGAAAAATATTTAAGGCCACTGCTGTTTAATGATTTTGAAAGAGAAGCTGTTCTCCCTAACACATTCCTGGAGGCAAGTATTACCCTGATACTAACACCAGAGAAACACCCAACCAGAAAAAGAAAACTATAGGACAGTTTTCCTAATGAACATAGCTACAAAAATCCTTAATAAGATACTAGCAAAGTGAATGTAGCAAATCATCAAGAAGATTTTAAAACCTGATCAACTTGGATTCATCCCAGGAAGGCAGGGATGTTTCAGTACATGCAAAGCAATAAATTTAAATGTCCTACAGCACAGGCAAAAACAAAAGTGTCATGGTGATCATCTCAATAAATGCACAATAAGCTTTTGATAAAGTCAAGCACTGATTTGTGATAAAAACCCTACACTAAATAACAGCAGATGACCTTTATCTCAAGCTGATAAAATCAAAAAATGATGGGGTTGGGGATGTAGCTCATTGGAATAAGCACCTGCCTTGCAGTTGTGTAGTCATGAGTAGGTTCACCAGTACCGATAAAAAGAAAAAAACAACAACAAAAAAAATCAGACAATGACAATGAAAATCCAGCATTATACTTAATGGAGAATAACTGAAAACTTTCATTCTACAGTTATGAAAAGGACATGGATGACTACTATGACCATTTCTATTCAATATAGCTCTTGAAACATTTAGACAAAAGAGAGAAATAAAAATAAGTATATAATAGAAATTAGTTAAATTATCATTGTTTACAGATGATATGATATTCTAAATAGTAGATGCCAAAAACTCCACCAAAACTGCCCTAGAATTAACAACCAAATTCAATAATGTAGCTGGAGACAAAGTTGATAATCAAAAATCAATAGCATTTCTGTATACAATCAACAACCTCACCAAGAGAGAAGTTACACAAACCAGACCCTTTGCCATAGCCTCCAAGAAAATGAAATACTTGGAAAGAACCTAACAAAGAAAGTAAAGGACTTACATATGGAAATTTATAGTACATTGTAAAAGGATATTGAAGAGATTATCAGAAAATAGAAAAATGTCCCCTGCCCATTCTGTGCATTGTGTTTTCACTCTGTAATTTCTTTTGATGTACAAATATTTTTTAATATAGTGGGATCCCAGTGGTTGATTCTTTAAAATGTGTATTTTGTTCACGAAGTCTCACTAGTGTTTCTGTTTTAATATTTAGATCTTTCATCTACTTTGACTTATATTTATTTCATGGTGATAGACGTGTCCAGTTTAAGTATTTAGTATGAGGAAAGTCATTTTCTTCAGCACAATTTATGGAAGAGGCTATTTGTCTTCCACTGAACTTATTTGGCTCCTTTGTCAAAGACAAGGTAGCAGAATGTATTTGTAGTTTTATTTGCCTTTTCTAGTCTTTTTGGATGATTCTCAGGTCTGTTTTTCTGCCAGAACAATGCTGATTTTCTGATAGTAGCTTTCTAGTATTATAGCAAGTCAGGAATTGTGATGCTTCCAGACTTGCCTTTGTGGCCCAGCAATGTCTTTGGCGATCTAGAGAATTTTGGTTTCCAAATGAATTCTAGAAATGTTTTCTCTACATTTGTGAGCTATCCTAATGGTATTTTGTTGGGCAATTAATTACATCTATATGACAGTTTGCAATAAGATTTTCTGAGTTTTCTCCATATACTTGAAGGTAGTTTTACTGGTCTCTTATACTCACCAGATGAAACCTAATATGTATGATCCTAAGAGTTTCAAACTGTTGAGTTCTTCTTCCCAAGGATATCAACAATAATATGATATTTTTTTGTTTGTTTGAAGCAGGATTTCCCTATGCAGTTCAGGCTGACTGTGGACTCATTTCTTAGTCCAGTAAATTCAAACTGATTGTCCTACTTCAGCCTCTTAAGTCCTAGGATTACAGGTGTGCACCTAACACTTGAAAGAATTACTGGTGTTTTTTGAAACATGAAGAAACAGTCATGAGATACACATGCATTCATTAACTGCTATTCCCTTTAAGAAAAAGTGTTTAATTTAACACATAATATCATTGGAGTGTAGGGAATGACAAGATGTGTTTCAATCTCTTATGTGCTGGTGATGCCAGAACAGACTACCAGCAGAAACAGGAGATGTCACAGGTAGAAATATGAATCAAATGTGAGCATTAGTATTAAGAACTCAGAGAGTATTGTATTTAATGATGATGAGGAAAAGACCAGTGGAAAGCAATGAGAGACCTGGTGGGCTTAGCTTGTTCTGACTATAGATCATTCTTTATTGTAAGAATGAATATCACAAATTTTGAAATAATTCAAACTATGTACTTTGTACACTTGAAAATATTGAGGCTTGGCACTGTAGCTCAGCTGTTTTGTAGCTCGGCACAACAGATGCCATCTTGTACCCTGCATTTATCTCATGCTCTGTATTTGACCCAGGAAAATTAAAAATCACTCATGATATTAGTTCCATGAGAAAAACAAAAGGAGCTGTACCCAAAGAAAAAAAGTAACCTGCTAAAAAAAGAAGCAGGATACAGCTGTCAAATAAAAATTCATTTAAGATTCTAGCTAGATTGTTTCCAAACAGGATGTCTTTTGTGATTATCTCTTTTACAAATGCTTAACTTTCCAGTTCAGGGACACTTGTTTTGATTCTGAAATGGGGAGTGTGGTCTGTATATAAGTGGTTCAGATATTTAAATTCCAAATTTATACTTTGGATGCTTGAATTCCTATACTGTTGTTCACAAACTCACCTCAAGATGCAGAAAGATTTACTGACACAAGCAAACATCAGGATTAAGGGTCAGTGCCCCTGAAATGAAAGAATAATAGTGAAAAGGAGGGAAAAAATCACAAAGACCATGAGTTATGATGCCAAATCTTTTCCACAGCACTAAAGAGGCAGAAACAGGAGAATGGTCATGTATGCAAGACAATCTAACCTACATGGTGAGTGAAAGGTCAGCCAGAACTACAAGGTGAGACTATGTCTTTAAAAACAAAAATAAAAATGAAAAATGAAAAAAACAAGGGAGAGAGAGAGAGACTATTAAAGGAAAACAAAAACAATAGAGCTGAGTGAAAGCTGACCTAAATTGGCAATTATGGAATGATGTTGCCGAGGAAAGCTGGCCATGTAGTAGTATCTGGGCAGCAGTGACAAATACAGAGCTAGAAATGGTGCCTATAGTGCTACAGCACAACAGTGACTTCCTTCCACCAATAAATCTGCAATTTGCTAGAATGAAGAGGTCCAAAAGCTCATGGAAATCTTAAACTAACAGCAAGTAAGTAACTTCACACAAAGGCTTTGGAACATGGCCTTTAGCAGATATTTCATGTTCAAATTGAAATAGGACAAATATAATGCTGCTCTGTTTGATGTCAAATGCACCAAGTTGGTTGACTCACAACATTGAGGAATGAAGTCACAAATCAAAAGAAGTTCAGAAAGTTTTCTGGGAAAAAAAAAACAGAAGAATAGCCCTGCATTTTTAGGAATGTTCTTCAGTGTTTAAGGCACAGACCTATTGTCAGGGGACATTTTACAGGAAAGTCACAATGTGGGTACATTGTGGGTCTCAAACTACAATCAACCTATAAACTTGTAGTGGCTTAACTAATATTATTCAACCCTTGGAAGAAGTCACCCAGAAAAAGTATGTTGAAAGAGCCAAGGCATTTTGTGGGAACAATAATCCAGTTGTTTTGGTCATTGAGTATGGTAACTGATGCCTCTCTGGACTTCCTGGAGGAGGTGGTGATAACTGTAGTACATTTCAAGCTGTTGTTTTTCTCTCCAGGAGGCATGTAGACATGGTCACTACATCTTCACCTTCTGCCTTTCTTCAGTTGTACCTCTAGCAGGGATTGTTGTTTTTAGGTTTTTACACTGACTCCTTTGAGTTTCCATTTCCTCTCTGACTGTATATCAATTACTCTCTACTTTGACCTCCTCTAGTAAAATAACAATACTATTTGAATGGATAAAGTAATGTTTAAACATTTAATGAAATATTATTTAATGGGGGCCTGGAATTTAGCTCAGCCGGCAGAAGCACCTGCCTGAGAAGTGCTAGGTTGTGAGTTTCATCCCTGGTAACTAAAAAAAAAGTGTTTTAAACTGCAATGAAAGAAAATAACTTCATTGAAGATGTAGATTAACAAGATTTTTAATTAAATATTTCAATGGCAAATTAAACATTGGTAATAATCATGCTTAGAATCTAAAGATGCTAGGCTGCATATTGAGCTCAGTGGTCAAATCACCTGCCTGGCAAGCACAAGGCCAGGAGTTCAATCCCTGGTACCAAAGAAAAATCTACAGTTGTCAACCCTGTAGTGCTATGAGCACAACTATTGAAATTGATAGTTGTTCATTAAAAAGCTCAATGTTTCTTTTGTTGTCTATGAAGTACCTACAAATAACATGGTAACTACAGTGAATAATACACTGTGCACTATACCATTGCTCCTTGCTAAGAGCTGCTCTTATTTTCCCCACATAGTTGAAAGATGAAAATGACAGGTGATGATAGAGAAACTGTGATAATAATTTTTTCAATTTTATTGGATATTTCACTACATCCACTAAGTACATTTTATTTGCTACAATTATGCTAAGTGAAATAAATAAATAATTCTTAATGTTACAGGCAGCTGTGTTAGTCAGAAATATACGCAGTCAGATAGTTATATAATGGAATGAAACTCCTGACCTACTATGTCTGGTAGGTGTTAGTATTCTATAAAACAGAAGAATGAATTTTAGGAACAAAGGAGGTAAAGAGCAGAATATACTACTGAGAGAAAAAAGTGAAAGGTTTTTGCTCTAGATAGGATATTACTGTTGTACTCTAAGAAAGTAGCTTCATCATTTTGTGTATTATAGCAAACCTGTACCGCGGCTTACTAAATGTTTTCTTTTCTTAACTGATATGTTAAGTGACCCAATTGATATGTTGAGCAATACTCTCCCCTGTAAAGAATTGCAAGAATTTCACTTAATTGAGATGTTAATCACGGAGCGGCCCTCTACAAACAAGAAGAGTGGTGCTAAAACAAGCTAACAAGGGCTGTTAATCATGGGTAGGCGCCTCTATTCTTCGCTAAAGAACTAAAGAAGACAAGAAGGCCCACTAATTTACACATTGTTTGAAGTAGTGTGTTTATATGCAGGGAGATTTGCCCATGAGTTTAACCTTTTTACCTAACCTTAGTTACTCTTCCCACAAGATAGATACTCGCCGTTTTCCTGTTCTGTAGCGCGCCTTATTGCCTCCCCCCACCCACCTATCTGGGCCATAAAGAATTTGGGTTTCTGGTGACCTCTCCCCGACCTGGTGATGATCTGTCATAAGATGAGCCGGCCCCAATTTTAGGAACTGCTTAGCTTAAGAGAAATTACCGGGTAACGCTATGGCCCAAATCCCAATCGGTGCTTTCCTTTTGTTCTGTATGTATCAATGGGTTAGATATCAGATCTTTGTAAAACTTAAGTTCCAGCATCTCATAACTCGTGACCCCTTTGCACTCACTGGCGAAGACAAGCTGTCCTGGGATAATTAACTCTCCACTTTCTTCTCCAAATATTGCTGCAGACGTGCCACTCTGAGATAATGTCAGTCTGCAGGATGGGAGTAATTTGAGCAACAACAGGAACTCCCGGGACTGTCAGAGCTAAGTGGACAGCAATACAGTTTCCAGATGCGGGTCAACAGGTTTAATGGCCTTACAGGTTTCCTCCCCACTTTCCCTTACTTTTAAAAACCCCTTTCCCCAGTCTTGGGCGTGCAGTCTTTGGGTTGATCCAGGAGAGACTGTGCCGCCAGGACTGGCTCAATAAAGCCTTTGCCACTTAAGTTTTGGACTCTTGTTTCCGTGGACTTTATACCGGGGCCCACGTTATAACATTTGGGGGCTCGCCCTGGATGGAAGCAAGACTCCAGACTCATTTCCGAACATCTGAAAGTAAGTGCTCTGGAGGTTTTGTTTGGGCCGTGGTCAATTTGTAATTTTGAGGGGACGCCCTCAATTTGGGAGTGGGAACCACCCGAGGACAGAGTCAGTTGTTTTGTCGGACAAATTCTGTCCATCTGTGAATCTGCCCCGGGTGAGGAACCACTCCGTTCGGAAGGGGACGCCCTTAATTTGGGAAGTGAAGCCCCCGAGGACGGAGTCAATTGGTTTTTGCCATTTGTGACTCCGCCTGGGTGGGGAACCACTCCATTAGTTAAATTTGTTAATTCCTCCAGATCCCAAAATTTGACTAATTTTTGAGCAAAGGCCATTCTGCTGCAGCTTGTCTTGTCTTGTCTCGTCTTGTGTGTTGGTCTGTGTGTTCATTTGTTCTAATTGTTCCCCTTTTGGTCACCTAACTCTAACAGAGCCTTCTTTCTTAAGAGCTCCTTCCTGGAATTAGGAGCGGGCAAAGGTGATTCCGACCGTTTGCCTAGTCTCTGTAGCTTTTCTGTTTAACCCTAACTTTGCCTTTTAAGTTTTTTTCCAGCAAAACCAGCGACACCACCAGCTATGGGTCAGAACGAGTCCATTATGGGTCGGAACGAATCTGTTCCCAGCACTCCCCTTAGCCTTGTCATTGACCACTTTAAAGAATTCCAGAGGCGAGGTGGGAGATATGGGGAAAAGGTTCGCAAAGCCAGACTAACAACCTTTGTCACACAGGAGTGGCCCCTGGGGACCCAAGGAGTCTGGCCCCCTTTTGGGTCCTTTGATATGGAGACAGCTCGAGCGGTCCGCCAGTATGTATTTGGGCCCCCCGCTCACCCCGATCAGATTGTCTATATCCAGGCTTGGATAGATATAATCTATGATGCTCCCCCTTGGATTGAGCCACCTCCGAATGGAGTCCTAGCAGCCCTCAAACCGAAATCCAAGGCTGAAGAGGAGACATCCAAGCCCAACGCACCTCCAGTCTTACCTCCGAGCGAAGACTTCTCCGACCCGCTGGACATCCTTCCCTTACCCGCTCCCCCGTATCCTGCCCCTGAGCCACAACCTGACTCCACCTCGCCCTCCCCACCTCGGCCCATTCGAACCTGCCGCCACGCTCGACCAGAGGGACCTCTGGAACAGGGCCACGAGGCAGCGCCACTGTGTCCTCTGCGGGAGGTCCCAGCCCCGAGTGGGGGCTCCATGTTTGTGTATACCCCCTTCTCTTTCTCTGACCTCTATAACTGGAAAAGTCAGAACCCCCCTTTCTCGAAGGACCCGGAATCTCTGATTAGCCTTATAGAGTCTGTTTTCTCCACCCACCTTCCCACTTGGGACGACTGCCAGCAGATCTTACGCATCCTTTTCACGGCTGAGGAAAGGATGCGAATCTGCGCTTTGGGGCAAAAGGGAGTCCGAGAACCGGATGAATCTCCATCCACTGATCGGCAACGAATTGAGCACTTGTTCCCCTCCTCCCGATCCGAGTGGGACCCTAACACGGATGCAGGTAAGAAGGCTCTCGATGAGTATCGCCTGAGGCTCTTAGATGCACTTCGTGCGGCTGCTAAGAAGCCCACCAACCTGTCCCAAGTGAGTGCAGTGCAGCAGTTAGCCGATGAGTCTCCAGCTGTGTTCTTAGAGCGCCTTTTAGAGACCTATAGATTATATACTCCAATCAATCCGATGGCACCCGAGAACGCACGAGCAATTAATATTGCTTTCGTGTCCCAGTCGGCCCCTGATATTAGGAGAAAGTTACAAAAGCTTGAGGGATTCGAGGGAATGCCTCTCACCCAGTTGGTCGAGGTCGCACAAAAGGTTTTCAACAATAGGGAAACCTTGCAAGAAACAACAACCAAAAGGATGACTAAAGTACTGGAATTACTTTGCGAAAAAGAAGCCAAGAGGTCAGCTAGCCCTAGGAAAAAGGAAGCTCGAGGTAAGCGACCTCCTCTAGACAAAGAGCAATGTGCGTACTGTAAGGAGATGGGACATTGGTGTAAGGATTGTCCAAAGTTAAAGCCTAAGACAGAACGAGAGACTAAGGCCCTGTTGTCTCAGAAATGAGGAGGTCAGGGCTCGCCGCCACCCCCCGAGCCCTGGATAACTCTCCAAGTGGGGGGGTAACCGGTGGACTTCCTAGTCGATACAGGAGCTACCTATTCTGTGCTGACTCAACCATTAGGAAAACTGACCAAGCAATCTGTCAATGTGATAGGAGCTACAGGGGGCCGAAAATCGTACCCAAAGGTGACAGCTAGTCTGGCTCGACCTGGACATAGACTGGTCCAACATGATTTTCTTTGGGTCCCTGAGTGCCCGGACCCCCTTTTAGGGCGGGACCTTCTACATAAATTACAGGTGCAAATTGACTTTGTTACGAATGAACCTAGACTGAAGCTAGGGGCTGATACCCCCTCAAAATCGGAGGGTATTAGAGTGTTGGCTCTTGTCCCAGAAGGAGAAAGTTACCGCCTGCTGGGAAATTTGTCTGGTGCACCCGAGTTGTCACGGACTGACTTAGAATTAGAACTGCTGAACAAATGGAAACAGGAGATTCCAGAAGTCTGGACAGAAAACAACCCTCCAGGGCTAGCAGTCAACCAAGTCCCCCATGTGGTGGAACTCTTGCCTCAGGCACGCCCCATCTGCTTAAGGCAATACCCAATAAGCCTGCAAGCCCGGAAAGGAATTAAAGTCCACATACAGAGACTAAGAGACAATGATATTCTCATTCCTTGTGTCTCTCCCTGGAACTCGCCCTTGCTCCCAGTTCAGAAACCGGGGACAAATGACTATCGCCCTGTACAGGATCTCCGAGAGGTTAATAGACGAGTTCTGACTCTACACCCAACAGTGCCAAATCCTTACACCCTGCTCAGCCTCCTTAATCCGGAGAACACCTGGTACTCTGTCCTGGACCTGAAGGATGCCTTCTTCACCCTGCCTCTTGCTCCGGTGAGTCAACCCCTATTTGCCTTCGAGTGGACTGACCCAGATACAGGGGTAAAGGAACAGCTGACCTGGACACGTTTACCTCAGGGCTACAAAAACTCTCCCACCCTTTTTGATGAGGCGTTAGCAAGAGATCTCTTAGGATTTAGAGAGGAACACCCCGAGATAGTGCTCCTTCAATATGTAGATGATTTGTTGATAGCCTCAACGTCCCTAGAAACATGTCAAGAGGCAACTGAGGAGTTGTTAAAGACTTTGGGACAATTAGGCTATAAAGTCTCGGCTAAAAAGGCTCAACTGTGTCGTCAGGCCATGACTTACCTGGGCTATAAATTACAAGAAGGAAAGAGGACTTTATCAAAAGAAAGAATCCAGGCCATATTACAAATCCCATCCCCAGAAACTAAGAAACAGGTGCGGGAGTTTCTGGGAGCTGTCGGATACTGCAGACTATGGATTCTAAACTTTACTGAAATCGCTCGCCCATTGTATGACTCTTTAAAGGGAGAGACTCAAAAGTCGCTCGACTGGACAGATGAGTGCGAGCAGGCTTTCCAACAGCTCAAGCGAGCTCTGACTGAGGCTCCAGCCCTGGGGCTCCCTGATGTTACTAAACCCTTCACCTTGTTTGTAGATGAACTCAGAGGCATAGCAAAAGGGGTTCTAACTCAAGATATTGGCCCTTGGAGGAGACCTATAGCCTATCTTTCTAAAAGACTCGACCCAGTGGCAGGAGGGTGGCCTCCGTGCCTGAGAATTTTGGCCGATGTGGCAATGCTACTCAAAGAGGCTAAGAAGCTCACTTTTGGACAAAAGATTTCTGTGGTAACCTCCCACAGCCTAGAGACTCTTATTAACCCCCCCCCAGAAAAATGGCTTTCAAATGCCAGAATTCTACACTATCAGGCCTTGCTTCTAGACCCAGAATCAGTAGTTTTCAAGACCTCCTCAGCTCTAAACCCAGCCACTCTCATGCCCGACGATAACCCAGAAAACCAACAGATGCCTCTCCATGAGTGTGCTGACATTCTCGAGTTACAGCAGAACTTGCGAGCTGATCTAACCGACCAGCCTTTTAAGGACGCTTACAATTATTTCACCGACGGAAGCAGTTTCATTCAGGACGGGAGGCGAGTGGCCGGCGCAGCAGTGACCACCGAGAAAGAGGTACTCTGGGCTAAGCAGTTAGAGCCTGGCACTTCTGCCCAAAAGGCAGAGCTCATTGCTCTGACAGAGGCATTAAAGCTAGCCTCAGGAAAGAGAGTAAACATCTACACAGACAGCAGATATGCTTTTGCTACTGTACATGTACATGGAGCTATTTACCATGAACGCGGTCTCTTGACCTCGGCCGGGACTAAGATTAAAAATGCCCCACAGATCCTAGACTTGCTAGCAGCTGTCTGGCTACCTCAGCAAGTCGCTATTATTCATTGCAAGGCACACCAAGTGGGAGATGACCCCATCATCATAGGAAATGATTTGGCCGATCAGGCTGCCCGAAAAATAGCAACCACATCAGAGGGGCCTGCAGAGGAAATGACTGCCCTGATGCTAGTCCCTCAAGCCTTGTCAGAGCCTGTTTATTCGAAGACAGATTTACAGCTAGCATCTCAACTTGGAGCCAAACCCCGCACTCCAGGGGGCTGGTATCAGCTGCCCGACAAGCGAGTGCTGTTACCCAAAGCACTAGGACGAGAGCTTTTGCAGCAAGCTCATCAGGCTACTCATTTAGGAGGAACTAAACTGGCAGAATTGTTCAGAGATCGATTTTTCATTCCAAAGCTCTCCAAACTAACTGCCTCTCTGAGCTCTAGATGTCCACAGTGTTTCTTGGTCAACCCAACCAGGAAACCTCCACTGGAAACCACCCGGTATCAAGGAACCTCCCCAGGAGAACACTGGGAAGTGGACTTCACGGATATGGTAAAACCTGGCTTACAGGGACACCGCTATCTCCTGGTGATGGTAGACACATTCACTGGCTGGGTAGAGGCCTTCCCCACTAAGTCTGAGTCAGCCCTGGTTATAGTTAAAAAGCTACTACATGAGATTATACCCCGATTTGGCCTCCCATTATCAATGGGGTCCGACAATGGCCCGGCTTTTATAGCCCAAGTTACTCAAAAGTTAGCCCAAGTATTAAAAATCAGTTGGAAACTCCATTGTGCCTATCGGCCACAAAGCTCGGGACAAGTAGAGCGCATGAACCGGACCATTAAGGACGCTTTAAGCTGTCTTTAGAAACTGGTGACAATTTCGTGAGCCTTCTTCCCTTTGCATTGCTGAGGGCCAGATGCACCCCATATATTTCTGGGATCTCCCCCTTTGAGGCTATGTTCGGGAGACCCCCACCTATAGTTCCTAAGTTGTCAGAAGACAAATTAGCCGAAGTAACTAACCAAGATCTCATTAAGTCCTTACAGAGTCTCCAGCCTATACTGACCTCAATTCACCGGCTGTTCAGACAAAAACATCCGAACCCCCCCTTAGGAACGCTGCCCCAAGCGTCAATTGAGCCAGGAACGTCGGTCCTTGTGCGACGACACCACCGGGATTCGCTTGAGCCGCGCTGGGAGGGACCGTTCACCGTGGTGCTCAGCACTCCCACCTCCGTCAAGGTAGCAGGGAAGACTGCGTGGATCCACCACACACAAGTCAAACCACTGGAAGCTACAGACGACGAAAAAGGTCCCCGATGGACAGTACAACGGACTGGTAACCCGTTAAAGTTAAAGTTTGTAAAGGACTCTCAGCCATAAAATTATGTCTGTACTATGGTATTTGGCTTGGTGCTCGATTGTAATTGTAAACCCCGGGAATGGGGACTGGATTGTTTCAGACGAGAAAACTAAAAGGGAACTAGGGAGAGCTAAAGGCACAATAAATCAAGTCACCATTGACCTATGTATACTTTTCAATGGGATAATAATTAATGATGACAGCCCAACTGGCAGGGTAGGTGGGTCGGTCCACCGTAACCTCTGCTCGGGCCGTGGGCCTAAAGCTCTGCAAGTTATGTTTCAACTCAAGCAGGCATCCCTGTATGTATGTCCTAAAAACCAGCCTGACCCCAATTATAATGTGTACTGTGCCTCCGATCCAAAACATCAATATTGTTATTCGTGGTCATGTGTCACAGGAGGCCTAGATGGATACTATAACTCTGAAAAGTATCTCGCTGTCAAGTACATAGGAAACAAAAACTGTTATGGTGTTTATACTTGTAACCCAGTCCAGCTGACCTTTCTAAATCCAACGGATTTTAGGTGGCTGGGGCAGGGACTTACTTACGCTGTTAAAATTTATAAATCTGGACATGATCCTGGAATTAGTATCAATATCTTATACAAGCCACCTAGAAAGCCTCCTGTAGTCATTTACAGGAGAGGACGCCGCCCAGTGACAGCCCCCACTCAGAAGGCACCCATTAATTTCCCACTCAGTCGACCCCGGAGGCACACTCCGACGACTAAAGTGACTGAGGCCACATGCAATGGGAGCATTTACCACACAGACCAGCCCCAGATAAAGCTGTGTATGTGGAGGGGGGAAGGGGGCATCCCATACTGGATAGAGATTAGAGTGCCTAGCCTCGATCCAACCTCGATGCAACCTTCAACAAGGGCTACAAAAACTGGTTTGAGAAGGTCTAGACGGGCACAGACTGAGCCCAAAGCCTCCGCCCCACCTTCAATGATAGCGGAAATATTCCAACCTTTGGAAGTAGCAGCTGAGCTACTTAACAGTTCCCTTGATAGCGATTTAAAAATCCCATGCTGGCTGTGTATGTCCCCAGAGCCCCGCTTCTATGAGGGCTACATCACGGTCACTGATAAACTAGCCTCTGATCCCTCTAGATGCAAAATGCTCCTTCCCCAATCGTTATGGAAAGGCACCAGTTTAGAGGGGATAACTGGTACCTGCATATATCATTTTAGCCACACAGCCCCTGAGTATTGCGACCTTTCTCACTCCTATCGCATCACAGGAGCTGGTGAGGCTACTCCCCTAATAGCCCTGGCCAGCCATTGGTAGGCTTGTACTTCAGGATGGTTCCCTTGTATGATTTCAAAAAAAGTTTGTTGTTGACCAGGATGAGGTGTGTGTACTAACCCAGGTTCTGCCTAGAATCTACTGGCACTCCGAGGAAGAAGGAAACTGGGTTCTCATCCCAGCCAGTCACCAGATCAATAAGAGAAGTCCAGCCCTCCCTATTATGGCTGGGATCAGTGTATTCTCAGCCCTCGGGATGAGTGCTGCGTCCATGGGAGTTAGCATACACCAATACAATATGCTATCCCAACAGGTAGATGAATAAAAAGAGTCCAAAATGCTATTGATGAATAAAAAGAGTCCAATATGCTATCCCAACAGGTAGATGAATAAAAAGAGTCCAAAATGCTATTGAGGCCTTAGAGAGTTCAATGGACTCATTAGCTGAAGTAGCTCTCCAAAATCGCAGAGGACTAGACCTCTTGCTAGCTGAAAAAGGAGGACTGTGCTTGGCCCTGGGAGAGCAATGCTGCTTGTACGCCAATAAGTCCGGGGTAGTTAGACAAAACTTAGCGGAACTCCAAAGAGGCATACAAGAAAGAGAGAGACTAAGACGAGGAGCTCTAGGGTGGGCAGAGCAAATGTTCTCCTTCCCACCGTGGATAACCAACATAATAGCGACCGTAGCCGGTCCTATCATTGTGATTCTAGTGCTAGCTACTTTGGGCCCCTGCATAGTAAATAGGCTGACTGCATATGTCAAGCGTCAGGTACAAAGTATAAAATTAATGATGGTCAGGCAACAAGCGTATGAGCTTGTCCCCAGCAGACCTTAAGTACGGCCAAGGATTTGGCCCAGAAGTCTCAACATCAGAGGGGAATGTTGTACTCTAAGAAAGTAGCTTCATCATTTTGTGTATTATAGCAAACCTGTACCGCGGCTTACTAAATGTTTTCTTTTCTTAACTGATATGTTAAGTGACCCAATTGATATGTTGAGCAATACTCTCCCCTGTAAAGAATTGCAAGAATTTCACTTAATTGAGATGTTAATCACGGAGCGGCCCTCTACAAACAAGAAGAGTGGTGCTAAAACAAGCTAACAAGGGCTGTTAATCATGGGTAGGCGCCTCTATTCTTCGCTAAAGAACTAAAGAAGACAAGAAGGCCCACTAATTTACACATTGTTTGAAGTAGTGTGTTTATATGCAGGGAGATTTGCCCATGAGTTTAACCTTTTTACCTAACCTTAGTTACTCTTCCCACAAGATAGATACTCGCCGTTTTCCTGTTCTGTAGCGCGCCTTATTGCCTCCCCCCACCCACCTATCTGGGCCATAAAGAATTTGGGTTTCTGGTGACCTCTCCCCGACCTGGTGATGATCTGTCATAAGATGAGCCGGCCCCAATTTTAGGAACTGCTTAGCTTAAGAGAAATTACCGGGTAACGCTATGGCCCAAATCCCAATCGGTGCTTTCCTTTTGTTCTGTATGTATCAATGGGTTAGATATCAGATCTTTGTAAAACTTAAGTTCCAGCATCTCATAACTCGTGACCCCTTTGCACTCACTGGCGAAGACAAGCTGTCCTGGGATAATTAACTCTCCACTTTCTTCTCCAAATATTGCTGCAGACGTGCCACTCTGAGATAATGTCAGTCTGCAGGATGGGAGTAATTTGAGCAACAACAGGAACTCCCGGGACTGTCAGAGCTAAGTGGACAGCAATACAGTTTCCAGATGCGGGTCAACAGGTTTAATGGCCTTACAGGTTTCCTCCCCACTTTCCCTTACTTTTAAAAACCCCTTTCCCCAGTCTTGGGCGTGCAGTCTTTGGGTTGATCCAGGAGAGACTGTGCCGCCAGGACTGGCTCAATAAAGCCTTTGCCACTTAAGTTTTGGACTCTTGTTTCCGTGGACTTTATACCGGGGCCCACGTTATAACATTTGGGGGCTCGCCCTGGATGGAAGCAAGACTCCAGACTCATTTCCGAACATCTGAAAGTAAGTGCTCTGGAGGTTTTGTTTGGGCCGTGGTCAATTTGTAATTTTGAGGGGACGCCCTCAATTTGGGAGTGGGAACCACCCGAGGACAGAGTCAGTTGTTTTGTCGGACAAATTCTGTCCATCTGTGAATCTGCCCCGGGTGAGGAACCACTCCGTTCGGAAGGGGACGCCCTTAATTTGGGAAGTGAAGCCCCCGAGGACGGAGTCAATTGGTTTTTGCCATTTGTGACTCCGCCTGGGTGGGGAACCACTCCATTAGTTAAATTTGTTAATTCCTCCAGATCCCAAAATTTGACTAATTTTTGAGCAAAGGCCATTCTGCTGCAGCTTGTCTTGTCTTGTCTCGTCTTGTGTGTTGGTCTGTGTGTTCATTTGTTCTAATTGTTCCCCTTTTGGTCACCTAACTCTAACAGAGCCTTCTTTCTTAAGAGCTCCTTCCTGGAATTAGGAGCGGGCAAAGGTGATTCCGACCGTTTGCCTAGTCTCTGTAGCTTTTCTGTTTAACCCTAACTTTGCCTTTTAAGTTTTTTTCCAGCAAAACCAGCGACACCACCAGCTATGGGTCAGAACGAGTCCATTATGGGTCGGAACGAATCTGTTCCCAGCACTCCCCTTAGCCTTGTCATTGACCACTTTAAAGAATTCCAGAGGCGAGGTGGGAGATATGGGGAAAAGGTTCGCAAAGCCAGACTAACAACCTTTGTCACACAGGAGTGGCCCCTGGGGACCCAAGGAGTCTGGCCCCCTTTTGGGTCCTTTGATATGGAGACAGCTCGAGCGGTCCGCCAGTATGTATTTGGGCCCCCCGCTCACCCCGATCAGATTGTCTATATCCAGGCTTGGATAGATATAATCTATGATGCTCCCCCTTGGATTGAGCCACCTCCGAATGGAGTCCTAGCAGCCCTCAAACCGAAATCCAAGGCTGAAGAGGAGACATCCAAGCCCAACGCACCTCCAGTCTTACCTCCGAGCGAAGACTTCTCCGACCCGCTGGACATCCTTCCCTTACCCGCTCCCCCGTATCCTGCCCCTGAGCCACAACCTGACTCCACCTCGCCCTCCCCACCTCGGCCCATTCGAACCTGCCGCCACGCTCGACCAGAGGGACCTCTGGAACAGGGCCACGAGGCAGCGCCACTGTGTCCTCTGCGGGAGGTCCCAGCCCCGAGTGGGGGCTCCATGTTTGTGTATACCCCCTTCTCTTTCTCTGACCTCTATAACTGGAAAAGTCAGAACCCCCCTTTCTCGAAGGACCCGGAATCTCTGATTAGCCTTATAGAGTCTGTTTTCTCCACCCACCTTCCCACTTGGGACGACTGCCAGCAGATCTTACGCATCCTTTTCACGGCTGAGGAAAGGATGCGAATCTGCGCTTTGGGGCAAAAGGGAGTCCGAGAACCGGATGAATCTCCATCCACTGATCGGCAACGAATTGAGCACTTGTTCCCCTCCTCCCGATCCGAGTGGGACCCTAACACGGATGCAGGTAAGAAGGCTCTCGATGAGTATCGCCTGAGGCTCTTAGATGCACTTCGTGCGGCTGCTAAGAAGCCCACCAACCTGTCCCAAGTGAGTGCAGTGCAGCAGTTAGCCGATGAGTCTCCAGCTGTGTTCTTAGAGCGCCTTTTAGAGACCTATAGATTATATACTCCAATCAATCCGATGGCACCCGAGAACGCACGAGCAATTAATATTGCTTTCGTGTCCCAGTCGGCCCCTGATATTAGGAGAAAGTTACAAAAGCTTGAGGGATTCGAGGGAATGCCTCTCACCCAGTTGGTCGAGGTCGCACAAAAGGTTTTCAACAATAGGGAAACCTTGCAAGAAACAACAACCAAAAGGATGACTAAAGTACTGGAATTACTTTGCGAAAAAGAAGCCAAGAGGTCAGCTAGCCCTAGGAAAAAGGAAGCTCGAGGTAAGCGACCTCCTCTAGACAAAGAGCAATGTGCGTACTGTAAGGAGATGGGACATTGGTGTAAGGATTGTCCAAAGTTAAAGCCTAAGACAGAACGAGAGACTAAGGCCCTGTTGTCTCAGAAATGAGGAGGTCAGGGCTCGCCGCCACCCCCCGAGCCCTGGATAACTCTCCAAGTGGGGGGGTAACCGGTGGACTTCCTAGTCGATACAGGAGCTACCTATTCTGTGCTGACTCAACCATTAGGAAAACTGACCAAGCAATCTGTCAATGTGATAGGAGCTACAGGGGGCCGAAAATCGTACCCAAAGGTGACAGCTAGTCTGGCTCGACCTGGACATAGACTGGTCCAACATGATTTTCTTTGGGTCCCTGAGTGCCCGGACCCCCTTTTAGGGCGGGACCTTCTACATAAATTACAGGTGCAAATTGACTTTGTTACGAATGAACCTAGACTGAAGCTAGGGGCTGATACCCCCTCAAAATCGGAGGGTATTAGAGTGTTGGCTCTTGTCCCAGAAGGAGAAAGTTACCGCCTGCTGGGAAATTTGTCTGGTGCACCCGAGTTGTCACGGACTGACTTAGAATTAGAACTGCTGAACAAATGGAAACAGGAGATTCCAGAAGTCTGGACAGAAAACAACCCTCCAGGGCTAGCAGTCAACCAAGTCCCCCATGTGGTGGAACTCTTGCCTCAGGCACGCCCCATCTGCTTAAGGCAATACCCAATAAGCCTGCAAGCCCGGAAAGGAATTAAAGTCCACATACAGAGACTAAGAGACAATGATATTCTCATTCCTTGTGTCTCTCCCTGGAACTCGCCCTTGCTCCCAGTTCAGAAACCGGGGACAAATGACTATCGCCCTGTACAGGATCTCCGAGAGGTTAATAGACGAGTTCTGACTCTACACCCAACAGTGCCAAATCCTTACACCCTGCTCAGCCTCCTTAATCCGGAGAACACCTGGTACTCTGTCCTGGACCTGAAGGATGCCTTCTTCACCCTGCCTCTTGCTCCGGTGAGTCAACCCCTATTTGCCTTCGAGTGGACTGACCCAGATACAGGGGTAAAGGAACAGCTGACCTGGACACGTTTACCTCAGGGCTACAAAAACTCTCCCACCCTTTTTGATGAGGCGTTAGCAAGAGATCTCTTAGGATTTAGAGAGGAACACCCCGAGATAGTGCTCCTTCAATATGTAGATGATTTGTTGATAGCCTCAACGTCCCTAGAAACATGTCAAGAGGCAACTGAGGAGTTGTTAAAGACTTTGGGACAATTAGGCTATAAAGTCTCGGCTAAAAAGGCTCAACTGTGTCGTCAGGCCATGACTTACCTGGGCTATAAATTACAAGAAGGAAAGAGGACTTTATCAAAAGAAAGAATCCAGGCCATATTACAAATCCCATCCCCAGAAACTAAGAAACAGGTGCGGGAGTTTCTGGGAGCTGTCGGATACTGCAGACTATGGATTCTAAACTTTACTGAAATCGCTCGCCCATTGTATGACTCTTTAAAGGGAGAGACTCAAAAGTCGCTCGACTGGACAGATGAGTGCGAGCAGGCTTTCCAACAGCTCAAGCGAGCTCTGACTGAGGCTCCAGCCCTGGGGCTCCCTGATGTTACTAAACCCTTCACCTTGTTTGTAGATGAACTCAGAGGCATAGCAAAAGGGGTTCTAACTCAAGATATTGGCCCTTGGAGGAGACCTATAGCCTATCTTTCTAAAAGACTCGACCCAGTGGCAGGAGGGTGGCCTCCGTGCCTGAGAATTTTGGCCGATGTGGCAATGCTACTCAAAGAGGCTAAGAAGCTCACTTTTGGACAAAAGATTTCTGTGGTAACCTCCCACAGCCTAGAGACTCTTATTAACCCCCCCCCAGAAAAATGGCTTTCAAATGCCAGAATTCTACACTATCAGGCCTTGCTTCTAGACCCAGAATCAGTAGTTTTCAAGACCTCCTCAGCTCTAAACCCAGCCACTCTCATGCCCGACGATAACCCAGAAAACCAACAGATGCCTCTCCATGAGTGTGCTGACATTCTCGAGTTACAGCAGAACTTGCGAGCTGATCTAACCGACCAGCCTTTTAAGGACGCTTACAATTATTTCACCGACGGAAGCAGTTTCATTCAGGACGGGAGGCGAGTGGCCGGCGCAGCAGTGACCACCGAGAAAGAGGTACTCTGGGCTAAGCAGTTAGAGCCTGGCACTTCTGCCCAAAAGGCAGAGCTCATTGCTCTGACAGAGGCATTAAAGCTAGCCTCAGGAAAGAGAGTAAACATCTACACAGACAGCAGATATGCTTTTGCTACTGTACATGTACATGGAGCTATTTACCATGAACGCGGTCTCTTGACCTCGGCCGGGACTAAGATTAAAAATGCCCCACAGATCCTAGACTTGCTAGCAGCTGTCTGGCTACCTCAGCAAGTCGCTATTATTCATTGCAAGGCACACCAAGTGGGAGATGACCCCATCATCATAGGAAATGATTTGGCCGATCAGGCTGCCCGAAAAATAGCAACCACATCAGAGGGGCCTGCAGAGGAAATGACTGCCCTGATGCTAGTCCCTCAAGCCTTGTCAGAGCCTGTTTATTCGAAGACAGATTTACAGCTAGCATCTCAACTTGGAGCCAAACCCCGCACTCCAGGGGGCTGGTATCAGCTGCCCGACAAGCGAGTGCTGTTACCCAAAGCACTAGGACGAGAGCTTTTGCAGCAAGCTCATCAGGCTACTCATTTAGGAGGAACTAAACTGGCAGAATTGTTCAGAGATCGATTTTTCATTCCAAAGCTCTCCAAACTAACTGCCTCTCTGAGCTCTAGATGTCCACAGTGTTTCTTGGTCAACCCAACCAGGAAACCTCCACTGGAAACCACCCGGTATCAAGGAACCTCCCCAGGAGAACACTGGGAAGTGGACTTCACGGATATGGTAAAACCTGGCTTACAGGGACACCGCTATCTCCTGGTGATGGTAGACACATTCACTGGCTGGGTAGAGGCCTTCCCCACTAAGTCTGAGTCAGCCCTGGTTATAGTTAAAAAGCTACTACATGAGATTATACCCCGATTTGGCCTCCCATTATCAATGGGGTCCGACAATGGCCCGGCTTTTATAGCCCAAGTTACTCAAAAGTTAGCCCAAGTATTAAAAATCAGTTGGAAACTCCATTGTGCCTATCGGCCACAAAGCTCGGGACAAGTAGAGCGCATGAACCGGACCATTAAGGACGCTTTAAGCTGTCTTTAGAAACTGGTGACAATTTCGTGAGCCTTCTTCCCTTTGCATTGCTGAGGGCCAGATGCACCCCATATATTTCTGGGATCTCCCCCTTTGAGGCTATGTTCGGGAGACCCCCACCTATAGTTCCTAAGTTGTCAGAAGACAAATTAGCCGAAGTAACTAACCAAGATCTCATTAAGTCCTTACAGAGTCTCCAGCCTATACTGACCTCAATTCACCGGCTGTTCAGACAAAAACATCCGAACCCCCCCTTAGGAACGCTGCCCCAAGCGTCAATTGAGCCAGGAACGTCGGTCCTTGTGCGACGACACCACCGGGATTCGCTTGAGCCGCGCTGGGAGGGACCGTTCACCGTGGTGCTCAGCACTCCCACCTCCGTCAAGGTAGCAGGGAAGACTGCGTGGATCCACCACACACAAGTCAAACCACTGGAAGCTACAGACGACGAAAAAGGTCCCCGATGGACAGTACAACGGACTGGTAACCCGTTAAAGTTAAAGTTTGTAAAGGACTCTCAGCCATAAAATTATGTCTGTACTATGGTATTTGGCTTGGTGCTCGATTGTAATTGTAAACCCCGGGAATGGGGACTGGATTGTTTCAGACGAGAAAACTAAAAGGGAACTAGGGAGAGCTAAAGGCACAATAAATCAAGTCACCATTGACCTATGTATACTTTTCAATGGGATAATAATTAATGATGACAGCCCAACTGGCAGGGTAGGTGGGTCGGTCCACCGTAACCTCTGCTCGGGCCGTGGGCCTAAAGCTCTGCAAGTTATGTTTCAACTCAAGCAGGCATCCCTGTATGTATGTCCTAAAAACCAGCCTGACCCCAATTATAATGTGTACTGTGCCTCCGATCCAAAACATCAATATTGTTATTCGTGGTCATGTGTCACAGGAGGCCTAGATGGATACTATAACTCTGAAAAGTATCTCGCTGTCAAGTACATAGGAAACAAAAACTGTTATGGTGTTTATACTTGTAACCCAGTCCAGCTGACCTTTCTAAATCCAACGGATTTTAGGTGGCTGGGGCAGGGACTTACTTACGCTGTTAAAATTTATAAATCTGGACATGATCCTGGAATTAGTATCAATATCTTATACAAGCCACCTAGAAAGCCTCCTGTAGTCATTTACAGGAGAGGACGCCGCCCAGTGACAGCCCCCACTCAGAAGGCACCCATTAATTTCCCACTCAGTCGACCCCGGAGGCACACTCCGACGACTAAAGTGACTGAGGCCACATGCAATGGGAGCATTTACCACACAGACCAGCCCCAGATAAAGCTGTGTATGTGGAGGGGGGAAGGGGGCATCCCATACTGGATAGAGATTAGAGTGCCTAGCCTCGATCCAACCTCGATGCAACCTTCAACAAGGGCTACAAAAACTGGTTTGAGAAGGTCTAGACGGGCACAGACTGAGCCCAAAGCCTCCGCCCCACCTTCAATGATAGCGGAAATATTCCAACCTTTGGAAGTAGCAGCTGAGCTACTTAACAGTTCCCTTGATAGCGATTTAAAAATCCCATGCTGGCTGTGTATGTCCCCAGAGCCCCGCTTCTATGAGGGCTACATCACGGTCACTGATAAACTAGCCTCTGATCCCTCTAGATGCAAAATGCTCCTTCCCCAATCGTTATGGAAAGGCACCAGTTTAGAGGGGATAACTGGTACCTGCATATATCATTTTAGCCACACAGCCCCTGAGTATTGCGACCTTTCTCACTCCTATCGCATCACAGGAGCTGGTGAGGCTACTCCCCTAATAGCCCCGGCCAGCCATTGGTAGGCTTGTACTTCAGGATGGTTCCCTTGTATGATTTCAAAAAAAGTTTGTTGTTGACCAGGATGAGGTGTGTGTACTAACCCAGGTTCTGCCTAGAATCTACTGGCACTCCGAGGAAGAAGGAAACTGGGTTCTCATCCCAGCCAGTCACCAGATCAATAAGAGAAGTCCAGCCCTCCCTATTATGGCTGGGATCAGTGTATTCTCAGCCCTCGGGATGAGTGCTGCGTCCATGGGAGTTAGCATACACCAATACAATATGCTATCCCAACAGGTAGATGAATAAAAAGAGTCCAAAATGCTATTGATGAATAAAAAGAGTCCAATATGCTATCCCAACAGGTAGATGAATAAAAAGAGTCCAAAATGCTATTGAGGCCTTAGAGAGTTCAATGGACTCATTAGCTGAAGTAGCTCTCCAAAATCGCAGAGGACTAGACCTCTTGCTAGCTGAAAAAGGAGGACTGTGCTTGGCCCTGGGAGAGCAATGCTGCTTGTACGCCAATAAGTCCGGGGTAGTTAGACAAAACTTAGCGGAACTCCAAAGAGGCATACAAGAAAGAGAGAGACTAAGACGAGGAGCTCTAGGGTGGGCAGAGCAAATGTTCTCCTTCCCACCGTGGATAACCAACATAATAGCGACCGTAGCCGGTCCTATCATTGTGATTCTAGTGCTAGCTACTTTGGGCCCCTGCATAGTAAATAGGCTGACTGCATATGTCAAGCGTCAGGTACAAAGTATAAAATTAATGATGGTCAGGCAACAAGCGTATGAGCTTGTCCCCAGCAGACCTTAAGTACGGCCAAGGATTTGGCCCAGAAGTCTCAACATCAGAGGGGAATGTTGTACTCTAAGAAAGTAGCTTCATCATTTTGTGTATTATAGCAAACCTGTACCGCGGCTTACTAAATGTTTTCTTTTCTTAACTGATATGTTAAGTGACCCAATTGATATGTTGAGCAATACTCTCCCCTGTAAAGAATTGCAAGAATTTCACTTAATTGAGATGTTAATCACGGAGCGGCCCTCTACAAACAAGAAGAGTGGTGCTAAAACAAGCTAACAAGGGCTGTTAATCATGGGTAGGCGCCTCTATTCTTCGCTAAAGAACTAAAGAAGACAAGAAGGCCCACTAATTTACACATTGTTTGAAGTAGTGTGTTTATATGCAGGGAGATTTGCCCATGAGTTTAACCTTTTTACCTAACCTTAGTTACTCTTCCCACAAGATAGATACTCGCCGTTTTCCTGTTCTGTAGCGCGCCTTATTGCCTCCCCCCACCCACCTATCTGGGCCATAAAGAATTTGGGTTTCTGGTGACCTCTCCCCGACCTGGTGATGATCTGTCATAAGATGAGCCGGCCCCAATTTTAGGAACTGCTTAGCTTAAGAGAAATTACCGGGTAACGCTATGGCCCAAATCCCAATCGGTGCTTTCCTTTTGTTCTGTATGTATCAATGGGTTAGATATCAGATCTTTGTAAAACTTAAGTTCCAGCATCTCATAACTCGTGACCCCTTTGCACTCACTGGCGAAGACAAGCTGTCCTGGGATAATTAACTCTCCACTTTCTTCTCCAAATATTGCTGCAGACGTGCCACTCTGAGATAATGTCAGTCTGCAGGATGGGAGTAATTTGAGCAACAACAGGAACTCCCGGGACTGTCAGAGCTAAGTGGACAGCAATACAGTTTCCAGATGTGGGTCAACAGGTTTAATGGCCTTACAGGTTTCCTCCCCACTTTCCCTTACTTTTAAAAACCCCTTTCCCCAGTCTTGGGTGCACAGTCTTTGGGTTGATCCAGGAGAGACTGTGCCACCAGGACTGGCTCAATAAAGCCTTTGCCACTTAAGTTTTGGACTCTTGTTTCCGTGGACTTTATACCGGGGCCCACGTTATAACAATTACCACAGTGGGAAGCAGGCCAGGGGACATTTACCCTGAGGTCACTTACCTCTCCATTAGGCAACTTGCCTGTGGCAGGAAAAGAGTCCCAATCAGCTTCTGGCACATCATCAATGACACCTTTAAGTACCACCACAGTCAAAAAGTAGATATAAGCCCCCTCACCATGTATCCAGCAGAAAAAGGCAGACATCTAGTTGTCATGTGATCCACCTTCTGAGAATAAAGGCCATTTTTACTTTATATTCTCTCCTTTACCACAGTGAAAACCCTATCAAAAAGCTTCTGTCTGAGAGATCAGGAGAGGTCATAAGTGGGTTGTCTAGGACTCTGTATCTTCTAGGGTCTTTATAGAAAAAAAAATCATGGGGTGAGATGGGTTTAATGTGGGGGAAATTGGGAACTCATAAGGCAGATGGGCATAATTTGGACAGAGCTATGTGTAGCCAGTGTAATTAATAGTTCAGGCAAAATCATTTACACTGCAGACAAATGGGGAAGCGTGGTCATAGAAATCAGGCATTTTACAGAGCAGTAACTCTCCTCTATGGGATTGGGAGCATGACTCCTGACTTCATCAGGGTGACAGGGAACAATTTAGAAAATCAATTCTTAGAACATGGCTGCATTTGCTTGGTATTTTCTCTTGAGCCCTGTCCCATAACAGGAGGTATCTGTCTTCACATAGCTGCAAGGTATGTGGGCTTCTGAGCTGGCTACATCTGGGACCTGATCCTGTCACCCTGGATATATATTTCTAACTAACTCAGCTGCCTGTAACAACAAGGCTTGCCCCTCAAAGAAGCCAGAAAATAAGTTCAGATTGCTTGCAGGATTGGAAGAGACAATCACCTCCTGCTGTGGGCCAAATCTCAAAACAAAAGGTAAATTAAATACAACTAGTGCTAAGGACCACCTGTCCAAATAGTTCTCTGATCACCCTGAGGAACTCAAGAGCCCCCATCCCAAACCTCTAAAAGAAGAGTTTCTGCTCATAAACCTGCCCACTTACTATGACTTGCTCTCCGATTTGCTCCCAATTTAATCAATTTTACCTGAGCAATTAACCTTATTGGTTGACCACATTTCTATCCCGCCTTATGCTTAACTTTCAGATTCCCGTTTTTCCCCTCCCCTGGACCCATCTAACCCCATGATTTAACTCTATACAAGTTTGTCAAAAAGACAGAGTCTTTAGGAACCCACTCAGAACTTTCCTGTCTCTCAGACAGAAGCTTTCTTTCTCCCAATAAATATATTCCACTCTTAAACTCCATCATTCCTAAAATCCATTCTTCAATTATAGAGAACACAAACTCATACCAGATATATAGTAGGTAAGGAGTTTCATTCCCCTATACTATTAACATGAGCCAAATTTACATGACTATACTTTTATAATGTCTGAAATTTGTCCTTTTCCTGCAGTTTTAAGTGATTAATACAATTCACAGTGATTATAGTCCTGGCAATATCTAAAATTGTATACAACAGGCATTATAAGTGTAAAATAATTGCTTTGATTGTATTATTTAGCAAGACATAGACTTTGCCACGGCACTAGTTTAAATCTTACAAAAGAGAAGGTTCATCTATAATTGTTCAGAAAAATTTCTACATTATTGGTTGATTGAACAATTTTTAATTAGATAAACTGTGTATTTTTTCAGTTTCTAGAAGGCTTATATTATATTATTAAAAGCTGTCTGTAGGCATCTAGGACCGTGGCTATATATATTTTGATGAATAATTCTGTTTTGAAACTTGCATGAAGATTTATTTTTATCTTAGGATTAAATTCACTGCATTGACACTGATAGAGTGAAGCAAAAGCCCACTGCATTAATTTCCATTGGATACTCATGGCATTGAGCATGTGAATTACTGAGGAGGTAGATTAGCTTCATACATAGACAAGAATCAGTACTGTTAGGATTTTGTGGCCCAATAGAGAAGCCCAATGATAGGATTATTTCCAAAAGATGAAAAATATTTCCAAAAGATGAAAAGTATAAAACAAAAAGAGGCCTTTATTCTGAGAACATGGAGAGAGATGTCTAGCACACACATACCCCCCCCCCACTGCTGGAGTCCAGTGATCTCTCTGGCAGATACATGGGGTGGGGGTGTGTAAGTAGCCTCGGTTTGGGGTGGAACTTAAGGAGGGCATTAGGGATGCACAGGTAGCCCATTGGTCATAGGTTTGGCACCATAGGTAAATCAGGTGCGGAAAGATGGCATCACAGGTAAATTCCTAGGGGCGGGGGAGATAGGGTCTTCCTGCTTCTGGTTGAGGCTTTCCCAGCTACAGAGTCCTGTCTGGGACAAAACCCTTTCACAGAATATAAGAAAAAGTAGCAGTGTCCCTTCTATTTAAAGAATGTGGAGAGGAGCCTACAGCCACCAAGGGTTTGCCTTTTTTTCTGACAGATTATAGGGTATATCTGAAATTTGGTGGTGCTGGCATAGACATTGATATCATGTAAGGGGCTAATTGGAATTTTCTTTTGGTCCCTGGGAAAGGAATGAGGAAGTTGTATTCAGGGAAAAACGAGGAAGTAGCCATATGGGTAAGCATCCCTGATTTGATCTTTCACACTGATGAACTACCACCATGATGTCCTGTAATTTATTTTAGGTCAAAACCCTTTAAAGTACATCCTTCAGTTTAAATTAAGAAATGAAAATGAAGAATTTTTGCTATGTGTCTTCTCCCATGGTTAGTGGTAAACAATTCATAAGGAAAATTTCCAGTCATTTCCTTAATGCACTGTAGATAGCATAAACAAAACTACAGATCAGTTCACTTTCAGAAAACAGAAGCAGAACTAAAAGGCAGGGATAAAGCCTTTCAATGCAAATGTCCCTTAAGAGGTGAGATCAACATTTAAGAATACAATCATTTACTGATTTCTCTGACTTCAAGAAAGAGAAAAATTTACACTGTTATTGCTATAGGGTAATGAAACTCCAGGTCTACTATGTCTGGTATGAGTTTGTGTTCTCTGAAGTCAAAAAATGAATTTTAGAAAAAACAGAAGTCAAGATAATATAATTATTGGAAGAAACAAATCTGTGTGTGAGAGAGCAAATGTGTCCTGACTGGGTGGGCAAAGACTGTATTTTCCAAGGACTTTTATAAAGTAAAATCATGTGGTGAGATGGTTTGAAGGGTGGGAAAACTGGAAACTCACAATGCAGATGGGCACAAGATGGGACAGAGCTGTGGTAGCCAATAAGATAAATAGTTCAGGTAAAGTTGATTAAATTGATAACAAAAGGGGAAGGGAGTCACATAGGAAGCAGTCATTGTTAGGCAGCAGTGAATCTTCCCTTAGGGTTTTGGGAGGGTGACTACTGAGGTCATCAGGATGATAGGAACTATTTAAAATGTCAGGCTTTATAAGGATACATTTCTTTGAATAGTGACTCCTGACTTCTTCAGAGGGCTAGTGAACTATGTAGAATATCAGTCCTTAGGATATGGATGGATTTGTTGATCTTCTGTCTTGAGGCTTAGCCCATAACAGGAGTTGTCCATCTTCTCCATAGTTGCAAGGTATCTGGGTTTCTGGATGGGCTCCTCAGAGGACCCAGCCCTGTCTCATTGCTAATCATAATTAACTAACTCAGCTCCACATAACAGTACTTTTAGGAAAATTGAATACAGATGTCTTGTGCTCTGGGTGAATGATCCGGGATGACAGTGTGCAACGTATATACCAGCGTTGCCCCAAAATTCATATGTTTTGAAATTTAGTTTTAGTTTATGTTTTCTTTTTATCCTTGAAATGAAATGGATTTGGAAATGAAAAGCTTAAGGTAAGGCACTTGGTACACATATTCCTCTGTGTAGTTGAGATCAACACTGTTGAAGACAACCAGCTTCAGAAGTCTCTGACTACTGTCTATCATTTGGGATCCTCTCTTGCAGGAAGGAGTTCCTTTCCCTGTTTATTTTGGACTCAGAAAGAAGACAGTAGTGCAGCAGTCAATCAGTGATGAAGAGGCATGCCATATGAAATGTCCAATCAGGCGAGCTGTGGCAGGAGATCTCTTGGGTCTTTTCCGGTGTGTAGATATTGTTTACCTGTTTGCAATACAAATCTGGGAGCAGAATGCTTGCTGAATCTCATTTACTGGTTTCGAAGTCCTGTGGCCTGATTAGCAAAGAATCTGGGAGACCCTCTCGGAATGGTGAGGCTTTGGATGGGAGCCCATAAATAGGGTGGAATTGGGAGAAACCAGTTACAAGTGGTTAGAAGCAGTTCTGGTGTGTGTAGATTCAGGTATTTAGTTAGCTTCAGCTCCTGACCTCTTCTAGCATTGGCCTTGGGTCATCCACTTTCCCTTTTTCTCCTGCTGGGAACAAGGATGATTCTGTGTCCCCAGAACCCTGAATTAACTATGATAGTACCGGACTGGAGTATAATCTTTGAAATTTTCTACTGTCCTGGAACCTCCATTATAAGGAGCAGAGGAAGGAGCTTGGGAAGCCCCTGACTCTGATGCATTTTGTAGCTGGAGCAGCAGTACTGAGCTTGGTCTCTACTCTCATTCCAGGGATCAGCAATCTTGATGTTCTAAAGTTTTTAAATGTATGTAATTCAGGGCCTCATATCCACAACAGCACTCCTTAAACCTGTACTTTTTTGTATTTATAGGGATTGCCTAAATTTATGGTATGTTCTCACATTTCCAACCTCATGACAGGTGTTGGCAAAATCAAGAGAATTCAGAGAGGTGCAATGATGTGCTTCAGTGGAGGAAGGCTTTACAAACACCTGGTAAACTCCTGTGTATTATAAATAACAGTGCAAAGAATTTATGAACATACTTCATGTGACACATGTGCTCATAGACTATGTTTGTGAGAACAACCATAGAGGTTTGAATTTTGAGAAAAATGAAGCAGATATAAAAGTGTCATCAAGAGCAGGGTAAACTGTGCTTGCTAAGGGCAAATTCCAGAAAGGGGTGCCTGTTAAATTCTCACTGAAAAATGCCTAAATGTAGTCATTTGCATTAACATATAAATACATGATATCCTTCTGAATGGAAAGGAGTATGGGTGTTATCTCTGAATTGAGCTAATTTAATACCTTGGTTGATCATATACATTGTTTAAATATGGAAATGCTCTGTAATGGACTTTACTAATTCCTGTAAAGCAAATGCCCTAAATTGAAATTGTACAGGGATATCAATAGTTTAGACATGATGGGTTTTCTGCTTAGTGTTGTTCAGATGAGCATGGAAAGGATGTGGAAGTGACCAGCAGGACACAGTGTGCCAATAGCAGGACATACAACAGAGAGGGTCTTCACTGAAAGTCAGGTAGTTCTTAGGGTAAGCATACAGGTAAAGTTGAATTATGATATCTTTCTTGAGGTGAATAACACCAGCTCTGCTAACAATCTGTATTCCACATCCCTGTAAACCCATGAATTCTGTGTTCTTCACTTGAGATCTAGTTTTGATTATCTCAAATTATAACCCAGTATCATGAAGGTGAAATTTCAATTTTTTTTTGTACCAAGGATGGAACTCATGATCTCAAGCTTGCAAGTTAGGTTTTCATGCTGCTAGCTAAATACCCAGCTCTGAAAGTGTTTTCTGTATATTATGGATGATATCAACTTTGTTCCTCAGAAAATGTTGAACATTGTGGAATTTTTCTATATTGTATGGCTAAAATGTTTAAAGCCAACCAAAGGTGTCTTATGCAGTCACTTTTCAACTTTCACATTGTCTGTGGGGTGTCTCAGTCAGGGTTTCTCTATTTCAGACAGCTCTGTAACTTAGGCTAACCCCAAACTCAAGGAAGTTCTCCTGCATCAGCCTCCCAAGATAAATTTCTTCTATCTGAGTGGAAAGTGATCACTTGTTGACACTGAGCTATAATTTGAAGCTTGCACTTGGTTTCATTGTTTATATATTTTTTACATACAGCAGTTTTCCATGAACATTTGAGTTATTATTTATGTACCATATATAATGTTATTTATGTTTTGTTCTGTGAAACCAAATTCAAATATCAAAATGCTGCTTAAGTATATTAAGAACAAAGGACTTAGTGGCCTAATTGAGATTTGAAGATATATCATTGGTAGTACATCAGAGTGATTGATGAGATATTTGTCTGCCTCTGTGCTTTATGGATGCTGGGCCTATAGGGTCTCATTATAAGCTCTGCATTAGAGACAGTGCACAGGGACTCTTGCAGTGACTCAGCACAGGAATCAGTGCTCCTATTTGACTGTTACATTAGCTGTGAGTTGCAATATAGTATCAAATTTGCTGTCTCAAAAATGTGTATATACAAAAAATGAATCCCCAAAATATGGAATTAAGATTTGAAGAAATCAGTCTCCATTCAGCTGTTTTGTTTGGTTTTGTTTGTTTAGTTTAGTTTTGTTTTATTGAGACAGGTTTTCTCTATGTATGTCAGCTAGATTTGTATCCCTTATGGAGTGCAGAATTGCCCTAACCTCAAAGCAGCACTCCAGTGTCAGGCTCTTGAGTGCTGGGATTATAGATATGTGTGTTTTTACCCTAGAAAATATTGAGGCTTGTAAGTTAGCTGTGTTGTACCTTGGTATAACAGATGCCATCTTGAGCTTTGCGTTTAACTAGTTCCCTGTATTTTACCCTGAAAAATGGAAAATCACACAGGGTAGAAGTCCCAGGAGAAAAGCAAAATGAGCTGTACACAAAGAAAAAAATTAACCTGCTCAACAAAAGAAGCAGAATACTGTTGTCATCCAAAAATTATTATAAAATTCTAGCTAAATGATTTCCAACAGGATCTTTTTGTGATTCTATCTTTTAAAACATCTGTAACTTTCCAGTTCAAAGCTTGTTGTTTAGTTCTTGAAACGGGTGTGGGGGTTCTGTGTACAAGTAGTCCTGAGACCGTCTAATGAAATTCCACATTTCTCATTTGGGTTGCTTGGATTCCTGTATTGTTGTTCACAAACTCAACTCAAGCTTCAGAAACCTTTACTGACAACAAGCAAACACCAGGATTAAATGACAGTGCCACTGAAATGAAAGAATAGTAGTTTAAAGGAGAGGAGAAAAAGACAAATGCCATGTGCTATAATTCCCATCTCTTTTCCCCAGCAATGAATAGGCTGAAACAGGAGAATGGCCATATATTCAAAGACAGCCTAACCTACATAGTGAGTGCAAGGCTGGCCAGGACTCCAAAGTGAGACTATGTCTTTACAGCAAAAAACTTAAATGAAAATAATAAACAACCAAGATGAAAGAAAGACTATTTTAAAAAAATCAATAATATAGCTGAGTGAAAGTTGACTTATGCAAAATGGGAATTATTGAATGATGATGCAGAAGAAGGAAGGACATGTAGTGGCATGCAGGAGGCAGTGACAAACACAGATTTAGGAATGACACCTATAGTGCTACAGCACAACAGTGACCTCCTTCCGCCAATACATTTGCGGTTCACTAAATGAAGGACTTATAAAAGCTCATGGAAATGTTAAGCTCAAGGCAAACAAGCAGCATGAAATCCAGGCTTTGGAACATGGCCTTTATCAGACATTTCATATTTAGATTGAAATAAGAGAAATATAATCCTGCCCTGTTTGATGTCAAATGCACCAAATTTAATGGCTCACAACATTGAGAAATAAAGAATTTACAAACCAAAAGAACATCAAAAATTTTCTTAGAAAAAAAGAGAGAAGAATAGCCCTGAATTTTCAGGAGTGGTCTTCAGTATTTTGGCCACAGACCTATTGTGAGGAGTCATTTATATAGGGAATTCACAATGTGGGTACAGTCTGGGTCTCAAACTACAATCAAAATATAAGCTTAAAGCTGCTTAACTAATATTATTCATCAGGGGAACAAGTCAGCCAGAAAAGGTATGTGGAAAGAGCCAAGGCATTTTGTGGGACCAATAGTCTAGTTGTTCTTGTCATTGAGTATGGTAATTGATGCCTAGCAGGACTTCCTGGAGGAGGTGGTGGTAACTGTAGTACATTTCAAGCTGTTGTTTTTCTCTGCAGGAGCATGTAGACATGGTCACTGCATCTTCATCTTCAGTTCTGGCTTTCTTCAGCTGTGCCGGTAGCAGTGATTGTTGTATTTAGTTTTTTGCATTGACTCTTTGAGGTTCCAGTTCCTCTCTGATTGTATATCAATTTCTCTCTACATTGACATTCTGTGCTAAAATCACAATAGTATTTGAATGAATGAACTTATGTTTATACATTTAAAAATATTCATTAATACAGGCCAGAGATTTATCTCAGGAGGCAGAAATGCCTGCCTGGAAAGTGCTAGGTTGCAACTTTGATCCTTGGTACCTAAAAAAAAAAAGTAATTTAAACTGCAAGGAAAGAAAATAATTTCATTCGTGAAAATGTAGGTTTACAAAATTTATAACTAAATATGTCAATGGCATATTAAACATTTTTAATAGTCATATTTAGTATCTAAAGTAGTTGGGGCTGGGGATTGAGCTCAGTGATACATGGAGCCACCTGGAGAGCACAAGGTCATGAGTTCAATCCCTCATCCAAAAAAAAAAATTCACAGTTGTCAACGATGCAGTGCTGTGAGCACATTTATTGAAACTTATGCTTGTTAATTAAGAGGCTCAATGTTTCTTTTTTGGTCTATGAAATACCTGTAGATAACGTGGCAATTACAGTGAATGATGTACTGTTCCCTATAGGATTGCTATTTTCTGAGTTGTTTTTAGTTTTTGTTTTCCCACATATTTGAAAGTTGAAAATGTTGGCTGATGCTAGCTAGAAAAACTGTGATAAACATTTTTTTCAATTTAAAGATATATTTCCCTATATCCATTAAGAACATTTATTTGCTACAATTACTCCAAGTCAAATTCATAAACAATTCTTAAAGTTACAGGCAGCTGAGTTAGTTAGAAATACAGGCAGCCATACCGTGATAAAGTGGAATGCAATTCCTGACCTTCTATGTCTGCGATGAGTTTGTGTTCTCTAAAGTGCAAGAATGAATTTTAGAAACAACAGAGTTGAAGAGCAGAATATATTTATTGAGGGAGAGAAAGTGAAAGTATTTTGCTCTAAATAGGATATTTTGGGAGTGGGAGGTGGAACCAGGGGACTTTTACCTTGAAGTCACTTTTCTTTTCCCTATTCAACCTACCTGTGGCCAGAAAAGAATCTCAATCAGCTACTTGCATATCAGCAATGCCAACTTTAACCACCACCCAACTCAAAAACTATATGTATGCCACCCACACATTTCCAGAAGAAAAAGCCAGACTGCCAGTGGTCATGGGATTCTCTCCATATTCTTAGAATAAAGGCCATTTTGACTTTATATTCTCTTCTTTACTACACCAAAAATCCTATCAGAAAGCTTCTGTCTGAGAGAAACAGGAGGGATTCTGAGTGATAGGATTGTCTTCAAAGGATAAAAGATGCTTCTAAAAGTTGAGGAGTATAAGACAATAGAGGCCTTCATTCCGGGAACATGGGGAGAGTAGACTGGCATACTGGCTGCTGGAATCTGGCAATCTCTCTCTCGGACACGTGGCGTGGGGGAATATAAATAGCCTAAGCTTAGGGCCGTGCCCTAAGGCCATTAGAGATGCACCGGTATTTCATTGGCACACGTTTAGTGCAAGAAAGCAGGTTCCTAGGGAGGGGGTATAGGGTTACAGTTAAATCTATAGGGGGCGGGGGAGTCAGGAGGCCCCTGACTTAGCTGCAGCTTTTCCTGGTTAAAGTGTCCGGCTGGGCCAGCAACTCTTTCATACCCCATCTTATGATTATTAGGAAAAGGGGCAAAGATTTCTCTCTGTAACTACTTCCTGCTGGTAGGGTGCGCAGTATTGGAGCCTAGGGGAGTCAACGGGATGAAGGTTGATGCCCAGGTAGACACTGATGCCAGGAGTTTTAGCCAGGAATACTTCACTGGTGAATGTACGTATGTCAGACTGGAAAAACAAAGAGACATAATGTTATTAGGAGACATGGCACTATTATATTTAAGGACCCAGGTGAGGTAGATAGGAAGGTGACTTTGATTTTGAGATGGTATTTTATCAGGGTGACATTGAGGTAGGAGCATCATCATGGTGAGGTAGAATTCTGAAAAATAAGTGTGAGGTTATTGAAATTATGAGAGGTGATTACTCCCCCATCTGAAAGCATAAAAGTTAGGATGGTAGGTGTGTACAACTTGTCTCTGGTCTAGGAGTTGAGCCGGATAAAATAGGGGGAGTATGGGAGACAGTAGCTGTACCAATATAGGGAAGGTGAGGGCTTAGGCTTTCAGGGATGTCACGTTTAACCAGACAGCTGAGGGTGGAAAGAACCACGACAGTTATCACATAGAACATTATAAAGATGATCTTACGCATGATGTGGGAGTCTCTAGGAAAGACTGTCAAGAGTCCTGCTGCAAAAATGATCATTAATAGAGCGTAAGAAATAAGGAACCAAATCGGATAACAAAACATGACTTAGCCTGTTAACTGCGGCTGTGAGGCCTTTGTGAAATGGAGACGGGTGGGTGACAGAAGATGAGATGACCACTCAGAATGATCAGATTTGGTGCTGGGAGGGCACCTTTTAGCCTGAGTGATGTGAAACCAGGACGGGAGTCCAGCAACTTTGACCGCTGTAGGGGTAGCCAAGTAGACCAGGTAAGGGCCACTCCACCTTGGTTGTAGTCCTGTAGATTTAGAACATTTGAGATAAATTAGATCTCCTTGGGATATGGGAGGATCTGGTTTGGCCTCTCCAGAGGGCTGTGGAAGGCAGAGATCAGCATGTTGTCGCAACAGGTGTCGGAGGAAGGAGAGGACTGGGACATAGTCAGCCAAGGGAGGGAGATTTTGGGGAGCAGGAAGATTGTGGATTAAGAATGGCCTGCCATACATAAGTTCAAAAGGACTTAAGAAAGTAGGAGCCCGGGGAAGTGCCCTGAGCTTGGCTAAGGATAAGGGCAAAAGTTGAGGCCAAGGTTGGTGTAGTTCTAAAGTGAGTTTTGTAAGGTGTGTCTTTATGAGGCCATTTGCCTTTTCTACTTTTCCTGAAGATTGTGGATGGTATGGGGTGTGTAGGTGCCAGGTGATGTGTAAGCTCGAGGATACCTGTTGAGTGATCCAAGAAATGAAGGCGGGACCATTATCTGACTGAATACTCTGAGGTAAACCAAACCTTGGAATGATTTCTTGTAATATGACTTTGGTAACTACATCAGCAGTTTCCCTGGTTGTGGGAAAGTCTTTTATCCATCCTGAAAAGGTGCAAACAAAAGTGAGAAGATATTTGAGAGTCTTGTGGCGGGGCATGTGTGTAAAATTTATCTGCCAGTCCTGACCAGGGGTGTGTCCCCAAAATTGACAGGTAGGAAAGGAAGGGGGTGCCATGTGTCCCTGAGGAGAGGTTCTGGCACAGAGATCACAGGTGTAAGTCGTTTTAAGAATGATGGCTTTTAGAGAAGGGTGTGTGACTATTGGGGCCAAAAGTTTGTATAGCGCCTGAGATCCTATATGAAACAGTTGTGTAAGTCAGTGATGATGTCTGAGGCCTGTTGATGTGGGAGAACAAGTTTAGATCCCTGAAAAATCCATCCCTGAATGTTTTGTGTGTAACCTGGTTTATGAAGTAGTTGTAACTGCTCTGGTGAATAATTGGTCTGAGGTAGACTGCTTGGGACTAATGGGAGAAGATGAGAAGGGCAGGGCCCTTGTGCAGCTAACTTGGCTTGTGAATCTGCAAAGGCATTGCCTTGAGCGATAGGATCTGTAGAGCTTTGCTGTCCTCTGCAATGGATGACTGCTGCCTGCTTTGGAAGTTGGGCTGCCTCTAGAAGCTTAAGGATAAGGGGGGCATTAATAATGGGGGTTCCTTGAGTGGAAATAAAACCCTGTTCTTGCCAGATAGAGGCATGAGAGTGTAAGATGCTAAATGTATACTTTGAGTCAGTGTATATATTTATAATCTTGTCTTTTGCTAGTGTAAGGGCCCTTGTAAGGGCAATAAGTTCTGCCCTCTGGGAAGAGGTCCCAGGTGGCAGTGAATTTGCCTCTATAACTTTTGATTGGTTAACTATTGCATATCCCACCTTCTTTTGGTTGTCTGTGTTTGTTGAACTGCCATCTATGAACCATGTGTTAAAGGCCAAGGAGAGAGGTGTGCTACTGATGTGAGGGAAAGAAGTGGGAGTCATCTGTAAAAACTCTATACAGTCATGGTGAGGAGGGCCTTCTGAGGTGGGAAGTAAGGTCGCTATATTAAGAGGACCACTAGTTGCAATAGAGATGCAAGTGTCTTGAGAGAGAGCTAAGTGTACCTGTTGAAGGCGAGAAGGGTTCATTAGGGTGGGGAGCACCTTATGTGAGATAAGGTCAGATAGGTGATGATGTGAGTGTACTGTAATAGATTGTCCTAATGTAAACTTTTTAGCTTCCTGTGTCAGGAGGGCTGCAGCTGCAAGAGCTTGGAGACAAGGAGCCCATCCTTTTACTGTGTGATCTAACTGTTTAGATAAGTAAGCTACTGCTTGAAAAGAAGGTCCCTTTTTGTGTCCTAGTACACCTATAGTGTTGTGGCCCTGACAAGTAGTGTATAGGATGAAAGGTTGGGTGGGATCAGGAAGGGTAAGAGCTGGAGCTTTTAGGAGAGCCTCTTTTAGTTTTTGAAAGGAAGCATGTATGGGCCTAGTAGGGTCCAGGGGTTCTGATAAGGAACCCTTAGCAGCCTTGTAGAGGGGTTGAGCTAGGGCTACAAAATTAGGAATCCAAAGACGAAAGAAATTAGCTAAACCCAGGAAAGATGTAACCTGCCATTTAGTTGTGGGCACCTGGAGATCATGAAGAATTGCCTTACGATCTGAGGTGATGGAGCGAGTGGTGGGGGTGAGAGCAAGACCTAGGTATTTGACTTTTGGGGAGGCTATCTGGGCTTTGGTGGGAGACACCCTGTATCCACGGCTAGCAAGGAAATTAAGAAGACTGGCTGAGTGGCGTATGGCCAACATATGGGATGGAGAGCATAATAGGAGGTCGTCTATGTACTGGAGCAGAACACTAGGTTTGAGATTGAGTTCTGTGAGGTCAGGAGCAAGAGCCTGACTAAAGAAGTGGGGACTATCCCTGAACCCCTGGGGGAGTACTGTCCAAGTAAGTTGTTGAGACCTGAGAGTGTCTGGGTCAGTCCATGTAAACGCAAAGAGGTTCTGGCAATCAGGGTGTAGGGGGATAGTGAAGAAGGCATCTTTAAGATCTATAACTGTAAAGTGAGTAGTGGAGGGAGGGATATGAGAGAGCATGGTATAAGGATTTGGCACCACTGGGTATGCTGGGGTAACGGCACTGTTGATCACCCTAAGGTCCTGTACCAGGCGATAGGACCCATCAGCCTTGAGCACCGGGAGAATGGGAGTATTGTGGGGTGAATGGGTAGGTTTAAGAAATCCATTGTCTAAAAGCCGCTTAATGGGTTTAAGCCCCCTTAAATGTTGGGGGGCTATGGGGTATTGGGGAACGCAGGGAAAAATTGAGGGATCCTTGAGACGGATTAAAACAGGTGTGGTATGTGTAGCCAGAGTGAGATTGGATGTGTCCCAGACCGTGGGGTCAACCAAAGAAGGAGGAAGAGGGGAGAATGGCTTTGTGATGCATTGTGAGGCAGTTTGGAGGATTAGAGCTGTGGGGAGAGAGAAAGTGAAGGAAAAATTAAGCTTCTGAAGGAGGTCTCTACCTAAAAGGGCATGGGACATGTTGGGATTACTAGGAAGCTATGGGTAAAGAAAAGGGTCTGGAATCTGCATGGGATAGGCCCAGTCTGTAAAGGTTGATTTGGCTGGCCGTCAACGCCCACAACAGAAATCTGAGACTTAGTACAATGTCCTGAAAATTCAGGAAGCACACTATAGGTGGCCCCAGTATCTACAAGCAGAGATATTATTTTGCCTGAGACCTCCAGTGAGACTCGGGGCTCCGTCAAGGTGACTGGAGTGGGGGCTGTGAGCCCCGAACCCCATCATTCTTCTGTAGCAAGTCCGAGCAGGTCAGTCAGTGACGAATCTGGCATTGACAAAGCCGCCTGTGAGAGCAAGGGATTAGGGGATGGCCTAGTCGCTCACTGGCACCTAGGACAATCGCTCCTCCAATGCCCTTCATCTTTGCAGATTGGGCAGGGCCCAGGAGGAGTGCCAGGGTTGGGGTAGTCTCGTGCCCAGTGTCCTTGCTTGTTGCATTTGAAGCATGGTCTGGGCGGGACTTGGGCAGCCACACCTTGTTGTGGATTGCTTGTTTTGGGAGCCCCGAGTGCCACTGCTAAGAGCTCAGACTGATATTTAGCAAGCCTTAATTTTTGAGCTTGCTTCTCCTCTTTTTGAAGCTTGTCTGTTGTTGAAGACACGGAAGGCTAATTTAAGTAGATCTCCTTGTGGAGTCTGAGGGCCTTGTTCAAACTTTTGTAGTTTTGCACAAATATCAGGAGCAGACTGTGAAATAAAATAGGAATTAACTACAATCATCCCTTAATGAGAGTCTGGGTCTACATTGGTATATTTAATTAAGGTTTCCCGAAGCCAATTCAGAAACACAGCCGGGTTTTCATTAGCCTCTTGGACCTGTTCTAAAAGCTTGTTATAATTAGTATGTTTGTGAGCAATCTTATTAAGGCCCACAATCAGACACTCTATCATCTTATGTAATTTTCTTGAACCTTGACCATTTTGATAGTTCCAGTTAGGGTCTTGGTCAGGCACAGCTACAGGGCCAAGGTCATTATCAATCGTATTTGTCCTGTGCCTGCGGTCAGCCTCCTCTCGAGCTGCTTGCCACAGCTGATTCTGCTCTTGTGAGCTAAGGGTGGTATTTGAAATCACATAAACATCTTTAAAATGTAAATCATAGCAATTGGTAATAAATTCAAATTCTCTGATATAATTTTGTGGGTCAGAAAAGCTGCCCAATTTATGGGTAATCTGAGACAAATCAGAAAGAGAAAATGGCACATGAATATTTACGAGGCCTTCGGGGCCAGCTTGCTCCCGAAGTGGCAGCAAAGCCTGAGGAGAGGGACGCAGAGGAGAGTGCCACTGGGCAGCTATCCACCCAGTAGATGCGTGTGAGTAGTTATCTGAAGAGCGGCTACAGAGCAGCTGCTGCTTACCCTGTGAGGAGGAAGTATAGGCAGTGGACATTGTATTGTGTGGCTTAAAATGAGCGCGTCAGGGTGGCTGATGATGCTTACAAGGGGAGCCACTAGAGGGCGCCCGTTGATCGTGAGACCAGAAAGAACATGGTTGCCCCCTGTCGCCATGGTAACCAAATGAACATGGCGGCATGCCATGTGACCCCTCTGAGCATAGCAGTGGCCCATCGCCATAACAATGATCTGAACCCAGCGGCGCTCCGTCGCCATGCTGCTTGCCTGAGCTTCCTGAACATGGGGGCGTCCCATCACTATCGCGACTAAGCAAACTGGGTGGCGCTCCATGCCCACATGACCCCCCTGAACTTCCAGAACATGGCGGTGCCCTGTTACCAGTATAGCTGCTTGAGCACGGCAGGCATGGCGGCTGTCTGCGCAAGCTAGAAAAATCACGCTGTGTGCCAGCGGGGCACAATGAACATGACCTAGTGTGGTACGTGGGCGGTGAGAAGGTATCAGAAGGCAGGGCAGAGCCGCCAGGAGGAACCTGCATCGCGGAAGGTGGAGGGGGAGACGATCGCACAGCGGAAGGTAACTGTGACACATGGTGACCCGCACAACTGAGGGAACCGGGCACAGATGGTTGGCCGGCGAGGGGTAATGGGATAGAATGAGCTGTGTAAGCGGGTGGCAGTGACCTAAAGACCGGTGGAACATCATCAAGCGAATCTTGAGGACAGGATGGAACAGTTTGAGCCACGGTAGAGGTGTCCAAAAGGATCTCAGCGGGAGCACAAGATTTAATGAGGGATTGGCGCGTCCTCAGAACCAAAAATGCCTCTATGTATTGGAGTTCCATCACTCTATCGCTGGCCTTACAGAAATCATAGAGCGTTTGTAGAATTGAAACATCAAATGTCCCTTCTGGAGGCCAGCGTTTGCCAAGGAGCAGGTAGGTAGGCCAAACTTCCTGGCAGTAAAAAGTTAATAATTTAGTTTTTATGGTATTTTTAAATTTAAAGTACGTAAATTGGAGATTAAACATTGTAGAGGCGTTTTTTGGGATGTAGGAAGTAAATTACCCATCGGTGAATAAGGCAGGCAAAAATCTGGTGGCACAAAGGAAAAGCTATCAGCAACCCGTAGCACCATGCGTCGAGGCTAACGCAAATGGGGAAGAGACCAGTCAACTGGGTCCGGGCCCAGTGATAAGAGTCTTTTGGAGTGTGCTCACCTTAAATCAATCGGGCCAGCGGTGAGTGGAGGAAGCTGGCAGGAGATGGAATACATCCTGGCAGGAGGAGCACAGAGTTAAGCCGTGATGGTTTCGGTTCGTGAATCGGCAGGGGGACCCAATTGGGCGTGTGTCCCGAGTCAATCGCCTGCTGATCGAGTCACAGCACCAAATGATAGGATTGTCTTCAAAGGATAAAAGATGCTTCCAAAAGTTGAGGAGTATAAGACAAAAGAGGCCTTTATTCCAGGAACTGGCGTACTGGCCGCTGGAATCTGGCGATCGCTCTCTCAGACACGTGGCGTGGGGGAATATAAACAGCCTAAGCTTAGGGCAGTGCCCTAAGGCCATTAGAGATGCACCAGTATTGCATTGGCACATGTTTAGCGCCAGAAAGCAGGTTCCTAGGGAGGGGGTATAGGGTTACAGTTAAATCTATAGGGGGCGGGGGAGTCAAGAGGCCCCTAACTTAGCTGCAGCTTTTCCTGGTTAAAGTGTCCAGTCTGGGCCAGCAACTCTTTCACTGAGCCAGTAGCAAAGGACTCTGTCTTTTCTAGGGACTTTATAGAATAAAATCATGTGGTGAAAATGGTTGAAAGTGGGTTAGATTACTGAGATTACTGAGGCGGTAGCTTAGCACAATAGAGAAGCCGAATATAAGAATGTAAAAGTGGCCTTTTATTTAAAAAAATGTGGAGACAAGCCCACAGCCACTAAGGGCTTGGCTTTTATTTTTTTCTGACTGACTATGGGATTATGGGGTATATGTGACTTTTAACTGGATGTGGTGCTTGGAGGGGACATTGATGTCATGCTAGGAGTTAATGGGAATTTTCTTTAGGCCCCTGGGAAAGAAAGAGGATGTTGTAATCAAGGAGAAAAGAGGAAGTGGCCATATGAGTAAGCATCCCTGAGTTCACCTTCTTCCACCTTGAACTACCACTATGAGGTCCTGTAATTTTTCTAGGGCAAAACTCTTTCAAGTACATCCTTTGGTTTGAATGAAGAAATCAAAACAAAGAATTTTTGCTATCTGTCTTCCTCCATGGCTGGTGATAAGCCATGCATAAGAAATATTTTGATTCAATTCCTTAATGTGTTGTTGATAATATAACCAAAATTACAGATCAGTTCAGTTTCAGAAAAAGAAGCAGCACTTAAAGGCAGGGATAAAGTCCTTCAATGCAAGTATCCCTGGAAAGGTGAGATCAACGTTGTGTAATTTCTCTGACTTCCAGAAAGAGAAAAGTTTATACTGATATTGCTATAGCAAAATCAATCTCCTGGTCTGCTATGTCTGATACGAGGCTTTTGTTCTATAAAGTCAAAGACTGAATTTTAGGAACGACAGAAATTAACAGAAGAATACACTTATTGAGAGAAAGAAAGCTGTCTGAGACAGAGAAGGGGTCCTGAGCAGGTTGCCAAACACTGTCCTTTCTAGGGATTTTTATAGAGTAAAATAGTGTGGTGAAATGAGTTTAAGGTGGGGAAAACTAGGAACTCACAATGCAGATGGGCATAAGATGGGACAGAGCTAAGGTAGCCAACAAGATTATAAATTCAGTTAAAGTTGATTAAATTAGGAACAAAGATGGATCGGAGTCACATAGAAAGCAGGCATTCTTAGGCAGCTGTGACTTCCCTTAGGGGTTTGGGAGGGTGACAACTGAGGTCCATCAGGATGACAGGAACTACTTAGAATGTCAGTCTTTAAAAGGATACATTTCTTTGAATGATGACTCCTGACTTCCTCAGAGTGCTAGGGAACTATTTAGAATATCAATCCATAGGATATGGATGAATTTGCTTGTCATTTGTCTTCAGCCTTGGCCAATAGCATGAGGTGTCAGTCTTCCCCATAGTTGCAAGCTATCTGGTCTCCTGCATGGGCTCCTTGGGGGACCTAGCCCTGTCTCCTGCCAATACTATTTAAATAACTCAGATCCCTGTAACAGCATTGTTTGGAAAATTGATTACAAATGTCTTGTGCTCTATGTGAATGATCTGGGGATGACAATGTGCAATGTATATACCAGTGTTGCCCCCTGATTAACATGTTTTGAAGTTTAATTTTAATTGATGTGTTCTTTTTTCCTTGAAATCAAATGGATTTGAAAATTAAAAGCCTGAGGTAAAGCTCTTCAGTACAAACACTCCTCTGTTGAGGTGAGTTCACCACTGTAGAAGAATGGCAGCTCCAGAAGCTTCTGCACTAGAGTCTATCATTTGGGATCCTCTCTTGCAGGGAGAGGCTCCTTTCCCTGTTTATTCTTGACTTAGGAGGAGGGCAGTAGAGCAGGAGTCAATCATTGATGAAGGGGCAGGCTATATGAACTGTCTAATCAGATGGGCCATTGCTGGCTGTGACTTCTGTCTCTTCTGATGTCTCATCATGATTTACCTGTTTTGAGTACAATACTGGTAGCAAAATGCTTTCTAGATCTCATTTAGTACTTTTGATGTCCTGTGGCCTGATTAGCAAAGAACCTGAGAGATGTTGGAGCCATGGAATGGTGAGGTTGTGGATGGGAGCCCAGAAATATGGTGGATTTGGAGAAACCAGTTACAAGTGTTTATCAGTTGTTCCGGTGCCTGGGTCCTCAGGTATTTAGTTAGCTTCGGCTCCTGAGGTCCTAAAGCATTGGCCATGGGTCATTCACTGTCCCTTTTGCCTCTTGCTGTTGGCAAGGGTGATTTGGGGTCCCCTTCATTTTTAGGCCCTCTTCACTTTAAGGACGTGGTTTTCTCTCACTCTGTCTTCTGTGATGGCCCAAGTACACCTGGCTTGCTCTGGTCCACCAGGATCTCTCCCCTTCCCCTCACTTATGATGCAGCTTCTGTCTTTACAGCTTCTCCCCATATTTCTCATACCAAATCCCACTGCGTTCTCAGCCAAGGGTTTCTATAACCCCTGCATCATCTTCTCCTCCTCCTTCACTCCCAAGGGTCTCCAATCCTCCCCCTAGGGTCTCCAATCCTTCCCCTAGGGTCTCTAATCCTTCCCCTAGCCTTTTCTCACAAGGCTCTCACTTCTCAATCCCCCTGCTCTAGCCATCTGTCCCATCTGAGGGTTCTTTTTCTCCTTCCCTGCATTGCCATTTTCTCTCCCTGCCCAGCATACTCACTCTCAGGCATGGCAGCCTTCTGGCAGGCCACATGGTTGCCAGCAGCCATGTTGATTACACACATGGACCTGCTGGCTCATCTCTACTGCTGCTTTGGGAACAGGCTGAACCTAAAAGATTAACTAATATTTGTGTTCCTTATTTTTAACTTTCTGAGCTACCTCAGGTTAACCATCAATTAGGTTCCTTTTCTGGTATTCTTATTTCAAGAGATCTCTATTAATTGATCTATAAGAATGTTCACTCTACTCTATTTATTATAGTTCAAGTTGGCCAAATATATTTGAGTGCATTCTAATTTTATAAGATGATTGTCAGTTTATATATCTGTTGTCCATTTGTCCAATTGTCTGCTCTGTTAGCAGCTTTTTCTTTTTACTTGAGCTCAACAAAGTTTTCATCAACATTTATATTTTCAGATCATTAATAAAGGTTTATTTGGGTAACAGATTTAAAAGACATGCTTCCCCCTAAGTTGCCAGCTGGTCAAAATGATGCTAAAATTGGTTAAACAAAATCCATTGGGGTGAGGCAATGTTAGACAGAACTCCAATTGATAAACAAGAAAGTGGCCACCTGGTAACATTTTAAAAATTTATTTTAATTTTAAAGAGATTAAAATAAAAGAGGAATTAACATATGAGATTGGAGCACAACAGTTTAAGCAACACAGTATTTCAACACTATACAACCTGACATATCAGTAGCTAACTTAGTGTCTCTTTCCTTGAAGTAGGTGAGTATATCTTCATACACAATAGTATCAAACATAACAAAATATTATAAAACCATTAAAGAGCATGAAAGTATTACAGATTATTTGGAATGAAACAACATAAAATGAACAATGGTTACTATATTATCTCATTGTCCATAAAATATTTGTTTATACTATCACACATAATACAATCCAATAAGATATAACAAGATAGTAGCAAGGAAACAGAAGACTAAAATCATGATAGCACTTCAAAACAAGATGATATTAAATCAGCACTAGTTATTATAATGTCTTGTTTTCTTCAATATTGCTGTTCAAATAATCATAGGTAATAAAATCAAACAACCCAGGAAGAAACCATTCTGAGTAATGAATGGGAATATTATAAGGCTCCAAAGCAATGTAATGGGGATCAGGATTATCACACACTCTTATGTACTCTTACCATTTCTCACACCAGGGAGACTACATGGTATTTACACATGAACAATCAGGTACTTTACCCAAGTCAGGTTCACTGATGGGAGGTCCAAATAACCTCTTTAGTCCCATGGGAAAAAGTTCAAGTAATGTTAATATTACTAAGACAATTCATTGTTGCTGATCTGATGGTATATTCATGCCTTCAAATAAAAAATTGCGATTGTTTATGATGACAAATATTTTCTTTCATATCTAGATGTCTTGTGCCTTTTTTTTGTGTTCCAGCCTGGTGATTTAGATCAGGCCAATACAAGCTCAAATAATTTTTAACATAAATTTATGTAATGTAATAGTGAGCAGTCCAAAATATGTCACAAATTTTTTCAGTGCTCAAATGTTAAAATACCCATGGTTAATAGAAAATAACACTTCCATTTAATGTTCTATATTAAGTTTACTGCTTGTCTTGTGCTGCATGGTATTAATCTTCTGGATGTTTAACAGCTACAGGTAAGATATAATTATAAATTCCCTTTGGATTCCTTGTGCTATTATCTATCTGATATTTTCTAGAAAAAAAAAGGTTATATGATGCAGGGGGCAACAGAACAATGAGACCAGGCGTGGGGCTGAGACTGGGGCAGCAGCCAGATCAGAACCAGTCCAAGCCTGTCTGTCAGCACTGGCTCAGCCCTTAGGATAGGGATGCATTTGCTTGATGTTTTGTCTTGAGGCCTGACCCACAACAGGAGGTGTCCATCTCCCACATGGTTGCAAGGTATCTGGGTTTTTGCATTGGAAATTTCTAGGACCTAGTCCTGTCTCACTGTCTATATATTTCTAACTAAGTCAGCTGCCTGTAACAATAGGGCTGGGACTTCAAAGGAATAAGAGGATAATTTCAGATAGCTTATAGCCTTGGAAGAGACAATCACCTCCTGCTCTGGGCCAAATCTCAAGCAAATGCCAACAGAAATACAATCAAGTGCTAAGAACCAATAGTCCAAATAGTTCTGTATCACCCTGAAGAAGTCAAGAGTTTCCACCCCTAGCCCCTACAGGAAGAGTCCCTGCTGTTAAGGAAGCCTATTTATTATGCGACAGGCTCCCTCATTTGTTCCTAATTGAATCAATTTTACCTGAGCAATTGACCCTAATGGTTGAACACAGTTCTATCCCATCTTATGCTCACCTTGCAAATTCCCATTTTTCCCCTCTTTTGACCCATCTAACCTCCTGTTTTTACTTAATAAATACAGAGTCTTTGGCAACCCACACAGGACGCCTTCTGTCTCTCAGACAGAAGCTTTGTTTCTCTCAATAAATATATTCCATTCTTAAACTCCATCATTCTAAGCAATATTCTTCTATTTTAGAGAACACAAACTCATCCTAGACATATAGTAGGTCAGGAGTTTCATTCCTCTCTATCATCAACATGAACCAAATTAACATAAATATCTTTATGATTTGTCTGAATGCTTTTCACTTTTCAGGCAGTTTTAAGTGATCAATACAACTCACAGTGGTTGTACTTCTGGCAATGTATAAAGTTGTATATATCAGTCATTATTAATGTAAAATAATTGGTTTTAGTGTATAATTTAGCAAGAACTAGATATTGCCATGGGAGTAGGTTATCTCATATAAAAGTGAATGTTCAACTAAAATTGCTCAGAAAAATTTCTACATTACTGAATGCTTCAACAATTTATGATACATGAACTATGTATTTTTGCCTTTTTGTAGAAGGCTTCTATTATGTTATTGAAGAAGTCTGTACATCTGTTGGACTCTATTTATATTTTGATGCTTTTTCTGCATTGAAGTTTATATGAAGTTTTATTTTTATCTTAGGCTTAAACTCACTGCATTGACACTGATGGAGTGAAGCAACAGTCCACTACATTAATTTCAATTATATATTCATGGCATTGATCTTATGAATTACTGAGGAGATAAATTAGCTACATACATAGACAAGAATCAGTACTGTTAGCATTTTCTGGTACAATAGAGAAGCAGAAAATAAGAAAAAGTAAAAGTGGCCTTTCTATTTACGGAATGTGAGGAGGAGCCCAAAAAAAACCAAGGTTTTTTTTCATTTGTTTCGTTTTGTTTTTACTATGGGGTTAGGGGTATAAGTGACATTTGCCTGAATGTGGAGATTGGAGCAGACATTTCTGTCATGTGAGGAGCTGATTGGAATTTTCTTCAGGCCCTTTGGATAGGAATGAGGAGTTTGTAATCAGGGAAAAAGAGGAAGGGGCCATATAGTTGGCATCCCTGATTGTTCCTTCCACCATGTTGAACTACAACCAGGAGGTCCTGTAACTTATTCTAGGGCAAAACTCTTTCAAGTACATCCCTCAGTTTGAATGACGAAATGAAAATAAAGAGTTTTGCTATGTGTCTTCCTCCAATGCTGGTGGTAACCATTCACAAGAAATATTTTGAGTCATATCCTTAATAAATTGTAGATACCATAACCAAAATTACAGATCAGTTCTCTTTCAGCAAACAGAAGCAGCACTTCAATGCAGGTATAAAGGCCTTCAATGAGAGTATCCCTGAAGAGGTGAGATCAACTTTATAGAACACAAACTACTACTCATTTATCTGAGTTCACTAAAGAGAAAAATTTATAATGGTGTTGCTACAGGGGAAAGAAACTCCTGATCTACTATGTCTGGTGTGAGTTTGTGCTCTCTAAAATTAAAGCATAAATTTTAGGAACAACAGAATTTAAGAGTAGAATATGTTTATTGGGAGAAAGAAAGCTGTCTGAGAGAGAGAAGGGGTCCTGAGTGGATTGCCAAAGACTGTCTTTTCTAGGGACTTCTATAGAGTAAAATCATTGTGTGAGATGGATTTAAGGTGGGAATACTGGGAGCTCACAAGGCAGATATGCATAAGATGGGACAGAAATATGGGAGCAAATAAAATTAATAGTTCAGGTAAAAGTGATTAAATTGGGATCAAATGGGGAAGCCTGTCACACAGAAAGTAGGCATTTTTATGCAGTAGTGACTTTTCAATTAAGGGGTTCAGAAGGTGACTCATGACTTCACCAGGATGATAGGAACTATTAGAAATATCAGGCTTTAGTTGAATGGTAATTGCTGACTTCCTCAGGGTGCTAGAGAAACATTTCAAATATCAATCTTTACAATATTAATACATTTGCTTAATCTTTTGTCGTGAAGTCTGATGCTTAGCAGGAAGTGTCTGCCTTCCCTATAGTTGAAGGTATATGGGCTTCTGCATGGGATCCTTGGAGAACCTAGCCCCGTCTCACTGCCAACATTATTTGACTAACTCTGCTGCCCATTAGAGTATTGTTTGGAAAGTTGAATATAAATGTCTTGTGCTCTGGGTGAATGATCTGGGGATGACAGTATGCAAAGTATTTACCATTGTTGTCCCCTGATTGATAAGTTTTGAAATTTAGTTTTAGTTTATTTTTATCCTAGAAATCAAATGGAAATGGAAATAAAAAGCTCTTTGGTACAAACATTCCTTGGTGGATATCCGCACTGTAGAAGACATTCAGCTCCAGAAGTCTGCACTACAGTCTATCATTTGGGATCCACTCTTGCAGGGAGGGGTTCCTTTCCCTGTTTATTCTTGACTCAGAAGAAGGGCAGTAGAGCAAGACTCAATCACTGATGAAGAGGTGGGCTATATGAACTGTCCAGTCAGGTGGGCCACAGCAGGCGGTCTCTTAGGTCTTCCTATCTGGGCATTATTGACCTGTTGTGAGCACAGTACTGGAGCAGAATGTTTGCTGGATCTCATTTAGTGGTTTCAATGTCATGTGGCCTGGTTAGGAAAGAACCTGGGAGATCTTCAAGCCACAGAATGCTGAGGTTGTGCATGGGAGCCCAGAAATAGGGTGCAAATGAGCTAAACCAGTTACAAGTGGTTAGAAGCAGTTCCGGTGTCTCAGTCCTCAGGTATTTAGTTAGCTTCAGCTCCTGAGGTCCTCCAGCATTGTCTGTGGGTCATCCATTGTGCATTTTGCCTCTTTCTGGTGGCAAGAGTGACTCATCTTCAGTTTGACAGCAGCAGATTCCAATATCATCTTTGAAATTCTCTGCTGCTCTGCCACCTCCACAAGCTCAGCGAAGGAAGGAGCTTGGGGACACCCTGACTCTGATGCATTTTTTAGCTGCTGCAAAAGTACTGAGGAATGTCTCTGATCTCATTGCTGTGAGAAGCAGACCTGGATGATCTGAGGTTTATTATACATTGTTTACATACTCAGTTTTGCATTATCATTTGAGTTATTATTTATGTACCATATTTGATGTTATTTATGTTTTGTTATATGAAACTAAATTCAAATTTAAAAATGCTGCTTAAGTATATTACGAAAAAAGGACTCAGTGACCTAAAAGAGATTTGAAGAGATATCATCTGTAGTCTATCAAAGTGATTCATGAGATATTTGCCTACCCCTTTGCTTTGTGGATGCTGGTCATGCAGGACCCCACTGTGAGCTCTGCTTTAGAGACAGTGGTAACACTGGGACCGTCGCAGTGACTCAGCACAAAAATCAGTGCTTCCCTTTGGCTGTGAGTTGCAAACTAGCACCCAAATTGCTTTTACAAAAAATGTGTCTATACATAAAATTAATCACCAAGACATGGAATTAAACTTTGAAGAATTCAGTCTCCATTCAGCTATGATGTTTGGTTTTACTTTGTTTAGTATTGTTTTGTTTTAGTGAGACAGGATTTCACTATGTATATCACAGGATTTGAAACCTGTATGGTGCCTACAATTTGCTTGGCTTCACAACAGCCTTCCTCTCTCAGCCTCTTGCATCCTGGGATTATAAATATGCACCAACTCTGTTTTGATTCAGGTTTTTATGAGAGAATTTAAGATATCCCAGGCCGTGAGTCTCAATCTTCCTTTGAGAAATATATGTATGAATTTTTTGGATCATACTTTTATCACTTGGCCACTCAGCAGTTATCCCCCTAACATCACTTGAGAAGCAAATTTTTTTATGCACTGACTATACTGAGCATCACTGGGGCAGTTGTCATTTTAATCAGCTGATTCTTGTATTGAACACATTACAATAGTCACTCTTTTATTTGTTGTTATTTTAGAAAAACTAACAAATGTATGCAATTTTTAATTATCTTTTATTTAAATAATTGCACTGGTAAGGACTTACATATAAAGTCTTAGGCTAAGTGTGTTTCTTTTAGGCCAAGCATCAGCAGAGGATGAGATGGAACAGTCATGGCTTTGAAGATGATTTTGGGAGGCAATTTTGCTAGATGATTTACTAGAATGTGTGGTAATTGTTTTTATACCTGCATTTGAAGTTTAAGGAAACAGGTAAGGTTAGGTCAAGAATACAAATGTAGGATAGGATAGCTGAATCATGAAAATCATGATTTCTTTTTTTTTTTTTGGCCCAGGAAATGTGCGTTTCATGGTAATTTGTGCAGCAGTCTTAAATATGCCTGTATTAGAGTAAAACAGAGTGAAACATGAATGAGCCAGGCATTCTAGGTTCTGAATATACAGGCATTTACAAAACTTTTTCCTCAATGCTATTGCTGGTGCTCTTTATAGGAAATAAGATACGGCAACAAAACATGAAAAATGATTATATAATAATTTAATACTCATGCACAAATGAAGAAGCCAAAAAACAAACAAACCAAAATAAAGTCAAATAAAAAAGGATGAAGAAACCATCTACAGGATAGGAGAAGATTGCATGTTACTCCCTGACAGCTAACCCGTAAATCCAATAGAAATATGAAATGAATACACACTTTTCAGAACAGGTACAAATTGTCAAGAAATACCTGAAGAACTATTGAGCATTTATGCACAATAGAGAAATGCAAATCAGTACACTATCCCATTGCAGAGACAAATCACTGCAAGATCAAAAGAACACTCATGAGATGGCAAGGGAAAAGAAACTATTTAACCTTGTTGGTGGAAATGTAGGCAAGTATTTCAACCACTACTGCAGTCAGTGTTCAAAGTATTCAAATGATTAAACATAGTACGTCCACTAAGTGCAGTGCTTCCTTTAATGGGTCTCATACTCAAAGATCTAAGGACCCATTGCAGTGATTCATGCGTATTCCTGTTTACTGCAGCAATAGTCACTTTTCTGTGGAGAGCAGCAGCAAGCACTGCTCCATCACCACCAAATGCCAATGATGAACAACAAATACTCATCAGTGTACTCTGTTTAGTAAATGATATGATATTTTATTATGAAATGGGCTCTAAATTAGGTTTTCATAGAGTTATAAGCATGATATAAGCATGATAGTCATGCTAATGTAACAAGGCCATCACTATTACACTTTTGTGTTAATTAGATTTGAACTGTTTTTCTTTTGGTGACAACATCTTGCTATGAAGTTCAGGTTGGATTTTAGATCACTTTATAATGCAGAGTGGTCTCAAACAATTCTCCTGCCTCAGCCTCTCAAGTACTTGGTTACACACCCATGCCATCAGGCCCAGTTTAGATTTGGTATGTTAACTTCATATTCAGTATTTTTTTTTAAATTTCAACTGTTTTGGTTGTTAAAGTATTTCCACTTTTTACCTCCAGCATCTATAACCACTGTGACCTTATTGAGGTGGTGATGTACATACCACCATCCTCATGACATTCTCTCATGGGTCCAGTTTTGTCAGTGTACTGCAGTGGGACTTATGTGTACAAATGTATATAACTGTGTGTTTTTCTACTTTCCTTCAAAAAGATTTTAAAATTGCCTTATATAATCAATAACCTTGTCTACAGTTTGATGCACAAGCCCACAGTTAAGTAGAGTGCAGCACACACACACAGGAGAGACCACAGAGTTCCCATGAGAGGTTTGTCAAGGTACATGAGAAGACAACTCTGTGGAGGTATGTGTTCCTAATTATTACATTTGAATTTGCTTGAGGTTTTCTCACTGTTGTTTGTGGGAGGTGTACCAGATGACTACTTCAAGATATGGAGTTATAAAGCATCCTTTTTTTGTACAAAGGATCAAACTCATGACCTTGAGCTTGCTAGGCAGATGCTTATGCCACTGAGATCAATCCTCAGTGCTCACAAAGTCTGTTTTGGAATTATGTATCTGAAGAAATGCATTGGTGGTGTGGCCCACTTAGTAATGTCAACTTGGATCACCCAGTGAACTGAGGCACCATTGTTTTGGGCATAGAGCATCCATTGAAGGATTGTTGCAAACACCATCAAAGGAGAAATGGAGGGGAAGGTGCTGGGCTGTTGATTCTCATGGAGAAGCTGGTTTCAGTTTTCCAGATATGAACACAGACATCATCATCATCATCATCAGAGGAGGAGGAGCACAGGACCTCATTTGTACTGTGCATGGCTACTGATTTCTTTTGCAGACCTCTGGCCCTCATCCTGAGCTTTTTGTCTTGGCTCCAGTATTGATCACTCAGTCTGATGGCACACATGCTGTGCCCAAGTGCACAGACTTTGTATGTTCCAACAATGAACTTTGACTCTTCCTCGTACACAACTTTGATAGAGACTTGCATGAGACATTGGGAGTGCCTCTAGGTCTCCAGGTAAACTTGTGTTGGTCCTTGCCATGGGCGCTAAATGTTCAGCAGGAATTAAGAAGTATATTGTCATAGGATTCAGGTTGTCAGTTGGATTTTTAGGTATCTAGTATGTGGACAGATCTACACCGCTCTAAATCTGACTTTTTGGTAGTGAATATTTTAATATAATCTTATCAATTATAAATTCCATATTAAATCTCTTTCCTTGCAAACCCTGACTACAATAGATGGGAGAGGGTAAGAGTGCCATTTTTCAGACATGACAAAGTGCTTTAGTTAGCTAATGTTCCATGCCAGTTTTCTCATGTGGAGAAGCCCAGCTATATGAATAGCTTGGCTTTGAAGACTGTTGATAGATTCTCTACAGATATTAAGGCATTACATTCTGTGTTGCATGATCAAGAAGCACATGGATTAGGAACCTCCATGGTGCTTCCTGTCACCTGAACCTAGCCTTGTAGCCTATGCTGTCTGGCCTCTGTGTACTTGAAATGCCAATAAGGATGCAGTCACAGATGCAGTCATTTTATATTGACATATAATTTGTAAGTATTGGCATGTTATTTCCTGCTGTTGCATCTTTAACTTTTTTTTTCATTTTTATCGGTACCAGGGATCGAACTCACAACTGCCTGCTTGCAAGGCAGGTGCTTATGCCGCTGAGCTAAATCCCCAGCCCCTGCATCTTTAACTTTCATGACAAAGAACATCTAAGAAATTTATGACTACCAAGCCAACCCTGCAAAGAATACTGAAAGACAGTTTTGATATTCATAGAATAAAACTACTAAGCAAGGCAGACAATTAACCAGTATGGAAAGATAACATGTCAACAGTAAACCAATATATAACAGTTATAAATATTAATGTGAATGGGCTCAATTCAACAATTAAATGAAACAGACTGGTAGAATGGATCAAGAAACAATGGCCAATCACATGCTGTCTACAAGAAACCCATCTAACCCAAAGTGAAACTTACAGACTGAAAGTCAAAGGATGGAAAACAATACATCATGCAACAGGAAGTGAAAACAAAACAAGGGTAGCTATTTTGTTTGCAGACAATGGGAACTTCAAACCAGGAATGATTCTAAGACATAAAGAAGGTCACTAAATACTGGTTAGGGGAAAACTTCAAGAGGAAGAGATAACTATCTTAAATATATATGCACCAAATTCCAGAACACAAAGTTATCCAAAGCAATTGTATATAGCATTGAAAAATCAAATAAGCAATAACACAGTTCTAACAGGAGAACTTAACACACCATGGACACCAAGAGACTGATCAACCAGACAAAAATGAGTAAAGAAATAACAGAACTGAATCACACCTGTAAACTAATGGACCTGATGGACATATACAGAGTGTTCCACACAACAAAATCAGAATATATATTCTTCTCAGCATTACATTGGATATTCTCTAAAATAGCCCATATACGAGGCCAGAGAACATTTTTAAATAAATGCAAAAGTGTTTAAATTATCTCATGCATTTCATAGGATCATAGAACCATGAATTTAGTAACTAATGATAAAAGAAACTGCAAAAATCACACAAACACATGGAAATTAATAACACACTCTTGAGCAATCTGAGGGTCACAGGGCAAATTAAAAAACAAATTAAATGATACCTAAAAGCAAACAAAAATATACATACAATTTACTGGAATGTGTAGGATGCAATAAAGCAACCTTCAAAGGACAATTCATTGCACTGACTTCTACATCATGAAAACAGAATAAATACAAAGAAAAAACTGATGCTACACCTCAAATATCTAGAAAGACAAGAGAAAATTAAGCCCAAAGTCAAAATAACAGAGGAAATTATAAAAGTCAGAGCAGAAATTAATGCAATAGAGATTAAGATCACAATCCAAAGAATCAATGAATGAAAGAGTTGGTTCTGTGAAAGAATAAATAAAATTGATAAGCACCTAACCTACCCTATTTTAAAAAGAGAAGAAAAAGCTCAAATTCATGAAATAAGGAATGCAAATGACAAAATCATGACAGACTCTTGGGAAATTCAGAAGATTATCAACACCTATTTTGAAATAATCTACTTTCATTGGTTTAATAACACAGAAGAATTGGACAGATGCCTAGAAACATATGAATTACCAAAGCTCGATCAAGATGAAGTAAAACTATTGAATAACTCAGTCTCTATTAATGAAATTGAAAATTTAATAATTCTCCTTACATACAAAGAAGAGCCCAGGCCCAGATGGATTCATTGTGGAATTCTTCAAGAAATACAAAGAAATTTAATGTCAGCACTACTCAAACACTTCAGTGAAATCAAAAGGAAATCAATTCTTCATTAATAATTCCTGGAAGAAATATTATTCTAGTTGCAAAACCTGAGAAAGACCCAACTAAAGAGAGAACTACAAGCCAATCTCCCTAATGAACACAGATACAAAAACCCTCAATTAAATATTGGCAAACAGGAAGCAGCAAATCATTAGGATGATACACCACAACCAAGTGTGATTCATCCCAGACATGCAGGGATCTTTCACCATATGTAAATCAATCAATGGAATCCACCATATCAATAAAACCAAAGGTAAGAATCCCGTGAGCATTTCTATTGATGTAGAAGAAGCTTTTCATAAGGTGCAACTTCCATTCATGAAAAGAACCTTACAGAAAATTGCAATAGATGATCTTTACCTCAATATGATAAAGGTCATCTATGACAAACCAACAGCCAGCACCACATTAAATAGCTAAAAGATTAAGGCCTTTACCTTAAAATAAGGCAAAAGACAAAGATGTCCCTCATCACTGTTCCTATTCAGAATAGTACTGGAAATACTAGCCAGAGCAATGAGATAATAGACAGAAATTAAAGGGGTAAAGATAGGAAAGGAGGAAGTTAAATTATTATTATTTGCAGATGACATGATACTCTACATAGAAGACCCTCAAAATTCCATTGGAAGTCTCCTAGATACAATAAATTTAGCAAAGTAGCTGGATACAAAGTCAATACACAAAAATCAATAGCATTCCTATACACTAACAACAAAATCATTGAAAGAGAAATAGGAGAAGTCACATACTTCACACTACCACCCAAAAAATGAAATGCTTTGGAATTAATCTCACAGAAGAAGTAAAAAAATACCTATATAAGGAAAATTATAATGTCCTGAAAAAGAAATTGAAGAAAATCTAGGAAATGTAAACACATCGCTTGTTCATGCATAGGAAGACTAAATATTGTGAAACTGCCCTTTCTCTCAAAACTGTTATACAGGTTCACTGCAATCCCAATGCATATAGCATCAACATACCTCATAGATCTAGAGAAATCACTCCTAAAATTAATCTGGAACCAGAAGAGACCTAGAATAGCAAAGACAATTCTAAGCAGCAAAGGAAAGGCAGGAGGCATCACAATCCCTGAGTTGAAATTATACTACTAAGCAGTTATAATAAAATCAACATGATATTCAAATAAAAACAGATCTAAAGATCAGTGGAATGAATTAGAAGATACAACCACAACTAAAAACACACTCAACCATCTTATCTTTGATAAAGGGGCCAAACATGTTCACTGAAAGAACCACAGTCTCTTTAATTAATTGTGCTTGAAAAACTGGCTCACTATAGGCCAAAAATCTAAATCTAGACCGATGCCTATCAAAATGTACTAAACTAAAATGTAAGGGGATTAAAGATATGAATATTATAACAGAAACACTAAATCTGTTGGAAGATAAATAGGGTACAATCCTTGAAGACATAGAAGTAGGTAGAGAATTCATAAACAGGAATCAAACCACACAGGAAATACTTCCCACAATCAATAACTGGGATCACATCTTATTAAAATGTTTGTGCATGTCAAAAGAAATCTCCAGCATAGTGAAAAAAAAAAACAGAAACTGGGAAAAAAATCTTAGTGAACCATCCCTAAGACAAAGGATTTCTGTCTAAAACATATAAAGAATTAAAAAAAATCAGTCTCCCAAAATTCAAAGATCTAATATAAAAATAGCATTTGAGATGAATGCATAATTCTCAGATGAAGAAATACAAATGACAAATAAATACATGGAAAAAAAGTTCCTCATCATTACTCATTAGAGAAATGCAAATTAAAACCACACTGAGATTCCATCTCACTCCATAAAGAATGGCCAGGATCCAGAAAACTACCAACAACAAATGCTGGGGAGGCTGTAGGGAAAATGGAACTCTCCTGCACTGTTCTTGGGAGTTTAGACTAGTGAAACCCTTATGGAGGTCAGTATGGAGATTTCTCAAACAGATGGGATAGGAAGTCCCACTTAATCCAGCTATTCCACTTCTAGGTATATTCCCAGAAGAAATAAAAGCATCATACCTCAGTGATATATGTACACCCATTTTTATAACAGCACAATTTGTAATAGCTGGATCTTGGAAACAGCCTAAGTGTCCATAAACTGAGGAATGGATAAAAATCTGTGGTATTTTAATTCAATGGAGTACAACTCAGCTATAAAGAATGATCACATTGAGATATTTATAAATAAATGGATGCAACTTGAAACCTTACTCATGCATGAAATAAGTCAAACTCACATGTATAAATACTGTATATTCTCCCTAGTGTAAGAGTGAGTTAAGAGTACATAAGAGTTTATGGTAATCATGATTCCCCATTAAATTGCTTTGGAGACTTATAATGTTCCCATTCATTAGTTGGAATGGTTTTATCCTGGGTTGTTTGATTTTATTATCTGTGATGGTATGAACAGCTATTTTTAAGAAAATAAGACATTATAATAGCCACTGCTAATTTAATATCATCTTGCTTTGAAGTGCTGCCATGCTTTTGTTCTTCTGTTTCCATTGGTTACATCATGTTTTATCTTACTGGATTTTTATGTGTGATAGTATAAACAAATCTTTTATGAATAATGAGATAATATGATAACAATTTTCCATTTTCTGTAATTTGGTTTCAAATGCCCTGTAATTATTTCATTCTCTTTAATGATTTTATACTATTTTATTATGTTTGATACTGTTGTATATGAAAGTATACTCAACAATTTCAAGGAAAGAGAAATTATGGTAGCTACTGATATATATGGGTTGTCTTGTGGTGAAATACTGTGTTGCTTAAAATTGTTCTGTTCTGAAAAAATATAATTTGCAAGTCTCCCAAATCTTTTACTGATTTTGCTGATGTGAAAAAAATGTAGGATGCACAATCTGAGTTCCCAATAATCAATTATTACAACTCTCTAGACCTATCTGAACTCATGGAAATTCAACTATAGACTCCCCTAATTCCATCTAGAATTGGCCTTGAACTTAAGTCATTCTGTAACATGTTACTAGACTTCTACAAGTGCAAGCGGGATAAGTTTCTCAAAGCCTCCCTTCTCATTTTTGGTTTACATTTACACAGTGTGTAACAATGCCATGTCTCTATGGTCAGCAGACCCTCATGTCTTTGCTTTGAACTACTGTTTCTGCCATCAATACTACATTAACATTGTCTCATTAACCTATTTGTGTTATTCAAACAACTCTAGGTAAAATGCAGTTTTATTCTTCAGTTGAGCTGAGTTTCACACTGCCTTTTCTCATTTTCTTACAGCATCTTGTGCTTTTAATTTTTTCCTTTTTATCACCACTATGAGTTTCATACTCACTTGGTCTAAAAATATTATGCATGCTGAAAAACAGTATTGATGAAAAAAAAGTATTACTCTGTCCTCAGCATCTCATGGCTCAGACTGACAAATTCTCTTCTGTTGAGCATGGTGATTAAGCATAAATGGGATGAGATAGGCCAAATGTCTATCAGTATTCAGTAAAATTGAAAGGCCATGTCTGGGAGTGAGAAAAAGTGTCAGTGATGAATGAGACCTGAGTGATGTGCATTTGTGATTGATGTAATTATATGCAAAAATGTTGGAGCCATTGAAGCTGAATACACATGCAAGCCTGTGGCATGGCCTGGGCATGATTGAACTGGGAATGAGGAGACATCACAGGGGGCAAGATAGGGCAGAATGGTTTTCCTAAATTAGCATCATTTGTTGCTCTGAGGGATCCTTGAACCCCTCCCAATATCCTACTCAGGTGTCCTCCATTGTCCAGTAAACTCCTTTCTGGTTCTGATTAAATACTTGCTACCAGCATCATTCAGCCAGGTGGCTAGCAGACTTGTGAGCTCTGCCAAGACTTTTACTTCTCCTGCAGTCCTAAAGATTGTATCACTTGTTTCATTGTTTTGGGCCTTTCCCATGAACCTGTTTGAGGGGCTGGGGATCCAGGAATGGAACCCAAAATCTTGATGCCTGAACAGGGACTCTACAGTGGAGATGTCTGATGTAGAGTGTAACTTAATTTTGCTGAGTTCCTGGGGTGGAATACAGCCCCCAAAGCATGTCTATTTCACTTTTTTTGGAAAATCTTTTCATTTTCTTTGAAAAAAATCCCTTGACCCATTAAATCATGGAGAATTCTGTGTCTGAAGTGCAACAGAAATGTAATGCAAAGTGCATTTCCTTAGGAAGGCAGGCCATTTTACTTCCAAGGATAGTTTGGTGCACCTCATGTGCGAAATTCATGATCATTCTCCTTGTTATTCTGAGGTTGGTGTGGTCATTGTGGCAGATTGGAAAAAGCATATGTAAACTGCTGCATTGAGGAGTGTTGAGCTCTGATCTCTGTTTGTACACTTGGTATCTTTGCGGGGATGCTGTGATGTTTGGCAGGCAGGCACGTGGAAAAACACACGGTTGGCTTCCCAGTTTTCCTGGATCCTTCACTTGTTCTGCTTCTCACCTCCTCTTGCTTCTGCCTCCAAAATATGCAAACCCTGTAAAACCTCTGGGCAACTCTTCACCTCTTGGAACTCCCAGGCAAAAGATGATGCAAGAAGGTAAACAACATGGCAAATTAATTGCTTGACCTGTTTTGTATCAACAGGAAAAGAGCCCCACTTTGAAAGTTTGCAGTACTCTATTTAAAGAGTTAAAAGGGCCAGGGGGTAATCTCAGTGGCCTAAGTGGCTGCCTGACACCCACAAGGTTGTGAGTTCAATCCCATGTTCCAAACAACAAAAACAAGAAAGATAAAGAGTTTAAAATGGCTGTCAAGGAATATGGATTTAAAAGTACTTTTGTAATTGGCATTATTGTGAATATTGCTCCTGGTTGTCAAATGACCACTTTGGACTGGAAAGTATCAGTGTAGACTTTTGTCATTCCAGCCCAACATCAGGTGTGGCTTAAGAACGTACTGGTGCTCAGGACATGCAAGCTATAAATAATATTGATTTCTATATTCTTATAGAAGCTGCTGAATTATGAGGGGAGAGAGATTTTTAGATATTTGTCAACATGTTCATTGCCACCCTCAGGCTATTATCCTCAAATTGCTTTAAAAGCTTGAAAAAGAATCCCTGAAGCAGTGGTCTTTTAGTACCATTAAACAGGAGGACACTGAATCTTGTCTTGCATTTATAGAAGATTAAATAAAGCTATTGAATGCCAGGTGGACAACAAGGCAGTAGCCTCTATCTTTTTAAACCAATTAACATGCAAAAATGCAAACCAAGGCTACAAAAATGCATTAAAAATGTTTCTATGATACCTGACACTAGGTTGGAATTCCCTGGTATGCTTTAGAAGGTTCCTACTACTTTTCATGATCCTTTACCTCCTGGGACAGTTGGCCAGTTCTTTTCTGTTCACCTGCATCACAAAAGAGGCACTTTTGTTATCCTTGGCATCAATGATGCGGGTTATACAGACATACTGTTGCTTCAATTGTGATCTCTCTTACCCATTCAACTAATTTTTTTTTGAATCTGTAGCCCAACTCAACTAATTGTCTTGCCTTGTTTCCTCTAAAACTTGTGATGTTACTCATGGAAATCAAGCATTTGGCTCTACTGTGGTGGCTACTGCTATTCCGCCATAGATGAATCCTGAAGCCTCTCTGTAACTATTGACAACCTTTCCCTTTTTAGGTTTGCTGCACACTGGAGATGACCATTTTGTTTTACTTCACTCACCTGGAAATACTTTATTTCTCATTGTCAATGCTATTCCCTTTCATCTCTTGAGGATGTACTGGAACACCTATAGTCCTTGGAATTGATTTAATCAATACTGTCTTACCACTTACCAAGGCTGACTTTTCCTTTTTGCTGTCCCCTGCTGTTCTCTCTGCAAGACTCACGTCTGGGAATTTAGCTCAGTGGTATGAGAACCTGCCTTACAAGTGCACAGTTCTGAGTTTGATCCCTGGGACCAAAAAAAAAAAAAAAAAAAAAAAAAAAATCAAGGCCGCTGCAAGTGGCTTTGGTTGTCAATGTTGGTTCCATTTCTTTTGATATGCTCCATGATCATTGTTTGTCACTATTTACCCTACTTCCCTTTTCTCTTCAAACTTATTTGGTTAGCACCCCTTTAAATAGTGTCCTCATTGTCTTCACTGATGGAACCCTTTTTCATGAAGCTATAACATATGTTTTTATAATACTTGGAAACACCTGTATTCACCACCACAAACCTCTTTTCAATGCAGAGAGCTCTCTGTGTTATCCTTGCTTTGCAAATTTTTTTCATCCCAAGTCCTTAACTTAGTTACTGCCTCTTTATCTGTACATAATGCTATCCCACACTTATCTTCTCTTGTTATCTCTCCTTGAGCAATAGGCTCACACTTAATGTCCCTTTTTTGCATCTACAGGCTCCTCTTTGACTTCATCATGGCCCTCTTTTTATTTTAAATACAGGTAGTCATTAAGCCCTACCTGTTGTTTGATATGATAATTACTGATCAAGCTCTGAATATTCTGTTCCTTCTTTTTTTGGGTAGGGTGTTTTCAACACAGTGTTTCTGTATGCAGTTCAGGCTGCTCTTGAGATTAATTTGTAGTCTACCCTCATTTGATAACACTAAAGAAAGCCCCACCTTTTTTTTTTTACCAGAATATAGCTCTGACAAAGACTTTTGTATTATACAAAACACCCACAGACCCTTGTGGGCAGAGGCTCTTGCCCCTGCTGAACTGGGGAAGAGGGGATGTTTCTGTGTTATTGCCAGGGTGTTGCGTCCATTTCTGCTCATTGTGTTTGCCTCCATGAATGCATTGGCACCACAGGTTCCACGTCATAATTCCTCCATTTCAGCTCTCCCTGATTCAAGCCTCAGTTCTTTTTATACAGGGTCTCAACTAGTTGGACTATAAAAAATTCAACTGACTGGTCAAGAAATTGGTCAAGAAATTGGTCATTAATACATCAGTCAGTTGAATTCAAGTTGTAGACTCTAACTTTGTAAGAAGGTATTATAATTTGGCTTCAGGATATGCTCAAGTTCATTCTGATATTATAATATGTTTGTCAGTCTGTCCATATATTAGTTGTCTGTTTATTCAGTCAGTTTGTAAGCAGTTTCTGTGAGTTGCTGAGCTAGTGATTGTTCAAACCTGTAAACAGAAATCAATTATGCCCATACAGAAGTGCTCAAGTGTCCCAGAACATCTGGGAACACCCTGAGTGCTGGAGGTGTACAGGTTTTCCAGCACTGGGAGCATGGGGTGTAAGAGATGAGCTAGTTTAACAAAGGGGTATGGTACAAGTACACAAATGGCCTCTGAGGAACTTAAAGTGTTCTCACAGACCCCCAAAAGCTCTGTGCTTATTTCTGTGTTTGTTTGAATCTGCACAGATTGTCTGTCTATGTTTATCCACTTGTCCACTCTGTGAACAGCTGTTCCTTTCATTTTGAGCTCAGTAATCTTTCTCTTTTTCCATATCTGGATCACATAATCAAATATTGCTTTTGGCAGTTAATTTATAAAGTATGCTTTTATCTTGGTTGCCAACTGTTCCGAATGTCACAAAGACAGGGTATATGAATGGAATGTGTTGTTATTTAAAATTGACTTGATAGTCTCATTATTTAGAAATGATATTATTAGGATGAATAAACAAAGTCCCTTAGGACTGAGATTGCTGGACAAGGCTCTGATTGATAAATCATAAACTAGCTGCCGGGTAACATTTTTAACCAGTGCTTGCTTATTGATCAAAGACCTCAATGATCTCCATAGTCTTATAGGAGACACCTTAACTAAAGTTATGAAATGTACTCCAAAATGTTCACATTGTTCACTATCAAAAGAATTAATATATTTTTTTGGATTGAAGATGCCTATGTAAAGGTTTCACATGGTTATGACAGTTAATGTTGTCTAATTGATGATGTATTTGATATATTCATATTTCTGGAGGCATAGGCCTCCAAGATTGTAAAATGGGGATTGCTTATGGTAGCAGACTTTTTTCCCATGTTCGTACCTCTCCTAATACCAAAGACTTGTGAGATTCACATTCCACTAAAGGTCAATAAATTAATCAATGATACATAAGAGACTTCTTGGATATTTCATAAGGGTGCTTGACTAAAATGGATATTTTATGTCAAAAGAGAAATTCAGATTATTGCAAGGATGTCATAAGAGAATAATATGTTTGGTTCTGATTTCTGATTTACAATGTAAAATATCTCACTGTTTATACTGTAGGTATTCAAATGTTAAAATATCCATGGATAGTAGAAAATACGTTTCACTTAATGTTCTAAGGTATTTCATTTTTAGATAAAATAGTAATGTTAAGCTTACTGCCTCTAATGTATTGTATTGTGATCAATCTTTTCTTGTGGATGTCCAACAGCTAAGGTTTAGGACCAAAAATGAGAGACACAGATGGGCTAAATTGATAGCCAATATTTTGTCCACAGCACTTCAAGCTTGGAGGAGACTCAGGATGTAAAAGAAATCCTGCTTTCATCATCAGAAGATAACCAGTGAGTACATAGTACTCTGATCAGGAAGATGATGAGACCACAGAGAAAAGTGACCTTTGATGCAAGGTGTGCCTAAGGAGAGTCACGAGTCACCAGAAAAATCTCCTAAGTTTTCACAGAAATCAACATGGTCAAGCAATGGCCATGACTCTTCCAGGTGGCAGACACTGACAGAAGAGATATGAGCAGCTATGCATGGTTATAAGAACTGGCCTTGATAGGAAGTAACGAACCCATTGTCCTTAGTGTAATCCTTATGTTAGCTTGTTCTTGAACCTTCTGCAGAAAAGTCTGGACTCGGGAGGTACAGTGCAATTCTAGAATATTGTCTGTGGGTGAATCTCGTATCACTAACATCACCTGACAATTGCTATCTATGCTGGTAACTGATTACCATTATGGATGGATGGCCTGTGCAGTGGTGGGAGCTCTAACACAACTTCTCCATCTTCAGCTGGTCACCCATCTGTGTATCAACCAAACAAAAAGGAGTTATATGTTGGAGTCATTGAAGCTGAATACTCATGCAGGGCTGTGATGCAGCACAGGCATGATTAAACTGAGAATCAAGAGATGCCTCAATTGGCAAGATAGGCCAGAGCTGAGGCCACCTAGACACTTTCTGTGGGATAGTTCTCTGCAGTTACCATCATCTATTGCTTGGAGTGGGTCTTGAACCTCTCCCAAGATCCTGTTCAGGTTTCTTCCATTGTCCACTCAACTCCTGCCTGCATGAGGTTGGCCAGCTGGCTACCATAGTGAGGAGCTATGCCAAGGATCTCTCTACTCCTGCAGCCCTGAAGACCATACTGTGTTTCTCATTTCTTAGAGCCTTTTTGGTACACCTTTTTGCCATCTTGGTTTCTAGGAAAAGAGCCCAACATGAAACATAAAACTCATCTGTTTTAAAGACTCAGCACTGTGATCTGGTATTGTTGGATGATGACAGGAACAAGTATCAAAGCTGCTTAAGACAATTCGTGTATACAAAAGCTGTTATATTCCACTGTATTTTTTGGTTCACCAATGCAAAATCCTCTTACATGACACAACTTTCCTCAAGACAATTATTTCCACTCCAATCAATGACCTACATATGAATTATTTTCTGTAGGACACACACACAGATATGCAGGTTTTATGATATGTCTCCCCCAAGTCATCGTGAAGAAAAAATTAACAATCCAGAGCCATCCCAGGCCTGAGAGGAGAAATAGAAAGCTAATAGGACCTTGCTGTGAGCTGGTGGATGTCATATGGAGAATGGTAGGGGAAACTAGCCAATGTGCCCATGTTGTGATTCTGTGGAAGCTATTCTGGTTCTCTGAAGAAAAATAAGAAAGTAACTTACACTTCCTGTGAGATAACCACTGTATTGGCTGGGAGATGAGCACCACATTCACCTCCTCCCACCACCAACCATCTGACTGTTTTAGAAGACATGCTAAGTTGATAGTAATATAGGTTTAAAAACAACTTAAACCTTGTATTACTTGATTGGCTTTGCAGCATAAGGCTAGTATTCTTAAGCATGTATTTAAATTGGGAAGTAATGGGAAAAGAAGTTGCAAAAACTGCATAACTCTATGGAAATTAAATAACACTCTTCTAGACAACCAATGGGTGACAGGTGAGATAAAGGAAGAACCTTAAAAATACCTACAACCTAACAAGAACATAGATGCAAAATCCTGTATCTTATGGGATTCAATGAAAGAAATCCAAATAGGGAAATTTATAGTAGTCAATCTCATATCAGGGAATAGAAAGAACACAAACAAATAATGTAATTTTGCATCTCATTCTTCCAGAGGAATGGCAAGACAAACACAAATCCCATACAAGGGAGGAAATTATAAGACCAGACAAGAAATTCATGCAATGCAGAACAAGAAATCAATACAAATAATTAATGAATCAAAGAGGTGGTTCATTGAAAGAATAAAATTGATAAACCCTTGGATAACCATATCATAAAAGAAAAAAATAAAGACTGAAAACCATGCACTGAGGAATCAGAAGAATAAAATAATTACAGATCCTTTGAAAATTCAGAAGATCATCAATATCTGCTTGAAAAGCTTATACTTTCATAGGTTAAAAAATATATAAATGCACTGATTCCTAGAAATACATGAAATGCCAAATCTGATCCAAGGAGATATAAAAATTCTACAAAATACAGTATCAGTAAATGAGAATGAAGATCTAATTAAAAATGTATCAGCCGCTGGGCATGGTGGTGTATTCCTGTAATCCCAGAACATGGGAGGCTGAGGTACAAGTATTGTTGTGAGTTTGAGAATAACAACACTACAAAGTGAGCTCAAGGCCAACCTGAACTGAATAATGAGAGCCTATCTCATAAGCACATTAAAAAAAAGAAAAACAATGACAACAGAAAAGCAAATGACCAACATAAAAAAGTCTAGGTCCTGATGGATTTACTGCTGAATTCTACAATAAATGTAGAAAAAATTTTAGGGCCACTGCTGTTTAATGACATTGAAAGAGAAGCTGTTCTCCCTAACTCATTCCTGGAGGCAAGTATTACCCTGATACTAACACCAGAGAAAGACACAACCAGAAAAAGTAAACTATAGGACAGTTTTCCTAATGAACAAGATGCAAAAATCCTTAACAATATACTAGCAAAGTTAATGTAGCAAATCATCAAGAAGATTTTAAAACCTGATCAACTTGGATTCATCCTAGGAAGTCTGGGATGTTTCAGTATGCAAATCAACAAATTAAAATGTCATATCAACACAGTCAAAAACAAAAGTCACATGGTAATTATCTCAATAAATGCATAATAAGCTTTTGATAAAGTCAAGCACCTATTTGTGATAAAAACCCTACAGTAAATAACGACAGATGACACTTACCTCAAGCTAATAAAATCAAACAGTGACATGGCTGGGGATTTAGCTCAGTGGCATAAGCACCTGCCTTGTAATTGTGTGGCTGTGAGTTCAATCACCAGTACTGATAAAAAAGAAAAAGACAAAAAAAATCAAACAATGAGAAAAAATATTCCAGCATCATACTAAATAGAGAATAAGTGAAAACTTTCATTTTACAGTTATCAAAAGGACATGGATCACTACTATGACTACTCCCATTCAATATAGTTCTGAAAACATTAGGCAGACCAATTAGACAAAAGAGAGAAATAAGAATAAATATATAATAGAAAGTAATTAAACTATCATTATTGAAAGATGATATGATATTCTAAATAGAAGATACCAATGACTCCACCAAAATAGTCCTAGAATTAATAACCAAATTCAATAATGTAGCAGGAGACATAGTTGACAATCAAAAATCAATATCATTACTGTACACAATCAAAAAACTCACCAAGAGAGAAGTTACAGAAATCACAGCCTTTACAATAGCCTCCCAGAAAACAAAATACTTGGAAAGAACCTAACAAAGAAAGTAAAGGACTTACATATTGAAAATTATAGTACTTTGGAAAAGGATATTGAAGAGATTATCATAAATAGAAAGATATTCCTTGCCCATTCTGGGCATTGTCTTTTCACTCTGTTAGTGATTTCTTTTGATGTAGAAATATTTTTTAATAAGATGGGGTCCCGGTGGTTGATTCTTTAAAATTTGTATTTTGTTCATGAAGCCTCATTAGTTTTTCTGTTTTAGTATTTAGATCTTTAATTTAGTTTGACTTTTGCTTGTTTCATAGTGATAGACATGTCTCCAGTTTAAGTCTTCAGTATGAGAAAAGTCATTTTCTTCAGCACCATTTATTGAAGAGGCTATCTCTCTTCCAGTGAACATGTTTGGCTCCTTTGTCAAAAACAAAGTAGCAGAGTGTGTTTGTAGTTCTATTTGCATCTTCTAGTCTTTTTGGTTGATTCTCAGGTCTGTTTTTGTGCCAAAACTATGCTGATTTTCTAATAGTAGCTTTCTAGTATAATAGCAAGTCAGGAATTGTGATGCTTCCTGACTTGCCTTTGTCGCCCAGCAATGTCTTTGGCGATCGAGAGCATTTCAGTTTCCAGATGAATTTTAGAAATGTTTTCTCTACATTTGTGAACTATCCTAGTAGTATTTTGGTGGGCAATGCACTACATCTATATGACAGTTTGTAATAAGAATTTTTGAGTTTTCTCCATATCCTTGAAGGTAGTTTTACTGGTCTCTTATACTCACCAGATGAAACATAATAGGTAGGATCTTAAGAGTTTTGAGTTCTTCTTCCCAAGGATATCCACAATAATAGGATATTTTTTTCTGTTTGTTTGAGACAGGATTTCCCCAGGCAGTTCAGGCTGACTGCGGACTCACTTCCTAGTCCAGTCAATTCACACTGATTATCTTAACTCAGCCTCCCAAGTTCTGGGATTACAGGTGTGCACACAAAACTTGAAAGAATTCCTGGTGTTATTTGAAACCTGAAGAAACAGTCATGAGTTACACATGTACTCATTAACTGACATTCCTTTAAAGGAAAAGCGTCCAATATAACACAAAACATCATTGGAGTGTAGGGAATCAGAAGATGTGTTTCTATCTCTTATGAGCCCGGGATGCCAGAATAGACTACTGCAGAAAAAGATGTCACAGGTAGGAATATGAATCAAATGTGAGCATTAGTATTAAGAATTCAGAGAGTATTGTATTTAAGGATGATGAGAAAAAGACCAGTGGAAAGCAATGAGAGTCCTGGTGAGCTTCACTTGTCCTGACTATAGATCACCCTTTACTAGAAGGATGAACATCATAAACAGTGAAATATTCAAACATTATGTGCTTTTGACCCTAGAAAATATTGAGGCTTGGCACTGTAGCTCAGCTGTAATGTAGCTTGGCATAACAGATGCCATCTTGCACCCTGCATTTATCTAGTGCCCTGTATTTGACCCAGGAAAATGAAAAATCACTCAGGGCATAAGTTCCATGAGAAAAGCAAAAGGAGCTGTACCCAAGTAAAAAAGTAACCTGCTAAAAAAAGAAGCAGGATACAGGTGTCAACCAAAAATGAATTTAAGATTCTACTAAATTGTTTCCAATGGGATGTCTTCTGTGATTCTCTCTTTCAAAAATGCCTAACTTTCCAGTTCAGAGCCAATTGTTTAGATTCTGAAATGGGGAAGGAGGTCTGTATAAAAGTGGTTTGGAGCTCAAATATTTAAATTCCAAATTTGTCCTCTGGATGCTTGGATTCCTATACTATTGTTCACAAACTCACCTCAAGATGCAGAAAGATTACTGACAGAAGCAAACCTCTGGATTAACTGTCAGTGCCCCTGAAATGAAAGAATAATGCTGAAAAGGAGGGAAGAAAATGACCAACACCATGTGTTATGATGCCCACCTCTTTTCCACAGCATTAAAGAGGCTGAAACAGGAGACTGGCCATGTATTCAAGGACAGTCTAACCTACGCAGTGAGTGAAAGGCCAGCCAAAATTACAAAGTGAGACTACATCTTTAAAAACAAAAGAATAAAAATGAAAAAAGTAAAAAACCAAGGGAGAGAGAAAGACTACTAAAGGAAAACAAAAATAATAGAGGTGAATGAAAGCTGACCTAAATTGGCAATTATGGAATGATGTTGCAGCGGACAGCTGGCCATGTAGTGGCATCCTGGCAGCTGTGACAAATACAGAGTTAGGAATGGTACCTATTGTGCTATAGCACAACAGTGACCTCATTCCTCCAATAAATCTGCAATTTGCTAGAATGAAGAGGTCCAAAAACTCATCGAAATCTTAAATGCAGAGCAAGCACGTAGCTTCATGCAAAGGCTTTTGAACATTGCTTTGACCACTAAGCTCAAAACCCAGCCCAACATCTTCAGATTCTATATATGACTATTACCAATGTTTAATTTACCATTGACATATTTAATTAAAATTCTTGTTAATCTACATCTTCACAAATGAAGCTATTTTCTTTCTCTGCAGTTTAAAACTCTGTTTTTTTTTTTTAGGTACAGGGGATCAAACTCACAACTTAGCACTTCCCAGGCAGGTGCTTCTGCCTGCTGAGCTAAACCCCTGTCCCCTATTGAACAATATTTTATTAAATGTATAAGCATCACATTATCCAGTCAAATGATATTGTGATTTTACTACAGGAGGTCAAAGTAGAGAAAAATTGATATACAGTCAGAGAGGAATTGGAACCTCAAAGGAGTCAACATAAAAAACTAAACACAACAATTCCTCTACAGGCTCAGCTGAAGAAAGCCAGACATAAAGGTAAAGATGCAGTGACCATGTCTACATGCCTTCTGAAGAGAAAAACAATAGCTTGAAATGTACTACAGTTACCACTACCTTCTCCAGGAAGTCCAGATAGGCATCAATTACCATACTCAATGACCAGAACAACAGGACTATTGTTCCCACAAAATGCCTTTGCTCTTTCAACATACTTTTTCTGGGTGACTTCTTCCCAGGTTAAATAATATTCGTTAAGCCACTCACTACAAGCTTATAGGTTGATTGTAGTTTGGGACACACACTGTAGCCTCATTGTGACTTTGCTGCATAAATGACCCCTGACAATAAGTCTGTGACTTAAACACTGAAGAGCACTCCTGAAAATCCAGGGCTATTCTCTCTTTTTTCCCAGAAAACTTTTTGAACTTTTTTGGTTTGTGCCTTCATTCCTTAAAGTTGTGAGCCAACAAACTTGGTGCATTTGACATCAAACAGGGCAAGATTATATTTGTCCTATTTCCATTTGAATATCAAACATCTGCTAAATGATCCAAAACCTTTGCATGAAGCTACTTGCTTGATATGCATTTTTAAAGAAATATTTTGTCTTGAGGCCTGGCCCATAACAAGAGGTATCTGCTCCCCCATATCTGCAAGGTGTCTGCGCTTCTGCACTGGCCACTTCTAGGACCTGATCCTGTCTCCCTGGCTATATATTTTTAACTAACTCAGCTGCCTGTAACAACAGGGCTGGGCCATCAATGGAGCCAGAAAATAAGTTCAGATTGCTTGTAGCATTGGAAGAGACAATCACCTCCTGCTGTAGGCTAAATCTCAAAAGAAAAGGCAAGGAAATACAACCAAGTGCTAAGAACCAGCAGTCTAAATAGTTCTCTGATCACCCTGAGGAACCCAAGAGTCACCATCCCAACTCCCTACAGGAAGTGTCCCTGCTCTTAAACAGGCCCACTTAGTATGTGACTTGCTCTCCCATTTGCTCCCAATTTAATCAATTTAAGCTGAGCAATTAATCTTATTGGTTGACCACAGTCTTATCCCGCCTTATGCTAATCTTGAAAATTCCTATTTTTCCCCTCCTGTGACCCATCTGACCTCATGGTTTAACTCTGTTCAAGCTCCTCAAAAGCACGGAGTCTTTGGCAACCCACTCAAGACCTCTTCTGTCTCTCAGAAGCTTTTCTTCTCCCAATAAATATGTTCTATTTTTAAACTCCATCATTCCTAAAATTCATTCTTTAAATTTAGAAAACACAAACTCATACCGGACATATAGTAGGTAAGGAGTTTCATTACCCTATACAATTAACATGAGCCAAATTAACATGACTATACTATATAAGATCTGAAATTTGCTCCTTCTCCTGCAGTTTTAAGAGATTAATACAAATCACAGTGATTGTAGTCCTGGCAATACCTAAAATTGTATACATCAGTCATTATAAATGAATACAGATGTCTTGCGCTCCGGGTGAATGATCTGGGGATGACATTGTGCAATGTATATACCAGTGTTGCCCCCTGATTCACATGTTCTGAAATTTAGTTTTATTTTTTCTTTTTATCCTTGAAAAAAATGGATTTGGAAATGAAAAGCCTGAAGTAAAGCCCTTTGGTACACATATTCCTCTGTGTAGCTGAGATCAACATTGTAGAAGACAGCCAGATACAGCAGTCTCTGACTACAGTCTATCATTTGCGATCCTCTCTTGCAGGAAGGAGTTCCTTTCCCGGTTTATTTTTGACTCAGAAGGAGGGCAGTAGAGCAACAATCAATCAGTGATGAAGAGGTGGGCTATATGAAATGTCCAATTAGGCGAGCCATGACAGGCAGTCTCTTGGGTCTCTTCCATTGTCTAAGCATTATTTACCTGTTTGGAGCACAAATCTGGGAGCAGAATACTTGATGCATCTCATTTCCTGGTTTCAAAGTCCTGTGGCCTGATTAGCAAAGAACCTGGGAGACCCTGTAGCCACAGAATGGTAAGACTTTGGATGGGAGGCCAGAAACAGGGTAGAATTGGGAGAAACCAGTTACAAGTGTTTAGAAGCAGTTCTGGTGTCTGTAGACACAGGTATTTAGATAGCTTCAGCTCCTGATATATTCTAGCATTGGCTTTGGGTCATCCACTGTCCCTTTTTACTCCTGCTGGGAGTAAGCATGATTTTGTGTCCCCAGAACCCTGACCTAACTATGATAGCAACAGACTGGAGTATCATCTTTGAAATTCTTTACTACTCTGGCACCTCCATTATAGGGGGCAGAGGATGGAGCTTGGGGAGACCCTGACTCTGATGCATTTTGTAGCTGAAGCAGCAGTACTGAGCTTGGTCTCTTTTCTCATTGCAGTTACCAGTAATCTTTAGGTTCTAAAGTTTATAAATATCTGTAATGCAGGGCCTCATATCCACAACAGCTCTCCTTAAACTTGTGCTTTTTTGTATTTATAGAGATTGCCTAAATTTATGGTATATTCTCGCATTTTCATCCTCATGACAGGTGTTGGCAAAAGTCCTAATAATTCAGAGATGTGTAGTGATGTGGCTCAGTGGAGGAAGGCTTCCCAAACACCTGGTGAACTCCTGTGAATTACACAGAAAAAATGCAAAGAATTTCTGAACATACTTTTTGTTACCCACCTGCTCATAGACTATGTTTGTGAGAACAGCAATAGAAGTTTGAATTTCGACAAAAAGGAAACCAATTTAAAGTGTCATCAAGGGCAGAGTAAAGAGCACTTGCTAAGGACAAATTCCAGAAGGGCTGCCTGTTAGATCCTCATTGAAAAATTCCTAAATTTAGTCACCAAAATCCAGCACCCTAGGAATCAGATTTTGCAGAATGGCAAATTCAAGTTCAAACTTCACAGTGAAAATCACTTAAAATAAATATAAAAGCTAGAGATTTTATGCTAATACCTGTTGTTCATTCCCAGCATGGAAAATAAAAAACATGTTATAATGTCAAAAAATAAATAATATAATGTCATTTTTGATAAGAAATGTGTGAGTCTTTCTCCCATCAATTCAGTGAAATAGCTCAGCTATAAAGCCTAAAAGGTCACAGCGTTTCTTTTAGATGAGAAACCAAAATATTAATTGTGGAATGAAATGAAAGAGGGTTGATAGACAAAGGTAACACTGACTGTTTGGAAAAGGGAATTAGAGGTTAAGGACAGAAAGGAGACTATGATTGAGAAATGTATCAGAATGATTTGTCTGTGATACACATATATACCCATGCCCAAAGTGAAGCTAAATATTCTGCATTTCAAAAGGTACCAACTTTTAAGGTTTCCAAATGTGTACTAGCATTTTGGGAATGGTTGTTTTCAACATATCTTACAAGGCCATTCTGTTGCTTTATTGTCAGAATTTCTTAGCAGGTATTAAGAGCAGAACTTGATGTTAATGGAGTCATTAAAACAGAGACCCATTTCACTGGGATTTTTTAAAAGTTTTATGGAAGGAAAGACTAAACAAAACAAAATAATTAGAAATAATGCTACTTTCAAAGTGAAAATAAATGATAAGAAATAAATAGTTGATGATTTTATATGGTGCTCATACAAATAGTTAATCAAGATACAAACGTGAAACATATGAAGTGGTGATTAAAACAGCGAGACTGCAAATAGTTTTGTTCATCTCTCCAACAAAAACTTACTAATATGGTTATTAATCCTATATGTGATTTTTTTTCTTTACAGAAATGACAAGGTAGGGAAATCCTATGGACATACATCTCGGAATCAGTGTAAAGAAATATTCCTTTGTACTGCAGAAGGTAATTTGAATGTGAAAGAAACAGAAACACACCACAATGTTCAGATCCATGAAAAATATTGCAGTGGAGGGAAACCTACACATGCAAGCAATGCGGGAAAGGTTTTACCACACATGGAATTTGTAAGAAGCATGAAAGAATTCACAGAGGACAGAGACCCTACATATGTAAGCAATGTCAGAAAGCTTTTACTACACATGGACAATGTAAGAATTATGAAAGAATTCACACTGGACAGAAATGCTATGTCTGTAAGCAAAGTGGAAAAGGTTTCACCCAACCCAGAAATGGTAAGAAACATGAAAGAATTCACACTGGAGAGAAACCCTACATGTGTAAGCAATGTGGGAAAATTTTTACCCAACATGGACATTGTAAGCAACATGGAAGTTCACACTCAAGATAAATGCAGTGTATATAAGCATCATGAGAATGGTTTGGGCACATGTACATATTGCATAATGCATGAAGTCTTCACACTGGGCAGAAAAGTTATACACGTAAAGAATGTAAAGGAATGTGGGAAAGGTTTCAGCAGAAATGCTCATTGTCCAATACATGAAAAAATTTACACTGTTGAGAAACCCTGTGTATGTGAAGAACGTGGGAAAACTTTCACCACACATGGATATATTAAAAGACATCAATGACTTCACACTGGTGAGAAACCCTGTGTATATAACAATGTGGCAAGCTTTTAATGCATGCAGTCATTGCAAAACATGTGAAAGAATTCACATTGGGAAGAACCACTGGCTGTGTAAGCAAGTGGAGACGCTTTTAGCAGCCAGAGCCATGTATTTCACTTACCTGAAGAAACTCACACAAGAGATAAATCCTATGTGTTATGGGAATACTCTCAGCACACATGGTCATTGTTACATATTTGAAAGAGCTCACTGAGCTGAGATCCTATGTGAATTAGCAATGTGCAATACATTAGCAATCCATATTTGTTGTTAAATGCCTATTAAAAGCATCACTGGTCAGACAGTTTAGATCTAAGTTTACTTTAAAAATCCCTAGGAGACCTGAAGAAATAATCACAAATTTTCCAGAAAGGAAAAATCTGAGGTGGAGCTCTCCTCAAGTGCACATGTTGTATGGTTTTCAGTTAATCACTTGTACCTCTCTAGATATTTTAAAGTGTCTTTGTGCTTCAACATGGCATCTTGTAATTAAACATGTTAAACTGAAATATGCTTTTCACTTTTAAGTATGGATAGTGGCTGTTGTAGTCAGGGGTGTGCACAGAGAACAACTGGATCAAGACAAATGTTTATAATATTATTTTTATAATAGTCAGGGAACACAGGAAACTGCAGGAAGTCTATCTGCAACACCAAAGACATAGATTATTTAGTCAAGAGCCTAAACCCCACAGCAATGTCCCACATGAGTCCAGATAAAAATCCAGAGCTCAGGACAAAGACTACTATTAGTCCAACTGGAGGTCCAGAGCACACAAGAAGGACTCATGGAGTCTCTTTTATGGATCCATGCTGGAAAGACTCAAGGGTCAACAGTGGAAACTAGAAAGTATATGCCAGCTGGATGATGAAGCTTTGCTAGTGGGATGAGTGTTCTACGCTAGAGCTGAGAAGTCACACTCACAACAAAGAACAGGTCTATCCTGAAATGCAACACAGCCATCCTCAGTGACATGGAGGTCCAGAGCTCCTCCAATGAGAAGCACAGATGAGTACATGCCCAGAAGCAGCATGATGAGCTCATTCTGGAGACCAAGCAGCACATGTCTTCCCATCCAAGTCCTTCCCAGCCAAGAAGCAATGCTCAATATGAGGACCAAGCCTTCTTCGGGAGACCAACAGTTCAGACAGCAATTGGTAGGACAACCCACAATGCTTCCTTAATGCCTCAACCCTCATCACCTCCCTTCTTCTCCACGTATTTATCCTGGCAACTTACTTCAGGTGGAACAGCTTTGCTCAATGTCATGCTGATGTAATGCAGTTGACGTTAAGTTGACCACCAGTTCTTAATGCAAAACACTATCTATGTACTTAATGTTTTGTCTTTAAAACTTAATTTTCATATTTTTGGTGAATTGTAATGTTTTTTATTTAAAGAGAAAAAAACACACAAAAAGGTAGAAATAACACAGAATTTAAAAAAATAAACAATAAGAAATCACTAGTTGATAAGTCACATATTGTCATCTTAGAAATAGTTGTTCAAATGAAAAAATTAAAGCATACAAAGTGGCATTCAGATAATGACACTGTGAACATTTCTGCTCAATGATCCACTAAAAACTTAGTAATATGCTTATTTGTCCTACATACTTATTTTTTAATCTTAAACAGGGTAAGATTAAACATGACAAACCAGTACAGAGCAGTTCATAAGAAAACAAGTTAAAGAAACACAGATTTCAAAGAAAGTCCACTGGAGATGTTCACTGTTTATCTTACTGTCTCTAGTTTTCTTTTAAATAGTTGTTCCCATCTTCACACGCATTGAATATATACTGAACATTATAGAACTAATCAAATAATTACAGGATGATGCAGGCTTTTTTGGTCTTCAAGAACGGATTTTCGGGACGTTGATAATAATTACAATAAGGTCTTTCATTCTCTTCATAGTAGCTGTCTTTATCTTTATGTATGCTGACTTTCAACATACGAGACTAGAATACTGTCTTAGTTACTTTTTACTCATCACTGAGATAAAATACCTGAAGCCCTAAGTTGGGAAAGGAAAGGTTTATTTCGTACAGTTCTTTGAAGTTTCAGTACACTCTTAGTTAGCTCCAAGACAGGCGGGCATGGCTGGACCACAGTTCATGGCAGCTGCCAACAGCAAGCTCAAACCAGAAAAGAAAAAGAGACACCTTTCTGCCATTACATCACATCCTGGCTCCACCCCTTTGTGGGTGGAGCACTGACACCATCAATCCAAGCACTAGACACTGAACGAATAACAAATGCACAATTCAAATTTATGAGGCCTGGCGGACACAGACATAAACCATGACAACTATTATCACTCTGAACAGTGAATAATAGTATCCTGAGAAGGAGAAGGTGAGGAATTGCCTAAAAAAAGAAGGCAGAGGACATTGTTAAAAGTGTATCAGGATTTAAAAGCTACAGTAGTCTTATTGGTATGTTTAGTGTGATTATATTTTGTTCTGGTGTGTCTACTCATATTAGATTTGAGGGCACAGATATATAACCCAAAAATATCAGGGTATACCATGGTAACTATCCTTAATTTCCTATTAACTTAAACTGAAACCCTATATTACTTACATTGTCTTACTATGACTGATCATATTTGAAGCTGGTTTGTTTGAATGCTATTTGGCCTTGACTGATTTTATTCATATTTGGTATGCTTGCTGGTATCAAGTCTAAGAGTAGAGGCAACTACTCTGAAGATGACAAGATGTAAGAGGGCTAGGTGGGCTAGGGATTTAGATCAGTGGCTTAAGCACCTGCCTGGCAAGTGTGAGATCATGAGTTTGATCCCCAGTACCAAAAAAAAATAAATAAATAAAAGATATCCATTCCAGATTTGACTACTAACTGCTTTCACATCCTACAATGTCTTCAAAGTTGTTTTTATAAAAATAGCTATGCAACGTTATGCTTAACTATATAATTCTTGATAGTGTGGACAATTCTATTGATAATAACAAGAGAAAGCATAGTAAATACTGTACATCATCTAATATTGTGCTTTCATATGTCTTTTTCACATCATGATTTTATACGAATTTGTTTTGTCTTGTTTTGATCTGTTTTTCCTGATAATACAGAAAGGATTGATATACACATAGAGACTCATACCTGGGAAGAATTTCTAACCTATTTATGGGAACAAATTATATAATACACGATGTAATGAACAGATACTCTGAAGAAGAGACACTAAGAAACCGATTGCAAATTCTGTAGCATTGTGATATAAAATTGAGCAATACTATTAATTAGTCTAGTCACTTAAATTTGGTGAATTGTAATTTTAACAATGCATTTGCTTTAATCTTTTGATGCACATGATTCATTTTCTCTTTCATAAATGATGTTTCTGAAGTGGATGCAATATTTGGCATTAAGATATACATTTATAAGTCTCAGAGTATGTGGTTTTGACAAAGTTGTGTTCTTTTCACATAACTTGCACATTAATGAATGTTATGTTTTCCATGTTGTGACGAGACAAGATATCTGCTGATTCCCTAACATCACTGGACATCATGCCATGTACATTATGTTGCCTGATTTTCTTTCTCAGTGGTGCCAATATTTGTCATTTAACTAAACTGTTGTTTTACTAACCATCAGAATTTTACAGGTTGTGTTTATATTGCATTTTTACTTTGCTAGTAATGTTTCCCCAAATGTACCAAAGTAAACCATAGTACTGTGAATTTCTGATTGCCCCATACTGACAGAACCATAACTCGTCTACAATGGCACATCACCAAATATATTAATATCTCCAGAAATTATAAAATTTGGCATGATTTATGAGTAACCATTCTTTGAAATCAATTTTTCTTAAATATGGAGTTGTTTTGGGGAAAAACGTTGCTATTGGATGTATCATGCAAATGCCTTTATTTTATTCCTTGATGCTGTGAATGCATTATATATTTTGTAATTATTATAGATTTTCCTAAAACACTGAAGTAATGGCACGAAGTGAAACCTAAATTTTGAGCAGTCAACACAGTAAAAAGTAAATTTGCTCAATTAAGATTCAGATTTTGTTCTGTTTTACTGAATTATGAATTTATACAATGACATATCTCTTTATTTATAATGACCAGTGCCTGATGTTTGTGGTGTGTGCCAATTATCTTTAAATACATACACTGGGCCATGAGTCCCAGTTGGTTTCCTGTGGCCTGTGGTTTTCACTTCCATTTTAACATTCATGTAATTTGTAAAGTGTTTAATGCAGTGTTGTTGAATTCAAAATCTGCTTAGGTTCCAATGGAATTATGTTTTTAAAAAACATGGTGACATGAAAACACAAGTGAGCATTTCATTAAATACCCCTAATCCAATGAAGATAGCCTGCTCAGTCTCAATTATCCTTAAAAGAATACATCACTCACCTGTTGTGTAATCACCACCAAAACTATATCTATTTTGTACCTGAAGTACCTGACATACTTCATAAAGTAGAAGACACTGTAAAGTACAATGTCAGCCTGTATGTACTACAGCATGTGGCCAGATTCCCTGAAGCACATTTCTGCTTACCATCAATGGGAAAATTTGGAGTTTGTATTACAGCTAATAATAGAAGACTGAATCTATAATAGATATATCCTGAGTACATGCACTTTCTCATTTTATCATGAAAGTAAATCTTGTTGGTCTTGTTGATGCATGCTTGTAATCCTAGCACCTAACAGAGCTTAAATTAGTGCAAGAGGAAGTTGAGTCTAACCTACACAATTAGTGTGACCCTCTCTCAAAATGTATCTTCAAGTTCTGCAGATGTAGCTTAATGCTTTACATCTCTTCCCTTTCCTCCCCAGTGTCAAAATTTTTTAATATTCACAATTACACATCAATAGTTGTCCTTTTATCACTTGGCCACCTAGCAGTTATCCCCAAGAATCACTTGGGAAGCCCACTTGTTTATGCAGTGACCATCCTGAGCATCATTGGGGTAGTTGTCAATTTAACCCATTCATTCTTGTATTGAGTATAGTAGAAATGTCACTTTTATATTACTTGTTATTTTATAAAAGCTAAGAAAAAGTATGCAATTTTTGATTATTTTGTATTTAAATAATTGCATTGGTAAAGAGTTACCTATAAAGATTGGCTAATGGTGATTTCTTTAGTCCCAGCATCAGGAGAGAATGAGATGGGATGATCTTGGCTTTGAAGCTGACTTTGGGGTGGCCACTGCTAGATGATTTACCAGAGTGTGAAGCAGTTCTTTTTATCCCTGCATTTGAAGTTTAAGGAAACAAGTAAGTTGAGGTCAAGAATAAAAATGTATGATAGAACAAAAGAATCACTACTGCAAATTGTGGTTTTTCTTTCACTCAGGAAATGTACTTTTTATCGTAATTTGTGCAGCATTTTCAAATATTCCTCTATTAGAGTAAAACATAGTGAAACATGAAAGAGCCAGGCATTCCATGTTCTGAATGTAGGGGTATTAAAAAAATTTTTTTCTTAATGCTATTTCTGCTGTTTTGTGTAGAAAATAAGATAGGGTTACAAAACAAGCAAAAAGGACTTTGTAAGATTTTAATCTTCTGCATAAACATAGCAGCCAAAAAAAAAGTCAAACAAGCTGATGAAATAAACTACAGAATGAGAGAAATTGTACCTGTTCCTCCCTGATAGCTAACATGTAAAACCCATAGGAACGTGAATGGAACATGCATTTTTCAGCATATGTACAACTTGCCAAGAAATACCTGAAGAACTATTGAGCATTTTTGCACAATAAAGAAATTCAAATAGGGACATCATGTCATTGCAGAGAAAAAAAATCACCACAAGATCTAAGGAACGTACATGAGACTGCAGGAGTAAAGAAACTATTTAACCTTGTTGGTGGAAATGTAGGTAAGTAGTTCAACTACTACCGAAGTCAGTTTTTAAAGTATTCAAAAGACTAAAATTAGTAATTCTCATTAGTGCAGTGCTTCCTTTGGTGGGTCTCTTCCTCAAAGAGTTAAGGACATATTGCAGTGATGCATGCGGATTCCTGGTACTGCAGCAATAGTCATTTTTCTGTGGAGAGCAGCAGCAAGCACTGCTCCATCACCAGCAAATATCAATGATGAACAATAAATATTCACCAGTGTACTCCATTTGGTAAATGGTGTGATATTTTGTTGTGAAATGGGCTGTAAGTTAGGGTTTCCTAGTAGACTGTATGTCAGTATGAACATGATAGTCATTCTAATGTCACAAGGCAATCACTAGTACACTATTATGTTCATTAGATTTAATATATTTATCTGTTTGAGTAAGCATGTTGCTATGAAGTCCAGGCTGGCTTTGAGATCACTTTATAAACCAGAGAGGCCTCAACAAGTCTCCTTCCTCAGTGTCTTATGAAATGCGCTCCATGCACGAGCCAACAGGCCTAGTTTAGATTTGGTATATTCAGTGTATTCAGTATATTTTACTTCAACTGTTTTTGTTGTTAAAGTATTTCCACTATTTTACCTCCAGCATCTGGAGAACCCTCAGCCTTGTTGAGGTGGCGATGTGCATACCACCAGCCTTGTGACATTCTCTCCTGGGTTCAGTGCTGTCAGGGTACTGTAGTGAAACATAGGTGTACATAACTGCTTCTTTTTATACATTCCTTAGAAAAGATTTTTAAAATTTCCATGGATAATCAGAGGATCAATTACCCTGACTATAGTTTCATTCAAATGCCCACAGTTATGTAGTGTGTAGGACACACAGATAGAAACATATCACATAGTTCCACTGAGAGGTTTGTCAAAGCAAATGTGAAGACTACTTTGTGAAGGTTTGTGTTCCTGATTATTTCATTCGAATGAGCCTCAGGTTTTCTCACTGTTGTTTATGTGAAGCAGACCAGATGACCACTTTAATATATGAAGTGATATAAAGCTTATTTGGAATTTAAGTATCTAAAGAACTGCTCTGGTGCTGTGGCCTCCTTAGTAATGGTCAACTTGGATTACCAGTGAATGAAGTCATCATGGTTTTGGGACAGAATATCCATTGATGGATTGTTTAAAACAGCATTAAAGGAGAACTAGATGGAAAGGAGCCGGGATGTTGATTCTCATGGAGAAGCTGGTAGCACTGGTTTTCCAGATATGATCTCAGCCATCACCATCATCATCAAAGAAGCTCAGCTCCTCATTATTGCTGTGCATGGCTACTGTTCTCTTTTGCAGATCTCTGGCTCTTATCTTGAGCTTCATGCCTTCGCTCCAGTAATGATCACTCAACTTTGTGGCATAGATTCTATGACCAAAGGAATAGAGATTCTAGCTTCCAATACTGAACTTTGAGCCTTCCTTGTGTACAACCTTAACAGAGACTTTCATGACACATTGTAAGTGCCTCTAAGTCTCCAGGTAAACTTTTGATTGTCCTTGCCATGGGCTCGAATTCTTCAGCTGTACTTGTGCTGGGTATTGTCATAGCATTCAAGTACTCAGTTGTATTTTTGTTCTCTAGTATCTGAAAAGCTCTACATCTCTCTAAATCTGACATTCTGGGATGAATATGTTTAAATTATCTTATTAATTATAAGTTCCATGTTAAGTCTCTTTCCTCGCGAACCCTGACTATAACAGATGGGAAAGGATAAGATGTGACATGTTTGACACAGGAGAAATTTCTTTAGTTACCTAATGTTATATGCCATTTTTCTCTTGGAGAGAAACCCAGCTATATCAATAGCTTGATTTTTAGGACTGTTGATAGCTTCTCCAGCACTATCAAGCCATTACATTGTTTGTTGCATGGGCAAGAAGTAGGTGTGTTAGGAACCTGCATGGTGCTGCCAGTCACCTGAACATGAGCCTTTGCAACCTATGCTGTCTGGCCTCTGTGTACCTAAATTGTCACTAAAGGATGCACTCACAGAGGCAGTAATTTTTCATTGGAAAATAATTTGAAAGTCTCTCAAGTCTTTTACTGATGTTCTGATGTGAAGAAAAATGTAGGATGCACAACCTAAGTTCCCAAAAATAATTATGATAGCAATATATACCTATCTGAACTCAATTAACACACAAAAATGCAAATCCAGACTACAAAAATGCTTTGAAAGACATTTCTATGAAGCCTGACGCTACTTTGGAAATCCCTGCTAAGTTTTATAAGGTCCCTACTACTTTTCATGATCCCCTACCTCCTGGGATAGCTGGCATGGTTCTTTCCTGTTCACATGCATAAAAATAGCCACTTTTGTGATTCCAGATGTCATTGATGCTGCTTATACAGGCATATTGTTGATTCAAGTGTGATCTCTCTTACCCATTCAACTAAATGTTTCTGAATCTGTAGCTCAACTAAATGTTTTGTCTTATTTCTACTCTAAAGCTTGCCATGTTAATTGTGGAAATCAAGGATTTGACTGTAATTTGTTGTCTCCTGCTATTCCCATAGGAGATGCATGCCAAAGCCTCTCTTTAACTATTGACAACCTTTCCTTTTCATGTTTGCTACTGGAGCTGATGTTTCTCTTTTACTTCACTAACTTGGTGATATTTTATTTCCATGGTCAATGCTATTCCCTCTCATCTCTTGAGATGTACTGGAACACCTATAGTCCTTAGAATTGATTTAATCACTACTATCTTGCCACTTACCAAGGCTTACTTTTCCTTTTTGCTGTCCTCTGCTGTTCCCTCTGCAAACACAGGTCTCTGGAATTAGCTCAGTGCCATGAATGCCTGCACAGTCATGATTTTGATCCATTGCTCTTTCAATCCCCAATTTAAAAAAAAATTTATTTAAAAGGAAAAAGAGGAAAAACAGAACAAAGTGGTGTAGGGTCCAAGTAATACAGACAAAAAAAAAAAACAGTAAGAAATCACCAGTTAATAGATTACACATTATCATCTTAGAGATAGTTGCTCAAGTCACAGTATCAAAGCATACAAAGTGGACATTCAAACAGTGAGACTGTAAACAGTTGCCTTCAATGATCCAACCAAACACATTAATATGGTCATCTATTTAACATCCCTAAACACACTTGCAGTTGTATCCTTTAGAGCACTTTTTTCCCTCTCTTTTTTATAACACAATTAACACATTTTGGGTTTTATTACTCCTTAGTTCTTATTACATTTTTTGGAAGAGAATAAAGTCAAATATGGCAAAACAAAGCTGTCAGTCAAAACCAAGTATAGACATAGCACATGATGTAAAAACAGAGTACAAGGTTATCAACAATTGTTACCATAATGCCTCTTGCTTCCTTAAAAAGAATTGTCTATCTCATTAGGTATTATAAAGTTGAACTAAACAGTAGAGAATAAGACCAATAAAACCTAAACATTGTAAACATTACAGATCTTCCAAAGGAGATAATAGTCAAATCAGAATGGGCATCTTAGTGAATCTTATTGCCTTCTAAGTAGTTGCCTATACTCTTAAACTTGATACTATCATACAGAACGGGAAAGAGTCTAATCAGTCCAAACAAGATAGTGGGAGTATTACAGGACTTCAAGTCAAGTTAATAGGAAATAAAAAAAAATTACTATAATATATCCTGCTAATTTCTTTTAATTTTTCCCCTTAATTAAAAAATCATAAAAAATAACTAAATAATTTTTTAATGAATAAGGGAGAGATTGAGATAAAAGAGGACATAACAACATAACAATACAGGTCAAAGCATGACAATTTCAGCAACCTAGTGCTTCACATAAATAACCCGACTTAATAGTAGTTACCATATTGTCTGTCTTTTTCCTTGAAATATTTGAATATAATTTAATATACTATAGTTTCAAATATTTCCATATCAAGCATCCCAGAATAAAGCCATTCCAATTAATGAGTGAAAATATTGTAAGGCTTCAAGGCCACATAATGGGGAATCATGTGAATCTCCACTTTATATAATCCACTCTTGTAATTTGAACACTTATTTGTAAGAGGACAATATGTAAACATCAACCAGTGATTTCTTATAGTTTAATTTGTCTTTGAAAGCATACATCTTTTCTACCTGTTTTCTGTTTTGTTTAGTCTATTTTAAATAAAAAATAAGAAGAGAATATCTCCTCTCTTGGAACAATTAAAAAAGAAAAATGCACTTCCTGCACAGGTTTTACTATTCTCTTCATGGTGCTATTTACTTTAGGTCAGTTGTCTGTCCCAATGAGGCTGTTTTCTTCCCTGATTCAAATACATTCTTGCCAGTATATACCTCTGACAAACCCTTTTGTATGATACAAAACTCCCCAAGGCCCATGTGGGCTAGAGCTGATGCCTCTGTTGATCTGGGGAAGGGGCATCCTCTGTGTTTTTGCTAAGGTCTTGTGTGGATTTCTGCTAATTGTATTTGCCCTGTAGGGAATGAGTTGGCATCACAGGCTGCAAAATGCAATTCCATCATTTCAACTCTCCCTGAATCAGGCCTTTGATCCATTTCATAAGATCTCTACTAGTTGGTTTAAAGCAAATCCACTTCTTTGATTCATTGTTGTAGATTTGAAATTTGTAAGAAGGTATTGTAATTTGGCTTGATTAAGGATATGCTTGAGTGCACTCCGATTTCATAAGATGTTTATCAATCTGTCCATATATCAGTTGCCTGTTTGTCCAGTCCATTTTTAAACAGTTGCTGGGAATTGCTGAGCTAGTCGTTGTTCATACCTGTAAAGCAGAAAACAAAAATACCCATACAGGCACAGAACATCTGGGAAACAATGCAACCTAAAATCTTGGCTGTGGGGGAAGCTAGGATGACTAACATCCTCTGACAATTGCTGGATATACTGGTGAATGACTACTGTTATGAACTGATGGACTATGATAAGTTTAAATTGGAGTTCTCCTCAATGCTTCCCCACCTAAAGCTGGCCACCCATCCTGGGAGTCAACAAAACAAAATGAGAGAGAGTTGTTGGAAAGGGTTGAAGATGAATACATGTGCAGGACAGTGCTGTGGCCTGGGCATGATTGAATTGAGAATGAGGAGACACTGCAAGGAACAAGATAGGCCACAGCTGAGGCCACCTGGAGACGTCTTGGATAGTTTTTCTTAATTAGAAATATTTGTTGCTCTGTGGGTTCCTTGAACCACTCACAGGGGCCTGCTCAGCTTTTTACCATTGTCCACACACTTCCTTGCTTGTTCTGATTAAATATGAGCTGCCTAGTTACAGGTGGCTGGCTGGTTAGCAGAGTTATGAGTTCTGAAGATTTCACTCTTCCTGTTGCCCTCAAGACAATGCCACTTTTCTCATTCTTTTGTTCCTTTGCTATGCACTTTTTGGGGGGCTAGATATTTAGGCATAGGCCCCAACAGAAAATTAACTTCCAGATAGGATAACTGTAAGTTTTCTGAAAATTTTGTTGCATGTAAATTTTCTTTACCTGTAGATGGAAGGGTTATTATCAACAAATATATTGCTAACTTATCAACATATGCTACCTTATTTTAACATATTGAGGGGTATTATAGTGATTTCTCAGAAACCATGATTATACACCTCTTTACATCATTGTGAGTATTCTGTATAACTTTTCTAAGTCAGTACTTATAACTGAAATTGGTAGATAATAAAGGAGGCCTCCATCAACTTTCTAAGTACTATGTAACACGAGTCTCGGTGTTTCTAGCAGTTCATTTGTTTTAACCATGAATTCCTCACCAGATGCCAGTTATGCGTGCTTGGCAGAAAATGGATTGTACAGGAAATTAAGTGGTTTTGATCTCCAAAGAATTGCTGGAGTCAAACTGAAACAGGCAAATGCTAAAAAACTGTCAGGGTTTTCATAGATTAAAAACTCATTTACATAATTAGTTGAAGAATGAGTTGATGCATTTGAAGATTATTCAGAACATACAGCTAACTGAATTATATTAGATATTTATTCTTTACTTTTATACAGGTACAAAATACCTGACTTACAGAATTTAATATAAATATATTCTTAATCTCATTGTTTCATGAGGGAAGTTTTGTTTTGACTGTTTCCAAAGCATAAATATCTTGGAAAAAATTGAAAAGGAAAAGGTAACTTTTTTATGAGGTCAAGGAGCCAGAGAACAGTTTCAGAACCTGAAGGAAAGGATCCAGGGACCAGATTTGGTTCATGGGTTCCAACACACATGAATGCAGTGTATACATATAGAAGAGATTATAGTAATATCCTACACATTTCTGAAGCCAAAAAGGTGTTAACAAATGGATCAGCAGGATTTAGGGAATATATGACTTCTAGGAATATTAAAATCCTGAAGAGCTGAGTGCCAATTAGTGACAAGGGAACTATACAGCAAGGAGAACTTAGATTGTGAAGTCCTCGGTGTCCCTGCCTCATCAGAAGGAAATCTTTAATTGGATTAGGAATTTGGTTCCATTTAAGCAATAATTGTCACCCCCATGCTTGGCAATATGATCACTTTCAGAATTCAGCATTTTTATGAGTCTGAATGAGTAGCAAGCTTGTCTTGGAGAATTGATGCTTGCTTTTATTTCATCTTTACTCTGTTGCAGACCGTTACTATCATTTAAATGTAAAGTCTTCACTTTACACAGTAACTGTGCTGCTTTTGTGTTCACGTACTGGGTTTCTAGATGGAAAATTAATAGAAATCAGTGAAAATCATGAAAATGAAGTCTGCTGCCTCTAACACAGACTTCCGACTCTCTGTTCTGTTGTGCCCTGTCCTGGCCTGTTCTCAGAATATTTTCTGACATCAGTGGATTTTTTTATTCCTGGAGGATTCAACTTGAATCCTGAAAATATTTGCAGCCCATTAAGAAACGAGTCCACTGATCCTTGAAAGAAAGCACGGGTAGTCATGAAATGGCAGGGATAAATAAGAAATTTAGAGAAGACCTAACACCACAACTTCTCAAAATTTAATGAAATCGAATGGGAAATTGTACTTCCCAATTCATTCCTGGAAGCAAGCATTACCCTGATACCAAAACCAGAGAACAATCCAAATAAGAAAGAGAATTACAGACCATTCTGCCTAGTAAACATTGAAGCAAAAATCCTCAATAAGATACTGGCAAACAGACTGCAGACTATCATCAAGAAGATTTTACACCACATCAAGTGGAATTATTCCCGGGATTGCAGGGATGGTTCAACATATATAAAACCATACATATAATATATGGAATTGACAAATCCAAAAGCAAAAATCATTTCATCATTTCAATACATGCAGAAAAGATTTTGCCAAAGTCCATCACCTATTCATAATAAAAAACCTACAAAAATTGGGAGAGATGATCTTTATCTCAATCTGATAAAAGCCTTTTATTACAAACCAACAGTCAACCTCATACTAAGTGGACAAAAACTGAAAGCTTTCACTCTAAAATCAGGAACAAAACAAGGATGTACTGCCTCCACTCTTATTCAATATAGTCCTGGAAACTAGCTGAAGCAATTAGACAAGAGAAAGAAATAAAAGGAATAAATATAGGAAAGGAAAATCTTAAACTATCATTATTTGCAGAAGACATGATACTCTACTTAGAAGACCCTAAAAATTTCACCAAAAGACTTCTAGTTTGAGAAGCAAGTTCAATAATATATCTGGTTACAAAGGCAACACTCAACAATCAATAGACTTCATAAACAAGAATAAAAAACTCATGGAAAGAGAAATCAAGGAAACAATAGCATCCAACAAAATGAAATACTTAGGAATCAATCTAACAAAGGATGTAAATGACCTCTACACTATAAACTACAGTACTCTCAACAAGGTGATTGAAGAAGATATTCTAAAATGAAGAGCTATCCCATAGTCTTGGGTAGGGAAATTCAATATAGTGAAAATGACCATACTTCCAAAGCTATTGTACAGATTCAGTGCAATACCAATCAAAACCCTGTAGCATATCTCAAAGAATTACACAAAATAAATCCTAAAATTCATCTGGAACCAGAAGAGACATAGAGTAGCAAAGGTGATCCTGACCAACAAAAAAAGATAGGGTTCATCAAAATCACAGACTTGAAATTGTACTATAAATGTATTGTGATTTAAAAAAAATGTGTGGTACTGACAAAAAATCAAACCAAACAAATCCAGACCAAAAGATCAAAGGAACAAATTAGAAGATGGAGAAACAACTCCAGACCACTAAATCATCTTATCTTTGACAAAGGTGCCAAACAGAGTCATTGGAAAAAAAGCACCCTCTTTACTAAATGGTGCTGGAAAACCTGGCTCTATACGTTCTGTATATTATCTTTCAACGTGTATTAACCTAAGATCAGAATAGATGAAAGATCTTATATTAAAATAGAAACATTAAATCTGCTGCAAGAGTAAGTAAGCAAAGACTTTATGAAGAAAACATGGATTGAACACCAAAAATCAAAGAGAATTAAGTGAGAATCTCACCCTACTGAAAAACGTTTTAACAGCAAGCGAACTCACTAACAGGGTGAAGAGACAACCCACAACGTGGGAGAAAATGTTTACCAACTGTTCCTCAGACAAAGTATTACTATTGAGAGCACGGAAAACTAAAAATTTTCAGTCTTCCCAGATTTAAAGACCCAATCCAAAAAAAAGTGCACCTGAAGTGAAATACACAGTTCTCAGATGAAGAAATAGAAACAGCAAATAAATATGTGACAAAATGTTCTGCATCACTCGTCATTTAACAATTGCAAATTAAATAACACTGATATGTCACTTTGCCCCAGAAAAAATGCATACTGTCAAGAAATCAAGCAACAAGGAATGCTGGAAGTGTTGTGGGGGAAAAGCAACCCTTCTCCATTGTTTGTGGTATTTTTTAACTTTTAACTTTTTAACTTTCAAATAAAATGGGTTTGGGAGAAAAAAACAAGGACTGAGATAAAGACTTTCAGTGCAAATACTCATCAGACGAGCTGAGGTCAACATTCCAGAAAACAGCCAGCTCCAGAAGCCTCCACCATCTTTCACTGGGGATCCACAGTTATAGGGTGGCTTTTTTTTTCTGTAATTATTCTTGGTGGGGAAGGCAGGCAGGGGGGCAGGAGCCAATCAGTGATGAAGAGGATGGCTGTAAGAACTGTCCAATCAGGCGGGCCAAGGTCGGTGGTCTCTTCCAGTGTCATGGAGTCAATTGCAAGGCCAGGGCAAAAAAGGGAGCACTAGATGTTTGCTAGACTACTATTTTTTGCTTCTATTCGCTGTGGACTGCTTAGAAAGAACCTGGGAGACCTCCAAACTACGCAATGGTGATGTTATGGGACGGGAGCAGGGAAATGGGGTGGAATATGGTTGAGACTAGTTAGAAGTGGTGAGAAGGGGCTGGGGGTTTAGCTCAGCGGCATAAGCACCTGCCTTAAAAGCAGGCAGTCATTAGTTGGATCCCTGGTACCGATAAAAAAAAAAAAAAAAGAAGTGGTGAGAAGCAGCTGTGCTGTCTAGAGCCTGTGTGCTTAGCCTCAGACCCTGAGGTCCTCTAGTGCTAGCAGTGAGTCATTCTCTGTCCCTTTTACCTCTTGCTGGCACCAGGACAGTTCTGGGTCCCTAGAACGCTGTTGCCACTGTGATACCACCAGGCCACAATGCCATTTTTGAAATTGCCTGCTGCCCTTGTTCCTCCAACAGTCTGGGCCCAGGAAGGGGGATGAGGAGACCTTGATTCCAATGTGGTGTCAAGCTGGGAGCAGGTGTAATAAGCTGGGTCTCTGCCCTCATTCCTGTCAGCAACAAATCTGGAAGCCAGAAGTTTATAAATGTCTGTGCTTCAGGACCTCATAGCCACAACTGCTCTCCTTAAACTTTTGCATTTATGTACTTTGTGATAGCCTAAATTTATACTATGTTGTCATATTTCCATGCACATGAAATGTGGAGGCAAAAGTTCTGAGAATTCAAAGATGTGTAGTGATGTGCCTCAGTGGAGGAAGGCTTCCCAAACACCGGATGAACTGCTGTGTATTATACAGAACAATGCAAAGAATTTCTGAACATACTTTATGTGACACATGTGCTCATAGATGATGTTTGGGAGAACATCCATATAGGTTTAAATTTTCAAAAACATGAAGCAGATATAAATGTGTCATCAAGGGCAGGGTAAAGTGTGTTTGCTAAAGACAAATTCCAGAAAGGGCTGCCTGTTAAATTCTCTTTGAAAAATGCCTAAATTTAGTTGTTTGCATGAACGTATACACGTGATACCCTACTGAATGGAACTGAATATGGGTGTCATCTCTGATTTAAGAGGTGATTTAATAGCTTGGTTGATCATATACATTTTTTAAATATGGAAATGCTCTGCAATGGACTTTGCTAAGTGGTGTAAAGGAGATGCCATAAATTGAAATTGTACAGGGATATCAGTAGTTTAGTAATGAAGGGTTTTCTGCTTAGGGTGGATCAGACGAGCATGGAAAGGATGTGGAAGTGACCGGCAGGACAGTGTGCAAATAGCAAGACATACAACAGAGAGTGTTATCCCTGAAAGTCAGGTAGTTCTTAGGGTAAGCATGAAATTAAAGTTGTCTTCTGATTTCTTCCTTGAGGTGAAAAACACCAGCTCTGGTAAGAATCAGTATTCCACATCCTTGTCAACCCATGAATTCTGTGTTCTTCACTTGAGATCTAATTTTGATTATCTCTGATTATGATCCAGTGTCATGAAGGTGAAATTTGAATTTTTTTTGTAACAGAGTTCGAACTCATGATCTCAAGCTTGCTACTTAGGTGTTCATGCTGCTGAGCTAAATACCCAGCTCTGAAAGTGTTTTCTGTATACTATGTATGATAACAACATTGTTCCTCAGAAAATGTTGAATATTGTGGAATTTTTCTATATTATATGGATATAATTTTTAAAGCAAACTAAAGGTGTCCTAAGCAGTCATTTTTCAAGTTTCACATTGTCTGTGGGGTGTCTCAGTCACGGTTTCTCTATTTCAGATAGCTCTGTAACTTAGGCTAGCTCCAAACTCAGGGAAGTTCTCCTGCATCAGCCTCCCAAGATATATTTCTTATACCTGAATGGAGAGTGATCACTTGGTGACACAGAGCTCTAATTTGAAACTTGTACCTGGTTTCAGTGTTTATACATTTTTTACATACAGCAGTTTTCCATGAACATTTGAGTTATTATTTATGTATCATATTTGATGTTATTTATGTTTTGTTCTATGAAACCAAATTTAAATATCAAAATGCTGCTTAAGTATATTAAGAACAAAGGACTCAGTGGCCTAAATGAGATTTGAAGAGATATCATTGTTAGTACATCAAAGTGATTGATGAGATGTTTGTCTGCCTCTGTGCTTGATGGATGCTGGTCCTGCAGGCTCTCACTATGAGATCTGCTTTAGAGACAGCGCACAGGGACTCTTGCAGTGACTCAGCATAAGAATTAGTGCTCATATTTGGCTGTTACATTAGCTGTGAGTTCCAATAGAGCATTAAATTTGCTGTCTAAAAAATGTGTATATACCAAAAATTAATCCCCAAGATATGGAATTAAGATTTGAAGAAATCAGTCTCCATTTAGCTGTTTTGTTTTGTTTTGTTTGTTTAGTTTAGTTTTGTTTTATTGAGACGAGTTTTCTCTATGTATATCAGCTAGATTTGAACCCTATATGGAGAACAGAATTGCCCTAACCTCAAAGCAGCACTCCTGCCTCCACCTCTTGAGTGTTCAGATTATAGATATGTGTGATTTTACCCTAGAAAATATTGAGGCTTGTAACTTAGGTGTGTTGTAGCTTGGCATAATAGATGCCATCTTGAGCTTTGAATTTAACTAGTGCCCTGTATTTCACCCAGAAAAATGGGAAATCACTCAGTGTTGAAGTCCCAGGAGAAAAGCAAAATGAGCTGTACCCAAAGAAAAAAATTAACCTGCTCAACAAAGAAGGATAATACAGTTGTCATCCAACCATTATTATAAGATTCTAGCTAAATGATTTCCAACAGGATCTTTTTGTGATTCTATCTTTTAAAACATCTGTAATTTTCCAGTTCAGATCCTCTTTTTTAGATCCTGAAATGGGGGTGCGGGTTCTGTATACAGGTGGTGCTGAGACCAGCTATGAAATTCCACATTTCTCAATTGGGTTCCTATGTTCGCTTCCTATATTATTGTTCACAAACTCAACTGAAGCTGCAGAAACCATTACTTACACAAGCCAACCCCAGGATTAAATGACAGTGCCACTGAAATGAAAAAATAATTGTGAAAAAGAAAGGAGAAAAAGGACAAACACCATGTGCTATAATGCCCATGTCTTTTCCCAAGCAATGAAGAAGATGAAACAGGAGAATGGCCATGTATTCAAGGACAACCTAACCTACATAGTGAGTGCAAGGCTGGACAGAACTCCAAAGTGAGACTATCTTTAAATCAAAAAACTAAAATGAAAAAAAAAAAACAAAGTAGACAGAAAGACTATTTAAAACAAAAATAGAGCTGAGTGAAATTTGAATTATGTAAAATGGGAATTATTGGATGATGCTGGCAGAGGAAAGAAGGCCATGTAGTGGCATGCAGTGGCATTCAGGAGGCAGTGACAAATGCAGACTTTGGAATGGCACCTATTGTGCTACAGCACAACAGTGACCTCCTTCTTCCAATACATTTGCAGTTCACTAGACTGAGGAATTCTAAAAGCTCATGGAAATGTTAAACTCAGGGCAAACAAAGGGCTTGTAATTCAGGTTTTGGAACAATGCCTTTAGGAGACATTTCATATTTAAATTGAGATAAAAGAAATATAATCCTGCCCTGCTTGATATCAAATGCACCCTTTAATGGCTCACAACATTGAGAAATGAAGTCACAAACCAAAAGAAGTTCAAAATTTGTCTTAGAAAAAAAGAGAGAATAGCTCTGCATTTTCAGGAGTGGTCTTCAGTGTTTTGGCCACAGTCATATTGTCAGGGGTCATTTATACAGGATAGTCACAATGTGGGCAAACTGTGGGTCTCAAACTACCATCAATCTGTAAGCTTATAGGTGCTTAACTAATATTATTCATCTGGGGAACAAGTCAGGCAGAAAAGGTATGCAGAAAGAGCCAAGGCATTTTGTGGGAACAATATTTCAGTTGTTCTGTTCATTGAGTATGGTAATTGATGACTATCAGGACTTCCTGGAGGAGGTGATGGTAACTTTAGTACATTTCAAGCTGTTGTTTTTCTTTTCAGGAGCATGTAGACCTGGTCACTGCATCTTCACCTTCAGGTCTGGCTTTCTTCAGCTGTGCCTATAGCAGTGATTGTTGTATTTAGATTTTTGCATTGACTTTGAGGTTCCAGTTCCCCTCTGATTGTATATCAATTTCTGTCTACATTGACAACCTTTGCTAAAATCACAGTACTATTTGAATGAATAAAGTGAAATATTCATTAATACAGGCCTGGGATTTAGCTCAGCAGACAGAAACGCCTGACCGGAAAGTGCTACATTGTAACTTTGATCCCTGGTACCTAAAAAAAAAAGTAATTTAAATTGCAAGGACATAAAATAATTTCATTTGTAAAAATGTAGGTTTACAAAATTTATACTAAATATGTCAGTGGCAAATTAAACGTTGTTAATAGTCATATTTAGTATCTAAAGTTGTTGGGGCTGGGGATTGAGCTCAGTGATACACAGAGCTGCCTGAAGAGCACAAGGTCATGAGTTCAATCCCTCATACAGAAAAAAAAATCACAGTTGTCAATGATGCAGTGCTATGAGCACATTTATTGAAACTGATACTTGGTATTTAATACACTCAATGTTTCTTTTGTGATCTATGAAATACCTGCAGATAACATGGCAACTACAGTGAATGATATACTGTCCCCTATAGGATTTCTATTTTCTGAGTTGTTTTTATTTTTTGTATTCACACAAACTTGAAAGTTGAAAATGTTGGCTGATGCTAGCTAGAAACACTGTGGTAATCATTTTTTCAAATTAATGATATATTTCCCTATATCCATTAAAAGCATTTTATTTGCTACAATTGCTCCAAGTCAAATTGATAAACAATTATTAAAGTTACAGGCAGCTGAGTTAGTTAGAAATACAGGCAGCCATACCATGATAAAGTGGAATGAAATTCTTGACCTTCTATGTCTGGTATGAGCTTGCGTTCTGTAAAAAGCAAGAATGAGTTTTAGGAACAACAGAGTTGAAGAGCAGAATATATTTATTGAGAGAAAGAAAGTGGTAATATTTTGCTCTAAATAGGATGTTTTGGAAGTGGGAGGTGGAACCAGCCGACTTTTACCTTGAAGTCACTTTCCTTTTCCCTATTCAAGGTACCTGTGGCAAGGAACAAATCTCAATCAGCTACTTGCCTATTAGCACTGTGAACTTTTACCACCAAACAAGTAAAAAACTATATGTATGCCACCTACACTTCTCCAGAAGAAAAACCCAGACCCCGAGTGGTCATGGTTTTCTCTCCATATTCTTAGAAAAAAGGCCATTTTGACTTTATATTCTATTCTTTACTACACCAAAAATCCTATCAGAAAGCTTCTGTCTGGGAGAAACAGGAGGGGTTCTGAGGTGATAGCAAAGGTCTCTGTCTTTTCTAGGGATTTTATAGAACAAAATCATGTGGTGAGATAGTTTTAAAGTGGATTAGATTACTGAAGTTACTGAGGAGATTAATTAGCACAGTAGAGAAGCAGAATATAAGAAATGTAAAAGTAGCCTTTTACTTAAAGAATGTAGAGACGAACCCACAGCCCCTAAGGGTTTGGCTTTTTTTTTTTCGACTGACTCTGGGGTTATGGGGTATATGTGACTTTTGAATGGATATGGTGCTTGGAGGGGAGATTGATGTCATGGAGAGCTGACAGGAATTTTCTTTAGGCCCCTGGGAAAGAAAGAGGAAGTTGTAATTAAGGAGAAAAGAGGAAGTGGCCATATGAATAAGCATCCCTGATTTCACATTCTTCCACTTTGAACTACCACCATGAGGTCCTGTAATTGTTTCTAGGGTAAAACACTTTGAAGTACATCCTTCGCTTGGAATGAAGAAATCAAAACAAAGAAGGTACTTATTGAGAGAAAGAAAGCTGCCTGAGAGAGATAAGGGGTCCTGAGCAGGTGGCCAAACACTGTCCTTTCTAGGGACCTTTATAGAGTAAAATCATGTGCTGAAATGAGTTTAAGGTGGGGAAAACTAGGAACTCACAATGCAGATGGGCATAAGATGGGAAAGAGCTATGGTACCCAATAGGATTATTAAGTTCAGGTAAAGCTGATTAAATTGGGAACAAAGGGGGAAGGGAGTCACATAGACAGCAGACATTCTTAGGCAGCTATGACTCTTCCCTTAGGGCTTTGGGAGGCTGACTCCTGAGTTCATCAGTATGATAGGAACTATTTAGAATGTCACTCTTTAGGATACATTTCTTTGAATGGTGACTCCTGACTTCCTCAGAGTGCTAGGGAACTATTTGGAATATCTATTCTTAGAATATGGATGAATTTGCTTATCATTGTCTTGAGCCTTGGCCCATAGCATGAGCTCTTCCCCATAGTTGCAAGGTATCTGGTCTCCTGCATGGGCTCCTTGGAGGACCTAGCCTTGGTTCATGCCAAGAGTATTTAAGTAACTCAGGTGCCTATAACAGTACTTTTTGGCAAATTGATTAGAGAGGTCCTGTGCTCTGGGTGAATGATCTGGGGATGACAATGTGCAATGTATATACCAGTGTTGACCCCTGATTGACATGTTTTGAAATTCAATTGTAGTTGATGTGCTCTTTTTTTCCTTGAAATAAAATGGATTTGAAAATTAAAAGCCTGAGGTAATGCTCTTCAGTACAAACACTCCTCTGTGGAGCTGAGTTCACCACTGTGGAAGAATGGCAGCTCCAGAAGTCTCTGCACTACAGTCTATCTTTTGGGATCCTCTCTTGCAGGGAGGGGTTCCTTTCCCTGTTTATTGTTGACTCAGAAGGAAGGCAGTAGAGCAGGAGTCAATCAGTGATGAAGGGGCAGGCTATATGTATTGTCCAATCAGGCAGGCCATTGCTGGCTGTGACTTCTGTCTCTTCCAGTGACTCAGCATGATTTATCTGTTCTGAGTACAATAGTGGTAGCAAAACGCTTGCTGGATCTCATTTAGTACTTTCGATGTCCTGTGGCCTGATTAGCAAAGATCCTGAGAGATCCTGAAACCATGGAATGGTGAGGTTGTGGATGGGAGCCCAGAAATAGGGTGGATTGGGTGAAACCAGTTACAAGTATTTAGGAGTAGTTGTGGTGTCTGGAGCCACAGGTATTTAGTTAGCTTCAGCTCCTGAGGCCCTCCAGCATTGACCATGGGTCATTCACTGTCCCTTTTGCCTCTTGCTGTTGGCAAGGGTGATTTGGGGTCCCCAGTACCCTGGCTTCACTATGACAGCAGTAGAGTCAAGTATCATCTTTGAAATTCATTGCTAGCCTGGTAACTCCACCATCTTAGGCATTGGAAGGAGCTTGGGAAGACTCTGACTATGATGATTTGTAGCTTGTAGAGCAGTAATGAGCTAGGTCTCTGCTCTCTTTCCTCAGAGTAGCAGATCTAGAATGTCCGGAGTTTATTAATGTCTGTAATGCAGGGCCTCATAGCCACAGTGGCTCAACTTAAACTTGGGCTTTTTTTGTATTTATGGTGATCTCCTCAATTTATAGTATGTTCTCATATTTCCATCCTCATGACAGGTAGTGGCAAAGGTCCTGAGAATTCATAGATGTGTAGTAGTGTGCCTCAGTGGAGAAAGGCTTCCCAAACAACTGGTGAACTCCTGTGTATTATACAGATCAGTGCAAAATAATTTCTGAACATACTTAATAATTTAGGTGGCACCCCCGCTCACAGTCTAGGTCTGTGAGAAAAGCCATAGAGTTTTGAAGTCTGAGAAAAATGAAGCAAATATGAAAGTGTTATCAAGGACAGAGTAAAAATTTGTGAAGGACAAATTCCAGAAAGTGCTATCTGTTAAATTCTCATCGAAAAATGCTGTAATTTAGGCATTTGCATGGACATATACACGTGATATCCTTCTGAATGGAGAGGAATAGGGGTGTCCTCTCTGAAATAAGAGCTGATTTAGTGGCTTGGTTGTTCATAGACAGTTTAAATATGGAAATGCTCTGCAATGGAATTTACTAAGTGGTGTAAAGGAGAAGCTCTAAATAGAAATTTTGCAGTGATATCAATAGTTAGGCATGAAGGGTTTCCTGCTGAGGATGGATCACTGGAGTGTGGAAAGGATGTGCAAGTGACTGACAGGATTCAGGAAGCCTATAGCAGGACATACAACAGAGAGGGTCTTCACTGAAATTCAGGTAGTTCTTAGAGTAAGCATGAATTTAAAGTTGGGTTCTGATTGCTTCATTGAGGTGAACAACACCAGCTCTGGCAACAATCTGTATTTCACATTCCTGTCAACCCATGGATTTTGTGTTCCATTCTTAAGATCTAATTTGGATTATCTCTAATTATGCCCCAGTGTCATGAAGGTAAAATGTGGATTTTTTTTTGCACCAAGGATTGAACTCATGACCTATGCTTTCCAGGCAGGTGTGCATGCCACTGAGCTAAATACCCAACTATGAAAGTGTTTTCTTTGTTGTGCGGAAGAGATCCACATTGTTTCTCAGAAACTGTTGAATTTTGTTAGAATTTTTCCATACTGTATGGCTATAATTTTTAAAAACAAACCAAAGGTGTCTTATGCATTCTGTTTTCAAGGTTCACTTTATCTGTGGAGTGTCTCAATCAGGGTTTCTCTATTTTAGACAGCTGTGTAACCTAGGATAGTCCCAAATTCAAGGAAGAACTCCTTCACCAGCCTCCTAAGATATATTCCTTATATCTGAATTGAAAGTGATCGCTTGGTGACAGTGAGCTATAAATTACAGCTTGGGCCTTGTTCCATTTTATATACTTATTTTTAAAAAAACAGCATTTTCCACTAACATTTGAGTTATTATTTGTGTGCCATATTGGATGTTATTTGTCTTTTGTTCTATGAAACCAAATTCATGTTTCAAAATGCTGCTGAAGTATATTAAGAACAAAGTACTCACTGGCCTAAATGAGATTTGAAGAGACATTATCTGCAGCCTATCAAAGTGATTGATGAGATTTTTTTTTCTTTTTTTAAATTTTGCAAGTGGTAAAATACAACAGAACAAGGCAGAATAAGGCCAACTAATATCATACAGTGAAATTGGTACACAACTTCACAACAGGTTACTGTGATAACAGTAATAGGTATCACAGTATATTTTATTATCTTTATAATAGTTATTCTTTCAAACAAATATGTCAAAATGAGATGAAATACAGAACAATTATAGTACTTATCAAAACAGAATATTGAATAGAGCAATACCATTAATCAGAATAGACCAAAACACTAATAAAAATATTTGCCTTCAAAGAGATAGTAGAAGGAAGTCCCCCTTATTTGTTATAGTCTGCTTCCCAGGAGATGCTCAGATTTCTGGTTCCCATGTGCTAATGGGGGGTGACAGGAGAAGAGGGGTAGGGAAGTGGGATGTTTGATTCTAGGCCATGCATCAGTAGGTTCACTATTGCTTAGTAGAGAGACATGCCGGTTGTTTGGTTTCACAGAATCCTAAGTTCCCACATGGCGTGGATCTCAGGAGCTGCTGCTGGTTCTCCCCTGGAAGGGCCGCATTCTGCCAGACTGCCACTGCTTACCAGGGAGAAGTGGTGCTTGCTTGCCTTCCAAGTGTCCTAAATTCCAGCATGGCATGGATCTCAGGAGCTGCTGCTGGTTTGCCCACTGGATGGGCCACAGTCTGCACACTGCCACCACTTAGCAGGGAAGGGAGGTGCTTGCTTGGCTTCCCAGTTGATTGATGGGATATTTATCTGCCTCTGTGCTTTGTGGATGCTGGTCCTGCAGGCTTCTCACTGTGAGCTCTGCTTTAGAGACAGTACACGTGGAATATTGCAGTGACTCAGCACAAGAATCAGTGCTCCTATTTCACTGTTACTTTAGCAGTGAGTTGCAATCTATCATCAAATTTGCTGCCTTCAAAAATGTGTATATACACAAAATTAATGACCAAGACATGGATTTAAATTTGAAGAAATCAGTCTTCATTCAGCTGTTTTGTTTGGTTGTATTTGTCTAGTTTTGTTTTGTTTTATTGAGACAAGCTTTCTGTATGTATATCAGCTGGATTTGAACACCCTATGGAGCCTAGAATTGCCCTGAACTCACTGAAACCATCGTGCCTCAGGCTTTTGAGTTCTGGCATTATAGATATATACCACCGCACTTTGCTTTTGATTCAGATTTGTAGGAGAGAATTTAAGATATCCCAAACATGGTGTCTCAACCTTCATGTGAGAAATATATGTATGATCCTTTAGGAGGTGGTGACCTTTGAGGATGTGGTCATGAACTTCAGCAATGACGAGTGGACTTTGCTGAGCTATCCCAAAAGAACCTCTACAGTGATGTGACGGGTGAAACCTTTAGGAACATGACTGTAATATGTAAGGACAAAATACTTTTTTCACTCATGCTGTCAGAATGTTGTATGTCGCTCATCAGTGCTGTTTCATTAAAAACAATGTGAAAATATTTTTAAAAATAGCTCAGACCCGGACACATTATATCATAACTCTAAACAAAATCTATTAATTTGTATATATTATCCTAATGAGCTACACTTCTATGTCTACACTTCAGGAGGACTTGGGGATATCCAGGAAGCTGAAAAAAATGCAAAATTTACTGGAGATACTTAAGGTAATTTGCACTCATAAGGAGAAGTAATGTTCCTGAGGAATGAGTGAGTCAGCAGAAAAATACCGCCAAAGAAATGAGGCACCATTCAATTTATTGTCAGTAATATTCTCCAAAGATGTATAAGCTAGGGTATGCAAATGAGTGGATTAAACCAAGAAAATGTATGACATTGCATATAGGTGTGTATGAAAGGCATACACTTTGAGTTATGACATTCTCTCTTCAGTTTTTCTACACATATATACATGTGAATACAACACATTCATCACCTAAAAATTGTGAAGATTGCAATAGAATTTGAAATAAAATGGAGTTCTTGTGTTTCCAAGCCATGCTCTAAAGAATCAGCCATTCTGACTAAAATTCTTAGAAGGCTGGTAGAATGTTAAGTGAACTCATTCTGAATATCAGTGTGCAGGTGTCTCTAGAAATTGATCCCCTCATACTTGTCCTTGATATATTTTTAAAAATTCAAAATGCACATAAAATACTGATACATGCTTACTCATATACAAAGCAGATGAAGTTATAATAGGTCAGGCCTTGAAGAAGCTTAGCTATCTATCACTGGATATGTGGAGAAGGAAAATGTTAATAGATTTTCTGTGATTGTGCATTCTTGTAAATCCAGCACACTAGGAATCAGATTTTGCAGAATGGCAAATTCAAGTTCAAACTTCACAGCTTAATGATCAGCGAAAATCTCTTAAACACATTTAAAATGCTATTGATTTGTATGCTAATAGCTGTTGTTCATTCCCAGCATAGAAAGGAAAAAATGTGTTATATAATGTCAAAAAATAAATAATATAATGTCGTTTGCTATAAGAAATAGGTGATTCTTTCTCCCCTCAATTCAGTGAAATAGCTCAGCTATAAAACCTAAAATTTCACAGCGTATCTTTTAGATGAGAAACCAAAATATAAATTGTGGAATGAAATGAAAGAGTTATTAGAGAAAAGTGAGACTGACCATATGGAAAAGGGAACTACAGGTTAAGGACAGAAGGGAGATTGTGATGGGGAAACATACCAGAATGATCTGTATGTGATACACTTATGTTCCATGCCCAAAGTGAAGATAAAGATTCTGCATTTCAAAAGGTACCAAATTTTAAGATTTCCAAATGTTTAGCAATCTTTTGGGAATGGTTGTTTTCAACATGTCTTACAACGTCATTCTGTTACTTCATGGTCAGAATTTCTTAGCACCATTAAACACAGAACTTGACATTAATAGAGTCATTAAACTAAGACCCATTTCACTGTGAACGTTTCTTTTTTTATTTAATGTAAGGAAAGACTAAAGAAAACCAAAATAAGTAGAAATGATACCATTTTCAAAGTGAAAATACACAGTAAGAAATCTAAAGACAATGATTACATATGCTGCTCATAGAAATAGTTAATGAAATACAAAAGTGAAACACATGAAGTGGGGATTCAAACAGCGACACTACAAACAATTTTGTTCAAATTTCCAATAAAAACTTAGTAATATGGTTATCAATCTGATATGTGATTTTTCTTAACAGAAATGACAAGCTAGGGAAATCCTATGGAAATGCATCTTGGAATCAGTGTAAAGAAGTATTCCCTTTGTACTGCAGAAGGTAATGTGAATGTGAAAGAAGCAGAAACACACCACAATGTTCAGATCCATGAAAAATATTGCAGTGGAGGGAAACCCTATGTATGTCAACAATGTGGAAAAGGTTTCACCAAATCTGGACATTGTAAGCAACATGAAAGAATTCACACTGGAGAGAATCCCTATGTATGTAAGCAATGTGGGAAAGCTTTTAACACACATGGACAGTGTAAGGAACATGAAAGAATTGACACTAGTGAGAAACCATATGTATGTAAGCAATGTGGAATAGTTTTACCCAACATGGACATTGTAAGCAACATGAAAGTTCACCCTCAAGATAAAACCAATCCATATAAGCATCAAGAGAATTTTTTTAGCATAAGTACATATTGCATAATGCTTGAAAAACTTCACACTGGGCAGAAAACTTATATATGTAAAGAATGTGGGAAAGGTTTCAGCAGAAATGCTCATTGTCCAATACATGAAAAAATTTACACTGTTGAGAAACCCTGTTTATGCGAAGAATGTGGGAAAGCTTTCACCACACATGGATTTTGTAAAATACATCAATAACTCCACAATGGTGAGAAACTCTATGCTTATAACAATGTGGCAAAGCTTTTACCACATACAGTCATTGCAAAACAGATGAAAGAATTCACATTGGGAAAAACCACTGGCTACGTAAGCAAGTGGAGACACTTTCAGCAGCCAGATTGTAAGTGAAATACATGAAAACCTCACACAAGAGATAAATCCTATGTGTTATGGGAATACTCTCAGCACACATGATCATTGTTACATATCTGAAAGAGCTCACTGGATCCTATGTGTATTAACAGTGTGAGAAATAAGGCAATCCATGTTTATTGTTAAATACATAGAAAAAGCAGCACTCTTCAGACAGTTTAGATCTAAGTTTACTTTAAAAATTTCAAGTAGACCTGAAGAAATAATCAATACAGAATTTTGATGTCAATATTTCTTCACAAATTTTCCAGAAATGACAAATCTTTAGTGGAGCTCTACTCAAGTACACATTTTGTATGGTTTTCAGTTAATCACTTCTACCTCTTTAGATTTTTTAATGTGTCTTTGTGCTTCAACATGGCATCTTGTAATTAAACATGGTAAACTGAAATGGGCTTTTCACTTTCAAGTATGGATAGTGTCTATGTAAGTAATATTTTCTCTTTAAAACTTCATTTTCATATTTTTGTTGAATTATTTTTATTTAAAGAAAAAAAACAAAAAGTGTAGAAATAATATAGAATTTCTGAAAAATAAACAATAAGAAATCACTAGTTGGTTAGTTACATATTGTCATCTTAGAAGTAATTGTTCAAGTTACAAAATTTAAGCATACAAAGTGATATTCAAATAATGACACTGCGAACAGTTTACCTCAGTGATCCAACAAAAAATTATTAATATGCTTATATGTTCTACAAAATTGTTTTTTATCTTAAAGGTGGTAAGATTAAACATGACAAAACAAAACAGAACAGTTCATAAGGAAACAAGCTAAGGAAACACAGGTTTCAAAGCAAGTCCACTGAGATGTTCATTGTCTATCTTACTTTCCCTAGTTTTCTTCCAAATAGTTGTTCCCATCTTCACAACCATTGAATATACACTGAACATTATAGAACTAATCAAATAATTACAGGATGATGCAGGCTTTTTTGATCCTCAAGACTGATTTTGGGGAAGTTGATAATGATTACCATAATGTGTCTCATTCTCTTCGTAGTAGACGTCTTTATTTTTATGTATGCTGAAATTGAACATAATAGACTAAACTAATATCACTCTGAACAGTGAATAATAGTATTCTGACAAGGAGAAAGGCAAGGAATTGCCTAAAAAAAGAAGGCAGAGGACATTGTTAAAAGTGTATCAGGATTTAAAAGCTGCAGTAGTTCTGTTGCTCTGTTTATTTTGATTATATTTTGTTCTGGTCTGTCTACTCATATTAGATTTGAGGGCACAGAGAGGTAACCCAAATATAGCAGGTTATACCATGATGGTAACTGTCCTTAATTTCCTATTAACTAAAACTGAAACCCTGTATTACTTACATTGTCATACTATGACTGATCTTATTGGAAGCTGGTTTGTTTGAATGTTATTTGGCCTTGACTGATTTAATTCACGCTTGCTGATATCAAGTCCAAGAGTAGAGGCCACTACTCTGAAGATGATAAGATGTGAAAGATATATATTGGAGGGCTGGGGATTTAGCTCAGTGGCTTAAGCCGCTGCCTGGCAAGTGTGAGGTAATCAGTTTGATCCCCAGTACCAAAAAATAAATAAAAGATATAAATTCCAGGTTTAATTTTTTTTATTTGAATAGAAAAAAAGAACATAAAAAAGCAGTAAAGGGTACAAATCATATAGAATTTCAAGGAAAAAATACAGTAAGAAATCACTAGTTAATAGGTTACATATTGTCTTCTTAGAAAGTTGTCCAAATTATAAAATTAATGCATATAAAGTGAACATTCCTACAGCAAGATTGCAGACAGTTCCGTTCAATGATCCAACAAAGCTCAATAATATGGTTTTCTTCCCTACACACTCCAACAGGCACTTACATCTCTTAGACCATCTTCCTTTCCTCTTTTCTTCACAATAACAATTACACTTTTGGACTTTTTTTTTACTCCCATAGTTCGTATTACTTTTTTTGAAGAGAATAAAACCTCAAGTGAGTTAACAAAACAGAGTTGGTTAGGACATAAGGATGGGCATAGTACTTAATGCAAAAATAGAATACCAGGTAATCAAAAATGGTTACCATTGTGCCTCTTGCTATTTTTATAAAGGGTTGCTATATCATCAGGTATAATATAATTGATCAGAACAGTACAAAACAAGACCAATAAAATCTACACTGGAGACCTTACAGGATTTAAAAAGAGGATAATAGTCAAACCATAATGGGCGTCATAGTAAATATTATTGCCTACAAAGTGGTTGCCTATACCCTCAAACTTGATAATATCAAACAAAAGAGAATATAGTAAAATCAGGCAGAACAAGATGGGGAGAGCAATACTGGGATTAAAATCAGGTTAATAGGAAAACAAAAAGTTACTATAATATATCCCGCTAATTTTTAATTTAGTTTTCCTTTAATTGAAAAAAAATAAGAAAAAATAGAATAATTTTTTAAAAAGGGTGGAGATCGAGATAAAAGAGACATTGTAATAGAACAACACAGGTCAGAACTGAACAATTAAAGCATCATTTTGTTTCACCACCAGATAATCTAACATAATATTAGTCACCATAGTGCCTCTTTCCTTGAATTGTTTGAGTATAAATTTGTATACTATAGAATCAATCATATTAAGACAGTGTGAAGCCATTCAAGAGAATGAAAGAATTACAGGGTATTTAGAGCCAGTTAACAGAAAATGAACAACGATTTCTATATTATCTCTTTGCCTGTGAAAAATTTTATTTATACTATCACATACAGTAAAATATATTAAGATACAACATGTTAAAACCAGTGGAAACATGTACAACAGCTTGATGGGAGTTCTAAAGAAGATGGTATTAAATCATCCCTAGCTTTTATGATGTGTTATTTTCTTCAGAATAGCTATTCGTACTATCACCGATACTAAAATCGAAAAACCCAGGGTAAAACCATTGCACTTAATGAGTGAAAACATTATATGGATTCAAACCAATATGATTGGGTATCATGATTACCTCATACTTCTATGTATTATCATTTCTTATACTAGGGAATATATTCGGTATTTATACATGTGAGTTTGATTTATTTCACTTATGAGTATGGTCTCAGTCTGCATCCTTTTATTTATATGTCAATGTGATCATTCTTTATAGCTGAGTAGTACTCCATTGTATAAAACACCATAAAATTTTATCCATTCCTCAGTTGATGGACACTTAGGTTGTTTCCAAGATCTGGCTATTACAAACTGTGCTGCTATAAAAATGGGTGCACATATATCACTGTGGAATGATGCTTTCAGTTCTTCTGTGAATATGCCTAGAAGTAGAAGAGCTGGGTCAAAAGATGCTTCCAGTGCCAGCTTTCTGAGAAATCTCCAGACTGATCTCCACAATGGTTGTACCAGTCTACACTCCCACAAACAGTGCAGAAGAGTTCCTTTTTCCCAACAGCATCTCCAATATTTGTTGTTGGTGGTTTTCTTGATCTTGGCCATTCTTTCAGGAGTGAGATGAAATCTCAGTGTGGTTTCAATTATATGTTTTAGACAGAAGTCCTCTGTCTGAGGGGCAGTTCACTAAGACTTTGTCCAGTTTTTGGGGTTTCTTTTCACTATACTGGAGATTTCTTTTGATGTGCAGCAACTTTTTAATAAGAGGTGATTCAAATTATTGATTCTGGGAAGCATTTCCCATGTGCTTTGAGTCCTGTTCATCAATTCTCTACCTACGTCTATGTCTTCAAGGTTTTTACCCAATTTGTCTTCCAATAGATTTAGTGTTTCTGTTTTAATATTTAGATCTTTGATCCGTTTAGATTTTATTTTAGTACATGGAGATAGGCATGGGTCTAGTTTTAGTTTTAGGCATATGGAGAGCCAGTTTTTCACCACCATTTATTAAACAGAATGTCATTCTTCCAGTGAACATGTTTGGCCCCTTTATCAAAGATAAGGTAGTTGAGTGTGTTTGTAGTGGTCATTGTATCTTTTCATCTATTTCACTGATCTTCGGCTCTGTTTCAATTCCAGTACCATGTTGATTGTACTACAGTTGCTTTGTAGTATAACTTCAAATCAGGGATTGTGGTACCACCTTCCTTGCTTTTGCTGGTTCTAACTGTACTTGCTATTCTAGGTTTCTTCTCATTCCAGATGAATTTTAGGGGTGATTTCTCAAGTTCTATGAGGTATGTTGATGGTATTTTTATTGGGATTGCATTGCATCTGTATAAAAGTTTTGGGAGAATGGCCATTTTCACAATATTTATTCTTCCTATCCATGAGCAAGGGATGTCTTTCCATTTTCTGAGATCATCTTCAATTTCATTTTTCAGTGTGTTATAATTTTCCCTGTACAGGGCTTTCACTTCTTTCGTGAGAGTAATTCCTAAATATTTCATTTTTTTGGTTGCTAGTGTGAAGGGTGTGGCCTCTCTTATTTCTGTCTCTGTGACTGCGTTGTTAGTGTATTGAATGCTATTGATTTTTGAGTATTGATTCTGTATCCAGCTACATTACTGAATTTATTATATCTAGGAGTCTTTCAATGGAGCTTCGGGGATCTTCTATATAAAGTGTCATGTCATCTGCAAATAATGATAATATAACTTCTTGTTTTCCTATCTTTACACATTTTATGTCTCTCTGTTTTCTAATTGCTCTGCCCAGTATTTCCAGTAATATATTAAATAGGAGCTGTGATAAGGGACATCCTTGTCTTGTGCCTGATTTTAAAGTAAAGGCCTTCAATTTTTGACCATTTAGTATGGTACTGGCTGTTGTTTTGTCATTGCCAGCCGTAATTATATTGAGGTAAGGACCATCTATTCCAATTATCTGCAAGGTTCTTATCATAAGTGAATGTTGGACCTTATCAAAAGCTTTTTCTGCATCTATAGTAATGATCATGTGATTATAACTTTTTGCTCTGTTGATATGGTGTATTACATTTATTGACTTACATATATTAAACAATCTCTGCATGCCTGGGATGAATCCCCATTGGTCATGATATATGATCTTATTGTTGATTTGCTGCATCCTATTTGCCAATATTTTATTGAGGATTTTTGCATCCTTGTTCATTAGGGAGATTGGTCTGTAGTACTTTTTTTCATTTGGGTCCTCCTCTGGTTTTTGTACTAGAGTAATATTTGCTTCTAGGAACAATTTATGAAGGATTGCTTCCCTTTCCATTTCATTGAAGAGTTTGCGGAGTGTTGGCATTAGGTCTTCTTTATATTTCTTGTAGAATTCTTCATTGAATCCCTCTGGGCCTGGGCTCTTCTTTGTAGGTAATGATTTTATTATGTTTTCAATTTCATTAATAGAATTTGGGTTATTCAGTTGTTTTACATTTTCATGACCTAGCTTTGGTACTTCATATGCTTTAGGAATCTGTCTATTTCCTCTGTGTTATAAAAGCTTTGAGAGTACAGGTTTTCGAAATAGAAGTTGATGA